>NC_088782.1:1187500-2438000 GCF_958450345.1 Calliphora vicina | reverse complement strand
AATTACATTTTTACTTTAATTAGGGTTCATATATTATGAAAAATAAGAAAAACTAAAAATACAGCTAAAGGTTTTTATGGAATAAGGTGGTTAGTTTATTAACCACCATGGTGTTTGGCATTAAAAATAATTACGATAAAACTTATCATCATTTTGACTAAATTTTCTGAACAAAACAAACGAAATAGCTGTTTAGGTGAGACATTCTCCAATTTATTTATATCATTTGGCTTATTACGTTCTGTGTCGGCTCTACCAATCGACATTTTTTTACCATTTTGTGTATATAAGTCACTAACAGAAGTATTAGCCAAATTTTATAGAGGTATGTCATCATCCGAATCAAAATCTCCAAACAAATACTAAATAACAAAGTAACACTGATATCGATGAACTATAAACACTCTGATCTGTTTTTAATGAATGCGGGAAAACCTCTTAGAAATACTGCTGTTTAAAATATTTTCAAATTAATTAATTAATTAATTAATTTTACCTGAGCATCCTGACGGCAAAGTTTTGCCAAAGAACTTAATCGATGACTTAAAAACATTTAATTGTTTAGTAAAATGCCAATAGATGTCACTAAAAATAGTTTAAAGACTCTAAAAAAGGTGCTTAGAAAAGTGACCACTAAACCGGAAAGAGTTAAGAATGGTAAAAGCCGTCTTTCTAGACACTCCGTAATATATATTTCTGTATTTATTGTACCTGATGTCACAAATGATTTTGCCACAACTGCAAATGGTTTGCCACTAGGGTTTGGGGTTTCCCGGATAATTGAATTTCCCGGGAAAGAAAATCAATACATTACAATTCAATTGTATCCAAATAAAACTAAACAAAAGTTTGTTAAAATATTTGGAGATCACTTGTTACTATAAAATTAAATATTAGCGGTATTCATGATATCGTAGAGTAAAAGAGCAATTAAGTGTCACAAAATTTTATAAATTGTGAACGTATCTTTATAATTCGATGTCGATTAATATGTTAATGGGATTTTTAATGCACTTTTTTCTTTCTTTTGATTTTTCTGTTATATTTTTATACCCTTCATCATGAGTGGCAAGGGTATATATAAGTTTGTCATTCCGTTTGTAATTTCTACATTTTTCATTTGCGACCCCACAAAGTATATATATTCTGAATCGTTATAGATAGCGGAGTCGATATAGCCATGTCCGTCTGTGTGCTGAAGCCCCCAAATAACTTACATACACGAATGATACATCAATATCTCCGAAATTCTTCCGGCTCGGTTGCTATTTAAAATCGGTCCACAAATGGCTTAGATATAAGGAAAAAACCAGGACAACCTCGATTTTTGATCTATTTTTGACCCATATCTGGATTACTAAATCATTAATATAGACAATGATAGATATTTCAAAGACATTTGCAACGACGTATATAAGACCATAGTAAGTTGGACCTACAATGGGTCAAAATCGGGAAAAAAATTTTTAACCCGAATTTTTTTCTTCAAAAAAAAAAAAAATTTTTTAAAATTTAAAACAAAAAAAATTTAAATTTAAAAAAATTAAAATAACAATCGAACAATTTTTTTTCCAAAAAATGAAAAAAACAACTAAAAAAAAATTTAATTTTGTTTACCTAAAAATATTTAAAATTTTGAAGTATAATTTGGTGAAGGGTATATAAGATTCGGCACAGCCGAATATAGACTCTTACTTGTTTTTAATTAAAGTCATATTAAGTTAAGTTATATCATTATTTTATTTATTTTCAATGTAAATAAGTATATGCATAGTGTTTTCATAACTGGAATGCAGTAAAATATTTCCATTTTAATGCAAGAAGCAGAATTGGAAACATTATCTTCTCTCTGGACACTTTTTAGGCATAAATTTTGATATAATAATAATAATAATACACTAAATGGATAGAATTGGTAGGTATCATATGCGTGGCACGTTTTTTCCCGCACTGTGACACTATTACGATAAGAAAGCGATATCATATTCGATGAGTTTCAACTTCAAGATGATACGTTTGGGACACTTTTTGGATAGTAATTGTTGGCAGGGGTGTTGTCTGTTTTGTCACTTTTTGGATAGTAATTGTTGGCAGGGGTGTTGTCTGTTTTCGCATACAAATACAGAAACACTTTTTTTCTCGCACATCGAGAAACGATGGAATTTTTTGTTTCACAGTTCATGTGAGAAATTTTCCGATGCGAGAAATACAGAAACGAGCTACTGGAAATACATTAGAAAAACAGTTTACTACAAATATCAACTTATTTAAAAGTTACTAAAATATTGGCTTTAATGCTTTACACTTGTAATAAGCCTGAATAATTCAAATAGATTTTGGAAACTTTCAATATAACAGAAAAATCACAAAACTGTTTGGCTTGTCTGTCACGTTTCTTTGCAAAAAGCAAAGACATAGACGAAGAAATTGCCATAAAAGACAAGAGAATTAAAAAGGGTTAAATAAATTAATTAATTAATTCCATTTAACTCAATATGGTATTATCTAATTTTATTCACACCAACACACCAACAAACACACCATTTAGCTAAGTTATTATTAATAACTTTAATGGAAAAACATATCACGTTCAATACAAATATTTGTTAAAACGAGTACTATTCATTTATTTATTTATTTAAGCTGATAAATACCAGCGAACGGCCTGCTATTGGTATTTATCAAGATAATTGTTGTGAAATCAGTAGACAGTCACTTTGCCAATGATAATTTCTTTTTGCATTTTTGAATGCAAATTGATTTCTGTTTAATTTATACTCATTATTATATTCATTACTTTTTTTCTTTTGCATATTTTGATTTTGTTTAATTTAAGCTAAAAGATTAAGTCTAACGCTTTTGGTCGGTCAATTCCATTTATTATACATCAAATACTTAATTAAAATGATAAGTTAATTATTTAGAAATATTGAAATTGTAATGAACCACACAACTAACTACTACTCACTGAGTTTAGTTTTAGTTCGTATTAAACATCACTATCATGACACACACGCAAATCCAAAATGACTAATGAAATGCGTTTTAATTATGTTGGCCTAATGCTAAGTATGTTTTGGACATAATAAACTATAAAAATTACAACAATTTAAAAGTATTATTTGATTATTTTGCTGAATTTCTTAAAAAAACAAAAACATTGCTTATAATTGAAAATTTAATTGTTTTCTTAATATCTTCCTAGCAAGCAGTTAAGCTAATAATCAATTTATTCCTTATAGACAGTAATTTTCCCTAATGTCTGATCACAATTAATATATTTTAGGTTATTTGACAAGTATGAGCACTTTGTAGTGTAGAAAAAAGTCAATTGGTTACTTTATGTATCCCATGTAATATAGCGTGAAGTCAATTGTATCTTTATTGTAACTAAGGAATCTAGAGTGTAACTACTTTAAACGTTTTCTTTATACTGAACTTTAGAAAGTAGTTATTTTACGTAAGTACCAGACTAATCTATTGTAGAGTTAGTCTTCCCTTAGTTAGTCTTTTTTTACTTTCAGCCATTTTTTTTTAAACTAAAGTAGCATCAAGTATATGATTTTCTTGAACAAAATAACGTATACGCTTTGAGTAATTAATTAATCCTAATTTTTTTTAATAAATTTGTTGCAATTGAATATTTTTTGCAGTCTTAATGAAAATTTAATGAAGAAATTAATTAAAATAAAATAAAAAAAACATAATAAAATTAAAAAAAATATATATATACTGCTTTTATTTAAAATAAAAAAAATATGTTTATTTAAGTTTTTATTTTTTCTTTGAAAAAAATATTTTTTTTTCATAAAATATATTTCTAGAGTCATTGTAATTCAAATTTGAAAATTTTGTTTTAATATCTCAAGTAGTTTTCATTTTATATCGTTTTTTGCTTCTCCTATAAACTTATGAAAAGTGATGTTACGTTATTTTGCATTTTAGGTGACGATATATAATTTAATAAAAAAATATAAAAAAAATATATAGTTATCATTGCATTGTCCATCAGCTACATAAAAATTTTGTATTTTTTGTATTTTTTCTTCTTTTGCTTCTAAGTTTTTTAGAGCATTGCGATCTGGAACTTTATAAATCTTATCTATATATATAAAAGAGTAACGTTACTGACTCACTGACTGACTGACTGACTGATTCATCATCGCACAGCCCAAACGACTGAAGCTAGAATCATGAAAATTTAACTGTGGGTTCCTCCCTCCCCAAAACGATCCGATAAGAAGGGATTTTTGGAAATTCGAACGTTTAGGGGGTAAAAAAGGGTAAAAAAGGGTAAAAACGGGTAAATTCGGTAACCTTATATCTTAAAACTAATAAAGATGCAAAAAAACTTAAATTGCATGCTACTCCATTCAAAAAATAAGCTGACAGGTGTTTCGTACTTTTTCGAAATTCGAAACTGTTAGGGGAGAAAACGGGTAAAAACTGTATTTTCGTACTTTTTTGCCACCCTATGTATCTTTTAAACCAATAAATATAGAATCAAATTTTAAATCGTATTCTTTACTTATCAAAAAAATAAGAAATATAAGTTTGGTACTTTTTGGAAATTCGAACCCTTAAGGGATAAAAATTGTGTTTATTTTTGGTACTTTTTCATAAAATATGTTTTTCTATAATTTGACATAGACATACGAATATTTTATTATGAACTCCCACCACGTTACAGAAATTTATTTGAATAAAATTGTACCACCTCAATGGGAATAAAAAAGGTGCCAAAAAGGGGATAAAATCGGGAAAATACATTATATTTGAAATTATTAAGCCAATTTTGATAATTTGTTTAACGTTGTATTGGGCCAAATCCGGGTAAACATTTTGGTACTTTTTTTAAAACATATTTATTCTTGGACACATTAACACAGATTGTAATATTTTGAGACATGCCTGTAGCATAAACAATTTTGGCAAAATGTAATATTTTTAAATTTCAAACTTGAGGGGTGTTCAAGGAAGAAAAGGGAAATTGGTACTTTTCTCCTAATGGTACTTTTTTAACATTTTAAATTATTTCAGTTATCGACATTAAAGTTAGCTGATATGTATCTGAGTGAAGTTAGTGTTAGTTAATATTTAGGTACCAAAATGTGTGAACTGAACTATAGGTACTTTTTTGTTCTTCTAATGGTACTTTTTTGAAATTTCTATAACAATGGACTTAGAAACATGAAACTAAACATATATGGTCCTAAGTAAGTGAATTCTAGGGGGAGACTTTTTTGTACTTTTTCTTTATTGGAATGGTACTTTTTGCAATTTCTTCACCAATGAACCAAGAAACATGAAATAAAGGTTATATGGACCAGAGTGAGTGGGAATCCACAAGTGGCTGCTTTTTGGTACTTTTTCTATATTCTAATGGTACTTTTTTGAAATTTCTATAACAATGGACTTAAAAACATGAAATTGAGTTAGAATTCTAGGGGGAGACTTTTTGGTACTTTTTCTTTATTCGAATGGTACTTTTTGTAATTTCTTCACCAATGAACCTAAAGCCATGAAATTAAGCTTATATGGACCCGAGTGAGTGGGAAACCACAAGTGGGTGATTTTTGGTACTTTTTATATATTCTAATGGTACTTTTTTGAATTTCATATAATAGTGGACCTAGAGTTTCCAAAAAATCGAAGAATTTCAAAACCGCGGTTTCGGTTCTAAAAAATTAAAAACCGGTTTTGTGATAATTTATTAAATATTAAGTATTATAGAAACAAAATTAGTTGATAATATAGGAAATGATATACAAATCTAAAATTCAAACTTGACGGGTTATGGTTTAGTGAATGCGAATTTAAAAGAGATAATCAATGGTACTATTTCCTTATTGCAATAGTACTTTTTTGAATATTGGTACTTTTCTCCTAATGGTACTTTTTTAACATTTTAAATTATTTCAGTTATCGACATTAAAGTTAGCTGATATGTATCTGAGTGAAGTTAGTGTTAGTTAATATTTAGGTACCAAAATGTGTGAACTGAACTATAGGTACTTTTTTGTTCTTCTAATGGTACTTTTTTGAAATTTCTATAACAATGGACTTAGAAACATGAAACTAAACATATATGGTCCTAAGTAAGTGAATTCTAGGGGGAGACTTTTTTGTACTTTTTCTTTATTGGAATGGTACTTTTTGCAATTTCTTCACCAATGAACCAAGAAACATGAAATAAAGGTTATATGGACCAGAGTGAGTGGGAATCCACAAGTGGCTGCTTTTTGGTACTTTTTCTATATTCTAATGGTACTTTTTTGAAATTTCTATAACAATGGACTTAAAAACATGAAATTGAGTTAGAATTCTAGGGGGAGACTTTTTGGTACTTTTTCTTTATTCGAATGGTACTTTTTGTAATTTCTTCACCAATGAACCTAAAGCCATGAAATTAAGCTTATATGGACCCGAGTGAGTGGGAAACCACAAGTGGGTGATTTTTGGTACTTTTTATATATTCTAATGGTACTTTTTTGAATTTCATATAATAGTGGACCTAGAGTTTCCAAAAAATCGAAGAATTTCAAAACCGCGGTTTCGGTTCTAAAAAATTAAAAACCGGTTTTGTGATAATTTATTAAATATTAAGTATTATAGAAACAAAATTAGTTGATAATATAGGAAATGATATACAAATCTAAAATTCAAACTTGACGGGTTATGGTTTAGTGAATGCGAATTTAAAAGAGATAATCAATGGTACTATTTCCTTATTGCAATAGTACTTTTTTGAATATTTTATAATAATAAACCTAAAAATTTAAAATTAGGAATACATTTTGCATTTTCTATAATAATGGACCCAGAAATATGAAATTATACATTTACAAATAGATTCACAAAGTGAGACTTGATAGTACTATTTCTTCCTTCTAATTGGGGTGGCGAAGCGCACCGGGTCAGCTAGTACGATTATAATTTCTGATAGAAGTGTTCAGTGCTCTTCGAAAGTGTTGTTCGTTTTCTTTTGCCTTACCAATATCTGTTAGACCTTTTTTCTTCCTGATCCAGGTTTTCTTTCAATGTTCAAGTCTTTCTTATACTGTTTAACTCTCTGCAGTTTAGTGTGGTCACTTTACTAACCACCTTTTCTATAGTCTTTAAAACATAGTGTATTGGCATCTATTGGCATTTTGCTAAACAATTATATTTTTTGACCGTCAAAAAAAACATTCCAAGGTTTTTTGTGGTTTTTTTATGTTTTGATTTATTTTTTCTTACATTTTATAATAAACTAACCTGATTAAAGTAAATTTGGTGACCATTTTGACCGAAATAACAGTTGAAAATTGATGATTTAAAAGCTAACGTGATTAATAAAAATAATAATATGTTGGGCCAAGGATAAGTTTTGGGTGGAACAGTGTGTATAAATTTAGTTTGACTCAGTCTTTAGGTGCAGAAACAATTCCTTTAAATCTCATTTTCCTGTAACAACAATTTGAGCGGGAAGATATTTCTATGCAACGACAAGTTATAATTTGATAACTAATTAACAATGTTTATGCTATTTTGATTTCTAGACAAAAAAGAACAAAGAAGAAAAAAACAATTAACCAAAGAATATTTTTTACCTAAAAATGTCGAATTATTTTTTAGAATTTCTCAATTATGTAATAATTCAACCATGATTCATTTATTATAAAAAAATACAAAATACAAAAAACAACAACACGAGTACATGCTATAAAAATATATAAATAATAGTATTTTTTTTGTCTGTGTTTTGGAATTCAATTTTAATTAACACCACTTGACTTTGGAATACATCTATATATTATTTCATTTTATACTCTACAACGATTTAAGACCACTAATTAAATTATTTTATTGAAATAACAACAACAACATCAGAAACAGCAGCAGCACAACTATAATAAATTTCTATAAAACAAATTTTGTTCACAGAACTAACTGCCTGCCTACCAGTGGTGACAGTCAACAGTCAAGTCAACTCGAGTGAAGTCTTCAAACAATTGATGTTGAATATCACCCTCGCCCAATATGTAATTGTTGTTGTGCATTTTTTTTGTTTTATTGTTTTTCTAATTGTTTGAGAAAAAATATTTATTGGGTTGATAAAGAAAGTCATTTCGTTAGATAACTGGGATGAGTAAATTGTTTGTTTTTATAAAATAAAATAAATTTACTTTTTATACACTACTAATAATGTTCACCACCTCTTTGTCTGTGTAAAACATTCCCACGTTTAAAATACACAATCAAAATCATTCCGATTCCCATGTTCAAACCGAACACAACCAAAATTATTGAATTTATACAAAAACTAAGCAATTTGTTATTGAAAATCAGCAAAATCCGTTCTGTAGAATAAATGGTATTCGAATCATAAATATGTACGTGAACTGAAATGATTTTCTCTCTCAACCAACATTACATTGACACACTAAAACAAAAGTGCAAGTTGAATAATGAAATATTTTTATTTTATTCGCCGTAACACACATTCAAAGATAGTAAAAATATAGTTTTTGTAGAGTTTTTTGTGTGTTTTTTTTTTATTTTATAAAATATGGAAAATAAATTTTAATTAAAAGACATAAAACCGTTAAATAAATTAACATGCAATATTGAAATCATGTAAGAGTTTAATTAAAAATTAAAAATAGAAAACAAATATGAAACAATGTCAAATGTCTAATTCAGTTAAACAATTACAATTAGTCGATATGCGTCTATCATGTGATATTTATTTAAGAAAAAAGAAACCTCAACAATTATTGTATAGCTTTAAAGATAAAATATAAATAAATTTGATAACTGATATTTAGTAAATAAATTTAAAATTACGACTCTAAACTTGAAGCCTACATATATTGAAATTAATAGAAAATCATTGGCAGCTACTCTAGCAGCAATTCCAAAACGTTTGCAGCACGATGCATCCAAAAGCCGAGAGAGAAAAAGAGATTTTGCATGTCCGAAATGATGATTGAACGCTAAAAGAGAAAATCACGCTTCACTTTGGAACAGAGTATCCGAAAGCGGATTGATTCATTCTTTGGCTCGGAATCCATATGCTGGGAATAAGTCACAACTAACAATGAGCAATACACTTTGAATAAATTTATATTGTACAAATGTTTCAAAATAAAAGCTAAGAATTTAAAGAAATCCCGCATTTATAAGTCATACGCTGTAATTTTTTCTATTCTAACGTTGTATTCAAATCTCAATTTTAATGGCACGTTTGTCCACTAAGGCAACTATGGCAGCTGTCATTTTAACATTTCTCTTTGTGATATGTCACAGAACTACCCAAACTAAACTATTCTGTTTGATAATATTTTGAATAAATTTGTTTACAATTCACTGCTAAAATTCATAAATCTCTTACAAGTACTGATATCGAAATAAAATTAAACAATAATTTGTTTCATATGTACAGGTCCATAATATATGACCTAAATCTAAAAATTACTTAAAACATATTTTGATACAATCTTTAATTGTGAATATTTCTACTAAATGTGGATGGCAACCGAACTTCAGTTGCGTTGCACAGAGGGATGGCTTCATACATTTTTTGGCAAAAATTATAAGGAGTGGTGAAATTTGGCACCGAGAATTATATGGACCAAACTAAGAAAAAAATAAAATTTTATCAAAATCGACCACGCCCAACGCCCACTGTCCATACAATCCAAATAGATTTTTTTGGTACATATATTTTTTGAAACAAAAGAAGAACGCATGCCAAGTTTCAATAAAAAATAGATAAGAATTTTTTTGATATTTCGTTTATTATTCGACAAAAAATTTTAAGTTTTCATCCTGTTCCGAAAACTTCCGAAAACTTATTATATTAAAGAAACAGCTTGGGGGAAAGTGGGGCTACATTTTTTTCCATGGAAAATCAAAAATAAAATAAATTTTAGAGACTTATAGATCCCCATAATATGTTAAAGGTAAATGGTATTATTAGGAAAATTATACATATATAAACTACTGAATTGCGTGAAAATATTATAAAATTTTTGCTTAACACTCTTTACTTCAATTTTTTGAAAATAAAATAAAATTTTTCTTAAAACTATAAGTGTACATTTCATCTTTAAACATTTCTCTACAAAACTGCATCATTTGATTTTTGAAATTGAGTGTTTGAAAAATTTAATTTTTTACACCAAAATCCCTCTGTGCGTTGCCAATTTGACAACAGAAATGATAGCTGCCAGTTGCAATCTATAACAGTGATGTTAACCGTACGGTAATTACCGTATTGTACGGTAATTTAGTCCTCCGTACGGTAGGCAGGTAATTTCTACATTTGTACGGTAATTTTAAAAAGTTTAAATTTTTAAGAATTATATCGCAAAAGTTATATTTCCATAATGTGTCTACATATGATATACATATTTTGAGGATGATGATAACCAACTACCTACCGCAAGTCTTTCAAGTATGGATACAAATACAAACAAATTAGTATTAAAAACTGATTGCAAACATTTTTTTGAATCAAATCAAATGCAATCATTAAAAACATTGACGTAATAAATCCCCAATTGTTCGATACCAATATTTCTGTAATATTAAAATATCCTTTAGTTTTCCATTTCCCAGAAAATGTGCAAATGGATGAATTTAATGAAATTGATAAGGAATTTAGCTTATAAGGCAAATAAAATATGTTGATAAAAATGGCATTCTGCTGTTTTACAAACTTGGTCCTATATTCAAAACCCTCTATCTTTGCTATTCATGAAAATTAGTTTTTGATGGTAAAATGTTCAGTAAAACAGCCCTCATCTATGATGTGAATTTCTTACAAGCATATTGTTTTTTGCTATTTTATTTGCATTTTTGTTATTTCTCTATGTTATACAATTAATTTTTTCCGAATGCAAAAGTCTCTATCTTTTCAAATAATTAATTTTCAAATATTTTTTTTTGGAATAATTTCTTCTTGCAATTCATGTGTTCTTACTAATTTTTGAACGCTGAACATGAATTTTACATTTTTCAATCATTTAAAAAAATGAATTACCATGGAAATATTTTACCTTTTTTGTTTTTGGAAAATATAATTTCCATGGCATAACAATGGTTGAAGTTGGAGTTTGCTTAAAAAGTGTCTACTTTTAAAGTGTTTTTTATCTTATGTTGTATTATTAGCCGTTATCTAAATAAATCACGTTATAAACTAACAGATGGCATAAATGAAATCAAAATAATTTAATTCTATTAAAATGCAAAATCCTCTATCTTATCATTTTTATACATACACATTCTTTTGAGAAGAAAATATAAATAATGCAAAATTTTAAAAACTAATTATATGTGAGATTCAGTAGTTGCTTTAAAATAATTGTAGCATACCGAATTTTAATAACTCAAGTAATACGCGAAAAAACATTTTTGGCTTTCCTGCAAAGTTGTGTTTTTTAAGATAGAGAGTTTTGAATATAGGCATTCGATATATTGAATTATAAAAATAAACCTGTTTCAATAAGAAAATATTATTATTTTTGTACAAAACATTGCATACGGTAATTTTACTTAAAAAACGGTAATTTTTTTAGGGCTGTACGGTAATCGAAATTAAAATGTTAACATCACTGATCTATAATACCATTCAGGCAACGCAACTGATGTTTGGTTGCCACCCATATTCGACCCATAAAAATCTAGATTTTAAAAAAATAGTAATTACAACATGCAATAGCCCTTCTGCTAATAGAATTCTAAAAACATATCTAAAGCGTTGTCAAACTAATACAAATTGTGTACGTTCAACTGTAACTGATTAAATGTGCTAATTATTTTATAGACAGAATAAACAAATAGAGAGAGAGAGAGAGTGAGTGAGTTAGGGCAGCAAATTATAAATTTGTGTAAATGTAAATTATTATCACCAATAGAAAGTGTTAATGATGACAATTTATCACAGACATAAAAGCAATTACTTATTTTTATTTACAAATTAAATTATGATTTATATATGAAATAAAAACAGACAATGAGTAATTTCGAAGTCTTCTATCATTAATCAATTATTGTAAAGGGTTTTTATATTTGTTCAGAATAATATTCCTTATTAAAATAGTTAACATGTGTGTGAGTGTTTAACTTTTACTTAATTGTTTTATATAGGCGCCCATCAAGTATACAGTTGATTATTTGCTAGCTTTTAAATGTCAGATTTCTGAATAATTTTATTTATTGCTGTATATGTATAATCGTATATAAATGCATATATGTAGATCGATAACATAGAGAATAGACATAGAGCGGAAACTCTCCTGTCAAAGACCTAACTCAGTTGTCAGAAACCTAAGTAGTAAGAATTTATTAGTAGAAAAAACTATGTGAAAACATAAACAACACTCGTATGTGTGATTATTTTGAGTAATTTTTTTGGTTGGGTTTTTTTCTTTTAATAATCTTATATACTCACCACCAATATAATAATTTTAATATTTTGTCAGATTTTGGCTATTTTTAATACCAAATTTTTTATGGATATGTACCACTATTCCACTATATAGACATTTATGTATCATATCCCAGGAATACATATATTTGTGTGGGTTCTAGGAGAAAACATGGACCAATTCTTACCATTTTCCACGCAAATTGTTCTTTTATAATAGAAATAACGTTTCAATAGATAATACATTGAAATGTATCTGCAATATATTTAAACAAGAGAGCTATATTCGGCTGTGCCGAATATTATATACCCTTCACCAAATTATACTTAAAAATATTTTTTTTTTAAATATTTTTAGGTAAACAAAATTAATTATTCATTTTTTTTCGAAATTGTTTTTTTTAAAAAAGTTTTTTTTTAAATTTTTTTCGAAATTTTTTTTTAATTTTTGTATTTTTTTTTTTTTGGAAAAAGAATTTATAACAAACAAACTGGGGTTAAAAATATTTTTCCCGATTTTGACCCATTGTATGTTCAACTTACTATAGCCTTATATACATCGTTGCAATGGACTTTGAAATATCTATCATTAGATATAAATTTTTGGAGGCTGTCACATTTTGGTCTACTTGAAACATTTCTGATCAACAAAGAATTGAGGGACATTTTATTCCCCTAAGTCAAGAGACAGACAGACGGTCAGGCGGAACTATCTAGAATTTTATAAAGACCCAGAATATACATACATATGTATGTATGTATGTACTATTTCGATGTGTTACAAACGGAATGACAAAATCAATATACCACCGGCCCATCTTTTTGGTGATGGTTATAAAAATAACATGAAAAATAATCAAGTGTTTGCTGCTGCTATATAAATAAACAAATGGCTGTCTATATTTATTGGCTTAGCGATTATTGTTTAATTGTATTCCCATTAAAATAAAATCAAAATAAAATATGATTTGTCAACATTTTTCGTTCAATAGATAGGTGTTGCTTTGATATGATTTCAAAACGTTTTTAATTGGAATTTGTGTACGAATGATTTGAATCAATGTTTAAAAATAAACTAAAAACAAGTAAGGAAGTATATAATACACTAAGTAAAAGAGCAAAAACATTTTTCTTTTAAAATTTCAATAATTTATATTTTTGAGTGAATTTCGGAAGTGGGCCTTATATGGGGGCTATGGCCAATTATGGACTGATCAACATGAAATTAGGTCGTGTGATTTATGTCTATGTTAAAGTTAAGTATGTTGAATTTTGTGTGTGTACCAACATTTTTAAGCGATTTATGCACGTTAAAGTGATTTTCGGAAGCGGGTCTATATGGGAGCTATGACTAATTATCGACCGATCGTAACAAAGGCTTGGTCCTTGAGCCGAAAAAATAATATGTACCAAATTTCATCCAAATATCTTCAAAATTGCGACCTGTACTCTGCGCACAAGGTTTACATGGACAGCCAGCCAGCCGACCAGACGGACGGACATCGTTTAATCGACTCAGAAAGTGATTCTAAGTCGATCGGTATACTTTAAGGTGGGTGTTGGACTAATATTTTTGGGCGTTACAAACATCTGCACAAACGCATAATACCACCACATAATATAGGTGGTGTAGGGTATAATAATTCTTATCAATAAATTGCACTTACTTTGGCGGTTTTTACAAGTATTATTAAGAGTTTAATGAATTGCTAGTCAATATTCGTAATAAATTCGTAATGTGAAAGAAATTCACTATAAAATATAAAATAAAATTTACACAGAAAAAGTTATTGTCGAATTTTTCCAAATAAAAGTAAATAATCGTTAGCTTAGTAAGCAAACAAGCTAAGTTCACTTTTTTGAAAATTGTGTTTTGAATACTATAATTAAAATTGTAATAAATAAAATTCAAAATTGTAATAAATAAAATTGTTTAAAGAAACTATTTTTTAAGAAAAAAAAAAAGAAATAGAAATTGTGCTAAGTTCTAAAAATGAACTTATGAGACGCCAATGCATTTCTTCAAAGCTGTGATAATTTATTATGAAAAGTGACTTAGCGCATTTGCACACTAAGCTACGATATACATATTATGTATTTAATTTCAAACTACATAAATACAAATTTTAATGAACTCAATAAATTGTTTAATTGATTGTTAATTATTATTGTGTTAAAATAAAGTCAATTTATTCGTGACAAATTAAAAACTAATTAACATTAAAACAAAACCATATACATTTTTATACCCTTTATCACATACAGGGGTCGACAGTTCAATGGAAACTATTCAAATATTTAACTAATACAAGGTGGCGCAAAATTAATCACCTGTCGGAAGATGTTATAACTTTTGCAAATGGCGTCGTACGTCAATCATATTTGACATTTGTGAACTAGACACCGCAAGAGCGTTAAATAATTGCTTAAATGAAAATGCGCTTCGTCGCTCAAAAAAATTGCACATTTAGAATCTCCTCGTCGAGCACTACATAAAACCTCGTCGTAGCTATCAATTATCCTTTATAGCTTAGGAGATATTCGCATTTGAAAATTTAATTTTCAACATTTTTACCCACCCTACTCCAGTTTTTTGGTGACCGCGGTCACCAAACGAAGAAATAGGATCATTTTAAAAATTGAACATACCCGAGGTGTCCTACTTTGGGAACCACTGGTCCCATTCCTGGTGGGCTCATGAGGTCCAAATTCAAAACTTAAACTCGACTACACTTCCTCTTTGTGCATGTGAAATTTCATTTCATTCTTTTTTTTATTCTCATACCACTGTGTGACGCCTAATTGCGTGGCACGTCGTCTGGTTGATGTTTCTTCGTTCTCAGCAGCCACAGCAACGGTATTCTCGGCAGAACGACCAGTCCGATGGCGGCCACGCCCTGAAAGATCAATTTTTTTTTTGGTGAAAAAAAAAATTCGGGTTCAAAATTTTTTTTCCGATTTTGTAGGTCCAACTTACTATGGTCTTATATACGTCGTTGCAAATGTCTTTGAAATATCTATCATTAGATATTCATATTGTCTATGTTAATGTCTTAGTAATCCAGATATAGGTAAAAAATCGAGGTTGTCCTGGTTTTTTCCTCATATCTCAGCCATTTGTGGACCGATTTTAAATAGCAAATTTCTCGAAAGCATGTCTGACAGAATTATTGAAGATTTGGATCCCGAAGATATCTGGGGTCTTCAGAAAATGGATTTCAACAGACAGACGGACAAACAGACAGACAGACGGACATGGCTTAATCGACTCCGCTATCTATAAGGATCCAGAATATATATACTTTATAGGGTCGGAAATGAAAAATGTAGAAATTACAAACGGAATGACAAACTTATATATGTATACCCTTCTCACGAAGGTGAAGGGTATAAAAATATGTCAATACTTCAGTTTGTCCGCATCTGCGATTTCAATTTTGCGATTTTTGTGAAGAACTAATTTGATGGATATATTTTGTCGAATGATACCGTTATGAATTTTAAGTAAAACCAATACAGAATATTATAGGCCAGATAATTGTAAATATACTCTGACAGTTTTACTAAAATCGGAGCATGTTAACCCTTAAATCGTGAAGGTTAAAGGTAAAATTTAGCAATTTCCAAATGAATGATAGCGAAATATTATATATTTTTGTGCCGATTTTAATGAATGTTGCGAAAAATTTACCTTAAGGTCTTAAATTTACAATAACAGTGCAAAAATGGAAATTAACCCTTAAGAGCACTAGGGGTCAAAATAACCCTCAACTTTTAAAATCACGAAAAACACAGTCAAATTGTGGGTAATTTTGACCCTAATGCTTAAGTTGTGATTCCTAATCATTCTTCATAACGGTTTCTAGAAGTAGTTGCGATATCACTGGTTCTATGATTCGTTTCAAAGTGGTGCTGGAGTGCATCTGGTTAAAGTCGTTCTAGAACTAGTCATTTTGGAACAAGTTCTAAACATTTACGTGGGCAATAATTATTATTGATAAAATAATGGAAACTTAGGTTTCATGTTTACAAAAATTGTCTGGCCCTTTTGGTTACTCAGTATTTTGTTGGATATCGCTTGTTTTTTATGACAATTGTTACGAATTATTGGGTGTATTATCGGGATTTACAATAATTGGCGTATCTTTTGAACGCGGTTTTTGTTTTTAATAACTTATATGTAATTTTTAAGGGTACATAGCTGTCATTTATTCTCACTTAGTCATTGAACATTATAGTGTAAACAACATCGTTTTTTTTCTCGAAAATGTCGAATTTTAAGCCAAGTTTTGCTTTACTTCTTCAATTTGAAATAAAAAGAGCCGCTGAAGTACAACGAATGCTAATCGAAGCTTATGGTGAATGTTTCCATTGGTTTCAACGTGCGAGAGATGGTTTGTGCGGTTTAGAAGTGTTGATTTTGACACGAAAGACAAAGAATAAGAATTGGAGGCATTACTTCATGAAGATTGTTGTCAAATTCAACAAGAGCTTGCAAAACCACTGGGAGCTACTCAATAATCAATTTCAAAATGTTTACAAGCAGCAGGATTCATCCTAAAGCAGGGGGAAAAAGCATAGGAATTGAAGCTGAGAAACCTTGAAAGACGATTTTGTATGTCTGAAATGCTGATAGAACGCTATAAAAGAAAATCATTTTTGCACCGAATAATGACTTGCGATTAACAATGGATCCATTACGATAACCCAAAGCATAAGAGATGGAATGTGAAGCCCGACCAACCTGCCATATCCAAAGCCAAATATCCATGGCGCTTGGTGGGAGCAAAAGGGTCATATTGAACGCAACTTATTCGCTTGAAGCGAATAAGAATATGCGGCCAGACATGAAATCGGAATATTCCTTCATGGCAACGATCGGTCACATTATAGTACTATAGTCCAGACCTTGCCCCTTCCGATTACTACTTGTTTCGATCGATGCAGAAATCATTCTCTGGGATATGCTTCACTTTTTGGCTTGATTCGTTCTTGGCCTCAAAAGATGAGCAAGCAGTTATTTTGGCTCGGAATCCATATGTTGCCAGAAAGCTGGGAAAACGTCATAGCTAACAATGGCCAATACTTTGAATAAATTTATATTGTACAAATGTTTCAAAATAAAAACTAAAAATTTGAAAAAATCCCCCATTTTTAAGTCATACATACATCCAATATTATAAATTGTTACTGGTGAAACGTTCATTTACTTTTTTTTATTTTTGAATATATGTACATATGAGAGATCAATTTTGTATATTATTATTTTACTCTCTTGTTGGAAATATGTATGTATTTGCTGGAAAAGTAATTGAACAGATCTAATATTAAAATCATTTGGAATGTCAAGAAATCATTTTCAAATTTTGAAAAATCATATTTTCTTAGTAATTTAGCATATGACAATAGTAGAGTTCTGGCAACACTGTCCAACATGTTTAATAGCTCGAAACGAACATGTCTGTTACAATCAAGTTGGGTTGTGCTGTTGTTACAAACTTTGTGTTGTATTGACTTTTCCACTGTCAAAACTTAAAACACACATACATAAATACTTTTATTGTAGCCTAAATTTAATAATGAAAATAAAACAAACTAGTTTATTACAATAATTTTTTTTAAATAATTTTCTTATTTTTGTTGCTTTATTGCAGTTCGTATTAAAATTAAATTTAACTTTGTAGTAACTTTTAGAGAAATATTTGTTTTTTCCGAAAATTGCTAATCCATTAAAATAATTTCAATTAGTGGTGAATATTGATTTTTTGCCTGAATATTATTTTTATTTTCAAATGTTTATTTTGCCAACACACGTGTCCTAAAGTGTTGTTTCAGTGCATTCTGCTGGGAGAATGTGTTTGATTTATTGGGTGTGTATGTAAATACTTGAATATACACCACAAAAACACTTATGACATCTCACTCCACAAATGCTGGAATATTAAAAAACATAGAACACCAGTTCAGGATGAAAATTCCTTTTAAAGCATTAATGTCCGTCTGTATGTTAAAATTAACTTTCCGTAGCCCCCAAATAACTTACATACAAGATTCATACATCAATATATCCATTATAGATAGACCCTGTTTGGTTGCTATTTAAAATCGAGAAAAGCGGCAAAAAATAACACGACAACCGATCTCAATTTTTTACCTATTTTTGATATACATATGTATGTATGTATATTTGGATTAATATAGACAATATTGATATAAAATTATATATATTTGAAAGATATTTGTAATGACGCCATAGTAAACTTTATTAATCATTTAATTCAAACCGAAATTAACGTTATCATTAAAAAAAGCGTTACCGAAATAACAGCTATGTACCTCTAATGACCGTTACTAAAATAATCCAAATTAGGATCGATAGCCAGCCAACCTAGGATATAGTTCATTCACTGCTTTTTAAGAGCACAAATAGTACTTTCCTCGTACACAACAGACACACTTCTATTTACACCCAGTAAAATTCTCATTCACATGAACGCCCTACTTTCTGTTACTCACTACCAACTTCTTGACAACATATGTAGGTATTTATTTAACTCTTTGTAACTCTTTGTTTATTTTATCGTTACATTTCGTAATTCTTTTTTGTCTCTAAGTTCTTCTTTGAAAAACTGAAGTGATATTGAAAATAACACTTAAATACACAATTGGGGTATTCACACGGTAGTCATAAAGTCGTATGTCATAAAATAATAACACGAAAAAATATGACTGCTGTGAGCAACCCTCATAAGTTAGTGTTCTATTTCAAATTTGAGTCAGCTGATAAAAGAAAAAAACAATTACAATATTTTTAATAAAAAATGCCAAAAACAATTTAATTTAAATAAACTTAATAATAAATTAAATAATATCTTACCTGAGAATCTTCTAAACCATCCATTTTTAAAAAAATATATTAAAAAATTTCTTGCCACAAAATAAATTGTTTAAGTACATAAACAGCTATTGTCGGTGACTAAGCCGGCAAATTTTTCTGACGGCGGTTATTTTAAATACGTTTGGTGGCTGCCAGTCAGCTAATGTATACAAACAACATTTTCTTACTTTTTTTATATGTCTCAATGCGGCTACTTCTAAATATTATCACCGGCTCGATGAAGAGTTTTTCCCTTTCGACTTAGATTTACACTGTTTAGTTATGACAAAACAATAAACACAGTATAAAAGGTCTTATTATTTTACGATTTTTTTCTTTGAAGCACAACATCAATTTTTTAAAACTATTGTAAAACTTTAGTACTTTATGACAATATGACTTGATAGGACACCGTGTGAATACCCCAAATATTAAATTATTTTGTTGGTATATTTTGTTTTGTTTTGTTTTCCATTTCAAGTAAATCCTTGGGAAATCTCTGTCAACTGAATAGCTTTTCTTATGTCTGACAAGTTAATAATCTTAAGATTTTAATTAAAGAAATTAGAAATTTTGCAGTAAATCAAATAATTTTATAAATTTAGTTTGGCTTAGTGACCAAAAGTGTCAAGTCGAGTTTTTATGAAAATTTCGATTTGAATTAGTTCCTTTTTTCTCGTTGTTATACTGTGGTATGCACAACAGCTAAGTCCATTTTGTGGTAAGCTAAAATTCTAAGTCCTTTTTGTATACCCTTCACTATGAGTGGCAAAGGGTATATACAAGTTTGTCATTGACCCCACAAAGTATATATATTTTGGATCGTTATAGATAGCGAAGTCGATATAGCCATATCCGTCTGTCCGTCTGTATGTTGAAATGCACTTTCCGTAGTCCCCAAATAACTTACATACATGATTCATACATCAATATGTCGGGTATTATTCCGGCTGAGATATAAGAAAACCGTACAACCTAGATTTTTGACCTGTTTTTGATCTACATATATCTGGATTACTATGTCATTAATATATACAATATGGATATCTAATGATAGATATTTTAAAGTCCATAGCAACGGGGTATTGTTCCGTTATGAAAAAACAATAAGTTAAACATTTGTTTGTCATTCTTTTTTTTTTTCAAAAAAAAAAATTTAATAAAAAAAATCTATATCTGGATTAATAGTCATTAATATAGATAATATGGATATCTAATGATTAAATATTAAAAAAAAGTAAAAAAAAATTGGAAAAAACTTTTTTAAAAAACAACTTCGAAAAAAAAGTTTTGAAAAAAAATTTATTTTTTAGTATAAAGTGCATAAGATTCGGCACAACCGAAGATATCTCTCTTACTTATTTTAATTTAAATTTTTCGTTAAAGGATGTTTAAATTGAACAATTACTAAAATATTTTAATCAGAGATAATTGTATTTGTAACTAAAGCCAGGTATAGGGCCTGATTCAAAAACACAAACAAAACATTCAGCCTAACTAAAAATTAAATTTTATAGTCAATTTTTGTTTTTCTTGTATTTCAAAAAAAAAAAAAATACTTTGTTCAAACCCATCCAAATAAAATAATATTTTGCAATGAATATACATAAATAATAATAAAAAAGAAATTCCCTAAAACAAAAACTATATGAAATATCAAAACAAAAAGCTTATTTTAAAATACATAATGCAATAATATTTTAAATTCTGTTTTATATTATGGATACAAAATTGGCTCTGCACCACCATAAAGTAGAATCACTTAGAATCACTTTCAGAGTCAATTAAACGATGTCCGTCCATCCGTCCGTCTGGCTGGCTGTACATGAAAATCTTGTGCGCAAAGTACAGGTCGCAACTTTGAAGATATTTCGATCAAATTTAGCACATATGTACATTTCTTTTGTCTCAAGGACGAAGTCTATTGAAAATGGCTGAATTCGGTCCATTATTTCAGGAATTCATAGGTCATAAATGTTGAATTTATATAGGTATTTACACAAATTTCGCTTAAAATTAATTTTATATATACTCAGAAAAAACTATTTCTTAAACCGTTTCAATTCAAATATTTATCCCATATTGAACTGGTTTCAATTATTTCATAATTAAATCAAGTATTCATTTGCTCAAAAACAAAATTTCCTGATATTTTCTATTGAATTTTGAGTTTTGAATTTGATTATTTTGACAATTGAATATACAATTTTCGTTATTGGTTGAATTTCAAATACAAAAATTATTGAATAGATAATTTTCGTAATTGAAAACACATTTTTGTTATTTTTTGTGTTTCAATTACGAAAATTATCTATTCAATAATTTTTTTTCTGTGTACGGAAGTCATGTCACCTAATTTTATGATGATCGGTTCATAATTAGTCATAGCTCCCATTCCGAAAATCACTCACGAATATAGATTAGTGAAATTTTAAAAGAAATATGTTTTTGCTCATTTACTCATGGTCTGGCTTTTGTATGTAAAATACCCGGTATGAAAGAGTTTACTTTAAAAGTTGTTAATAAATATTTAGGATTAATTTACAATACGTTTTTAATTTTTTTTTTATTAATTGCAATCAGTCAATGGCTTAACTAATATCAATCAAGAATGACTCACATTTACTATACAAGACAATAATTGTAAGCGTTTTAAAAACAGACTAAATAAAAGCTACAAATTTCCATTCTCAAGTCATTGAATTATGTATTTATTTAAATGATTTTATTTACACAAGTGAGATGTACGTTTGAATGTTGGTGTTGTTTTATCTGGAAATGGTTTCATTTACCTATGGAAATTTATACAAGTGCTTATAAATACATATGTGTGTGCAGTAGGGCGGCACCGTTTGTATAGAGTAAAAAGAGGTGTTCGATGTTGCCAACTAAACTTAAATTTTAGTTTGTTTAAGGATACCATTTTTGTCGAGGCGAAAGTTTTTTTTTAACGTTTTCATGATTCCTCGCAAACAAATTTGTTATTATTTTTATTAATATTATTAGTAATCCAGATATAATGGGTCAAAAATTGCTTTTGTCCTGGTTGTTCCTTATATCTCAGCCATTTGTGGGCCGGATGTCTTGATTTTAAATAGCAACCGAGCCGGGAGAATTCCCAATAGATTGATGTATGAATTATGTATGTATGTAAATTATTTGGGGGATACGGAAAGTTAATTTCAACATACAGACGGACAGATGCATATGGCTATATCGACAGAGCTATCTATAACGATCCAGAATATATATACTTTGTGGGGTCGCAAATGAAAAATGTAGAAATTACAAACGGGAAGACAAACGTGCATGTTTAAAACATCTAAATTTGAGATTTGCGCTCCCTGTTGTGGGTTTTTGGAACTATTTTTAAGGATTCAAAAAAAAATCAATTTTATTAATTTTTGATGCAGAATCGACTGGTGAAATCAGATTTGCAATATATTCAACTGTTTTGCTCTACAAAAAAATCCGCGTCACAAACGTTCTAAACCTCAAATAAATTCAATGAAATTGTTTTTTTTTTCCAATTTTTGAAATTCAATTTTTTTTCGAATTTTTTCCTAACGCTAAAATTAGAGACCCATTTCTTAGAATGAATTAAACTTTAGTTTTAGTTGGGAACACCCACAACTTTTTATTGGAGTCACCTTAATGTATATATTTCTTAATTTAAATACGAAGTTTGTCTTACTTTGTTTTTAATACAAATGGAACAATTTATAAATAAAATGATTTACTTACTTTTTACACTACATTTAACAGATGTTGTGGTAGAACGTTTGTACTTGACAAATTTAAGTTTTGTTGATTTACTTTTAATAATTACTTTCGAAGAGTTATCAAAATATTATAATATTAACAAAGTAAAATACTGTTTGCAAAATACTGATATAAAGTATTTTGTTTAAAATTCTATCTATTTTGTAGGATTCTTCTAAATTATAGAATTATTTTCATTAAATTGTAAAATTATGTCTAATTTAAGAAATAGTTCAAATAAAAAAGACTTAACAGACCATTATGTATGTGACTTTTGGTATTTTAAAATGCGCTGTGTTAGCTATGATGGATTAGTTAGGGTCGCTTTTATTTACCTCCTATTTATAGGCGACATTTTTTTTAGTCGGTAAACTAATTTAAAATGTTCAGCATAAATTTACGAAATAATTCTTAAATTTAGTTATTTCGTTTAAATTAAATTAATATTAATTAAATTAAAGTTTAAGCATTAAAAAATTTGTAGTCCCTTCTACGTTCCTACTTGTTCTTCAGGTCAACTTCATTAAAACAATTGTGGTTAATTTACGTTTTGCCTTTTATTACTTTGGCAAAATGTGGTTAAAAAGAAAGAGATGTATTGATATTAGGGTCAATTATTGGAATTTTATTTTAATCGAATAAAAGTAGTTCAAAATGTGTTTATTATTCGAGAATTTTTAAAATTTCCTCGATTATTCGAACGAATAAAAAAAATATAATTCGAATAATTTATTAAAAATATTTAAAAGCTGAACATTTTTAATACTCATACATCGTTTCGCTTTTTTATATACATATCTCAACTGCTTATAGGTTGATTTTCTCGTTTTTAAAATAAACCGAACTGGGTCTATAGGGGATACATAGATGTATGAATCATGTGTGTAAGTTATTTCGCGGCTACGGAAAGTTGATTTCAACATACAGACGGACAGATGGACATGGCTATATCGATTCCGTTATCTACAACGATCCACCTTATAGGGTAAATTTTTTCAATTCTATGGACAGATTTTTTTTAAAACAATTTTAAAAATAAAATTTTTTTAAAGTTGTAAAACTACTCCCTTTTTTTAAAAAAAAGTAGTAAAAATACTACCTTTTTTAAAAAAAAGTAGTAAAAATACTACCTTTTTTAAAAAAAGTAGTGAAAATACTATCTTTTTTAAAAAAAGTAGTAAAAATACTATCTTTTTTATAAAAAGTAGTAAAAATACTATCTTTTTTATAAAAAGTTGTAAAAATACTACCTTTTTTAAAAAAGTAGTAAAAATACTACCTTTTTTAAAAAAAAGTAGTAAAAATACTACCTTTTTTAAAAAAAGTAGTAAAAATACTACCTTTTTTTAAAAAAAGTAGTGAAAATACTACCTTTTTTTAAAAAAAGTAGTAAAAATACTACCTTTTTTAAAAAAAAGTAGTAAAAATACTACCTTTTTTTAAAAAAAGTAGTAAAAATACTACCTTTTTTAAAAAAAGTAGTGAAAATACTACCTTTTTTTAAAAAAAGTAGTAAAAATACTAACTTTTTTAAAAAATGTAGTGAAAATACTACCATTTTTTAAAAAAGTAGTAAAAATACTACCTTTTTTTAAAAAAAGTAGTAAAAATACAACTTTTTTTTAAAAATAGTAGTAAAAATACAACTTTATTTTTAAAAAAATTAGTAAAAATACTACCTTTTTTAAAAAAAGTAGTGAAAATACTACCTTTTTTTAAAAAAAGTAGTAAAAATACTACCTTTTTTCAAAATTAAAAATACTATATTTTAAAAAAAGTAGTAAAAATACTACCTTTTTTAAAAAAGTAGTAAAAATACTACATTTTTAAAAAAAGTAGTAAAAATACTACTTTTTTTAAAAAAGTAATAAAAACACTACATTTTTAAAAAAAGTAGCAAAAATACAACTTTTTATTAAAAAAAGTAGCAAAAATACAACTTTTTATTAAAAAAAGTAGTAAAAATACTACTTTATTTTTACTACCTTTTTTAAAAAAGTAGTAAAAATACTACCTTTTTAAAAAAAAAGTAGTAAAAATACTACCTTTTTAAAAAAAAAGTAGTAAAAATACTACCTTTTTTTAAAAAAAGTAGTAAAAATACTACCTTTTTTAAAAAAAAATAGTAAAAATACTACCTTTTTTTAAAAAAAGTAGTGAAAATACTACCTTTTTTTAAAAAAAGTAGTAAAAATACTACCTTTTTTAAAAAAAGTAGTAAAAATACTACCTTTTTTAAAAAAAGTAGTAAAAATACTACCTTTTTTAAAAAAAAGTAGTAAAAATACTACCTTTTTTTAAAAAAAGTAGTAAAAATACTACCTTTTTTAAAAAAAGTAGTAAAAATACTACCTTTTTTTAAAAAAAGTAGTGAAAATACTACCTTTTTTTAAAAAAAGTAGTAAAAATACTACCTAGTAGTAAAAATACTACCTTTTTGAAAAAAAAGTAGTAAAAATACTACCTTTTAAAAAAAAAGTGGTAAAAATACTAACTTTTTTAAAAAAAGTAGTGAAAATACTACCTTTTTTTAAAAAAGTAGTAAAAATACTACCTTTTTTTAAAAAAAGTAGTAAAAATACAACTTTTTTTTAAAAATAGTAGTAAAAATACAACTTTATTTTTAAAAAAATTAGTAAAAATACTACCTTTTTTAAAAAAGTAGTAAAAATACCAATTTTTTTTAAAAAAAAAGTAGTAGTAATAAATAGTCGTAACAATACTACATTTTATAAAAGGTAGTAAAAACTGCTTATTTAAAACAAAGTAGTAAAAATACTACTTTTTAAAAAAAAAAAATAAAACTGTAAAAGTACTACTTAAAAAAAGTAGTAAAAATACTACCTTTTTTTTAAAAAAAATAAAAATACTAATAAAATACTAATAAAAATATTACTCTGAAACTAGTGAGCCAATTAAAACGCAATATATAAACGGATTAAAGGATATGTAAATTTAAATATTTCTTAGTTTACTTTAATAATATCTGACTAACAGTTTTTGAAATTGTGTAGTGGTTTAAAAAGCCTCTAAAATTTTTTCGATTTTATTGCCCTGTGTTATTATTTCTCAAATCATTCTACCTCAATTTAAAATACTTTAAGTTCTCCTATTCCTAGGCATTTCGTTTTAAAGTTGGATTTCAAAATGTGTTAATTCAAAGACGATTTGAAAATTAATGTAGAAAGTCGTATCTTATAAAATTATCAATGTAGCCAACTTAGAATAAAATTATTGAGATAGTTCGTCAAAATTTTAACATGAAATAAATTTATTCGAATTCGCTTAATCGACAATTATTGGTCGAATAATTTTTTATTCAAAATTGAAAAATTGTATTCATTTGTGTAAAACATATATTTTTTCTTTGATTATTCGAATAATTTTTATTCGAAAAATAAACAACTGTAATTGGATAGAATTAAATCGTACAAAATAACCCAGCAAAAATCAATATTTGTTTTATAAAATAGAAAAACTTGTTTAGAAATATTTCTAAAAGCTTTTGATTAAAAATTTATTATATTCTTTCACTGATTACATACCAAATAATACTTACAATAGTATTGCATATTTGATTGACTTGTTTCAAATCCATACCTGTTTGTTGCTGGGAAATTAAGAAAGAATGTGAAGTAAGTGGTTTCGTGGTTACACATCCAATTGTTGTGAAATATTGAATTGAACAATTTTAAGAAAATAAATGATTGGAAATAATCGTTTTTATACCCTTCATTATGAGTTGCAAGGGTATATAAGTTTGTCATTCCGTTTGTAATTTCAAAATTGTTCATTTGCGACCCCACAAAGTATATATATTCTGAATCGTGATAGATAACGGAGTCGATATAGCCATGTCCGTCTGTCCGTATGTATGTTGAAATCAACTTTTCGTCTCCCCCAAATAACTTACATACATGATGCATACATCAATATATCAGAATTAGACCCGGTTCGGTTGCTATTTAAAATCGAGAAAATCGGCCCACAAATGGCTGAGATAAAAGTAGGATAACCTCGATTTTTGACCTATCTTTGATCTATATCTGGATTACTAAGTCATTAATATAGACAATATGGATATCTAATGATAGATATTTCAAAGTCCATTGCAACGATGGCTATATGGCGAATATGGCTATAGTAAGTTGGAACTACAATGGGTCAAAATCGGGAAAAAATATTTTTTAAACCGATTTTTTTTTCAATAAAGAATTTTTTTGTCATAGATATTTTTTTTTAAAAAAAAAATTTGGAAAAATTAAAAAATTTTTTAAAAAATTTTGAAAAAAAAATTGAATTTTGTTTACGTAAAACTATTTAAAACTATTTATTTTAAAGTATAACTTGGTGAAGGGTATATAAGATTCAGCACAGCCGAATATAGCTCTCTTACTTGTTTAACTTTACTTTGGCCCAAAAATCGTAACTTCAAATAAAAAGGGCAACCTTATCCGATTTTAATCAAATTTTCAGAATCAAAAATCCAAAAAGTAATAAATAGTTGCCACTCTAATGTACATAGATAATATGCATATCTAATGAAAGACTTATCCAGTGATATAATAGAAATTCGGACCCAAATTTCTCACAAAATTTTTATCAAAAAAAAAAAAAAACGCATAGCAAAAGTAACAATAATTTAAAAGTTCTGCTGCAATTTCAACAATTTATTATTCACCCCTATCGCGAATCAACATTTCACATGAAATATTTTCCCTTTTCCTTTTTTCGTTCATCAACTTTGTTCACGTGAAAAAAATTCCCCTTGTTGTGAAATTTTTAGATGGAATTTTGTAAACAATAAACAGCTGTTACGAACAAAATCAACTATTGTGAATGTAAAGTTCATCATGATATTCCCGATAGCAATTTTCCCTTCGAGGGAAATGGATATTTCATGGGAACAAAATTTCACATGTTATTGCCGATAGGGGTGATTATTTGAATAAAATTTTCTTTAATAAAATTTTTTTACATTTATGTCATTTTGTTAAAACTTAACAATTAAAAAGGCTGTAGTGCTAATTATAATATAATTTTCCACACAAGTGTGAATTAATCAGAATAATCAGATGGAAACTAAATTACAAATAACAAAAAAGTCTAGTTCAAACTTAATACTCTCCCATACACAGTTCACAATTTAATTCCATTTATTTTCTCATAGTGAACAAATGTCGACTTAAAATTTTTCGAATAATCGAGGAAAAAATATATTTTTTATTCGAATGAATTACATTTTTCAATTTAGAATAAAAAAAATGGCCGATCAATAACTGTCAATTAATCGAATAAATTTATTTTCAAGTTAAAGTTTATATTTCACATTAATTTTCCAATCAAATTTGGATTAAAATCAGAACATTATGAAACTTATTTAAAATTAAAACATTGTGACTACTAAATACAAAGGAATGGGAATGGTTCTTGTCTGCAATAGAGTTACAATGATTTACTAATTAATAATAAAAAACTATAAATATATTTTTAATTTTGTATTTTTATTCACAGTTAAGAAACTTTTAAATATATTTTGTTAAATTAACCGAATACTAAAATAAAACTCGAATAATTGACAATCGTAATGACATTATAAAGAGAAATACTTAAGCGTTAATGTTAAGCCGATTTAAATCATCTAATAGAATCATTTGGTGACTTAGTGACTTACTGTTACTGGTATTGAATGAAGCATGGTTTTTCTTGTCACACGTTTGTAAATGCAATGAAAAGGTTTTTCTTACATCCTTAGCCGGCTAAGTAACACAGATTGTTGTGTATCTACAGGATTATTTGTAGGTGAGTGGTTTTATGTTTATGTATTTGACACTGTCAGCACTAGTAAAACGGAATCGCCCTAAATATACTTATTATACTGTGCATTACTTGATTATGAAATAGAAATTTCGAAAAAAAAGAATTCTTTTTAGAAAATTTCGTGTAATAATGTCTGGTTTTAAATCGTAATATAGTGACATTATTTAAGAGATTTATGAGTTCTTTTTAAAGAAACAGTACCTTATATGGCAGCTATTGCCAATTATGTTCAGATCCCCAACAAATTAGGAAGTAGGATTTAGAACCTTAACGCACGTTTTTCCTTAAAACTTTTTTTTTTTTATCAATTTATATTTTAAAATTAAGTCAGTTATTATGTTTAATGTTAATTATGTTCATTTGTTGTTAAAATATTTTCAACAAAACCAAACTTGGTCCTACAAAATGTTGGCAAACATTCAAAGGTCTGCCTTCAAACTGATTCCAATGTTATTAAACAGTAGCGAGAGATAGAAACCCTGGTTCAGATAGAAGGAATGGTCCACATGATGTTTCTAAAGCCACTAAATAGATAGCATTTTCAAAACAGCTCCCAACACATCCAAAAAATGTGTCGCAGCTTCCGGTCAATATGTTTATGTTGCTGATGCTCGAGGAAATTTTGTGAAAAAGTTTAGGACCCAAAAGCAGAAAATTTTCCCAAAAAGTTCTTGGTATGGCAAGCAATATTCAGTTGCGGCAAAAGCCTAACATTTGTTACAAAGGGCTCTATAAATACTGAAATTTAGATCAAGAAATGTTTAAAAAAGAGGATGCTTCCATTCATAAGACTTCTTAAGGTGTTCACTTATTTTTGTCCTGATTTGGCATCCTATCACTATGGTAAGCAAGATCTTGAGTGGTGAAAGAACAATAATATGGTATTTGTACCAATAGAGGCAAATCCTCCAAACTGCCTGGAGCTAAGTCCAGTGGAGAGATATTAGGCTCTTGTTAAAAAATAATTGAAGAGCATAAAAAGGGGTCGGAAAGTGTTTTAAATGGAGATGGACTATACTATTGATTAGAACTATTAAAAATAATAATATTTTTTGTAAATTGTAATCTAATAATTATTTAAATGAAATAAAAATCTAAACTGTAGGTTTAGTGGTTTTTTATACCCTTCACCCTCGTGAGAAGGGTATATATAAGTTTGTCATTCCGTTTGTAATTTCTACATTTTTCTGGATCCTTATAGATAGCGGAGTCGATTAAGCCATGTCCGTCTGTCTGTTGAAATCAATTTTCTGAAGACCCCAGATATCTTCGGGATCCAAATCTTCAATAATTCTGTCAGACATGCTTTCGAGAAGTTTGCTATTTAAAATCAGCAAAATCGGTCCATAAATAACGAAGATATGAGCAAAAAACCGGGACAACCTCGATTTTTGACCTATTTTTGATCTATATCTGGATTACTAAGTCATTAAGTCATATAGACAATCTGGATATCTAATGATAGATATTTCAAAGTCCATTGCAACGATGTACATATATAAGGCTATTGTAAGTTGGACCTACAATGGGTCAAAATCGGGAAAAATATTTTTTAACCCGAATTTTTTTTCATCCAAAAATTTTTTTTGTCATACATTTTTTTCCAAAAAAAAAAAAATTTAAAAACTAAAAAAAAAAAATTAAAAAAAAAATATTTAAAAAATTTGGAAAAACTTTTTTTAAAAAAAATTAAAAAATGGCTCTGTTACTCGTTATACCCTACACCACCATAGTGGGGAGGGTATAATGCGTTTGTGCAGATGTGTGTAACGCCCAAAAATATTGGTCTAACAGCCACCTTAAAGTATACCGATCGACTTTCTGAGTCGATTAAACGATGTCCGTCCGTCTGGCTGGCTGGTTGGCTGTCCATGTAAACCTAGTGCGCAGAGTACAGGTCGCAGTTTTGAAGATATATCGATAAAATTTGGTAGATATAATTTTTTCGGCCCAAGGCCGAAGCCTATTGAAACTGGCTGAAATCGGTCCATTATTTCACCTAGCCCCCATACAAATGTCCTCCCGAAATTGGACTTTATCGGTCATAAATGTTTAATTTGTATAGGTATCTATACAAATTTCACTCCAAATAAGTTTTATATATAAGAAATTCATGTCACCAAATTTTGTTACGATCGTTCCATAATTAGTCATAGCTCCCATATAGACCCGCTTCCGAAAATCACTTTAACGTGCTTAAATCACTTAAAAATGTTGGTATATACACAAAATTCAACATAAATAACTTTCATATAGACATAAATCACACTACCTAATTTCATGGTGATCGGTCCATAATTGGTCATAGCCCCCATGTAAGGCCCACTTCCGAAAATCACTCAAAAATATAAATTATTGAAATTTTAAAAGAAAAATGTTTTTACTCTTTTACTTAGTGTAGGGTATTATATGGTCGGGCTTGACCGATCATATTTTCTTACTTGTTTTTTATTAACATTTATGTATGTTAAGATTTTTTCGATCTGAGTCCTTATGTGGAGACCTACATATTTTACACATTTTTGTTTTGAGACGACATTTGTAATTAACCGATTGCAATCAGTTTCAAAATGGTTTATCAAATTTCCTCAAATTAACTGATAAATTGCAGGAATGCCCCATGAATGTCTCAGAAATTAATTCTGACTGCATAAGAACTGTAAATTCTCTAAATTTTGTACAATCCTTATTCAAGTGACTTTGACTATACGACAAAATACAGAAATAAAAACATATGTACATACCATATCTTTTTATACACTATAAATGTTAGTAATTGTATCAATCAATATCAATTCATGTTTAGTTAAAACCATCAAAGATGATATCCTAAATCATTACCGACATTCAAACATATACTCCCACATATCTGACACATTAAGTTACATATATACACAGATTTATACATTTGCTATACATATGTACAGAGTATTTGCACATACCACAATTACGAATTCCAATATTGTTGGTGGCAAATAGTTAGCATCAGTTAGTATGTATTATCATACATTTGTTTCAAATTTACATTAATTAACGCGCGTTCTTATTGAATATCCCCTCCAGAGACTAAAACTATAGATTTTCCTTAACAAGCAGAAACTACATACATATTTACGAATATATGTAGGTACATTAGGATGGTACGTTTTCTTCTAGAGTCGCTCGTTTGTAATTTGGTTTAAAAGACAAAAAGTTTGTCTCATGTAGACGCCAAAACTGCAATACCGTGCGCCCTCGCTTAAAGCAACTACTACAGCCAGAGGTTGCTGTAAAAAACATAAATAGGTGGTCGGCACAAACCCAACATGGTTGCATAAAACGAATTTTCCGATTATTGTTTTGTTGGACAATCTCAAATTTGTATTCCTTTTTATATTCGTGTTGTATAAATCTGAATTGATTATTGTGTTTGTCAGTGCCGATCACTGAGATAAATTAACGATCTGCTTGGCTGTCTGCAACCGATTAAAAATACGAGTGTGATAAGATCGGTAAATTATTTAAATATAAAAGTTCGTGTAGTATAACTATCTCAAATTCCAAATTTTACATTTTCAAAAATTGTTTAAACGAAATTTTATATCTGGAGTCAAAGACTCTGATTAAAAATATAAAATAGCATAAATATAAATTAACATAAATCTTTGTTCTCTATTGGAATATCCATAAATTCTAATGCAAAGGACACCCTAATGCACATAGTACGAGTCTTGAGTAGTCATAGTTAGTAATGAAGCATGAATATTGAATCGGGTCTTGTGTTTTTTGGAGACTTTGTTTCAATTTCGCAGAATTTGTCCGGCATGTCTGGTGTCTATATACATACATACAAATGTGTGAATGTCTTCTATATTGTATATTATCTAGATCCGTAAACATCAGCAAATAATAAACAGCCTTGTTAATGAAGATGATGCTGATGATAGTAATTCTATAATACACAAATAAACAAACAAAAAAATACACAACTGAATCAGCTACAAATCCAAATTCAAATAGACATAATAATTCGGATTACACACACTCTTGGCTTTCGGTTTGTTGTCAAGTATTTCAAATAAAAGCAGTTTTTGAAAGACTGCTGTAACTGTTTTAAAGAGGATAATTTATGGAGGGAATGTTGATTTGCTACAATAATGTACATAAATGTTAATAAAAAAAGAAACCACTAAACCTACAGTTTTTATTTTTTTTTTATTTGATTGAAATTATTATTACAATAGTGACAATTAATCAATAGTGATGAATTTATGAACCTTTTCCTGAAACCCTTCCACTAAGGTTTTTATTGAGCTTTTTGTCACTTTGTTCGAACAGGTAGTCGTCCATCTCCGGTTAAAATCTACCACACTTTTGAACACCTTTTTTGTGCTCTCCAATTCTCTTTTAACAAGATCCCAATATCTCTCCACTGGCCTTAGCTCCAGTCAGTTTGGAGGATTTGCCTCTCCTGGTACAAATACCACATTATTGTTCTTTCACCACTCAAGACCTTGCTTACAATAGCGACAGGATGCTAAATCAGTCCAAAAATAAGTGGACACATTAAGAAGTCTTACTTTTTTTGGAAAGATTGTCTGCTCCTAAACTTTTCTACAACATTCCCTCGAGCATCAGCAACATTAAAATATTGACCCGGAAGCTGTGAAAAATTTTCCAGAACATACGTTTCGTCATCCATTATTTCAATTTCCGTGCTCTGTCTTTGGCCTCTAAATTTTTAGCAGAGTTTTTTATCAGGAATTTTTTGAGCTTTGTATGTTTTTAAGCCTGTCTGCTTTCCTACGGGATGTGTTGGGAGTAGAGGTTTTCACTTCCCGGGAATTCCGCAAAATTTTCAATCCCGGGAAATTGTGCGAGAATTCTCACGAAGGTGAAGGGTATAAAAACTGGAATCTAACGAAGCCATTCCGATACAAATTTTTATTGGATATTTTTAAACCAATAAAATTTTTTAGATTTTAAACGAAGTCTACATTCTTAAAATTGAATAATTTGTTCTAGGCGGGAATTCCCGGGATCTCGGGAAATTTCAAAATGAATCCCGATTTCCTGGGAAATGAAAAAGTGCGGGAAAAGAAAAACTCTACTTGGGAGCTCTTTTGAAAATGCTTTCTATTTATTGGCTTCCTTCTACGTGAACCTGGTTTCCTATCAACGGACAAGTTCTCTCGATACTGTTTAATAACATTGGAATCAGTTTGACGGCCAGACCTTTGATTGTTTGGCCAACTCATTTTAATCAGATTAACAACATTAACTACATTAATCATTCAAAGGTAACTTGATCTAAAAATAAAAAAAAAAATCAAATAATACTTGGGTTAAAAGTTGTAATGAAAAACGTGTGTTAAGGTTTTTTCGATCTCAATATTCCTTGATCGCATTTTCAGAGGATCTAGGATTTTCTAGGCGGTAATAAATTAGACATAAAGCACACTGTTATTAATAGAAACATCCGTGGCATGATGTGAATTTTTACATACTACTTTATTTAGCTGCTGTGCTGGAAAGTTTCGAAAATAAGTTTCAAAACAAGAAAATTATACTTGTTATGGAGAGGGTTGAAAAGTTACGAAAACTGTAAGCAAGCGGCATCAATGCTACTAATAGTTAGAAGGGAGGGAAAATCTTTTTTTTTTCATAAAATATAACAAACTTTTGAATAAAATAAAATAATATAAATGTAATTTAATTGCATGTTTTGAAATTCCTTCAGTGTTCTGTTTGTGTATTTTATCTTATTTTCCTTCCCTGAACTATTACAGCCATACAAAATATTTGTATATAAACAAATCTAACGGTTTTACATTGAAAATAAAAATTAGAATTGATAAAAATGCAAACGATATTCAGCTTCATTCTAGTCGTATGTACTCGCATGTTAATGTGTGTTTGTGGCTATTATCTTTTTTTCTGTAAATGATTCTCTTAAAAGAGACATATGTAAAAGTATATAGATGTAAATATGTACATAAATTTGTATAAAACAAAAAAAAAACCAAGTTTATAAGAACAAGAATATTTGTAGCTGCCAGTGATCATTATGTGGTTGGATGTTTGTAAGAGTTTTTGTTTGTTGTATCGTCGTATAAGGAATAAATTTCCCGGCATTGAACTTGTCTACAAACAATGATTCTTGTTGCTGTTGCTGGGCTTGAATGCCATATACAAACAATCATAGGTATAACATCCCAGCAAGCGCAAGGGCTTCACTTTGTAGGGCTCTAAATAGAAGAAGATGCACTTGCTTCTCATTTTATAAAATTGCATTACAAAATAACCTCTAACAAATCTTTATTGTCACTCTACCAGAAGAAGGTACAAAATCTTTTAAATAGTTAAGTCTTTCCTAAAATTGTATGTTATGAAGTTCGCGTGAAGTAGTTTTTTTTATATATAAAACTACACACGTCATTCATTAAAGTCCACTCTTTAGGTTTTATGCTGAATTCATTAACCCTCTAACCCGCAAGAGTGCCTCAAGGCATGCATTACAAAACACCAATTATCTCAAAAATGAATTACAATTTTTATTTTTTTTTTTAAATTTTGCGGTGATTTTAGTTACAGATTTGTTAACATTTCCCTTGAAGGTCGAAATGCATTCAGACTTTTAGTTTTTGTTCTGCCAGCTGTTTTGTAAGTGATGTCATAAATTTAGCATGTGAAATTTTGTGTGCGATTTTTTATCTTTAAATCAAAGTTTTACTAACTTTTAATCGCCCGATCTATTCGAAATATTTTTTGTTAATGGTAATATCATCTTCTTTCAGCCTATGAATTTGTAAATGTTAAACAATTAACAAAAATAGTATTGAGAACGCAAAAAATAAGGGGTGTTTTTTACTTTTTTATACCCTTCACCACGAGTGGCAAGAGTATATATAAGTTTGTTATTTCGTTTGTAATTTCTACATTTTTCTTTTGCGACCCCACAAAGTATATATATCCTGGATCGTTATAGATAGGTAAGTCGATATAGCCATGTCCGTCTGTCCGTGTGTATGTTGAAATCAATTTTGCGTAGGCCCCAAATATCTAACATACATACATAAACCATGACATATATTGGGAATTCTTCCGGTTCTATTTCTATTTAAAATCGACCCAAAAATGGCTGAGATATAAAAGAAAAAACCGGGACAACCTCGATTTTTGCCCTATTTTTGATCTATATCTGGATTACTAAATCATTAATATAAACAATATGGATATCTAATGCTAGATATTTCAAAGTCCATTGCAACGATGTAGATAAGGCTATTGTAAGTTGGACCTACAATGGCTCAAAATCGAGAAAACTATTTTTATAACTCACATTTTTTCTCATGAAACAAATTTTTTTTGGACTTAAATTCTTTTTCCGAAAAGAAATTTTTTAAAAAATTAAAAAAAATAATTTAAAAAAAAAATTTAATTTTGTTTAAATAAAAATATTTAAAAAAAATATATATTTTTAAGTAAAATTTGGTGAAGTGTATATAAGATTCGGCACAGCCGAATATAGCTCTCTAACTGGCTTTCAATAGTTTTTCAATAACATCTTATCATACTTAATGTTTAAATCTTATTGTTTTTTACACCTAAACCGACAACAATGCCCCGAAGCACTCTTCACCTTTTTGCACCTGGACCTAAACTTAATTTGCAAATTAGTTTCTGATGGATGTTGAGTTTATTGGGTCATAATTACCCTAAAAAAAATTATTCGACAACTTTATTTTAGCTTTTTAAAGTTTGCAGGTTAGAGGGTTAAGAATATTTTCCTAAAAACTCTCTTTAAAGGCTAGCTTCAGCAGACTTTCCATTAGGCTCAATAAGAGAAGTTCCATTGTAAACATTATATGAGGCATTCCTCAGCAGATCTCCTTACAGGCCTTCAACGGAAGACCATCTATTATGCCTTCTTAACACATTGACTGCCACGTCGGACACATATGTGTGACACTGCACTATGCGGTTTACGCCACGTCGGACACATATGTCCGACACGACTTTTATTCTCTCTAGCCATGTCAGACAATAGTGCTGGAATTTAAGAACTTTTTCGATGTTGTCTGGAAGTTCCTCATCAAAACTGTAATCTTCACATTCTTCATCACTTTCTGAACTTGTACTGAGTATATTTTCTAACTCAGTATCCCATAAAAAATTATTTTTCGCCATTTCGTGAGACCCTCTTATTTATAAAAAAAAATCTGTTTCTAAGCAGTAAATATATCTGACAGTAGCCTAAATTCCAATATTGACGTTTTCGATGAGATTACGCGAAGAAAATGCTGTGGCCCCCAGCATCTTATTTGCTGAAAGTGCCTTGGCAGTCAATGTGTTAAGTAGGTCCTCTAACAGAAGCGAGTATGCAAGACTGGGTAAAATTGAAACGATTTTGCAATGCGGCTGTCCTTGTGCCTGCAAAATAAGGCCTTTAGGAAGGCCTCTTTGCTGCATATTTTTACCGCTGGGATTTATTCGTGTTGGTATTACTGCGATTTTGTATTTCATATGTTGCTGCTTGCTTGTGTCATTATGTGTGTACTTTATGTATGCGAAATTTTGGTTAAACCAGATTCGAATAAGTTCTTAACAGTGGGAACCATAACAATAATTACAGATTTAAATTGAAGTGGAATTGGATTTCGAGCACACAAAAATATTGTGGCCATTTCTTTGTGTTATCCCAAGGTTGGATACCGATTCAAAATGCTTAAAGGTAACGGTAGCCTACCTTGTTTTCTTCTGCAGAATAAAATATAAATAATATTTGAAAATTATATTAACTAGAACTCGATTATACTCTCTTGGTTATTTAATTCATATGAATTTATAAATCTCCAGGTGGTTAATTAAAATTTGTACACATTATTATGTCAGCCACTGTAAATGCTGTGTATATTAAATTGAGAGAAACAAAGTAAATGAACTAAAGAAAAATTACTTTGAAAATAGACATATAAAATGCTAAAAATAAATTGAATGAAATAAAAGCAAAGCGATGAAAAAATACATAGATACATACATCCATACATCCATACATACATTCATACATCCATACATATGTATTTACGTACAAGAATACAATACCAATAAAACCTGACTTGTTTGCTGTTTGTACTTTAAAAGGATTGAATAAAAAAATAATACTCTTTAACAAATGAACGAGCACATATTATTAATATTATTATTTAGGAAAAGAGAAACATTTAAAAAATATGATAAAACGATAGCGTGAGAATAAGAGAGAACTGATCAATGATAATATGTTTGTGTCAGTGTTGCCAGAAAATTAATTTCAAAATAAACTGAAACGTGAAAAACAATATGCTAAAACGTTCTACAGAAGAAAAATATTTAATAAACTATTTTTAAAGTAACAAAACAATTTATTGCTTAAATATATTTTTGTTTTATTCTGATATAATTAGCTTAAATGCAAAACTATTTAATTAACAAAAAATCCGAAATGAATTTAAAATAATATTTGTGGTCATTTTGTTCACTAGTAAATTATTCAGGCTTAAGGCTCATTAAAGTGTTTTCCTTAGAAAGACCATTTTATTTATTAAATTTTTATAATTTCTAACGAACACAGAAAAAGTTAATTATTTAGCGTAATTAAAAATCATAAATATTGTGGTTTTATTAATTTAAGGTTTTTTTGATTCGTACAGCCAATAAAATACCCTACAAATTAGATGCTTATTTGGCATTCGATTAAGAATTATTCGAATAATCGAGAAAATATTATATTTTTATTCGAATAACTAAAATTTTTCTGGGTTTAAATACACGAGTTTGGGTCAAAAAGTCCGTGCCTTTTTGAATGAAATAAAGGTTTTTGGATAAAAAATTATTTTATTTTTCAACATATGTTCAAAATTGTTGTTCTTTATGACAAGGGCTACAACTTTGCCTCACAGAGTAAATCAAAATTCCGAATTGCTTGCAAGAATGAGCCTGAGAAAATGATCACTTTTTTGCAAATATGACACCGAGGCCCCAAATCGTTGTGGGCCCATAAACAAAAAAGTGCATGACTTTGGGCAAAACTGGGAGATACGGGTCTTTTTTTTTGGTCTTTTATCACATACTGGTGTCCGTATATGGTTATATATCCATGACTTAAAAAATTACACACAGTGTAATTGAAACCACAGAGCCATGTGAGATGTCCATGCCTGCCACAATCTCTCGCACTTTCATTATCGGATCGGCCAACACAATATCGTGATTTTTCTTCAATTATTTCGGGTGTAGAGACCTCAATAGGGCGTCCAGATCGCAACGAAATTCAGTAAACCACTTTTTTACCATTGAAATTGATGGTGCTGAGTTCCAATATGATTTATTAAGCTTAACCTTTATTTGAGTGGTTTTCCGCAAAATAATAATGCCTAATGAGCAGACAAAATTCACTTGTTTCCAATTTCTCCTCAAGCCACGAGGTAAGTCTGCTGACAATGGCTGTCAAACACAAACTAAATGACGCAGCTTGTTCAAATTTTGAAAGGAGTCAGCTGACAAATGCTTGTTGACAGCAGCTGTGTTGCCCTTTCCGTTAAGAGCTGGAAAATTCAAAAACTCGTGGACTTATTGACGCAGCCTCGTATTTCATTAAATTATTCGAATAAAGGTTGTTAATCGTTATTCATTCTAAAAATCTATGAAATCGAATAATAAAAAAATTCACCTCTATCGTGAATCAATATTTCACATGAAACATGTTGCTTTTTGCCATTTTTTGTTCATCAACTTTGTTCCCGTGAAAAAATTCCCCATGTTCTGAAATTTTTAGATGGAATTTTGTAAACAATATACAGCTGTTACGAACAAAATTAACTATTGTGATTGAAAAGTTTATGGTAATATCACGATAGCAATTTTCTGTCCGGGGGAAATTTCATGGGAACAATATTTCACATGTTATTACCGATAGGGGTGATTATAAAATTTTATTCGATTAAAATAAAATTCGAATAATTGACAGCCACTCGTTTTTTACTTATTCCAACACGTTTTTTCAATACATTTTTAGAACAATTTAAGTAAAAGTTGACACAAAAATATCGAAAGTAAGTAACAATTAATTAACTACAGCTAATATTACTTCAAAAATGTTTCTCCTGTAAAACTTTTAAAATTGTAATTATGTGGTCTTGAATAATAAACAGTTTTAAACATTTTACAGGAGAAACAAAAACATTTTTTTGAAATAATATTATCTGTAATGTGAAATTGTTAGTGCTGGTTCAAACACGTCAAGTTTACTTGAGCAAGTTTTGAGTTTATAGAAGAGAGAGAGTGGAAAATCTTTTCAATCTCCTCTCTCATCTACAAACTAAAGACTTGCGCAAGTAAACTTGACGTGTGTGAACCAGCACTTACTTTCAGTATTTTCGGATGTAAAAATAAATTTTGGGTTATATGTGCGGGAAGAATCAATTATGGACCGATCCGCACAAAACTTGGTAAAATGATTTAGTTTCCACGATCAATAATTCGATACAAAAATCAATATCAATCAAAACAGTTTTTTATCAAGCAAATTATGCTAAACGAATTTATCATATATTTTAAAAACTTAAGCAATTTTACTAAACAAAGAGCTTTATCTAGCACTGAAAGTGCTAAACTGGCAACACTGGTTTCTGTTTCTTAAATGAAAAGGATATTTCTTGTACGATAAGTAAATAATTAAAGAGTAACATATAATGAGTTAAATTTGTTGATATTAGTGGTTGTTTAATGAAAAAAGAAATTGAAAGAGACAGACAGAGAGAGAGAGTTTAGTGATTTGTTTTTTGAGAACGAGTTATTGAAAATGTTGTAGTAATTAATTGTACTCACTTGTTGTGTGTGTAATTTATAGTTTACTTAAGCGAAAGAGCTCAATTTTCTATGTGTTTTATTGTTTTATTGTTTTTTTTTTCAATATTTTTTATTCCAACTACACTCATTATCAACAAAAACAACGTCATCATCATCAACATCGTTGACTGGCTGGCTGGCTGGCGGCATTTGTTGTACGAGTAACAAGTAATTTGTATAAAAAATGAATAACTAAAAAATTTTTAAATAAAAAAACAGAAACAAAAAAACAACTCTATTCAGCGATCATCATTACTTTTGTATTCAGCCACGATCAGTCTAGTGTGGACTCTTATTGAGTACGGTTCGGTTACGGTAAAATACAATTGAAATCAATTTAACAACGTGTTAAACGAATAAACGAGTTATTTCCATTTTAATATAAATTATTTCTATAAACAAATCGAATTTGTGGTAATACAAAAAGAAATTGAAATTCCTTTCAATAAGAATACCTAAGCTTTTTTTATTAATAATAAATAAGCAAACAAAGAAAATTTCCATAAACAAATAAAAGTGCTAAAAGATTTATTATTGTACGAATAAAACAAGACAGCAACCATTAACAGAGAAAGAATAATTTTAAAAGAAATAAATTTTGTAAAAAAAATTTATTCAATACATATGTATATTTTCCATTATTTATTTCACGTGTTATTGTAACAATTGTTGTTTTATTATTAAGTGGCAGGCAGTGTTGATAAATATTTGTTTAGTTTTTTTTTATTTTTGGAAAAACTTAAATTTTCCTATTTCGAATATAGTAGATACAAAGTTATTTATTTATTTATGTTTCTTGAAGCGTAAATTATTTTAATTTTTCTCTCTATATTCTTTTGCATTTCATGTTTTTAAGGTAACTTTATGTTACCATGAATGAATAAAGAATTTAATTAAAAATCGGTGTTTTTTTGTTGTTATTTTTGTATTTGTTTCATCTCAATACAAAAATTGGTTCTTTTCCCATCGAGTTTTTAAAGCGTGAAAGAACAAACAATTAAAGTTGAATAAAGATTCCAAATGTAAAAATGTAAAATTTTGAATATTTTTTTTGTTTTAGTTTGCATTTTTGTAGACGTGTTAAATTGTCTTCTCCGATTCTTGGGAGAGTGAGTGCGTGCGCGTGTTTATTTTTATGTGTGTTTTGGATAAGCGTTTTCACGTTTCTTGTTATTTATTCTTCTTCGCGCTGTTTGTTGGTGTTATTGCTGTTGTTATTGTTGTTGTTAAGGAATTTGTTGGATATTTAACGCCGCAACTAACTCTTTAGTGTCAATATTTGAGGTAAGAGATTGTTTGTTTTTTTCCCATATGTATGTATGTACATTCAAATTATAGTACATACATACAAAATATCTATAAAAACCCCCTGTATACATTTAATAGTGTGATTAAAAAAATAGCATTTTTTGGAAAACCTTAAATATTCTTGCATTTACACTGAAATTTAAAATTATTTTCCTTATTATTAATTGTTTTGTACGTTTATTGCCTTATTTTATGTATCATTAATTTAGAAAATTCCTGAACTATCATTACACTGTGTCTATTTTTTTATGTCATGGAAATATAACCATATACGGACACCAGTACTTGATAAAAGACCAAAAAAAAGACCCATGTCTCTCAGTTTTGCCCAAAGTCATGCAGTTTTTATTTATGGGTCCCCAAAGGGCTTTGGTGTCATTTTTGCAAAAAAAAGTGATCATTTTCTCAGGCTCATATCATGCAGACAGTTCGGAATTTTGATTTACTCTCTGAGTCAAAGTAATAGCCCTTGTCATAAAGCACAACAATTGTGAACATATAAAATCAAAAAAACTTCATCTACAAGATCAAAATCGCATAAACTTTAAAAAATTCCAAATAAATTTTGTTAAGGCTGCCTATAAGTATGCTTTAGTTTATAATAATTTAATAGTTTATTGCCACTTAGTTTTTTCTTACTAACTTATATTGACCTACCTAAACGTTGTTAAGAATCATTCTAAGGAAGTTCATATGTTCTAGAAAGTTGTTTATTGAGATCTTTGGTAAATTTTTGTAGTTGATTGTTTCCTTAAATTTTGAACGGTTTGCTACAATGGAGCTGAACAGGAGAAAAAAGGTAAAAAAACGAAATTTTTTGTTTTTTATGACAAGGGCTACAACTTTGCTTCATAGAGTAAATCAAAATTCCGAATTGTATGCAAGATATGTGCCTAAGAAATTTATAATTTTTTGCAAAAATGACACCGAGGCCCCAAATTTTTGGAGGCCCATAAAAAGTGCATGACTTTGGGCAAAACTTTTATCACGTAGTGGCGTTGTCCGTATATGATTAATTTTTTTCGTGTTGCTCTGTGCAAGTTACTTGGATGAGAAAAAACACCTGTTTCACCAAAATGTCTAACTCAGAGAGTTCTCGTATCCAATGAAACTAACATTTCATTCCGGTCGGAAGACATCGATTTGAAAAGGGTCACTTGACACCATATCTTTAATTTTATGTTTCTAGTTTCTTTCTTATAAAAATTTCCAAAAAATATCAGAGAAATAAAAAAGTACCACCTTTTGCGGATTGTGCAGCATTTATGATCTTATGTATCTATCTAAAGTCCACTTAGTCCTCATTTGTATATTCTAAAAATTCTGGATGAAATTTGCGTATTTTCTGGATCAAATGTATCTAATTTAATGCTTCTCCGTTCGTTATTATAAAATATCCGCAAAATGTACTTAAAATAAAGATAAAGTGCCTTTTTTATATAAGCCTTAAGGTATGCAACAGTTTTTCGCATGCATTCCTAATATTGTTAATTTGTTCTTACACGACTTTTGTAAGAGCAAACAAATTGAAATTTTGTAATTAAATATTTATCTTTGCTTAATGTCTGCTATTTCCACAAACATATATGTTAATATTGGCGGATGGTGATTGTTCTTTTCTTTCAGCCAGAATTTTATGTATTTTCAATAACAATAAATTTTTAATTAAAAATATAAAAGCTAAACAAAACCATATCATTTTAATACAGCAGACGTATACATATTTGAATACTTTCAATACAAAATTCATTAAGAGCAATTAAAGTATTTTGAGATTTTTTTTGTTGCTATTTTCATACAACAACTAATTTGAAATTATTGAATTCCATACATGTTTTGCATTAAATTATATTTATGAAATTAATTTATTTGTTTAAATAAAATATATTTTAATTTCTATTTATGTTCCTATTACAATGTATTTAAATAGAGCTTTCCAATCATAAGAAATTTATCATTTAACCCAATCATATTATTTAATTAAAATTACATTTCCAAGAATTTTGAAATAATTACAAAAATATTTATACATAATATTTCATGGTTTGTTTAGAATAAGTTTTTTGATTTTTCTGAACGTTTGTTTCATTTCCGTAAATGTTTGGCCTCTTGGAAAACCTAGTATACAATTTAATTTTAATTAAAATCAAACACGTTTTTGCCATGTTATTATGTCAGTGTCTGTTAATCGTGATCAGTATCTCATTTAACTGATTATATGAATTTCATGGTTTTTATTATTTTAAGCCGTTAATTTGTTTATTATTACTGCATTATTCGTAATAATTAAATTGTTAATTTAATACTCGTTTTACATTGGACTAAACAAATGCTTTTGCTACTGAAAATAAATTAACAAATTGAATTTCCTTTAATTTGAATTTTGTTGGATTTTTATTATATTTTTTCATTTCGTTTGTAATTTCTACATTTTTCATTTGCGACCGCACAAAATATATATTCTGGATCGTTATAGATAGCGGAGATGATATAGCCATGTCCGCCTGTCCGTCTGTATGTTGAAATCAAATTTCCGTAGCCCCCAAATATCATACAAAACTGCTTGATATATCAATATTTTTTGGCCTATTTTTTATCCTTATCTAAGTCATTAATATAGACAATATGGATATCTAATGATAGATATTTCAAAGTCCATTGCAACGATGTATATACGGGAAAAATATTTTTTAACCAGTATTTTTTTTTAACAAAAACATTTGTTTGTCATAAATTTTTTTCATTGATAAATTAAAAAAAATAAAATATTAAAAAAAAATTAATTTTTTTTTTTAAATTTTGAAAAAAATTTCATTTTGTTTACCTAGAAATATTTGAAATTTGTATTTAAAAGTATAAATTGGAGAAGGGTATATAAGATTCGACGCAGCCGAATATGACTCTCTTACTTGTTTTATTTTTTAATTTCGACTGGGATTATAAGATGTGAAGCAGAATAAAAAATGTGTCTTACTTCACACATAACGAATAGTAAAGATAAATCATATAAACAATTGGTAAATAGCAAATAATTTGGGAAAAATTAAAATAATCATGAGCGTGAATGGACAGTAAAAAAAGTTCAGAACAATTTTGCAATGACATGACATTATTAAGAAGTAGTTTGCTGGCTTATAAACTTTTGCAAGTCAAATTGAAATGACGCCAAATCAGTTCTTGTTCTTTAAATTTGCTCCTGAATTTGCTAAAAATTTATTCGGTATAATGACTAAAATATGACAATATTTTCTGCCCTATAGATAACCTTTTATGCAGATATTTAATTAAATGTATTGTATAATAAAAGCAAGAAAAGTATTATTAAATATTAATATATTCTTTTTATAGCTCATTTTGTTTACGCTTCTTTTTAATTGCTTTTGTTTTGGAATGTTATTTTTCGTTATAAAAATTTTTTTACATAGAAAATAAATAAAATAGATATTTATTTAATGTCATATTATACAAAAAATTTCAAATATGAAATAATGTTCGGCTGTAGAGGACCTTAAATGAATTCTCATCACCAAAACATTTGATTTTGCTAATTACACTGTGTGTAATTTTTTGAGTCATGGAAATATAACCATATACGGACGCCACTACGTGATAAAAGAGTCGTGTCTCCCTGTCATGCACGTTTTTTATGGGCCTCCAAAGATTTAGAGTCTCGGTATCATTTTTGTAAAAAAGTGATAATATTCTCAGGCTCATATCTTGCAAACAATTCGGAATTTTGATTTGCTCTCTGAGGCAAAGTTGTAGCCCTTGTAACAAAAATTGTAAACATATAAAATCAAAAAAAACTTCATCTTCAAGATCAAATCGCAATAAACTTTAAAAAATTCGAAATAAATTTAGAAAAAAATTTGTTTGAAGCTGCCTAAAAGTATGCTTTAGTTTATAATAATTTAATAGTTTTTGGCTCAAAACACTTAATTGCTTTAGTTTTTCTTACCAACTTATATTGACCTACCTAAACGCTGTTAAGAATCATTACTGGGAAGTTCATGGGAAGTTCTAGTTGTTTATTGAGATCTTAGGTACATTTTTGTAGTTGGTTGTTTCCATGAATTTTGAACGTTTTGCCACCTATGGACCTGAACAGAGGAAAAAACGTAAAAAATCGATTTTTTTAAGGTTTTTGCGATTTTGATCTTGAAGATGAAGTTTTTTGTTTTTATATGTTCACAATTTTTGTTCTTTGCCTCAGAGACTAAATCCAAATTCCGAACTGTTTGCAAGTTATGAGCCTGAGAAAATTATCACTTTTTTGCAAAAATTACACCGATGCCAAAAATCTTTGGGGGCCCATAAAAGAAAAAGTGCATGACTTTGGGCAAAACGGGACTTTTTTTTTGGTCTTTTATCACGTAGTGGTGTCTAACTGAACTTTTTTTACATTAAAATGTTACTAATTATTTTGTTTACTTTCTTGTATTATTTATTTCGAAGAATTATTGTTTACAACATCATTCAATATTCGAAGAATTGTCTATAGCATTAAGAATCTTGTTTTAATAAGGAAAATAGCTAATAAAGAATGTCACATTTTACCAGTAAAACTTAATTGGCCACAATTGTACATGGTAAACACATTTGATGCTAATTTCTTTGGACAATAGGAAAAGTACAAAAAGGTTATTATTGTTTATTTTTGTATACACTTCACCATGAGTGGCAAGGGTATATATTGTGTTTATAAGTTTGTCATTCCGTTTGTAATTTCTACATCTTTCATAAAGTATATATATTCCGCATCGTTACAGCTAGCGGATTTGACATAGCCATGTCCGCCTATCCGTCTGTCTGTTGAAATCAACTTTCCGAAGGCCCCAGATAACTTTCATACATGATTCATAGATCAATATATCTGCTATAGTCTAACTTAGGTTGCTATTTAAAATCGAGAAAATCGGCCCAGAAATGGGCAAACTAACTCGATTTTTTCACACAAGTTTTTAATAGTTATCTTAAGGTCTACTTTGGCGCAGGGTATATAAGATTCGTCACAGCCTTGTTTTGTTATGTATGATTCAGAGATAAATTATTTCTAATTGTATAAACGATTCATTGATGATCTTCGTTATTTTATATATTTTATTTATGTAAACGATTGAAGTGTTAATTGGAAAAGAGATGTGTTGAAAAGAACATTAATTTTAGTATTAATGAATCATTAAATTTCAAAATAAAAAAAACTTTCCTTTGCCATATAGAAAAGCTGTGCATTTATACAGCTATTAAATAATTACTTAATACTACATATTAGTTTTTAATAATTTTTGCAAATTAAATAATTTACTAACACATTTTTCTCGCCTTTTAAATAATTATAATGTAATTAATAAATGAATATTTTTATATTACAATATAAATAAATAAACAATGAAGGTTTTTTGCAAAACTTTAAGTTTTAATGAATTAAAATATGCCAGATATTATATTTTCAACTGCTATTTCGGTCAAAAGGTCACCAAAAAAATTGGGTGAAAAAAATATTTTAAACTTTTAAAAAAATTCGCAAAAAATCTGTTTAAGAAAGACCTTAGCATTGAAAGGAAACCTAGATCTAGACCTAGGTCTAACAGATATTGGTAACGAAAAAGAAGTCGAATAGCACCGAACACTTCTATCAGAGAAGCAGCTCGTAAAGTTAATTGATCTGGTTCTTTCGTGCGCAGAGCCAAAGTTCATGCTGGGCTGAAATCGTAAAAAGCTCCAGATCGCAATGCGGCAAAGAACTTATAAGCAAAAGAAAGAGCCGAGAAATTGAGGTAAAATTTTATTAAAAAATACACCTCTTTTGCCGGGTTTGTGAAAAGATTTTTATGTGGCTGATGGACGAGAACAATACCGGATAAAATAACAAACAAAATTCCCCAAGAAGTTTCCAATCATGAGGCACGATAAACACAGAAATATATATTACGGAGTGTCTACAAAAACGGTTTTTACCTTCCTTAACACAGAGCACAGCACAGAGTTCCTTCATACTTCAGGCCCGATTTGGCATCATGCCACTATGGAAAAAAGGCCCTTGAGTGGTATGGAAGAAATAATGTCAATTTTTTACCAAGGCACAGTGGGAGAAATGGCCAATCTAGTGGCGCTTTAAGGAAATTTTAAATTTTAGAATTCTGCTAATTTTTTTTATTTTTTTGGTAACTAAGAAACCAACAGATTTTTGTTTTGTTTTTTATTTGTTTTGTTTTGCTCTCGATATTCGCCCACCTGTGAGCTTTCAAACTTGTCATATGTTTTAGCAAGTGCGCTTTTTTAAAGTTAAAGTTTGTTTACACAACAAAATCATTACTTTATATATATTTTTTTGAATTAGTGTTTAAATTGAAATTATTAGGCATCATGCCACTATGGAAAAAAGGCCCTTGAGTTATATGGAAGAAATAATTTCAATTTTGTACCAAGGGAGGTAAAACCCAACTGTGGAAAAGTATTGGTCGCTTGTATACAAAGAATTAAAGAACACAGGAAAGGTATACCAGGACATGTCCAATTTTAAGCGTAAGTTGACCACCACGTCCAAAAAGGTAACGGAAGCAACTACCGAAAAAATTGGATAATTGTTTAATGAATTTGTACAACATTTTAATAAATTTAATTATTTTTGAGAATTTTTATATTGAACGGTTAAAGTTTTATTTAACTTACTTAATACAAGTATTTCTTTTTTTGCAGTCTCTTTATTTTATACTATTTCACACAATTTTCATTAGTTTCAGAATGATTTCCTATTCGATATAAGCATGTCCTTTCATGTCGTTTGTTAAATTAAATTTGTCTATAGAAAATATGGTGTATAACAGTTTTCTGTGTTGAATATTTTCTGTACAACAACATTCTCAATTGAAAATTGTTAAAATTTTTCTCTATAAAAATTTTTGATTATTACAGTCTCATCTATTGAAAAATTTTAGTTTACCAGTAGTTTCTATTCTACAATTTTGTGTATAATAGTTTTTTTCTATAGAAAACTTTGTATACAACAGTTTTTTCTATACAAATATTTTTAACATAGAACATTTTGTAAATAACATTTTTTTTTTTGTTTTTCTATAGATAAATTTGAGCATAACAAAAAATTGGATATTTTCTATAGAAAATTTGGTGTATAATAGTTTTTTCTATAAAAAAAAACTAAACATTTCTATACAAGAATTTGTGTATTACAGTTTTTTCTGTAGAAAATTTAGTTTTCATCACTATTTTCTATAGAAAATTTGGTGTATAGCATTATTAACTTAACTAATATATTAAAAACTAACCCTTAAGCGTCTGCAATAAATTTTAATTCTAAATTTACTCGATCACTTGAGTTTATAATTATTTTTTATTACTTTATTAATAATTTAACAGTAATCGATAATAAATTTAATACAATTTTAATTCAGTACACTCAGTTGCCATTTATTTATATTCTTGAGCAATAAAGATATGGATTTGTAATTAGAACTTGAAATAAATATTTCCATTATGAAACTAAACAATCGATATATTCACACTTACCTCGTTTTACTAACTAGGCCATTTCGTTAGTTTTTGTCAAACAATCAAAACGGCAGATAGATGTCTTAGATAACAAGTTTCAGGAATTTGAAATATTAGAAACATGTTTAGTTTATTTTATAGGAAAAATCTTATCTTTCGATATAAATACAAGTATTTACTTATCGAAAATCAAATCAAATAACTGAAGTGTGATTGATATGAAAATTGTATACAATTTATTTATTTATATCAATGTACATATATAATTTAATGTTATTTTGTTACTAAATATGTACTTAATAGTGGTTTGAAAATTAATAAAATTTTCTAAAGAATCTACATTCTCATTTAAGTAAAATACGGTTGGGGCATCGTGAAAGTGTAATTTAACTTGGAAGTTTAAAAAATTTCTTTATTAAACAAAGTTTTACACTCGACCTAATTGCTACAATATATACAAAATGTATGTATGTACATATGTATGTACATCAGTATAACATTTGGGAAATGTTATTACTTTTTTGTGGTTTTAAATATTATTGACATATTCTCTCTTTAAGCTGTGAAAAAATTGTGGTTTTGAAATAGAGCCATATCCGGGAATATATCTTAGATAAAAATCATAAAAACCGCACATGATCATATTTAAAACAAGCTCATAAAAATCAGTTTAATTTATAATACGAGTACTATAATAGATAACTTACGTTAAAGCAAATAAATTTAGAAATTCACATTATTCACATTTTCATTCAATACTAAACTACATACGTAAAAATATGACTTACTGAGTCTTTTGTTATTAAAACCATTTTGCTGTTCATTCTGCTGTTTTCATCGAAACTCATGATGCAGTTTTTACCTGTTTAAATTTTTTTTATTTTTTTTTATCTATTTCTTTCCAGCTTAATACATTTTTTTTTTGCCATAATGATGCTTAAAAACGCTTAATAAAAAGAATATTAAGCAAAGACAAAAAAATACAGTTTTATTAAAATCAAAAAAAAAAAAAAAAGAGAATTGAAAAGATTAACCCAGACACAGACTGATTTCAATGTGAAGAACACTTAAGTTTTTTTCTTTTTAAATTACCTTTGTTTTATTATTCTATTCTATTTTATTATTTATATTTTATTGTTTTTTTTTCACTTATCTAGACTACTTACTCGTATGCTATGAAAACTTTAACATGTAAATACTTTTTGTTTAGATTTTTTTTTAGTTGGGTTTTTGTTATTTGAACTACTTTGGAAATATTAAATAATAAAATTGCTCAGAAAGCAGAAAAGTAGCAGTAGTACATGACATGCAAGTACAAGTTCATACACTCAGCGAAAATATTTGAAAATAAAAATGTTTGATGTCTGTTAGTTTGATTTAGAGATACATCTAGTTTTAAATATTTTACAGTTTAACTATCAGCCCAATTATGAATAAAAATTACCCGGGAGTTTTTTCCCTTTTCTCATTTTTCCTATTCAAATTCAATGGGAAAAAACTCCCGCGGAATTTTTTATTCATAATTGGGCTGTATGTATCTTGCAACTTTAGCTATTTTAGGACCGATTTATATGAATTATTTAAAAATGGAATAATGGCTGTAAATGTGTAATTATTAGAGAGAAAATCCATTTGGCTAGAAACTTTTTCTGTGTGAAGGTGCTGGTAATTGAGGGACCCAGAAAACATTTTTAAAACATAACCAAAAATGTTGACAATTACATTATTTCGGTAATTGGTAAAGGTTGCAACCAAAATCTATCCAAACTTCACAGATTTGTTTCAGTTTTTTTTTTATTTGATATTTAGTTATAAAAGATTTGTATTGGGTGTATAACTTCAAAATGTGGGACTTCTAAAATTTTGAAACATTTGTACAATATACATAAATGTATTCAAAGTATTGCCCATTGTTAGCTATAATCCATGGTAGGCGTTCAGGTTACGATGATTTTCGTCAAACAACCCGAATGTGAACAAAAGAGCGTAATAGAGCGTAAAAATACACACAATTCATTCAGTTTCTTGATGTTGTTGTGGATATTTTATTTTTTACACAAAAGAGCACACAAATTAAATGCCTCTTTTTGCCTACCAATGGCTATAATCTTTTCCCATCTTTGTGGCAATCAAGTCAATTTCGGATACTCTATTCGGAAGTGAAGCGTATCACAGAGACAGCGTTCTGCATCGATCGAAACAAATAATAGTCGGACAGGGCAATGTCTGGACTATAAGGCGGTTGAGGCAAAACTTCCCACCCACTTCATTCTGAATAGTTTTTATTAGTTAGTCTGGGCCAATGCTCGCTTCAAATGAATCAGGCATACAATCGCTTACGCTTTTCATCGCAAGTAATAATTCGGTGCAAAAATTATTTTAACTTATAGCGTTCAGACATACAAAATCGTCTTTCAATTCGCAATGTATCCTATTTCCCTGCTTTTGGATGAATCCTGCTGCTTGCAAACGTTTTGAAAATGCTGATTGCGTAGCTCCCAATGTTTTTGCAAGTTCTTTTTGAGTTTGACAACAATCTACATGGTCCAATTCTTGGTCTACCTGAAGGATTTTTGTCTTCCGGGTCAAATCACCAGTTCTGAACCGTACAAACCATCTCTCGAACATTGAAACCCATGGAACACATTCAAAATAAGCTTTGGTGATCAATAGGTCTGCTTCAGCGGCACTTTATTATACCCTTCATCATGAGTGGCAAGGGTATATATAAGTTTGTCATTCCGTTTGTAATTTCTACATTTTTCATTTACGACCCCACAAAATATATATTCTGGATCGTTATAGATAGCGAAGTAGATATAGCCATGTCCGTCTGTATGTTAAAATCAACTTTCCGTAGACCCCAAATAACTTACAAACATGATTCATACATATATATATCGGGAAATCTTCCGGCTCGGTTGCTATTTAAAATCGACAAAATCGATCCACAAATGGCTGAGATATAAGAAAAAACCGGGACAACTTAGATTTTTGGCCTATTTTTGATCTATATCTGGATTACTAAGTCATTAATATAGACAATATGGATATCCAATGATAGATATTTCAAAGTCCATTGCAACAATGTATATAAGTTGGACCTACAATGGGTTAAAATCGGAAAAAATGTTTTTTAACACTAATTTTTTTTCATCAAAAAAATTTTTTTGTCATAAATTCTTTTTCCAAAAAAAAAATTCAAAAAACTTTCAAAATACTTAATTAAAAAACTATTTCGCAAAAAAAAATAATTTTGTTTACCTAAAAAATATTTAAAAAAAAATTATTTTAAAGTATAATTTGGTGAAAGATATCTAAGATTTGGCACAGCCGAATGTAGTTCTCTTCTTGTTTCAAATTAAAAAGTAAAGCAAAACTTTCCGCGCATGACGCAAATGTTGTTTACTCTATAATGTTCAATAACTAAGTGAGAATAAATTAAAAAAAACTTATTCAAAAGATACGTCATCTATTGTAAATCCTGCATTTTTAAGTCATACACCCAATAGAATATAATAATAATAACTAATAACAAAAATTATTTTCGACTTATAAGTACTTTCAGTTTTTTTGTTTTGTTTTAAAAATTGCTACTAATTGTAAAAATAATTCAAAACAAAATAATTTTTTGAAGAATTTGTTTATTTTGTAGGAGTTCAGTAAAAAACTAATTACTTTGAATATGGTCATATGTAAATAAGAAAATAATGAATGTTTACAAACCCTACAGTTTTATAGGTAGTCAATGGTATCCCTTAAATACAGTAATTTTCACTAATGTTTAATTAGTTGGCTTGCACCCATTTACAGTCATTTTGGCTCTTTGTAATGCAAATAGAAGCCAGTTTGTTACTTTATACATTCCAGGTAATCTAGCGTGAATTCATTTGTCATTGTTAGAGTCTCTAAGTATTCTAGAGTGAAGTCACTTTAATCTATTTTTGTACTGCACTTTAGGGACTAGTTATGTTACGCATCAAAAGTATTATATTGGAGAGTAAGTGTCCCTTTTGTAATATGTCACATGATTAATTCCAAAATTATTTCTATAGAGAATTTTGTATATAACTGATTTTTATATAAAATGTTTTTGTATACCAGTGTTTTCTATAGAAAATTCTAGTATAACAGTTTTTAATATAAATAATTTAGTGTATAACAGTTTTTCCTAAAGAAAATTTTATATATTACAGTTTTTTCTATAAATAATTTAGTGTATACTGGTTTTTTTCTAAAAAACATTTTATGTATAACAGTTTTTCTGTATAAAATTTTGTGTATAACAGTTTTTTATTATAAAAGATTTTGTGTATAACAGGTTTTTATTAAAGAAAATTGTCTGTATGATTGTAGTTTTTTTCTTTAAATTTTGTGTATAACAGTTTTTACTACAAAAAATTTACTGTATAACAGTATTTTCTGTCGAAAATATTTTGTTTATGACGGTTTTTCTGTAGAAAATATTGTGTATAACAGTTTTTTTTTTCTATGGAAGCTTTTGAGTATAACAGTTTCTTCTATAGAAAATTTTGTGTATAATAGTATTTTCTGTATAAAATTTTCTGTATAACTGTATTTTTATAGAACATTTTGTGTGTAACAGGCACACTGCGACGGAAGTAACTCAAAAGCCCTTGATCTGTTTGTGGATATTTTAACACTAGTCATACAATTTGAGTAAAATTAATTATATTTTTTTTACCAGATTCATTGATAAATTGTATTTTTTTTTGTCACGACTGCTCAAGTGAATTTATTTACTCTTTTCACATGTTACTGAACTAGTTCGCTTTACCAAATTACAGAAATTTCCCGCAGGACAGTATTGCTTAGTCTCTATGTAACTAATAGCTGAGTGCTCTTAGGAGTCAACTCAACTTCTGCATCTTCGTATTAAAAGCTGTCCTGTAGACCATTGGTAGGCAAATAGAGGCATTTACGCTGTCTGTTTGCCTACCACTCTATTACGCTCTATTGTTTACATTCGGGTTGTGTACGTGTAAATTGACGAAAATCTTCGTAACCTGAACAATATGAACACCTAACAATGATGTAGACTAACTTTAGGTATCAATAAGCTTTTGTTTGGGACACATAGAATTCCAATAGGTTGACTTCTTTGGACTATCTAACAGATAGTATCTTTGTAATATATTTCTAATAATATTAGAAATCTCTAGTTGGGGACCGTCAACCAAAACTGTTGGATACCTGAGTACATACACACCAATATATAAATTGAATTTTTTTTAAGTTTTAAATTTCACACATTTATAACGTTACTGGCATGTTTTTTTAAATTTATTTTTAACTAAACGATCATTAAGTTAAAGTCACGTTTGGAAAAATTTTAATGCAAATATTTGGAAATAAATGTAAGTTTTCCATAAAAATATAAATATTTGTTAAAACAAATATGCAGTAGAAATACGAAATATTTGAACAAAATCTAAATACCAAACTGCATGTTTTGTAGTTTTTGTGTCAATAAAACTAAATTGTAAATATATAAAATTAAATACAATAGTTTTTTTTTTGGAGTATTTGTGCTATAATAAAAATTGCACCTAAATATTTTCAACTGTAGAAAGGTAATTGGAATTGAGGCCATTTCAAATCAAATTGGATTTTTATTTACAGCATTTTTATGTTGGAATGAACAAATTTGTTGTTAATATTTATTTGACTTGCTCTAAATTTAAATTTTTTTCGTTATTCTCCCTGTGTGGTTATGGTCGGACTACTGGAATTTAATTGCTTTTAGTTGAAAGTTTTGTGATTTATTGATTAGTTTTGTACTGTACTGTACATACATATTTATTAAATTTTAGCTTTTATAGACTTTCATATGTAAACAATTTGTTATTTTCTTCCATTAAATTAAATCAATTATTGTGATATATTTAAACATTTTAATAAGTAAAAATCTATAAATTTTATTACCTCATTGATATTTGGTTTAATGTCTAAAACTCAAGTGGCTGGTAAAAAAAAAATTAATGAAACCCAAAGTTATCTATTGAATTTTTAGGGAGATAGCAAAATTAGAGTGACCACATGAAATTCGAATGCGAATAATTAACAAAATTTTTAGAATTTCTATTTCTAAATTGAAGAAGATTTATGTTGCTTCAGTTTCTATTCTTCTCAAGATGTAGATTACGTCTACAATGTAGCAATATTTTCAACAAAATGATGTTTAAATATAACAAAATTTCTGAAAATTGTATAACAAAAACATCATAAAACACACACAGCCTCAAAAGTGATTAAACACCAACGAATTTTTTGATTTTTTTAAGATCATGAAAATCATTATAGTCCGACTTAAATCTTTTTTTTTTCACAACAGAATATATTATTCAACACATTCTCCAACAAACCGAAACATTTAAATTTTAATCGATAGATAAATTTTAGGATTTTCATTATCTTAAAAAAAAATCATATAATTTTTGAAGCTCACTGAACTTATTAAGTACCAAATCTCAAAAAAATTAAAAAATGTATTTCGATTCTCACAAAAGCTGGTAGAAAGATTTGGGTTCATATAAAACTGGTTAATGTCAAACTTCATCTCGATATTATTTGGAATAAGACAAATGCCGGCACAAATGTTGCCCGATTTTCGGTATACTTTACAGTATAAATTCAGAATACTTGGAAATAATTTGAGCAACATTTTATCCGAATTTCTGATGTATTTCCTTTGTATGTAATCCTAATATCGGATACTCCATTCCAAAGAGAAGCGTATCCTAGCGATAGCTTTCTGTATCGCTCGGAACAAGTAGTATTCGGACGATGTCTGACCGCATATTCTTGGTGTTTTTCGGCAATTGCTCGCTTAAAACGAATCAGTTGCGTTCGCTATAGGTGACCTCTGGCCAGATTTCAACATCTCACAATCGATAGGACTATTTTGCTGCCACAAAATAAAGAGCTTTACCTTAGCGCCATGAATATTTGGTTGGTTGGCCGATATCTTACGCTTCGGGTTATTGTAATAACCCGAAATGATTTTCTTTCAAGGTCTCATGCTGCTCGCAAACGTTTTAAAATTGCTTCTTGAGTAGCTCCCAATGTCGCCAATTCTTGGTCTTCAAACTATTTTGGCTGGCCTGGGCGATATTTGTCTTCCGTATAGAAGTAAAGCAAAACTTTACTTCTTTAATTTGAAGTAAAGAATATTGTTGCCACAAAATTTAACATTACCGAAGCAAAAATGTCAAATAAGTTATTAAAACAAAACCGCGTTCAAAAGATACGTCATCTATTTTAAATCCTGCATTTTTAAATCATATACAAAATATAACAGATGACCTAGAGAATAAATTGATTTTCTTTGATATCCTATTTTTTTATATTAACAATTTATTGATTATCTGTCCCTATTTGTACAAGTTATAAAGCCTTGCATTCTGATACGATTTGTTTGTAAACCTTTTGTCAGTAGTTTAGAAGAGACAGACAGAGAGACAGACACTACTGTGCCGCATTTTAACGCTATTAAATGCTAGGAGACAATTATTGGAGAGCCGTGAGGGAGTTAAATGATATTGATGTGAACGACACGTGGTTTCAGTAAGTGGGTGACATTTGCATGAAACATTTCCTGATCGTTTACCCTCTCGTTTCAGTGATCTGAGGACACAAACATCTTTGCTGACTTATAGCTCAATACTAAGTTTTTCGTCTTGGATTGTTATAGAATAAGATGTATTGATATGTACTGTAAATCTAAAAATAAACATTTTAAAATGACATAAAATATTCCATCAATGAAAATTTAATCATTAAATAAGACTAACAACTTATACACTTACAATAAACTATACGTAGGCTTATTGTTATTAAGTTTAGAAATTTAATTTAATTCGAAATATAATAAAATTATATTAAATTCTAGAATTCAGCCAACTAGAAATGCATTTGTTTTAATTTTAAAATTTATAACAGTCAATTATAATGACTCAATGACTTTTAATGATGATGAATTTATTTCCAGTTATGGAGAACGTGCGGGTTTTTAAAAATCAATAAAACTACATAAATTTTTTCTGGGTCAAGTTTGTAAACTAGTTTTTATCATTTTTGGCATGTTCTGTTCATATTTGATTGTCAATTTTACACACATTTTACGCATTAAATTGCATTTTTGTGTATTTTATATTGATTGTATGAACGTAATGAAGTAAAAGCTTTTACAATGGAATTAAATCAAATTTATATATTTAATTTTGACAGGAAATATAAGCAGATCATTAGACAAATACAAAAATATTGCCCAAATACAAATGTTTTGTTAATTAGACTTAAATTTTAATAATAAGGCTTTTTTAAAATTGCCATATTTTTATTATTTATAAACAATTAGCTGTTTCTAATAAATACTTAACTGTTTGGTGAAAAACAATTGCTGCTAGATTCAGCAGTGTGATTGTTGGAATTTTAGATTCTAGCTTCTATTTGTCTTTGGCAAATAGTATTTTTTTTTGTCACTTTATTCAAGTTAAATAATTTATTTGTTTTGTGATTTTATTTGTTTCATTATTTTATTGTTTAGCCAAATGAAATATGTATCTTATTAATTTATTTATTTGTATTTATTTAAGCTATATTTAGAAAGCTGTCTGTAAATTGAATGGGTAAACAAAAAATCAAATAATTCTTGGAATCAGCTGAAAAGCACAGACATTAATTAGCGTTTCCTTATTTACCAGGAAATGGTTTATTTGGCGACATTGGTTTATGGTTTTTTGTCATGTAATCTTCAGTTCTAAGAAGAAACGAGTCTTGTCAAAATACAATTGAACAAACTAATTTGTCTTTAACGCAATAAAAATAAATTTACACGTGTCATTTAAGAAAAAAAAAACGTCGACTTTAAAACCTGACGTTTTAAATCCTGTTTTTGAGCTGTAAACGCTCGACAAACCACTTAGTTTTGAACTCAGTGTAATTATTACAATAATTTTAAAGCTTGAAAAAAAATTATTGGGTGTATGACTTAAAAATGCGGGTTTTACAATAGATGGCGTATCTTTTGGACGCTGTTTTTGTTTTTAATAACTTATCTGTCATTTTTGTTTCGATAATGTAAAATTTTGTGCCAACAAAATTCTTTACTTCAACTTAAAGAAGTGAAGTTTTGCTTTTCTTCTTTAATTGCTCACCAAAGCTTATGATGAATGTGTTTCATCGGATTCAACGTGCAAGAGATGCGGTTTGTGCGTTTCAGAAGTGGTGATTTCTGAAGGGAAGACAAAGAACGCCCAGGCCAGCCAAAATAATTTGAAGATCAAGAATTGGAGGCATTGGGAGCTACTCAAGCAGCACTTTAAAAACGTTTGCGAGCAGCAGGATTCATCCAAAAGCAGAGAAATTGGGTACCATACGAATTACAGCCAAGAGACCTTGAAAGAAGATTATTTTTGCACTGAATCGTTACTTGTGATGAAAAATGAATCCATTACAATAACCCGAAACGTAAGATATCGTATGTGAAGCCGGACAACCAGCCGAAGCGACACCAAAGCCAAATATTCATGGCGCTAAGGTAATTTTAAGATCTGCTGAAATCTGATCAGATCATCACATGGAACTTGTCCGAACACAAAGCGAGCATTGGCCAAAAAACGCCCAGAATATGCGGTCAGATATGAAACCGTAATATTATGTACCTGTAAAAACTATTTAGAATGAAGTGATTGTGAAGTTTTGCCTCAACCGCCTTATAGTCCAGAACTTGCCCGGCCGAATACTATTTGTTTCGATTGATACAGATCACTCTCTCTGGGATACGCATCACTTTGGAACAGGGTATGCTTTAAAAATCGAAGTAAGTTGACTTTTTGTTTCAACTACGTTTTTACCTTTTAATAAAAACAGAGGTTTATTTCCTATAAATAAACCGTATAATTTTAATTGAAAATAAAAGCAAATTAACACAACTATTTAAATAGTCACTCTCTTTTAATATACACACTTCAAAAATACACTAGCAATACAGTCAATGTTAAGTCTAACAGTGCATCTTTTAGTAGTTTCATGAATTATCTAATGGTCAAAAGTAGAGTTGATAGAAGCTCTACTTTTGCCCGTTAATGTTAGCAGCTTTAACAGTTAATGTTGTTCACAGCTTGTTATTAACATTGTTGATAAGTAGATGTTTCGAGCACTGGAAATGTTTATAAACATGATGAATGTTGCAGGCAACCCTTACAGACCGTTAAATTCAAAGTGATAGTGTGATTGCGTAACAATACGTTAGAAATTGTTTTCTCTTTAACTCTTGTCTTGAAATTTCAACTCATTGAAACTCATTGTGCTAAGATACCAGCATATTTAGTTATTAAATCTTATCAAGTGCTGCTGCACATTACTATACGACCCGACCCCATTTAATAATATTTACTAATTTATTTTGATTGTTGGGAACGAACAAACAAATAACTCCAAATTACCTAAATAATAAAATAAATACATATGTACACATCTGCTCAAAATAATAGATACACCAAAATTTATTTTTTAAAAACGAAAAAAAATAATGGTATATTGTAAAATTATAAAAAAAATTCAGTCGATTTTTATTTATAGTTAAAAGGAGAGTAAAAAACAAAAACAAAATATTTCATAATTAATAATAAATATTATAAAGTAAATTAAATTTCTTAAATTTCGAAAAATTTGGTGCTCATAATAATAGATACATTTTTAAAAATTCTTATTAAACAAAAGCTAATAAATTTTATCTTAAAAAAATTAGTTTATTATTAAAGTAAAGCTAGTATCCAGTATATCCACCTTTGTTTTGTAAAACTTTCTCCACTCTTCTGGGCATACTGGATTTCAAGTTCTGACACTTCCCCAATGGAATCTCGTACCATATTTTTTTCGTTTTCTCCCATAAATCGTCTTTATTTTTGAAAACTTCCTTCGAAAGCCTTATCTTTAATTCACTCCACAAGTTTTCTATTGGGTTTAAATCAGGGGATTGGCTGGGCCAGCTTAAAACAGGTACGTTATTCTCCAAGAACCAGTTTTTAACTAATCTTGAACTATGTTTTGGGTCGTTTCCTGCTGGAATGTCCATATTAATGTCATATTTTCCGATGCATATGGAAGCATTACGTTTTTCAAAATGTCTCTATACCCACTAGCATTCATGGTATCTTCTATTCGGAATATCGGACCAACACCATTCCATGAAAAGCAACCCCAAACCATTATGTTTCCCCCGCCATGTTTTACCGTCTTTTTTGTAAATTTAACGTGGAATTCTTTTCCTTTTGGTCGGCGTACATTTCTTTGGCAGTCGTTTCCAAACAAATTTATTTTTGTTTCGTCGCTCCATAAAATATTTCTCCATTTTTTTTCGCCTTCACACCCGGACCATTGTAAGTGCTCTTTAGCAAATTCTAATCTTGTCTTGATATTTTTTTGGCGCATTAGTGGCACTTTTCTGGCAATTCTTCCCGGCAATTTAGCTTGTAAAAGACGACGACGAACTGTTTGTGGACTGATTTCGTTACATAGCTCCGCAGAAATAGCTTTCGATGATATGAAAGGGTCTTTTTTAACCATAAGGACGATCCGCCTATCTGTTTCTGGACTGGTTTTCTTTGGTCTACCGCGAGTTTCTCTTTTTTGTTTTTTAGATAAAGCATTTTGGACAAAATGTAAAGATCTTCCTATGCTCTTTGCTATTTCCCGTAATGATTTTCCTTGATTTCTCATCGTTTGAACAATTTTTTTCTCATCTTCGGTACAATGATGATTTCGTCCCATTTTCTTCAAAAGAGTCCTATTTTTTATAAAATTGTTGCTAAAATTTAAATTATACTTACTGTTTCACGTAAATAGGAACAAAAAATTGCACAAAAAAAAAATTGTATATAAACAAATTACAAATTACTGATGTGTATCTATTTTTATGAGCAAATAATTTTTTGTAATTCAAATAAATTCGTTTTTAAAAATCAACATGAAAGCAAATAGTTGCCAGATTTTTGACTGACATGACATTGCCAGATAGAAATTTTAATAATATGATGTATTCTTAACGCTTGCGAGGAAATTTTCAATGTTACCGCCATTTAAATTTTTTCCAATTAGGTGTACCTATTATTTTGAGCAGATGTGTACATATAAAACAAAACTATAAATAATTTAAAGAAATTGTGAAACTTCTGCCAGTCTATCTTATATGTATTTTGTAGCACAGTGTAATTGATGCCAAAATGTTTTTGGTCCCTTTATTCATGAAACCACTTAACTGCCAACAAATTTAAACACAAATCTACAATCTGTACAAACCCTAAACAATATTTAGTATATAAATACCAACTTATGCATCGTGTTGTTAGTTACTTGGAATAGTTAAAGTTCAGACATCTGCATTCCAAAGTTTATTTCAAATTCAATTCATACACAGAGTTATACACAGCTAGCTAAAGTCTTGAAACTATTTGAATATGCAGACAAAGAACTAAAAATTTGCATATGGGTACTTTTACTTTACATTGATTTAACTTGTACAAGATGGCACGTGTCACATTTTTCTAATTTTTCTTTTTGTTAATTTTACATTAAGTGCTTGACAATGGGAAAACTTGTGAAAAGTATGTCTTAACACACGAATACCTAACTCGTCTGTGTGAATTTTAATAATTGAATCCTCCTAGATCAAATAACTTTTGGGGTTATTGCTTCTTGATTTGCACTAACACTCCTAGTCGTTGAGAATCCAAGATGTCGTTTTTATCTACTTTATCTACGTTGTACATCAAAATTTAAGATTTTGCCAAGAATTTAAAATTCTCTTTAAACATTGTAATGCAAGATGTTGATGTTTGAGGTGAAATATCTGGTTTTTTTATTTTTATTTCAATAAAAATGTCATCAGTGAATTTAAAATTAATGACTTTTTAATGGGGAGACAATAAAAAGGAAGAATTTCTTTTAAGGACCTCAAGGATATTATGTCGTCACTACAGTAAGTGTCTTATTATGAAATATTAAATTATACACCTACTAAATAAATAGTATAAAGTCAGCAATAAAACATTTTTCTTGGAACTATAAAAAATATTTTAAATATGTATGTATGTAGATTGGTGAAACTTAATGATATTTAGAGAGCGGTGACCAATTTAACGGCGTTTGCCAAATATTTTAATATGTATTAAATTTACCAGAAAGAACTCTATAAAATTTATTTCAAAATTTGCTGCAGAACGTTTATTTTTATAGGCAGTTAGGAAACACAAAAAATTTAATTAACAAGTTATTTGACAAACAAAAAATTATTGAATTCCAAACACTTCCAATATTTAAAAATTTAAACACTGGATGTGTTTGGAGGTCATCAGTCAAAGTCGATAATGTCATCAGTGAAGTCGATTAAATCGTGCTCAAGATCGATAAAGTCATCTGACGAATGGATTTTAACAAACGTAAATCATTATTGATAAGGATTAAGTTCTAAAATTATTAAATATTAACCCTCATATTCATAAGCAAATTTTAAATTTAAACAATTTTTTAAAGTAAAACATCCCTACAAAATTTGATTTTAAAACGTTGTTTAAATTTAAAAATTGTTTATGATTACGACCGTAAGAATGTTGCATCACAAAACTGTGATTGGTCTAAGGAAGATTATGTTATTAATACATAATTTATTTAACGCTATAACTCAATTTGAAGTCAAACCAAATATCATCCTAAGATTTATGCAAACTTGAAATCAATGTTGCCAATACATTGAAAAAGTAACTTTAGACAAGAATTGAAATAAATAAATAAACAATCTTAATGTTCTCTTGAGTCTTACATTGTTCTTGTTGATTCGACAAAAGCAAACATTCACCATAAACTAAATAAAGATTTATGACAATTGCCTTCGACTAGTTGCTACCGCGAATTTTAAATAGAAAAAAGTAATAAAAATAAATAGATTCAAGTCATTTGCACAAGTAAATATTTAAGGAATCGTTCGTCTAAAGCCCAAGTAGAAACAGAAGAATCTCAATCCTCATTTAAAAAAGCATTTGTTTTATTTGTTTATTTTTCATTGTTATTTTCTTTTTTTGCACTTAATAATGTAGTTTACACTCGTACTACTGAAGAATTTTCTTAATTTCTTTTTATTTTTCTTCTACTACTTTTGATTACATACTTACACATACATTTTTGTTGTTGTTGCAAATACCTATTTCGTACAAGAACAATGAATAAATTCATAAAACGAAAAAGAAAAAAATGCTAATAATGAATGTGCACAATGGGGATGACTGAAAAAAAAATAAACGCTGTCTCAAATTTTACGCAAGATTTTAATTAGTCAGTTGTTTTAATTGATTCATAAAGTTCGCAGGATAATGTTATTTTCACAGAGAAATCATATCCATTATCACAACCGAATTTGGCGCCAATCAAATTTTGTCGGTTGCATGTGCCTATTAGTTCGATTTGAATAATCCTGTTTGACCGGAAGCCTGTCTGATCCCTGTATTATGACTATCTTGCATATGGTGTTAAGTAGAGTAATTCGTCTCCAGTGGTTGCAATCTTTCAAATCGCCACTTATCGGTAACTTAACGATGATGCCATTCTTCCAAGTTGGATGTGCAGTCGTAGAAGTTCAGCTGTGGTTTCGATGTTAACCCGAAGAATTTCTGCTGCAATTACATTTTCGCCTGCTACCCCGTTATTTTTTAACATACCGATGGCCTCATTTATCTCACTTATACTGAGGGTGCTGCTTGATATTCATAGGATATTTTATGCAGGTCTGTTGTTAACTGGTTGGCTTCTGTTGCACTTTCAATTGGTGAGACAGTTTATTGTCTGGCTAGCCGCTCTAGGAACTTTATTTTGTCTTTTCTTGCAGCTCCCTTAACTTGTTTGACAGTAGTTGGTACTGCTGTCTCAAAGTGTTGTCGTTGTTTAACTGCAGTTTGAATTCCCTTCTTTGAGAAACCAGGTTCCAAGTGTCGTCTGATATCCAATATTTTCTTTGTGGTTGCGTTATACCCAATGTGTCTTATGCGACTCGGTAATACTTTGCAGTGATATCTAACCATGAGTGGTGTTGGTTTATTGGTAGCTGTTCACGAATTGCCGACGCTAACGTGTTCTTAGTGTCGATATTAGGTAGAGCCGTAATCGTATTCAGTTTGATCTTGATTTCACCTGTGATGAGCTCATGATCACTACCGATTTCAGCACCTCTTCAGTTTCATACATCCATTAAGCAGTTTCCCCATCTTCAGCTGGCTCATATATGATCAATCTGATTGCCTGAGTTGCCTTTAGGTGATGTCCACATGTACATATTTGTGTATCTCTTTATGCAGGAAGATGGATCCACCTATGACGAGTTGAAATGTCCGCTCACCGTTGTTTTTTCTAACTCCACAGCCGTGCGTTTCAATGGTAGGGTTGATTTGGTGTTGTCACTTCCTATCTTCGCGTTGAAGTCACCCAAGACTATTATGATAACATCTCTTCGAAAGTCATTGAGCGTGGTTGTAAGTTGTACATATTATTCATCCATCTTAGTATCATCAGCATCTGCTGTAGGGGCGTAACTCTGTATTATGGTGATATGTGTTACTCTGCTCCTGAAGCCAGCCATTATTATTCGGTCTGATGTAAGCTTCCATGTTTGGAGGGAGTTTCTGATTTTCTTTGGGATTATGATTCCAACTCCACTATGGCCACCATCTTCCTTTATATTGTAGCTTACAGTAGTACCATTTCCAGTAATAATTTCGCCATTATAAATCACAGGATCTTTCAATTCTGATCACCGAAACGAGAGAGTCCATGACCCGGAAATGTTTCATGTAGAAATTGAATTGTTTCTTGGGCAACAACATCATTATGCTCCAATTTAGGAGCACCAGTATCGTCACCGCTAGACTCCAGCAAAAATCCGTTGTGGATGGATTTGCTTTTCGACATTCAAATGTGGGTTCTCTGAAAATTTTTAAGGTTACCAAAGCCTTGATAGCTCGAAACTTTTTTTTTCACAAATTCAGTTTTATTGATGTCTATGTAAAATAAAAATATATCCATTGTATTTCAGAAATTACTAATAGAAATACAATAGGAAATTTTTGAAATACATACAAATAGAAAATCCTGAAATATGATTACAAAATGTTTAAATATGTTTTTGCATTGTTGTAGCCCAATGTGTATTGTCAGTACATGTTTTGTTGTACTCTAGCAACAGCAATAAGATAGAGAGAGAGAGTACATAGATTTAAAGTTGAGTCAATTTTAAAGCACTGTGTTGTATTGTAATATATGAGATGTTTATTTTCAGTTTCAAACTTTTTTCAATTGTTTGTTTGCATTTTATGTTGTATGATGATTTTTTTTTTTTTAAAAAGTCGTAGGCGTTTAAAATAAATTATTTTGCGTTTAGTTTAGTCTGCTTTGGCAGCCATTAAGTCAGTCAAATTATACGACATCAAATCAGTCAGTCAGTCCATGCCAACGTAAGAGCGACCCGACAAGTCAAGTCAATTTAAATCAAATGAAAACAAAAATAAAAACAAAGGCAAAGGCAAACATGTTTTTCTTTATATTTTTTGTCTTTTTGTCATACAAGATTCTCGTGCATGCAATAAAGTTGATGTCGAAAAATCCGCATAGAAGAAGGCGTCTAATAAAATTGCTGTGTGATGTACATACATTTGTACATACATACATACATACATATGTAGTGATATTGTTGGTGTTTATCATTTCTTATTGTCTTGTGTTGTCTTTTTCTCCTTTAGAGGCTCATTCGTACAGGAAGTAAGCACGTGTTTAAAATGTGTTTTTCTCGTGTTTTTTTACTTTTTAAATTTCGCCTAAATAAACGTTATATTTAAGTAGATATGTATGAATGTGTTGTTATTAAGGGAAATTGTAAGTGGATGCAAAATACATACATACATATTGTACAGTGGAACAATGCATGTGTGTAACACACTTTGATAACTAGTTAATCCCAGCAGTTAAGCAAGTAGCCAATGTATCATTTGTATTATGGTCATTTGACATGTATGTGCTCTCTGTAGTGCAGAGAGAAGACAATTTGTTACTTTATACATCCCAAGTATTTTAGCTTGAAGACATTGGCCACTTAAGTGTCTCTGGAGTGTAGTCTGTTTTTATACAAATTGTTTCTATATAATTCTCATACAGTTTATTTTTATTTTTGCTTAAGTATACTGATATCTATCCCATGCATGAAGTCACTTTAAACTTTTATTTTGTACTGCACTTTAGAAAGCAATCGATTGGTGAGTTGTGGGAGGAAGGTTTGTTTACAAGCAATCGTTTATTGGACTGTCTGTGATATGTCTTTTTAGATGACTTTTTGAGGTCAATTAGCAGCCGTACTAGTTTGAGACTGTCTCCTAGAACTGCTGGGATGTTACTCGTAGGTAGTTAGTTACTCTATTGTATGAACAACATTCTAAAATTAGTTTGTTCTTACTTAGTTGTAATTTCATATATTTTTAGCTTGAAATACATACTTTGTTAAACATTTCTACACATATTGATGATGCCTTCCTAGAAATACAAATTTCCCAAAAGCTTTTACAATTGATATTTGTTTCAACTGTTATCTTATCGTGGGATCCAAAGCTTTCTACACAGAGAAAACAGATTCGGTGATAGCAACCGAACGATTCTACCTGAGTGACCGAATTTTACAGTTGTTGCTGCAAAATGTTAAATGGGGTAACAACAGTTTTGTTGCTTTAACCAAAATTCTTCTTTGTCATCCGACTGTTGATAGAACCTAAAAATTCGATGTGTGTAACCGAATCATTCGATTGGCAACAAATTCGGTTGCTATCACCGAATCTGTTTTCTCTGTTTACGAATAAGGTAAATTAGGTAAATGTGTAATCAGTTCGTGGAATATGTGTGTCTGTATATCATGCAGAGTTTCAAACAATAAAATGTCTTTAAAGTCAAAATTTCAGCATAATTTTCATGTTCCGAAAAGTGCGGCATATTCTTTGCCGCACTGTGCAACATGTGCAAATATGTTCGTATCTATGGTTGTCAGTGTTTCTACGCTAATATTCGTATTAACAAACACTACTTTGTATATTGAGATTTATATTGATTAATATTGATGGCTCATGAAGTCTTCTTGAAATATATTTGCCGCTTAACACACTTTCTAGAGGAATATGTATATTTACAATATAAACAGGATATGCGAATGGTGCTCTTGAAGAGCCGGAAAATTGAATTGTACAATAATTTCTTTGTAGTAATTTTATCTCCAGCTAAGTCTTATTGATAGCGTACAGATTGTTTTCTTATTTAAGACATTTTTCTCTATAAACTTATAATTAGATTCCTATGGCTAACGATGCTTTTGTTATGTGCAATAGTGATGAAATATTGGAAGTAGCCCAGTAGCTTAACTTCTTAGTACTTGAAACGAATTGAATTCATTTATTTGCAACATGCAGTTACAAAAGTCAAAACATCATCTTAACATAATTAATACTTATACACTATATATTATAGAACATTTTTTCATGTACTTTTTTTCGGTGACCATATCTGACATATTTTTAAAAGCTAACGTGATTAAAAAAAATAATAATTTGTTGGACCATGGATAAGTTTTGGCTGGAATAGTGTGTATAAGTTTTTTTTGTCTCACTCTAAAATAAAATCAAGGTTTTTAACAAATTTACTTTAATATTTCTCAAACTTTTTCATTTCTAGCAACACACAACAATTTCATTTAAATAACCAATTTACTTTTACTCATTATGTTCACACATTTTCCATAATTTCTACATTAATTTTCACTACCGCTGTTTGTACTTGATCCATCCATCCATCCCAGAAAGTACATTCAGATAATTGTTTCAAGCGTTTAAGGAAATATTTTTGTTAAATGTTGCAGACATAATGTCTGCTCTGCTCTGCTCCGTTCCTTAATTTGTAAGTAGAATGTGGCGCATAAATGTCTGTATTTGACAGAGAGCTCATTGCTGACTGCGTATGCTGGCGCTGCTGATGAGCTACTACGCTCTCTCGTTATGAACAAAATTAAAAAAAAAAAAAGTAAAATAAAAAATATAATTAATGTAATTTAAATTCATTGTAAATTTTTATACGCACACATAATTAGTGTTGAAAATAATAATCGTCTGCCACTCTCTTGCGCTGGCTTCTACAAATAAAGATCTTTAAGCACTTTTTAATTGCTTACAACGAAGATTTACTGTGGGTTTGTGTGTGAATTTCCATTATAAATTTTCAAATGAAAACTGTAGTAACTGTGTTCATTTACATTTTCCTTAAACATGCAATTACTTTCTTAATTAATTCAGTGAATCTTTTTTTTCTATCTTCTTGTTAAATATGTATTTGTGTTGGTATTTGAAAGCCGTAACACCTTTCTAATAAATATGTTAATTAGCTAAAGTTTTCATTTTTTTATGGTCATTTTTGTTATCAGATTTTCTTATTTCTTATTATTAGCTTATAAATGTTGCTCAGGCATATTTAGACAATGCAGTTTTGTTGCGTGTTGCAGCTGAGCTACGATTATAAGTAAAATGGTTTTTAATTAAAACTAAATAAAATGTTTATTTTCAATTTGCTGGACAGTTAGGGTTTCTTATTTTCCACAAAAATTGTTAAGGGATTAAATTACCAAATTTGAAACTAATAAGAAATAAGTTGCAATTTACAGGCCGTTTAAATTGAACCGCTTAAAATCAGTGACTCATATTAATCTTAGTATGGATTTTCTGCAAAATATCCATAGAACACGCAGTTAATGTTGTAAATACTCGTATATAAACAAACAATAACTAGGATCAAAGAAACCACAAACTCATAATTAGACTCGTTTAAAGACGATTTAACTTTTTATTAATTAACAAAAGTACTGATCTTAACTTTAAATTATCACATATGCATTTAAAACAAGTAAGAAAGTATATAATACCCTACACTAAGTCAAAGAGTAAAAACATTTTTCTTTTAAAACTTCAATAATTTGTATTTTTGAGTGATTTTCGGAAGTGGGCCTTATATGGGGGCTATGACCAATTATGGACCGATCACCACGAAATTAGGTCGTGTGATTTATGTCTATATTATATGTTGAATTTTGTGAGTATACCAACATTTTTAAGCGATATATGCACGTTAAAGTGATTTTCGGAAGCGGGTCTATACGGGAGCTATGACTAATTATGGACCGATTGTAACAAAATTTGGTGACATGAATTTTGTATATATAAAACTTATTTTATATTTATTGTGGAGATACATTTATAAATTAAACATTTATGACCGATAAAGTCCAATTTCGGGAGGACATTTGTATGGGGGCTAGGTGAAATAATGGACCGATTTCAGCCAGTTTCAATAGGCTTGGTCCTTGGGCCGAAAAAATAATATGTACCAAATTTGATCGCAATATCTTCAAAATTGCGACCTGTACTCTGCGCACAAGGTTTACATGGACAGCCAGCCAGCCGACTAGACGGACGGACGGACGGACATCGCTTAATCGACTCAGAAAGTGATTCTAAGTCGATCGGTATACTTTAAGGTGGGTGTTAGACTAATATTTTTGGGCGTTACAAACATCTGCACAAACTCCCCACTATGGTGGTGCAGGGTATAAAAATTCTTTCCATTTATTATTTCTACATTATTCATTTAATGTATATATTCTGGATCATTATAGATAGCTTATTGATAGATAAATCAACTTTCATACTTGATTCATAACTCAATATATCTGCTGTAGTCCAACTTAGGTTGATATTGAAAATCGGCCCACAAATGGCTGAGATATAAGGTTTTTTGCCCTATTTTTGATCTATATCTGGATTACTAAGTCATATAGACAATATGGATACCTAATGATAGATATATCAAATTCCATTGCAACGATGTACATATATATTGCTATAGTAAGTTGTACCTACAATGGGTCAAAATCGGGAAAACACGATTTTTTTTTCATTAAAATTTTTTTTGGCAGAAATTCTTTTTCCAAAAAAAAAATTAAATTTTGTTTACCTAAAAATATTTATTTTAAAGTATAACTAGGTGATGGGTATACAGTGAATGTCACTTAAAATCGTACAACCATCGTAGTCAAATTTTATTCATTAGTTTTAGAAAGTTGATGTTTTGGAAATATTTTAAAATGCTATTTTTATATTGTGTGTGCTATTACCTATCAGAAAATTGGGTATAATTTTAATTGCCCTTATTCACAAATAAAAAAATTGGTTAAGACTGTCAGTGCCCAGAATATCAATGCTTCATTTAAAATCGTAAAGGCACTAAAAAATAGCAAATGATACCCTACAAAGTATTAGGATTATTTAATATTAAAATTTTTTTGAATTTTTAACGTTTTAATTATAATTTAATACAAGTGTACGAATTTAAGTGAAATATGAATTTTGTGATGTTCTTTAATTTCCATCAATATTTTTTTAACGAATTGAGGTTTTGTTAACTTTTTTGTTGAAATACATATTTTTTGTTCCAATTAATAAAATTACTTTTAATTTTTTATATAATCACCTATATAATTTCATAATATTTAAAAAAAAAAATATGTTGTACGATTTTGAGTGACACTCACTGTATAAGATTCGGCACAGCCGTATTTAGCTTTCTTACTTGTTTCACAAATTTTTACAACAAATACAAAAGTTTTGTTTTTTCAAAATTTTTTTTGCTAGATTTTTTTTTTTTTAATATTACTTACTTTTTTTTACAATTTTTATAAATAATTTTTTCCTTTTTTACAGGTATGTAACAACTCATGCTTATTTACAATAATTTATTTTAAGCGAAGAAGTTTCAATTAATCGGATGAGATTAATAAAGCAATTAAATAATATTATCGGCTTAAAAGGGCTTAAAATTAAATAAGGTAAGACAATTATTTATATGGCCATAACTAACACCCATGATATGTATGAAATTTGCAAAAGTAATTGTATTTTCGCTACTCCTTCAGTTTCTAATAACTTATTGTGCGAACTCAATTTGTGCAACGACAGTAATTTCCTTTTCATTGCACAAATCGAGCATGTCTTTAAATGAATACATTGGATCTTGGACCAGTTAGTTTGGATTTTTAACCCTAAAAATGTAGGACATTCTGTCATGAAAAATAACCGATATTAATAAAGCCTTCATTGGGACGGATTTCTGTTCTTTTTTATACACATAATTCCAACCAAAACATACCTTGGTCCAACAATTTATTATTTATTTTAAATATGTCAGATATTATCTTTTTGAAATCAGAAAAATCCAATATGGCCTTCCAAAAACTACCCAGCAAAAACTTTCATTGAAATGTAATGAGTTAAAAAGAATAACTACTCTTCACCACTTATACATTGGCATTTTAACACTTTATTTTAACACGGCGATGTCATTGGAGTCAAGTACTTACCACCATCGCTTACAAATAGGGAGTTAAATAAGTCATTACCACGTTCGCTTACAAATAGGGACTTAAATAAGTATAAAATACAAAATATTACTTTTCATCTCATTCATATTACATGTGCATAGTTTTTGAAAATATTTTAAAGTTTTCAAGACGGCATCAATTTGTATTAGATTGAATCAACTAAAATTTAATCAATAAAACGTTAAAAGCGTTTTATTATGAAATAATTCTGAATTTCGTAAATCAGCTCATAATCAAGTACTTATGTATCAGATTATATGCCAGCCATTACTAAGTCATTGAAAGGTAAGCCGTTCAGTAATTGCAAGTCATTACGAAGTTTTTGCTGGGTAGCTAAAGATCTGAAGGTGCATTGTCACACTGTTTCTAGAGCCATTAAACAGTACTTTTCTATATTCAAGTCTTCCTTGTACTGTTTAATGTACAAAGAATACTTGATCAGATATTGGTTAGGCAATAGAAGTCGAACAACTCTTTCGAAGAGCACCGAGTACTTCTATCAGAAAAGCAGCTGGTAAAGTTAAATGCTCTGATTCTTTTGTGCAGAGAGCCAAAGCTAATACAGGGCTGAATTCGTATAAAGCTCAGAAAGTTCCTGATCGCAATGCGGTAAAGAAGCAAACCCAGAAAAAACTATATTTCAATTCAAACATTTATCACATATTGAACTGGTTTCAATTATTTCATAATTGAATCAAGTATTTGAATCAAAAATTTGGAATAAACTTTTTTAAAACCAATTTGAAAAAAAAATTAAATTTTGTTTAAATAAAAATCTTTTTAAGTATAACTTGGTGAAGGGTATATTAGATTCAGCACAGCTCTCTTGTTTTTTTTTTATAAAATTTGACCTCAAATTTTTCGTTCGTTCTTTCACAGAAAAAACTATTTCTTAAACCGTTTCAATTCAAATATTTGTCACATATTGAACTGGTATCAATCAAGTATTCATGTGCTCAAAAACAAAATTTTCTGATATTTTCTATTGAGTTTTGAATTTGATAATTTTGACAATTGAATATACAATTTTCGTTATTTGTTGAATTTTAAATACAAAAATTATTGAATAGATTATTTTCTTAATTGAAAACAAAAAAAAAAAATAACAAAATGTGTTTTCAATTACGAATTAACGAAAATTATAGATTTAATTGTCAAAATTATCAAATTCAAAACTCAAAACTCAATAGAAAATATCAGAAAATTTTGTTTTTGAGCACATGAATACTTGATTCAATTATGAAATAATTGAAACCAGTTCAATATGTGACAAATATTTGAATTGAAACGATTTAAGAAATAGTATTTTCTGTGAAAGAAAGAACGAAAAATTTGAGGTTAAATTTTATAAAAAAAGAGAGCTGTGCCGAATAATATACCCTTCACCAAATTATACTTAAAAATATTTTTATTAAAACAAAATTCATTTTTTTTCCAAATTGGTTTTAAAAAAGTTTTTTCCAAATTTTTTTTATAATTTTTTTTGGAAAAAGAATTTATGAAAATAAAAACATTTTTTGTGAAAAAAAAATTCGGTCCCGATTTTGACTCATTGTAGGTCCAACTTACTATAGCTTTATATATGTACATCGTTGCACTGGACTTTGGACTTTGATATAGAATCGAGGTTGTCCCGGTTTGTTTCTTATATCTCAGCCATTTGTGGGCCGATTTTGTCGATTTAAAATAGCCGAGTCGGAAGAATTCCCGATATATTGATGTATGTATCATGTATGTAAGTTATTTGGGGGCTACGGAAAGTTTATTTCAACATACAGACAGACGGATATGGTTATATCAACTTCGCTATCTATAACGATCCAGAATATATATAATTTCTGCGGTCGTAAATGAAAATGTAGAAATTACAAACGGAATGACAAACTTATATATACCCTTGCCACTAATGGTGAATGGTATAAAAATACTCCTGGTTTGTGATGGATGTTGAAACTTATGTACTGGCAGACTTTTCACAATATTATTATGTGTCTGATGGTAATGGACGAGGTAATGTTCAAGAAAAATTCCGAACAAAAAAAAAATAACAAAATACCCCATAAGTTTCTTGTGTGGCAAGCCATTGCAGTTGTGGCAAAAGAAGCCAATCATTTGTGACATCAGGTACGATCATCAGCGAAATATATATATTACAAAGTGTCAATAAAAATGGCTTCTTCATTATGCCACTATGGAAAAAAGGCCCTTGAGTGGTATTCAAAACTGTCCAGATCTTCGGCCTGTGTAAAGGTATTGGATTCTTGTAAAAAATCTAAGAATATGTCCGATTTTAAGCGTAAGTGGACCACCTCGTCCAAAAAGGTAACGGAAGCAACTATAAAATCTGTAAAGGGAGGATATCCGGAAAATGTTGATAAATTTATAAATACCGAGTAAAATGCCAATATTTGAATGTTTAATGAATTTTTACAATATTTTAATAAATTTACGTATTTTAGAAAGTTTTTATATTGAACGGATTAAGTTTTATTTAACTTATACTTATTTTTCTGGCTCACTCTTTAACTAAATCGTCTTAAAATTTTTTAAGGACCCATAATATTTATATTTTTCGTAGACCCAGACCAATATTTCAATGTGTTACAAAAATAATGACAAAAGGTTGGTATAAAAATCAGTGCCTGATGCATTCATACCACAATCAATAAACATATGTACATATGTAGGTGCAAATGTTGTATCAAAAACTTTTGTACAATTGTTGTAAAATCACACGACATACAACATGTTAAGTTAACTTGCCAAGTGTGGCATGAATTGTTGTTCATCTCATGTAAACTACACTCTTGTTAATGTAGCAAAATGTTAAAAATAAAATACTTACATGATGTCAACATTATGTAAATATTTAATGAAAAATAATAAAAGAAAAGAACGAATTACATAAAAACCGTTAAAAAAAACCAGTAAAAATAAATGTTTGTCAATTCCACAAAAAAAACCAACAGAAAACCAAAAAAAGTAATTGCTATAAGAAACCTGCTGCTGCTGAAATAAAAGCTACAAAATCGTAATGTCTCGTCAGGTAACAGAGGAATAAATAACAAAAGTTCGCTGTTGTGTGGTTGATTCTTTCAAGATATTAAAACCAGGCATTAAATTGAAATTAATTCGTATTAAACCGGTATTTTGTGGCAAATACAAAAAAAAAATATATACCCAGCAGTTTGAAAAGTGCCAATTGGAAACCTTTCACTAGCTATATTACTACTTGTACAACTAACTAGTTCGATGTGGCTGCTAAAGTGGTAGTTAAATGGTTATTATTTGCACTACATTTCACCAGTCAGATATTTGTCTTTAGTTTTTGAAAATAAATTCAAGAAAAATAAAATCCTCTAAAATATACCACTTCGATGGCCACATGTAATGCTGAATGTGGCCGTTTGTGTTTTCGTTCTCAATGATGATGTAGAAAATGCGAAAATAGAGAGTAGACTCACATGTTATTCTTAATAACAATTAGAGAGCAGTACAAATAATGCATGGAACACATTGAAGACAGCAGGCTACCAACTGCAATCTGTTAAAATTAGAATACACACGTTTATATGAAGACGATTCTTTTGATGACAGCACAGCTACACGACCACACGATTGCTTTTGCCGCTGTAGCCGAATTAGGCTAATTTCTATTTTTGACAACTACAAAACAGAAATAGTGTTGCTAATATAATAAAAAAATGTAAATCAAATTAGTGCTTAAAAAAATATATTTTTTTTACTTAATTAAGAGAAGTTTCTCATAAACATATTGAAATAAATTAATAACAGGTACATAATTAATTATAACCACATATATATTTACTCAAAATAATTGTTTAAATCTTAATTGCTTTGGAATTAACTGTAACCAGCAGAATTTGTGTTCGTGTAGTCGTGTAGCCTGTTGTCTTGAATGTGTTTAATGCATAAGAGCTCTGTGGTTTAGTGGTTAGAGCATTTGACTAGAAAATGAGAGGTTATGTGTTCAACCCCGTTCTCAGAAAAAATTGTTTTTTCTTTTTTTCTCAAATGCTGGAGTATTTTCACTATTGAATTTAATAGTGAAGTGTTATGGAGAGTGTGCCAATCGGCCACTTGCATGACATCCCCGTGTTAAATTCACCAGTCAATAACGTTGCGAGTGGGTTGAAAATTCACTAGTAGTAGTTCTTAGTGGCCAACGAATTCGACGTGGCGGAACTAGTGCAATGAACTGCAGGGTATTCAGTCGTAATAAGAAATGTATTCGAGTTTTTTAATATAGAATTGATAATGAAACAAAAAAATATTAAACGAGTACATAAATAAATTACATACATGCATATGTATGTATGCATGTATGTATGCATGTAAGTATGTGTTTATTAATACTACACCCAAATGTAACTACACTTACATACATGCCTGAAGTAGGGGCCAGGGGCAAAGTTCAATAACGTATAACATTGAAATTTAAGCAGCCAAAGCACTGGAACAACAAAACATCCATTTAGTATTTTAGCCATGTTTAAGTTATTGAATAAATGCGACATTTAACAAATGTTTTCCCTGTCTTCAACAGCTAACTCCATTCCCATTCCCCCAACCTTTCGCAGACATGTTTTTTAAGGTGTAATTTGGCATTAACGACAACGTAAACCCATTAAAACCTCAACGTCTTAAACGAATGAACCGAAGCGTAGGAATGAATAAATGAATGACTGAATGAATGAAATTTCAAACTTCTAACTTTTTGTTTTTGTTCTTGTTATTTTTTATACTTTTTTTATTACAAATACATATTTTTTTCTTTACTTATAAAATGTTTCTTCCTTCTCCGTCCACTGGAGACGTTTAATTTTTTATTTTTTTTTTAACATTCATAAATTTGCCGCAAAAAGTGTATGGAATATTTATGACGGTTTCATTTTCAACTTTATGACTTTTGGTTAAATGCAGTTGAAATGCGATGTGATACGATACGACGATATTATGATACGACACATATTGTGTGCTGAAGCGTACAGTGGAAAGCAAAAGTATTGAAGAGATTTTAAATAAAAGGGATTAACTTAAATTTATAAGGCGAACATTAAATGTTTTACGGTTTACGGTTTTATATCCTTAAGGATAAATGTAAGTTTGTCAATAGTTATTCATTTGCATAAAATATATAAATATATATTCCGGAATCTTAGATATCTCGATCTAATTTAGTAACCCAATAAGCTTTCAACTTGAACTGGTGTAATTCAAGCCTTGAAGTATAGTCAAGCAATTGAATTACATACAGTTATATTACACTTTATTTCAATAGCATTCTCCAGTAAAACGGAAACATAAATTCAAGTCATATGTTTCTGGTTTCAAAAATATTTAATTTTTCAATTATTTTTCAAGTTTAAAACATAATTACATTTGCATTCAAGTCAAATTCCAACAAAATGTTCAAGAGCTTGAATTGTTGGGGCTTTGGTGTTTATTGGGATAATTGTTTCAATAAATGTTCGAAGCACATTTACCCGGCACTGTTCCGCTTTAGATCATGAGCTGTTCATCAGGTTGTGGGTCCGCCTGTGCCTTTGCTGCCATTTTATCGTGCGAGTATTAACTTAATGCGCCACATGGCAGTAAATTTTCAACTTGGAAAAAAAAATACATAAAATTTATTTTAATTTTTTTTTATGCTGTTGCCTCTAAACAAAATACTTTACAAAATTTTGATATTTTTCGATTTACTTGTAAATTATTGCTGTGTGTGTTGTTTTTTACATTATTATTATTATTTTTTTTTGCTGAATTTTTTGTATATTTTTGGTGTAGACCTCTAAATACATATAAAAATAATATGAGTTTCAAGAACATAAAACACGTTATTTGTTGACTAACTAACTAACTGACTGACTTGTACAATGGCAAATACAGTACATACCGGCAATACATACAGTATAATATGTATAAACGAATTTATAAAATGGCCATAATTGTTTTTTTTTTCTTTTGTAATATTTGATAAATGTTAGACCAGAGTTTTAAAAAGTTTAATCGTGTGTTTTAAAGTTGAAAGCGGTTTAAAAGACTTTCAAGAAAAAAGTATTTTATATGCGATCCCTTTGTAAACGCTTTTTTCTACATTCAGAGGCGTAGCATCACAGGTTAAAATTATCCGATTTGATTAAAACTTTTAATTAGATGAATTTCGAAAATACGAAAAAACAATATGCGGAATTTCAAATAAAATAAAAGTAAAATTTATCATAATATTCTTATTTGGCATTCGATTCTTTTTTTATAATTTCGATTACGAATGCTGTCATTCAATCTATGTATGTATGTATGTATAAACTCCTCCTCCTCCATTTACTTCCTATTTTAGATTTACATATGTAATAGACTCCTTCAAAACTCTGTTGTTGTGTTTTTTTTGGTACTTAAATTAATAAACATTTTGTTATTGCCAACAACTGCCTCTAAAATACAAAAGAATTATTGTGTGACTTGTAATTTGCCTGACATATTTTTTATTTTTCGTTTTTATTATTTACAAAATTGAAAAAAAATCGAAGAAAAACCACATAAAAAAAGAAACATTTAACAATCAACTTTTAAAGAAGGTTACAAAAGTCAAGACGTCAAAGGAATCACATAAACTCAAACAGAAATAAAAATTTCACAGCAAGAAATTAAAAGAAAAGAAATGAAATGTTATACCATCTCCATTTACCAAAAAAAAAACATAACTTTTCAATTATTGGCCATTATTGAGACATTAAATATTTTTCATAAATCTTTAGATTTATGACACATACATATAAAAAAAAATAAAAACTGTTTATAAATTTGTGGAAAAACCACAACACAATATTAAATTTGTTTTTCTGTTGGTGAAATTAAAAAAAAGTAGTTAAAAAAGAAAACAAATTGAAATAAATTTATGCCACAACATTTCCATAGCGATGCTCTGTGATTGCAAATATTCGATGTGTAGGTTTCTATTTTCAACTAAATTTAATTTCAAACACAATCAAAATTGAAAAAAATATTAATGAACACTGTTTCCAAGGCTTCATTAGAGATGCATCTAAGCTGTTGACATACATATCGATGGCTTAATATAAAAAAGGCGTAACTCGATTTTTTGTTACTTTACAGGAGAGGGAAACAAATTAATAAAATCCATCAAATTTTAGACACAAAAAAAGTTTAAATGCACTTTTTAATAAGAAGAGACATCACATTTTATTTCTTATTTAAAATTAATTTTTTTTTATTTTAATGAAGTTATTTAATATAATTATTTTTTCATTGAAATTTTTGAAAATAAAAAATTAGTTACGCTTTTTTTATATTAAGCCATCGATATGTATGTATTTATATGAAGGTAAAAGTGGGGTTTATGATAAATCTGATTGAAAATATAATATATGTACACGCAGAGAAAAAACATGGTTCGGCATGGTTATGACAACTATACTGAGTTAACAATGAATAGAAATAGAAAATTAATAATCACCCCATGTAGTGAAATTTTTAGATGGAATTTTGTAAACAATTAGCAGCTGTTACGAACAAAATCAACTATTGTGAATGAAAAGTTCATGGGAATATCACGATAGCAATTTTCCCTTCAAGGGAAATTAATCACCCCTATCGGCAATAACATGTGAAATTTTGTTCTCATGAAATATCCATTTCCCTCGAAGGGAAAATTGCTATCGGAATATCATGATGAACTTTACATTCACAATAGTTGATTTTGTTCGTAACAGCTGTTCATTGTTTACAAAATTCCATCTAAAAATTTCACAACACGTGAACAAAGTTGATGAACGAAAAAAGGAAAAGAGAAAATATTTCATGTGAAATGTTGATTCGCGATAGGGGTGAATATTTCATGGGAACAAAATTTCACATATTATTGCCGATAGAGTTGAATATATTTTTCTGTCAAGAGGGGCACCCGGCGGCGGGTTTAATTAATTCGAGTACGCTGAATCCAGTGGTGCTAACCGTTTTTATAGATTAGCTGGTTTTTTCGAGATATACTGTTATTTCGAAAATGGAGGAGGTTGCACAACATATGTATATTCGCGTAACTCTAAAACCGTTTAGTTTATTGAATAAACTAAAAAAACCGAAATTCCGCAATAAAATTACATTTAAGTAAGACTAAAACTGTGCAGTCGTTTTAGAAATATAAAATTTTTTGGCCAAAAAAATTATTTTTATAAAATTTTCGAAATTTTTGTTTTTTAAAACGTCATCAAAAATGCAGCTACGCTATTAATTTTTCCTACTCTCATAGAAAACAAAGTTCCAAACTAAACAAGCCCCAAATGATTCAAATCCGTCAACAGTTTTTGATTTTATACACAAAAGAAAAAACAAATATTTTCTAATATCATTTTAAATTTTTTTCTCATATTTTTGCAAATGTCTTTTATAAATTTTGTAACTCTTGAAAATTGTATACATTTTTTAAAAGAATACAGAATTTCCTACACGTTGATATATAATATGTACATCTTATATTTTCCTCTAGTTAAAATTTATGCATTCAAAATCAACAACAAACTGAAAATTTATTTTGTAATATATTTTCGTGCACTGCATTACCGACTGCCTATTATTAGCTACATTTAGAGTACACTGCTATATGTAGCTAATTACTGTGAGTTATGTATTTTGTTAAAATATTATGGGATATTTGTTTAATCTTTTGTAAATAAATTCAAAAGTTGTGGACAGATTTTAATCATTTAGGGCTTGTTTTTTTGGAACAGCATAACAAAAATTTGTTTGCCAAAAAAAAAAAAAAAATTATATTTCTAAAGCGACTGTTCAGATATAGTCTTTCCTAAAGGTAATTTTATTGCGGTATTTCGGTTTTTTCATTTTATTCAATAAACTGAACTGTTTTTGAGTTATGCGAATATATGTATGTATGTTGTGCAACCTCTTACATTTTCGAAATAACGGTATGTCTCGAAAACAAACGCCACTGGATTCAGCGTACTCGAATTCGGTTAACCCGATGAAATTGGTAAATCATTATTTCACATTTCATCAATATTTCACATTTTTCGTTCATCAATTTTGTTCGCGTGAAAAAATTCCCCATGTTGTGAAATCTTTAGATAAAATTTTGTAAACAATAAACTGCTGTTACGAACAAAATCATCTACTGTGAATGAAAAGTTCATATCACGATAGCAATTTTTCCTACGAGGGAAACTTTCAACTAACAGATCTCTATATATAAGATTTAGAGCCATTATTACAACTTGCCGTTATAGTTAAAGGTAACTTTAAGCAATAGAAAAAGGTACCCTTAAAGGGAACTTTAACTATAACGGCAAGTTGTAATAATGGCCCTTAGAATATAAATACTTTATGGGTTCTAAAATTAATAAACTTACCACTCATGCTGATTTATTTTTATGAATACTAAACTGATTTCTGGAAAGTTTTCACAAAAAATCTTGTGTCCATATTTATATTATTGTACTTTTTTAACATTTCCTTGTTTATTTATTTTTTCTATGGAAACATTGTTTGCAAATAGCGAATTGTTTTCAGTATTATTTAATATTTAGCACACAATTGTCTTTTAGCATTTAACAAGAAATATAAGAGAATGTGTTAAAAATAACATCTAAAGGTAGGGTCACACATGGCAAATATTTGCTCAAAAAAGCGTAACAACTTTTTTTAGAACAAATTAGTTTGACGTGTTTACTCTTACAAGTGTTTTGTAAGATCAAACAGCATCAAATAAAATAAAACTAATTTTAAAATAGGTTTTTGAGATAAATAAAATATTTCAAATGTATTTTATTTAGTGGTTATGTGTTTATCGTCAAATATTTGTCATGTGTGACCCTACCATAAGAATGAATTCACGAGAAAAGCATTCCAGCAATTCTAGTGATTTCACTGAACATTTAGTGTTCCATTAAGTATAAAGATGTTACTGAACCCTATATAGAATACAATGAGACTGTCTGTTAGTCACTATTTTGTCGACTTTTGCTATGATCATTTGGCATATATTTGAATTTCCTTTTTTAATGCATGGGTGGTTGCGAGCTTGTTAAGAAATCCATTGGTGTTAAATCACACGATCTAGAGGGACAGTCCTGAAATGAGACCACATCAATATAATAATACAATTTAATCAGAAAGAACTCTATTATCATGACGCGGCAAAAAAATTTGAACATTCCGAAATAAATTTCTTTAAAGCTGCCTAAAAGTATGCTTTAGTTTATAATAATTTAATAGTTTATGACCCAAAATACTTAATTCCTTTAGTTTTTTCTTACTAACTTATATTGACCTACCTGAACGGTATTAAGAATCATTCCTAGGAAGTTCATATGTTCTAGAAAGTTGTTTACTTAGATCTTGGTACATTTTTGTAGTTGATTGTTTTCTTGAATTTTCAACGGTTTGCTAGCTATGGACCTGAACAGGAGAAAAAAGATACAACTTTGCCTCAGATAGTAAATCATATCTTGCAAACTGTTTGCAAGATATGACACACAGAATTATGGTACAATAAAACAAAAATAATTGGGGTATTCACACGGTCTACTATTTGGTCGTATTGTCGTAATATCCTAATATATTGTGTTTCAAATTAAAAAGTTGTAAACTAAAAACACTTTTTGCACTATGTTTATTGTTTTGTCATAAAATAATACTTATTTTTGTTTAAAACACAACAACAACTATTATAATATATTAGTACATTATGACAATATGACTAATAGCACACCATGTGAATACCCCAAATATGTAAGATAACGGTGTAAAATATAAAAAAAAATGATTAGTTCAAGTGAGTTCCAGTCGAGTTGCCGCCATGAGCCTCAATAAGAATTCAATTAAAAATGGACAATTCTAAGTATTTTTCTTCGAATTTTTAAATTGATGTTCTAAAAAAACCGAATGTGCAAATCAACACCATTTCCTAGTAATTTTACTAGTAAATGGTTATATAGGCAGTGTCAATTGAACCCCCCCTTTCAACGAAATGGTCGTATGTTGCAAGTAGGTTGGTGACATACATTTGTGAGAGTTGTTCCAAGAGCTGCAGGGCTGCATACACATGAACGGATGTATGTATGGACGTATTTTAGTACCACTTAATCGGATTTACTGCTATTATTAGAAACATTTTAATTTTTTAACATAAAAGCGTGCTAAATGCTGAATAATTGTGATAATTAATTAAATAATGGTGGGAATTTTTTTTATGTTTTTTGCTCAACTTTTTTTCCGTCTCTTTCCATCGTTATTATTTATGAGTAGCAGCAACAACGAACAGTTAGTTCTTGATGGACAATGTTTCACATAAAATAAACATATCGTTACCTTAATATAGAAAGGCCCTAACTCGTGATTATTTTTAAGTCAAGATTTTTTGACTATATATGATATATATAGAGAAATCTGGTCTTAAAGAAAAATCACAAGTTAGGGCCTTTCTATACTAAGGTAATGATATGTACATATCGTTGGTCTCACGTGGAAAGTCCCTAACTCAATTAATTTGAAATTTAGAGGAACTTGTAAAACCGTTATTTCTGATACTATTGCATTACATTTTCGTAACGAGGTGTATTTGTGTGAAATTTATTGAAATCACTAAAAATCTTAATATCGAATAGATGTGAGTTAGGACCTTTTTACATGAGACCAACAATATGTAGGTATGTATGTACGTATGTAGTACAATAATCAATTTATTCTACAATACAAATTATTATTGTACCAACTCATTCTAGTTAGAGGTTTTTGTGCACATGCTTTTTATTAATAAAAAGTACTTTTTTTGATTGTTGTATTTAGTATTTGTTTGTTTGGTATTTAGTTTTTGCTTCTAGTCATTTTCTTTTGTTGGTGAATTAATGAAATGTACGCAAATTTATTTTGATTATTTTTGAACATTGAAGCTGCTTCTACTGACTTGACTTGACTGGCTGGCTTCTAACGATGATGATAATGCTAATGATGATTTAAAGCTAGAGGCAATTATTTATTTAATTCATTAAGATAAGTACCTACATATTTTGGTTCGTTCATTCATTCTTCTATCTTACAACTGTGTACAAATAGAGATGAAAATTTCAGTGTAATTAGGAAAACTTGCATTAATTTCAATAGTTTTATGAAATTATGTAAATTTTGTAGGTACAACGAACGAATTGTGGTTATTATCCTTGAAAACAAAATTTATTTTTAAACTAAATATTTATTGCAAATTTCATTGCGTATTTAGATTCATGACATTTACTGTTTTTATTTTCTATATTTAATTTGCCAGATTTATTAACATATGTAAATATAAATGAATTTAAACAATTTATTGTTTTTATAATTTCTTTTGTATAAATATGAAGGTCGTCTGTCGATTCGAAACAGTAAAAAGTACCTAAGTACAAAAGTGGTAACATTTTTGAATTCTATGGATAGATTTTTTAATTTTTTTTTTTTACTAAAATTGTGAATTTTTTTAGATGTTTTTCCACATAATTTATGATAATTCAAAAAGGGTTAGTCCGATATTATTGAAGTAAACTTAGAAAAGTTCAAATTTACGTAACCTTTAATCTGTTGATATATTGCCTTTTAATCGGCTCAGTAGTTTCGAAGTTATAATAACAAATTGAAGCAAAAAATATATTTTTTATGTGAAAATAGCAAATTTTTGTGTTTTAAAAAAATCATGAAAAATCTAAAACTCATAAAACTGAAAATTGTTCAGTTTTATTAATTTGGCGCAAACAAAATGAGTTATCGATCATAAAAATCGATGGATTATTTTCGAATTTATTCACAATTAAGTGAATTCGCTTATTTTGTACTTTGAGTGTACATTTTACATGTGTTTTGTTTTTGTTAAAATTTGTGTTACATTTTGCTGAAATCTGATCACAGGGCACCGAACGTAACTACTTATTCGTTTGAAGCTAGCAATGGCCGAAAAACGACCAGCATATGCGGCCAGACATGAAACAGTAATATTCCATCATGACAACGTTCGGCCACATGTTGCAATACCTGTTAAAAACTATTTAAAAAGAAGTGGTTGGGAAATTTTGCCTCATCCGCTTTATAGTCCAGACCCTTCGCCATCTCCACGCTTCATTTTGGCTGGATTCGTACTTGGTATCAAAAGATGAGCAGTTCTTTTAGCTCGGAATCCATATGTTGCCAGAAATGTGAAAATATATGAGTTTTGTGGAAAAATAAATCTGCAGAGGATTTTTGGCCATTATGGAAATTAGGAAAAGGGCTCGGATATGAGACTATATAGAAATGGTAGTCCTAGGGTCACTAATTTCCATAATGGCCAAAAATCCTCTCCAGATTTATTTTTTCAAAAAACTCAAATTTATTACGATGGGTTCAAATATCCATCTATTATTTCAGATGGATAGTTTTATTCTGCAATTATTTCAGATATTGTAGGTATAAATTTGTTTATCATAATTCAAGTATTATGACTGTTAAGTGATTAACAGTGCTCTGTTAACTGCAAAATGGGCTGAGCTAAAATATGTGGTTTATGTCTGTGCTAAATAAATTTAAATTTATCTTCACACACATGGACCAGGTCCATCCAAAAAACTTATTTTTTATGTAAAATTCAACTTTAGGGCAAAAATTCTCAAATTGCATACTCGATATCAAACTATAGTAACCGATTTTAAAACTTGACCACTCGCAGAGAATTTACCTAGCACTGTTATTTACATTCATAAAAATGTTGTTAGCTAGGCCAACATAAATGACCTTAATATACCAAACCATACATTGTGGATCGGTATAATATTGACTGTATTCCCACTTGATCACTTGAATACCTATGATAATTTTCTTAAAAACATAAATTTTAAACAATTTGAAATCCCAATTTTTCATTACAACATTTTCAGAATCCAATTTTTTTTAAAAAAAATATTGTTTTGGTTTAATAATCCCGATTTTTAGTCCTATCATACATAGAGTTGCATCGTTTATTCTTTTTGGTGAAATTTAAAGTCTACTTTATTTACAAATTTAATAATTTGTCAAACTATACTGTTTAATATCACTCAGAATGCAAGAACAATTCTTGGAAAAGTGTGTTGAAAATTTCATTGAATTTCAATTTAATAAAACATTGCAAATTTGTTTATATTCCATTGCGACTGAAAGCAATAAAATAAGTTGTGGATGAAATCAACTTAAAATTAATTAATTTACATTTTGCCAATTGACACATTTTTGCTTAATTTCGTAGGAATTTTGCTTCTTTATTTGCATAATCGAAATTGAGGCTTAGATTTGTGGCTTGACATTTGATTGGTGGCCTTTGAAATTTTAATAATATTTTATTTTTATTGCTGCATTTTGGCACTCACTGTATTTGATTAACATTTTTTTAGAGGTAACTTTAAAATGCTTTGTAAATTTGTACATTTATTGTTTATTTTTGTTAAAACAAATTCTTTGAAATTGATGATGATATTTTGGGCTTAAAATTCCTCCTCCCATAATAATTTTTACCATATTTGTTTTTGTTTACTTTGTTTAGTTGGGTGTGTTAACATTTAACAATAACATTTAGAAGAAGTGGAAAAAATTATGTTATTTTTAAAGTTTAAGGCGATTTAAACATTAAGCCACAAAACCATTTAATATGATTTGTATTTGAAGAAGAAAAAATAAATAAAAATTCATAGAATTAAAATCATAATCGTGTTTATTGTTGGTTAGAAATTAGCTAAGACCTTCTGTCATGACACATTTAACTCTGGCAGTTTGTTTGTGTGAGTATCTGTTTCAATAGAAATATTTAGACAGTCAGAAAGACAAAAATAGACGTCAATAGATATTTTTAAGCAGTAAATTCAAGTTTGTATTAATGAAAGTTTAGTTTATTTGACTACTCACTGTTAAGTATTTAACATATACTTGTAGCTTTTGCTAGATTATTGCTTACAATTTAATTTAATTTAACTAAACTTTACTTTGTTAATAATGAAAGTTTGTATTAATATTTTAGAATGATTTTTTTTTAACTTCATATTATCTCTGACAAAAAGTTCTTGAGAAAAACAATCATTTGTAATATGACATTGAACTTCAAATTGTTTTAAGCTTTTTGTCACAAAATTTAAGAGTATTTCTTAATGTTTATTCAAAAAAAAAAAAAAAAAAATGCTAGAATTGTCTTACTCTTTGATATTTATTTTTAAACACACTTTCTCCATTATTTTCTTTTGCTCTAGTTATTTTTAGTCAGTGCTAGATATTATTCAATCGTATTGTGTCTATTGTGAAACATTAGTACGTTTTAACTTATGACTTTGTAAGATGTAATCCGCTTATTCATTTACATTGTCTAAGTATAACAGATTCACAAAACTCCAAAGAGTATCAAAAACAAAAATCCTTTACAATAGGCTTTCATATACATATGTACGCTATAATAGAGTCTAGGGAATTTTATTTAAGAATTATATTTAATTTTACTGCTCATGACATACTCTCTCTTTCTAAGTTAAATATGGAAAATGTTTCTAATTCGTTTCAAAAAATAACTTTTTCAAATCAGAACATTTATTGAAAATAATTTTTTTAAAAATAAATAATACTTATGCGTATGATTTAAAAATACGGGATTTTTAAAATTTTTTATCTTTTATTTTGAAACATTATTCAATTTATTGATCATTGTTAGCTATAAACTTTTCCCATTTTTCTGGCAACATATGGATTCCGAGCTAAAGGAACTGCTCATATTTTGAGGATAAGAACGAATCAAGCCAATATCGGATACTCTAATCCAAAGTGAAGCGTATCCCAGCGTTCTGCATCGATTGAAACAAATAGTAGTCGGTCGGGGCTAATAATTGTGTCCTATTTTATTATTATTATTTTTACAATACAATTTTCTATAAAATAAATCAATATTTTTAAAAATGGTATCAAGGTTTTTCAAAAATATGTTTAAATGAGCTTTAGAAAATCTATATTATTAAAACCGTCTTAATCGTCTTACAAAAACCGGTTTGTCAAAAAACCGAAAAGTTATAGAAAACCGAAACCGGTAGAGTTTAGAAAGATGAAAAAACCGGATGACCGGTTTTCGGTTTTGGATACTCTACCTGTGATGGTCTGGCCAGATTTCAATAGCTCATAATAGATAGGACCATTTTGCTTCCACCAAATACGGAGAATTACCTTGGCGCTATAGATATTTGGCTTTGGTGTCGATTCGGCTGGATCTCTTACCCCTCGGGTTATTGTAATGGATAAATTTTTCATCGCAAGTAATGATTCGGTGCAAAAATTATAATAATTTCGGACAAGCAAAATCGTGTTTCTAGGTCTCTCGTTAATAATTCGTATGGTACCCAATTTCCCTGCTTTTAGATGAATCCTGCTTTTTAAATTGCTGCTGGAGTAGCTCTCAATGATTTTGCAAGGCTCTTGTTGAGTTTTACAACAATCTTCATTGAGTAATGCCTCCAATTCTTGGTCTTCAAACTTTTTTTGCTGGCCAGGGCGATCTTCTTTATCCGTGTCAAAAACGCACGTTGAAACCGATGGAATACATTCACCATAAGCTTTGGTGAGCAATCGTTGTGTTTCAGCGGTGCTTTTTTCAAATTAAAGAAGTAAAGCAAAACTTCTCGCATATGACGCTTTTTCGAAGCAACAAAACTTTGTTGTTTACACTATAATGTTCAATAACTAAGTGAGAATAAATGACAGATGATTTTTCATATCTAATGAAAAAATATTAAAAATCAAAATATTTGAAATTTCAACGTATGTATTTAACTTTTTTGAATTTTAGCACACTGAAATTGTTTTGTTTTGCCAGTTTTGCATTTAATTACGCAAACGTGTTGTTTTTTAGTTTTGGCCAGATATTGTGTGGTTTAACATTTTGTTTTAAATCTAGTTTTGCAAAATACATATTAACATTTGTTAAAACATAATAAATTTACATATATATGAGTATGACTTTTTGTTTGTTTAAGAAGTTATACAGATGTTTTTTTCCAGTAATTTAATTTGTATACATGCGAAAATAACATATTCTGGGAATTACACTCGGCTTTTATAAAAATTGTTAAAGTGAAGTGTTTGCTAAAAAATTTTTTAATCCTTTTAGTGTGTTGTTCAAAAATTTTAGTTATATTTGAGTTATATTGTTTTATTTAGTCAATTCACAAGGTCTCTTATCATGTCATATTGTTATAATGTCATAATATTTCACAATGGTTTTTATTGTTTTCCAAGTAAAAAAAGTCCTAAAATAATACTACTCTGTATGGTAGGTTTGTGGCAAAAACTGTTTGTGATTACATTTTTGAGAGAATTTGAAAATCCGAATACACCATAGTTCTATTTGAAAATATATTTGCATTGTTTTTCTTTAAATTTTGTTCAATTATTGCAAAATAAATCTATTTTTTGAGATACTACCATTTTTCTGGAACTTCTCGATATTTTTTTGTACTATTTTAACAACAAACAGTATCAACTCAAAATACAACCAAATTTAAATAAAACAATTTGATTATTTTTAACATGAATAAAGGCACAATTCAAAATAACGCAGTTTTTTTTATAAAAATATACGAAGTATTTCTATTTAAATTTTTGTATTAACTCAAAATAATACCTTTTTGTTGATACAAGGTAGTCACTAATTATCACGAAAATGGTCTCAAATGTGGTTTTCAAGATGAAAGAGGAATCGGAATACGTTAAAATTTTTACAGTAGATAGATATTGATGTTGTTAGTTGATTTCTAGCAAAAAGTGAATTTTTAAAAATTTTGATTTAATACAGTATTGTTGAACGAGTGCGATATGTATGTATGAGAATATGTACGAATATCTATCTATGTATATCCGAAAGTTTTTGATAGTTTTTTATCATAAACGAATTTGTTTTATAATTTTAAAATAACTATAGTATGCATCAAAATAACTCTTTCTTACAATTTATAAACAAAAACTAATATTCTGACTAGGGTTGTCAATTATTCGAGTTTTATTTTAATCGAATAAAAATTTACCATTGTTTTTTATTATTCGAGTGATCGATTAATTTTTTAATCGATTATTCGAATTAAAAATTTTATTCGCTTAATTTACTTAAATAAAATTTGAACCAGAAAATTTCTAATAATATCAATAGGCTTCTTTCTTCCTTGGGCTAAAACAAAATTTCATCACGTAAACATTAAAATTGCAACAAGGTTTTTGTGTTTTAGTTAGATTTGATAATGTTGGGATCTTAATCCGAAATCTATGAAAATTAAGAGTAGGACTAGTTTCTAATAAAATGTCCAGTTATGAACATCTCTGTTGATCATTACACATTATTGTTATTGTTTATTTGAGATTTTTTTCTTCAATATCACTGTGTGTAATTTTTTAAGTCATGGAAATATAACCATATACGGACAACTCTATATGTTAAAAGACCCGAGATCTTAGGTACATTTTTGTACTTAATTGTTTTCTTGAATTTTGAACGATTTGCTATATATGGACCTGAACAGGGGAAAAAAGGTAAAAAAATCGATTTTTTTAAAAGTTTTTTGCGATTTTGATATTGAACTTTGCCTCAGAGAGTAAATCAAAATGATATGCAAGATTGAGCCTGAGAAAATTATCACTTTTTTGCAAAAATGACACCGAGCCCCCAAATCTTTGGGGGCCCATCAAAAAAGTGCATTTTTTTCGTGTTGCACTGTGTATTTCTATTAGTATTTTGCGATTATTCAACAAATATTGATCAAAACCTTTTTTATACTAAACTAGATGACCGCCCCGCCCCGGCTTTGCCCGGTAGCTATTTACTAATGTTAGTTCTTCAAGTTTCTCTAAAAAATGTATCTTATTAAGAAAAGTGAGAAGTAAAAAGAAGGCAATATATTAAAAATTTAAATTTCCGAATTTTTGATCTTTACAAACCATCTCCTGAACAATTTCGAACATATTTGAACAGTTTAATTTTTATTATATAGAAGAAGAAGAAGATTGAAAAATTTTATTCATTCGAATACAAATTATTTTTTTCCCTCGATTATTCGAATCTCAACCCTAATACATATGAGACACTTATTATGAAAGTGGTCTAAATCAAAAAAATTAAAACAAAAAAAAGTGTTTTCGGAAAAAGTTTTATTTCGCACTTTGGTGAAACAATATGTTACAATTGATTGTTAAAATTGATTGATTTAAATATCTCATGCCACAACTATATGACTTAGTGCATTTTCGAAATAAAAAAGTTAATAAAAACAGGCTCAAGTTTTTATCCAAGAAAAATAATTCAATTAATAATCCTAATACAAAAAAAAACAAACTTTTTTCTGTTTTCTTTTCTTAAAGTTGAAAAGGAATTTGAATTAAAAAAACAATGTTGCAAAAACTCATAAAGTTATGAGATTAAATTATCAACTTAAAGTCTAATATATTTAAGATGATGCTAAATGTGATTGAGATAAATTTGTAGCAAGAGGAAAGCAAGTAATTATAATTATGATGACTAAATTTCAGGTCATTAAGACTTAATAATTTGATAATATTGTAAAGTTATGATTCACATGATTGTGGCAATCATATATATGATTATGGCAATAATGTTTATGATGAATCATCAGATGTTGTTCTTAGATATAATGATTCATCATGAAGATGATTGCAATAATTTACTGCCATCATATATATGATTGCTACAATCATGTTAATCGTAAATTTATCATATTATTGTTACCATAATCATACAAGTTATTGTTAAAAAACTTGTAAAAATGTTAAAATGGTTACAGTAAACATGTGCAACTATATTTTTTTTCTGCGACAAACAGAACCTCTGATGGCAATTAAACCCGCAATTCCCTGACCAATAGTGTAACTTACAACTGAAATAATTGAAAACAGGCAGAGGAAATATTCGATTAGATCCAGACAATAATCTTGGTTTAATCAGACGATCAAAATTTTAATCAAATCCAGGGAGTTTCCATTCAGAACTTGGCGTTATAATAAGAATGATGATGGACTGATTTGCTACGCAAAAAAGTATTCGTTTGTCAAAGTATTAAAAGCTTTATACGTGCAATGCCTTCGTGTTAAAGTTTTTACTGCTTCCTGGGGTAGTAAAAGCTTCTTATTCTTCGCTAAAAGAGCAATTCCGACATTTTTAAAGGTTGTGATTGATTAAACATTCACTGGCCAGTTTGAAAAGCTATGGCTGAATTATTCAAGCTCGGGCGGGCAGTGAGTGGGACTCATGCCCTAAATGTGCTCAAATGCTAAAAAACAGGATTGTAATAAAAAAAAAATATTATACAAAATATCAGTTATTATTCGGTGTTTATTATTAGTTCAATCATATTTGAAATATGTTGAACAAAATAAATGAAATTCTATCTCACCTGTATTAAATTAAAATGATATTTTTTTTTTATATTTCAGTGAAGTACGTGCCTTACACATGATTTTCTTATTGAAGAAAATGTAGAGATCTTTTTTTTTTTTTTAATAATTGAAACTTTTTTTATTTTTGTGAAATAGAGTAGAGCAAATTTCAAATTTACAAGCCTTAAACAATTTCCTAGTAATGTGAAAAATAAAGAATGAAATAAAAAAATAAACACAAAATAGGGATTGTAAGGAATTAATTCATTGCTTTGGGTTTTCCGGTATTTGCAAAGGTATCCAGGCGCTGTATTGTCCATTATTTGGAATTGCATTAAACACATTTATTAAAAATATTTGCAATTTCATAGTCATATTCATATTCATTTGTGGAAATGAATACTTTAAAGTTCTGTTCTTTCAATGTAGCACAGCTTGTTGCAAATACATATATTACTTGTTGAAAGAATATTCACGTACATACGTATGTACATATCGTTACCTTAATATAGAAAGGCCCTAAAACGTGTTTTTTTGTAAGCCAAGGGTATCAAATTCTCGCACTCGTAATCGAAAAAGTATTTGATCGTGTTCGACTGCGGTAATTAGCTCTCAGATTTTAGTTGACTTCGATAAATGGCCGCTCATATATCACATCTAGTCAAAAAATCTCGACTTAACGACGAGTTAGGGCCTTTCTATATTAAGGTGACGATATGTATGTATATTACATTTCACATAACCATTTTATATTTTTCTAGTATTTGCTAAGGAAATTCCTAGGAAAAGGATGAATGAATGAAAAGGAATACGGAGTGTGTGTGTTTATGTGTGGGTATACAAACACATTTTGGTTGAATGAAAACCAACTAACGTCACAAGCGGTCTAATGTGACGTTTTTTCTTGTTCTTTCGTCTTTTATTTTCTCACAACAATTTTTGCAGACTTGGATAATGTGAAGTACTAAGTAATTGCCCCATGTCCGTATGTCTGCCCTCAAATAACTTGCAAACATGATTGATAACTTAATATATCGGTTATAGTCCTGGTTAGTTTGTTAGTTAAAATCGACTCGTTTTTTTAAATATACCGCCATTTTTCAAAAACATTTCAATATTTTGACTTTGATTATTTTTCACGACTAGGCGGAATGAAAAACCGTTTTACATGCTATTTTCAAATTTATTGGAAACTAGTTGACCGCCCCGGCTTCGCCCGGTAGCATTTACTAATGTCAGTTCTTCAAGTTTCACCAACCCACTCACAACAGCCTGCTCTTATTTATTTGCAAATAAAATATCTAAATTTGTACTGCATACTTTAGGGTCTTTTTTATTACAGTTGACTGGACTCAAAAAAGCCGGTTTTAGCCGTAATTTTTTAATTTTTTTTTCTTTACAAACCCATCTCCTGAAAATTTCGAATCGAATAAAAAAAATCAGCCAAATCGCTCCAGCCGTTATCACGTGATGACATTACATACATGGACCATTTCATTTTTGTATAGATAGATAGATATAGATAGATAGATAGATAAGAGGATATATTTATACAAAAAAAATATTTGGACATTCTTCTTTTTTCCTTTTTACCCTTCTTGGTGGCAAGGGTCATTCCGTTTGTAATTTTACGATTTTCATTTGCGACCCCACAATGTATATATATTCTGGATCGTTGTAGATAGCGAAGTCAATATATCTATGTCCGTCTGTATGTTCAAATCAACTTTCCATAGCCCACAAATAACTTACATACTTGATTCAATATATCCCCTATAGACCCGTTTCGGTTGCTAAAAAAATCGGCCTCGACAAATAGCTCAGATATAGGGAAAAAATCAGGACAACCTCGATTTTTTGCCTATATCGGGATTACTAAGTCATTAATATAGACAATATGGATTCTATTGATAGATATTTCAAAGTCCTTTGTAACGACGTATATAAGGCCATAGTAATTTTCCCGATTTTAAACCCATTGTAGGCCCAATGGGTTTAAAATCGGGAAAAATATTTTTTAAATCGAATTTTTTTTTCACATTTTCTTTTTTCATCCCCTGGAACCGCACCTGTATGCTTTTCAGAAACGCATTTCCGACAAAAAGTCTGTAGGTAGATCTCCACGAGATACTTTAAAATATGAGATTTTTATTCGTTCAGTAGTTTAGCTGTAATCATTGGCACGGATTTTACAAAATTTGTTTGCATATTGATTTAAGACTCAGATTAGTCACGGTGTTTAAACAATTGCAAATATCCTTGAAATATTGATAGCACAGGATGTAGTGGAGTCGCACATTTGCAGAAATAACTGTCAATTTGTTTAATTATGTTTGAAAGTAATCATCAACGCAACGAAATATGTAAAAAAATACTTTAAAAATATTGTCCATCAATTAGATATTAAACGGTATTATTTTTTTTCGATTTTACCCATATGTATGTATTGACATAGAAACAGTATAAATGACAGGTAGTGAGTGCCTTAGCCTTTTTTGAATTAATTTTTTTTACACAATTTTACATATTAAAATTATAAAAATCTAATTATTAGAAGAAATGTTAAAGAATTTGTTCAAGAAATCCCAATTCCCAATTCTGGAATTTGAGTGTTTTAAAACATTTAATAAAAATGTATGACAACTACGTAAAGGCAATTTTATTGAATGAAATATTTTTGCAATTGTATGCCTTTGTTTGTATTTGTGTAAACGTTTGTGTGTGTGTGTATTGGTGTGTATGAATGAGTGAGTGACTGAAAAGTGTGAACGAACGAATGAACGAACAAATAATAAATGGATGAATGAAATTAAGTGGAGAACAAATGACAGTCAGCCAGTTGAATGATAAAAAGAAAATAAGGAAAAGAAACATTTTCTTTATTATTTTTTTTATTATGAATGAAATTTGCATTTTCTGTGTATATGGGCGAATTCAAAAAAATCTGTGTACTTTTACATTACTCTGAATTTATTACTAAAAATACAACTATTTGCTAATGTCATTTTATATAAGGAGTGAGATTGAAAAAACCTTAACACACATTTTTCCTTAAAACTTTTTACCTTTGAAAAGTATGTCAGTTATTATGTTCATTTGTTGTTAATCTGATTAAATTGAGTGACGATAAAAAAGTGCGTTCTAAAATTATTAAATATTTTCAACAGAACCCAACCTGGTTCTACAAAAAGTTGGCCAAACAATCAAAGTTCTGCCGTAAAACTGATTCCAATGTTATTAAACAGTATCGTGAGGCCAAAGACAGAGCACGGAAATTGAAAAGAAGCCAAACATTTGTTACAAAGGGCTCTATAACTACCGAAATTTACATCAAGGAATGTTTGCAAGAAAAGGATGCTTCCATTCATAAGACTTCTTAATGTGTCCACTTATTTTTGGCCTCATTTGGCATTTGTCACTATGGTAAGCAAGGTCTTGTGTGGTACAAGAACAATAATGTGGTATTTGTACCAAGAGAGGCAATTCCTCCAAACTGCCTGGAGCTAAGGCCAGTGGAGAGATATTGGGATCTTGTTAAAAGAGAATTGAAGAGCACAAAAAAGGTGTCCAAAAGTGTGGTAGATTTATGCTGATAAATGAAGAAGTAGCCAGAATGTGCTTCGCCAAGAACAGCAACAATTTCAAGTTCTATCGGATCCTCTATTTTATCAACTGACTTTGTTTCTATAATAATTTAATATTTAATAAAACAAATTTTTAGATTAACCCATATAAACATGGGTTGCTTAAAAAAGGGCAAAACAAATATAAACAAATACTTTTTAATATGAAAAATACAATAAAAATAAACAGATTAAAAACGAGAAACAGTTGCTCGGGGAATTGCTTAAGGCAGCTGTAAATAAAATCTATACAAATAATGATTCATATTTTATATTAAAATTAAATGATATTTTTTATAGCTTATTGTATTTTAATTAAATAATTTATTATTTTGATTACTTTTTATTTTGTTTATTACCATATAATTTGTACTATCCTTCAAATTATTTAAAATTTATGAATTAAGTTTTCCTTTTGTTGTTTAATAAAATTTTTCATTGCAATGCATTGATGTACATTCTTAATAAGACTACAAAAAAAACAAACAAACAAATAAATGAAAAATTTTTAAATCAAGGACAGACTATTTAATGCTAAAAAGTACCTTATTAGCATACAATTGCAACGAAAACATTATTTTTCATTGCTTTTGTTTGAAATTTCTCTTTCACCCACCGAATGTTTAGTTAAACTTGTGCCAAACTAGTAAAACACTAGATCCTCGTTTAACTGATGTTTTCAATATATGTTGTATTGATAACACTCTGCTACAAAATTACACTTTTTGTCAGAATTTGAAAAGCGACCTAATTGGGGGTTATAGGCCTAGGTGAGGACATACTAAAACCGTTTTCAAAGATTTTGAAACACCCTCAAAATTTTCAGTTATTTTGAAAAAACTGTTTTAGGGTAGATCGTAGTACTTTAGTATCTGTAACTCACACATTTTTAGACCGATTTCAAAATTTTAAACAATTATGAAGAGACAAAATTAAGCTTTCCTTTAATGTAGGCATAATATGTATATTCCAATAAATTGTTTAAGTTTTTATAAAAAGTTTAATTTTTTTTTTTATTTTGTTCGTAATTTTTCAAATTCAACAATAGTTATTTAAAAATTTTTCTATGAAAACCAAATTTTTTTGCACAGTGTTTTAAAGACAATTTCATATAGAAAAAAAACGTGACATTACTTATTAAAATCGGTTTATATTTGCAAAAGTTATTAAACTTTTTCGAAAAAAGTTCAAAAAAATTTACCTTGTAAATTAAAAATTTTACAAATATTCTTTTTTGTATAGTTTTTTGTTTTTATACCCTTCACCTTCGTGAGAAAGGTATATATAAGTTTGTCATTCCGTTTGTAATATATTCGGCACAGCCGAATATAGCACTCTTACTTGTTTTTTATTCATATTGGCTGGGTGAGAAAATACTAAAAAAGGTACTAATGAAAAGTTGAATAACTTTTACAGTTTTCATCAGATTTGAAAAATTAAAACCATGTCTTGTTAAGAACTAAATTTTTATCGTTCGTCGTTTTCCAAGTTTTTTTCCCATCGTAGCACCGTGTAATCAGAGTTGCGAAAATTCGTATAATAATGTTTTCAATGAAAAATTGATATAAAATCTGAAAAACTAGTGAACAAAGGTAAGGATTTTTAATATATCTCGCTTAAGTGTTGCATATTTCTTTTGTTTCTACATTTTGTCTATATATTTGCAATGGCTTGATTTAGTTTGTATTTTGTAAATACGAAATTCAAGTTAAAATATCCTTCTATCATTATATTATTCTTATTCTTTATTGCTATGAAAGAGCTCATTCATGGAAATGCATTCACTGAACGTATTCACTTTGACTTATTAATTTCTTATATGAGTGGTTGTTCAACTGGTTCAATCAATGAAAATACTTTCTACATACATACATATGTATGTATGTGTGTATGTATTTATGTATGTTTGTGGTCAGTTTTCACCACATCAGAAAAAACCAGAATTTTTTCCATTTAATAAAATAAAACTTATTATTTGAAATACGAGAAATATGTATTTCAAAGAGCTTTAATAATAAAAACACCTACACCATTTCCAATTGTAGAAAATATTTCACTCTAAATCTTAAAAATCCAAATATTCTTTGAGCCGTTAAAAGTTTTAGCGTTGTATTATAATAATTATGGCTAACCTACATTTTATTTAGTTACACATAAAAACGTCCAAGATTGATGTAAAATTTTTAAGTTTTTATTGTTGTAATTTTTTGTTTTGTTTAGAACATCTGCATAATAATATTTATTTCCGCTCAAACAACACAAACAACAAAAGCAAAAAAAGGAAATACAAATTTATAGAATTTATGACTGTTTCTACTCGTATTTAAGCCACAAAAAATTACAATAAATTAAAAAAATCGTTTTAATTAAAGGTGCACGATTGACAAGAATGATTACAAAATTTGTATTCTACTTGACGTCCGAAAGAGCCCAACGGAAGTGGGATAAAGCAAAAAGGTGTTGAAATATATTTTGGTAAAAATGTAAAATGTTTTTTAAGTTTGGAATTATAATATAATCAAAAAAAAAAAAAACGTGACCCCTAAATCTATACTTCTGTTTCTATTGAACAAATATTAATTTAAACATGATACAACAACATAAGCTACACCCAGTAGAAAATAAATTCTCAATTATACAATTCTTGTAACGTCAAATAAAAGCAAATATAAAAAAATATGAAAAAAATCAAAATCAAAGTTTGACGTTATAGGGCTAAATATTGAAAACTCTCCCTAGTGATTTAATTTAACTAAAACAAGTAAGAGAGCTATATTCGGCTGTGCCGAATATTATATACCCTTCACCAAATTATACTTAAAAATATATTTTTTTTTTAAATATTTTTATTTAAACAAAATCAAATTTTTTTTTAAATTTTTTTTTTCAAATTATTTTAATTTTTTTTTAAAAAAGTTTTTTTCCAAATTTTTTTTAAATTTCTTTAATTAATTTTTTTTGAAAAAGAATTTATGAAAAAAAAAAATTTTTATGAAAAAAAAATTCGGGTTAAAAAATATTTTTTCCGATTTTGACCCATTGTATGTCCAACTTACTATTGTCTTATATACGTCGTTGCAATGAAATATCTATCATTAGATATCCATATTGTCTATATTAATGACTTAGTAATCCAGATATAGGTCAAAAATAGGTCAAAAATCGAGGTTGTCCTAGTATTTTCTCTTATATCTCAGCCATTTGTGGATCGATTTTCTCGATTTGATGTATGAATCGTTTGTAAGTTATTTGGGGGCTTCGGAAAGTTGATTTCAACACATAGACGGACAGACGGACATGGCTATATCGATTCCGCTATCTATAACAATCCAGAATATATATACTTTATGGGGTCGCAAATGAAAAATGTGGAAATTACAAACGGAATGACAAACATATATATACCCTTGCCACTCATGGTGAAGGGTATAACAAGATTTAGATAAATATTTGCTGAAGAGAGGCTCCTTTTTTGTTCTTAAACGTACGTTTTTTACTTTAAACTAAGTTTGAACTAGCCACCTTTAAATCAGGCATTGAAAAATATGACAAATAAAAAGTAAGAGAGCTATATTCGGCTGTGCCGAATCTGGGTCAAAAGATCAATTGAAATATTACTTTTGTTCTAGATGTCTTCTAACACAAAAATTTTAAACTCAATTATTTCGAAATGGCAAAAAAATTATACACTATTGTTTTATTAAGGGGACGATAAAATCTATAAAATATATCACAGTTTAAGGATGAAAAATTAGGTATGAAAAACCTTAATATTAATGACTTAGTAATCTAGATATATATAAAAATAAAATATAAAAAATAGGTAAAAATTCGAGGTTGTCCTTCTTTTTTCCTTATGTCTCAGCCATTTGTGGATTTCAACATACAGACGGACAGACACGAGTGACAAGGGCAATTTCTACATTTTTCATTTGCGACTCCACAAAGTATATATATTCTGGACCGTTATATATAGCGGAGACGATATAGACATGCCCGTCTGTATGTTGAAATCAACTTTCCGTAGCCCTCAAATTACATACATGTATGGTTCATATATCAATATATCCGATATAGACCGGTTCGGTTGCTACTTAAAATCGAGAAAATCGGCTTACAAATGAGCCGAGATATAAGAAAAAAACCAGGACAACATCGATTTTTTACATATTTTTGGATTACTAAGTCATTAATATTGAAATGGTAGATATTTCAAAGACCTTTGCAACGACGTATATAAGGACATAGTAAGTCAGACCTAAAATGGGTTAAAAACTATTTAGCTTTTGTCATAAATTGTTTTCACTAATAACACTGTGCTAGTTGAAAAGGCTGTCAAGTGGGGCACCCGGTGGGTCAAACTAATTCGGGTACGCTAATCGTTTGTTTAGGTTAGCTCGTATTTTCAAGATATACCGCTATCACGTAACTCAAAAACGGTTTAGTTTATTGAATAAAATAAAAAACCGAAATTACGCAATAAAATGAATAAATGTTTTAGAAATACAAAATTTTTTTTGGCATACAAAATATTATTTTTTAGCAAAATTTCTAAATTTTTGTTTTTTAAAACGGCATGAAAAAATTCCAAGTGTACAGAAAATAAATTTTCTCTAAATGATTAAAATCTGTCCACAACTTTTGATTTTATAAACAAAAGATAAAGCAAATATCCCCAAATAACATTTTAAAATTTTTTCCCCTAAAACAAGTCATCTATAAATCTTAAAAATTGTATACATTTTTTGAAAAGAAGACCTAATTTCCTATATTTTGATATATAATATATATAACTTATCTTTTCCACTAGTCAAAATTATGGATTCAAAATCAACAACAAACAGAAAATTTACAGAATCTTGCCGTTTTGTAAAAACGACACTGCATTGCCGACTATTGCAGTATGTACTAAACATAGATGAACACTGCATGATGTAGCTAATTACTACGAGTTATATGTATATTTTATCTTTTGTGAATAAAATTAAAAGTTGTAAACAGATTTTAATCATTTATTCGCGCACAGTGTAATTTAAAAAAATTTTGAAAAAGAAATATTTCCCTAATATCTTGTCGTTAAATATGATGTTTCTGCCAAAAATATGTATAATTGTTTAGTTGAATAAAACCACTAGGTTTCTTAGAAAATTCCAGCTAAAATATGTGATATTGTTATATTATTTTAAGCGTTACTGATTTCCAGTTTAAACTATCTTTAAATTGCAATTAAGTTTTACAAAACTAGCGTATAAACCTTGATTTTTTAATGCTAAGTATAAACTTAATTAAACATTCTTTAAACCAAAAACAAAAGTCGAAGGCAATTAGTTCCTTCCTTACTTTAACAATCGATTTAAAAATCACTCTTGTTAAAATCTTTCTCATTGTGGTTTATATGGTTATATATAGTTATGTTATGTATATATCGCTAATATGCTGCAACAACGTCATAATTCAAAAAAAGTCATTTCGTGAAAAACGGCTTTGAATGTTTTACGATATTTTACTATTACTTAAATAAATTTTCAACAGATCATGCGATTTCCGAAATAAAACCTGATTTAAATAGTAGATATTAATATCTTTCTAATTTGTATATAACCCAAATTTTTACTTATCAAATATTCGAGAAAACATGAATTTTAATTTTGACGTTTACAACAAAAAAACACTCTCATAGAAAAAAGGCTAAAGAACGGCGCATATTTTGTATTACTCAATTCAAAACACCCGGATTTTGAATTATGACGTTGTTACAGCAAATGAGCGATATATTTAAAAAATACAACTTTTTATAATAATAAATCGATTTTGCTCTTTCTTTTAAACACATGCTTAGCAAGAAGCTGAAAATACTTTTATACGTAGTTTCCCAGCAAAGACGTCTATTACTAAGTAACGAGATAAAATCTTAAATTTCTAGCATTGCATATTGAACACAATAGCTCTTTAACTTATTATTTTAACACGGTGATTTCATTGGTGGCAAGTACACTCACTTACTTTGACATCAAAATAGCTATTTACAAGTAATGTCTTTAGTCATTGATAGTTAGAACTCACAGAAATCTTTAGCAGCAAAATCAAAATGTCATCATGTAAATAAGTAGTTATTAAACAGATAACAACTATGACATTATAAGACTACTTCTAAGTAATGCATATACATTGTATTTAGTAGTTATTGGAAAGCAATTGCTAGTCATTACCAAGTTTTTGCTGGGTTACTGATGTATGAATGAATGTTTGTATAATGAAAATATAAATATTGCCAGACGTGCTTTACAAGTTAAAACTTTTGGGTCAATGTGTAGGCGCCAAAAGTGTGAGATGTTGGTAAAAATTGTATAGAATGTACGCACGGTGCGAAAAGTATGTATACTATAGTGTTTTTTTTGGTTTTTGTTACTATTTCGCTTCTACATATAAAAATGTTTAAGTGCACTTCGCTACCCCTACCCAAGTAAAATTAAAAAAATATGAATGATTTCTGATACAAACTAACTACGTACAATGGTACGAACATAACACATGCAAAATATAACTAACTAATTTGGTATGGGAGATACCACTCCACTGTTCTGATCCCACCCATTTTTAAATCTTTTTTGTAAAAAAATAACTCATATCAAGCTTTACTTTAACTTTCCTTTATAAGGGAGGGGTCATTCCTACTACGCCGATCACGCTTAGCTAAACTTCGTACAGGGATCAGGAATAAATTCGTTTTTAGCTAACCTCCGTAGAATGGTAATAAATTGATTGATCCAGAGTTTAAATATTTTTAGAATTATAGATCTCGAGATATTCAAAATTAATTATTTACATTGTGCCACGACAACTACTGCAATCCCGACCATTTTCAGACAATCTCTGTAAAATGGTAAGAGAGCTATGCGGATAAAGTTTGAATAACCTTGCAATTATTACTTTGTATTGAAGGTGACTCACCTCCTTTTCCGACCCCTCCCATTTTGGTTTCACAGATATTCGAAATGAATATTTACTCTGTATGGGAGGTGCTATGCCCTCTAATCTAATTCCGTCTATATTCAGATAAACTCCGCACAGTAATAAGAAATCAATTCGTAAAAAGTTTAAACACTTTTACAATTATAGTTCTACAGATATTCTAAATTAATTATTTACTTTGTATTGGGTGTGCCACGCCCACTATTCCAATCCCGAACAATTTCAGCGAAACTATGCAAAATTATAACAGAGCCATTTAGACTAAGTTTGAAGAATCTTGCAATTATAGTACACAAAATATTTATAAATAACTATTTAATTTGTATGGGAGGTGACTCACCATTTGTTCCAACCCGTCCCATTTTTTATTAAACTTCATGCCGTGATAAGAAATTGATTCATATGAAGTATTTACCCCCATATTCATAAACAGATTTTAAATTTGTCAAAGGTTTATAAAACAAATTTTGAATGGAAATTTTGTTTTATAAACCTTTGATAAATTTAAAAATAAATTGTTTATGCATATGGGAGTTAGAAAACAAAAAAAAAAACAAAAAACACTTTCAAAATATAGTTTTTTAATTGACTTTGAATTACTAAAGTCTTCTTCTTTGTTTTCTATAACAACTCTCACTTAAAACAGAGCGAATTCAATACTGTTTAATTGTTTCTCTTATTTATTTACAACAACAAATTGGACAAACACGCATTGCTTTTTTTGCATTTTAGCTTAAGGTTCACATGTACACGTTTTTGCATATGTGTTAGTAACATCTCTAAACGGTTATAACTCCTAAAAAAACTGAACCGATTTCAATAAAATATATATTCTGCACTTCTGTGAATAAATCCCTTTAAAATGGGATTTCTTGCCCAAATTGAATGTATAATGTGAGCGTAAAAGGGGTCTAAAGAAATCGACTTGCCTATTAATATTATGATGATGATGATGATTGCAAAACAGACGAACATACTAAAAGAGTAATATTAACAACCTGGTATTTTATATTTGACCAAATGTATAAAAAGCAAGGTTGGCTGTCGTTAACACTGATCTACCGGAATTGCTGCAAATAAAGTTACCGAAATGGCCAACAAATATTCTTATCTTTTAACCGTTTCGAATCGGTAGCCATTCTTAATAAAAATATACATATTTTTGACATTTTGAAACTTATTAAATATTAATATTCTTGGTGAATAGTGGTGTTCAGAAGTTTGAAAATGACAAGGTTTTTATCAAGGCTGTTTACCTGTTGGAAACGGTTAAGAGATAACGGCAACGATAATTTTCTATATCTAAATATTGTGATCATTTTGTTAAAAATATTTTCATAAGTTCATATTTTGAATTTTCGCAATTTTGTACGCTTACTTTTTTCATTAAGTGTAAATTAAATAATCCCTTTCAATCAATTGCGTTTCTATTTTGTTCCTAAATATAGAAAAATAATTGAAAAATAAACTTTGTGATAAACTTGTTTGAAATTTATGTTTATAACTTCATCAATATTTTTTTTTGTAAAACATAATGAAAAATAGGATAAAGGATTATAAATGTTTTTAGGGATTAAAAGCAAAATATTTTCAAGCAAAGTTGTGACCAGAATCATTTTTAGAAATTATGTATATGAATGCGCTAATTCATACTAACATTGTTTAAATAGAAACTAAATAGAGGAGGCTTTTGAAGGACATACACTTTAAAAAATTTAAATTTGATGTTTAAATTTACTTTTAATTTAATAGGGATTCGAATTTAGTACATAAATTAAATACAAATGTTTACAGTAACTAAACTATTGTGGAAATTAAATGAAAATAACAACTATACATACATATGTGTACGACAACAATATATTGTTACAAAGAACTCAGTATAGTTGTCGTAAACATGTCGAACCATGTTTTTTCTCTTCAACAGAAAATATTTCTGGAAACTTTCAGCCAGCTCTAGTTTATTTCGTTTGTGCCCTTTTTTTCAGCAGACAGACGGACGGACATGGCTAGATTGTCTTACAATCCTAGGAGGACCCACAATAAGGACTGATATCGAGAAATAAATAGAAAGCATTTTCAAAAGAGCTCCTAACACATCCGGTAGGAAAGCAGGACAGGTTTAAAAACATATAATGCTGAAAGAGTTCATGACATGTACTCTGCTAAAAATTTAGAGGCCAAAGCCAGAGCACGTAAATTGAAGTAAAATTTTATACAAAAATTATACCTGCTGCATAAAGGATGACGAAACGTACGTATGGACAATTTTTCGCAGCTTCCGGGTCAATGTTGCTGATGCTCGAGGGAATGTTGTAGAAAAGTTTAGGATCCAAAAGCAGAAAATTTTGCCAGAACGTTCTTGGCATGGCAAAGAAGCCAAACATTTGTTACAAAGGGCTCTATAAATACTAGGGTATTCAATTAATCGGGTTTCTGGTTTAATCGGTTAATCGAGCAAATAATTAATCGAGGTTTAGATTTATTCGGTTCATAATCGGTTAATTTAAAATTATTCGATTAACCGAATAATTTCTATTTTCATTTTAAATTGAAAATACAACAACGAATTTTGTGTACAAAAACATAAAAAACGGCAAATAATGTATTTGAGATCATTTTTGTAAACATATCGCCTATTTGCTGCAACAACGTCATAACTCTAAATCCGTGTTTTATGAACTGAGTAATACAAAATATGCGCTGTTCTATAATCTTTCATATATCAATTATCAATCAAATCAATTATTTTTTTTTGTTGTCACATCAAAATTAAAATTCATGTTTTCTCGTATATTTGATAAATAAAAATTTGGGTTAAATACAGATTAGAAAGATATTAACACCTACTATTTATATATTTATCTGAAATCGCATGATTTGTTGAAAATTTATTTAAGAAATAGTAAAATGTCATAAAATATTCAAAGATGTTTTTCTCGAAACGATTTTATTTTAAATTATGACGTTGTTGCAGCAAATGAGCGATGTGTGAGTTTTTTAGGGTTTTAGTGAGATCTTCTGAAATAATCTTTTATAAAAAATATGTAGTTTAAACGATTTTTTCTTTAGATTTAATAAAACTTTTCTTGAAATAAAACTCTCTCGCTGATTGGGTATGTTGGAGAAATCAAAAGCACGATAAAGAATATTCCTTTTGGATTGTTTTAGATTTTGATTAATTTAATAGTTACGTTTAGTTATAATAAAAGACTCATTTCAAAAAAAAGTTTCGTCTATACATGTAAATACAAACAAAGTTTCAAATACATGTAAATTAAATATGTCAGTTGTTATACATACTCACTAATCATGTTTATTGGATGTTCAAAAGTATCTAATTTTAATTTGTATTTGAATTGAAACGGAAAAATAAATACAAAAAAATTGTTTTTAAAGTGCAAAAAAAAGGAATTTCGGTTAATCGGTTAATCGACACAAATTAATCGGTTTATTTGTTATTTGAAAATCGGCAATTTCAAATTATTCGAACATTTAACCGTCCAAAATTAATCGGTTAACCGATTAACGGTTAATCGATTGAATACCCTAAAAATACCGAAATTTACATCAAGGAATGTTAGCAAAAAAAGGATGCTTCCACTAATGAGACTTCTTAATGTGCCCACTTATGTTTGGCCTGATTTGGCATCCTTTCACTATGGTAAGCAAGATCTTGATTTGTACAAGAACAATAATGTGGTATTTGTACCAGGAGAGGCAAATCTTCCAAACTGCCTGGAGCTAAGGCCAGTGGAGAGATATTGGGATCTTGTTAAAAGAGAATTGAAGAGCACAAAAATGGTGTCCAAAAAAAGATATCAAACGGTGATGGACAACCTGTTCCAAAAAAAGTGACAGAAATCACTATAAAAACCTTAATGGAAGGGTTTCAGGAAAAGGTATAAATTCATTACTATTGATTAGAACTATAAAATTAATATTTTTTGTAAATTGTAATAATAATTTAAATCAAATTAAAAAAATCTAAACTGTAGGTTTAGTGGTTTCATTTTTATTAACATATGTATATGTACGTATATTAAGATTTTTTTCGATGTCAGTCCTTGTATATACTTTTGTGTGTCAGTGATGAATATTTCAATATTTTACAAAATCAAATATCCCTCATCTTTTTTGATGGTGGGTATAAAAAACTAGTTTTTCCGCCCTTTATTTATTACCATTTATTTAGCTATTGACCCCACAGTGCATCGGTTCTTTTTTTATGTTTTTATTATTTTATGCATTATTTTGCTTCAGGGTAAAAAATTATGACAAATGTCATGAGGAAAAAATAGGTAAAAAGTCTTAAAACACCCCCAACCCTTGAATTCAGTTAATAGCAACATTAGAAATGTAAATATTGTGCAAAAATAAAATTAATATTTTGAAAGCAAACACACATTAACCAAAGAACTTAAATTATACTGTTTACATATGTATGTAAATATTAAATGTTAGAAAGTGTTTGCATATGTAAGTATGTATGTATGTATACAAAATAATAACAATTAATTTAATTTTTAATGAAACGTTTAATTTAAAATAAACATTTTTTCCTTCTTCTCTTTGCAGGTTGAATACACAAGAATAAATGAAAATTGTTTATTTAAAAATGTCACCTTTCTAGAGGTCAGTAAATAAACCAGCCAAACCAACCAACCAACCACCCACTCAACCAAACGTCAATATTAAAAACAATAACAATTTACAATAATAACAATAACAACAATACATAACATGTGTTCATAAGCATTAACGTTTATTTACGTTTGTGTAAAAAAACAAAAACCTTAAACTAAACAAAAAGTGCGGAAGACAGAATGAAAACAAACAAAAATCAATGCTGTCACAAAATATATGTAATAATATTGACAACAATAACATTGACAGCTTATTTATTTTAGTATCATTTCCCATTATTTTTTAAACCAAGAAAGAACCTTCTTCTTTTTTTCTTTCTTCACACTGGATGAAAAACTAAAAGACAAAAACAAAATCTCTCAGAAGCCATTTACAATAATAAGTATCAATTAAACTATACAATAATACTTAGATACTTAGATACATACAACAACAACAACAAAGCGAAGGAATCTCGCAACTTCACAACAAACATATTGCTGGTTGCTGGCATACTTGTGTGTGACGAACTGACATTGTTGACAAAACACTGTCAACATCATCTTCATCATAACGAAAAAATATCACCAGGCCACAGAGCAAAAAAAAAAAAAAAACTTTGTTTTTGTCGTCAACAAAAGATTTTCAACTTTTTATATTTCTTTACATTTTCGTTTGAATGTCTCAAGGGAGCCAGAAAAAGTCAGCGGCTACATCAACCTTTGTTGAACTAAATTGAACACAATTTTACAAACAACCAAACCAAACAAAAGTAACAGATCAGACAGACTACTTTTTATTCAATCCCCTCGACTAGGAATTAGAGAAACAGAAGTAAAACATCGTTATGTCAGATTTTTCTTCATTTGAGATGGGGTCGGTCGATAGACCACCAAATCGTTTTCAAGTAAATCCCGTCAACCACAAAAACAACAATGACAAAGCAGCCTCCACGAATGCTGCTGCTACTGGTGGTGTTGGTGGTGGCGTTGCTGCAACAGCAGACGATGTGCCACATGAAATCTATCGTCGTTTAACTGGAATTGATGGTGAACCCATCGAAGATGATCAATTTAACGAGGACGCCTCTCAAATGCTAAAAGCACAACAACAACACCGAACACAAAGGTAAGTTTCTGCGGATTATTCTTCAATATGTTTCATCAAAAGGACATCAAAAACATTTCAACGAATAGTTTTACAACTTCATATTTAGATACAGTGCCGGACTTAAATATTCAGCTGACGTCACCAAAAATTTATCGATTCAATGCCAAGACGATTAAAAGATGTCATTAAAAAGATAGGCTACTCCACAAAATATTAAACTATTAAAAAAACTATTTTCCTATTAAAAATTAGAAACTGTGTTAATATTTTTGTCTCCTTAAAATCGAACTTCGAAACATTAGTTAAATTTTTTTTCTGAAATGTGCCAACTTATGTTTAGTTTTTCCATATATTTCAATAAGTTATACGTAAATAAATATTTTTTTGAAACCCGTACGAAAGTTGTGGCCTTCGTTTAAAAAATATGGAAGATTAAAGATAAATATGTATGCTGTGTGAATATTTAAGTCCGGCACTGTATGTATGTATGTGGATAAGGTGGTCGGCCGGTCGTTCGGTCTAGTTTGTATTGTTAGTCTTGCATCAAGCATTTCACTTCTTTGGAAAATTAACACTCGTATTTCATAACGACACTATTCAATATCTAGGAAAACTTGATTTGAATGCGAAAAGGCATAACAAAACTATGCATATTTTGCGTAGGAAATTTCGAGAATTCAATTGATATCATATGAGGAATTGGGTTCAAATACAAAGCTTTTGTTCCGAGTAATACTGAATGATTTTGAATTCAAAAAGGCGTAAAATACATAGAGTTGCATAATTATCATTTGATATTGATTGACTGTAGGCCAGAAGTTCTATGGAAATTAAAACTGAATACATCATAAATAATATTGAATTTTTGATACACCAAAAATATCCAATCAATTTTTCTGAGATATTTTCAAACTTTTTCGCCAAAAAGCCCTTATTAGTAAAAACAGAATGTCCTCATGAAGAAAACGCAGTTATATGTATATGTCTTCATACAAGTAAATCTAAGTAAGCAGACGATTTGTAGTAGTCATTGGAAAGTTAGCTATTGAGTAATTGCAAGTCAGTTGCAAGTTTTCGTTGGTATTTTTGTAATCACTTTGAAAATGTGAAATGGGTTGATTGAAAGATTTCAACCTTTCAACTTTGAAAATATGAAACATTTTGTGTATAGCAGTATTTCCGATAAAATTATTTTTCTAAAACTGTTTTTTCTATAGAAAACTTTTTGTCTAACAGTTTTTTCTATAGAAAAATGTGTGGGTATCAATTTTTTCTATAGGAAAATTTGTGTATAACAGTTTTTTCTTTAGAAAATTTTGAGTTTGTCAGTGTTTAACTATTTAAAACTCTAGTATCTCAATTTTGTATTGCATGCGAGAACCTATTCATACCAAGGTCTGCCTGCACAATACAACAATACAAAAGCGGAGCTCAGTGTATGATTCATATTGTTATGCATTTTTTGCAAGATTACAAAATATTTTAAGTGAAAATTTACAAAAATGACACAAAGAAAAACAGGCTGATCAGGGAAAGAAGAGCAGCTGCGGAACGCGGAAACTGAAAGAGAACGCAAATCACGTCTTGAGGAAAATCGCGGAAGAACATCTACGTCTAGAGCCGCAGAAACGGAAAGAGAACGGGAATCACGGCTTCAGCAAATGCTTCACAGGTAATCTTCATCGAGAGCTGCAGAGACGCCATAAAATCATATCGAAAGACTGGAAGCCAATCGATCCCGAATGGATCGATCAAGAGAAAGAATCGATTTAAATTTGGCGGCATTTCATTACAATAAGGATGATGACACAGGAATCACAAGGATGTATTGGTTGGTGCAATGAACAAACTTTGCTTACATTGCAGAGTTTTGAAGTTCCCCAAGGCATCTACGGGAATGTGCTAGTCGAACGGTAAAGTTATTCTGCCACCAATTTTTGAGCCGCTACTAAGTAACATTTCCGGCTCCACTCCGATTTCCAAGCACTGCTTTCACATGACGTCCTTCAGTCCTTCGGGCCAACAAATATCGTAAACAAGGTCGGATTCTGACAGAAATGTATGACAGAATTGGATCATTGCACCCGCTTCACAATGATGATGCGAAGTTCCTTCAAATGTATTTCACTGGCAATGAAGCTACATAAGCCGAACGCTATCAACATGCGTGTACATTTCCTTCAAGACCCTTCTGCCGAAACATTCACAAAACAATTGTTGGACATCGGAAATGGAAAAATTCCAAATGCAAATGAATATTCAAACCATTATCGATAAGGTATTCCAAAGTCTTAACAACCAACTACAAAAATTTGGATTGATTGTGTGTTGAAGCATGGACCACCAATAATGCTTCTCTGCAACTTAAACGCGTTTACCGATGATTTCCAACGATTTGAATTCAAGCGTCTCCAGTTCCTGTTTCTTCTATGTCTTTGCCTTTATATAAAAGCACAAGGCCAATCATTAACTATTGCCGGCTTACATTTGGAAAATTCATGTTTATCACACTGTACTTATAGATAACTGCTACAACTTTGCCATAGCACCACCTCATCTGCCGTCATCTGGCTACAGATAATAAGTGTTTCGGGTGCGAAGTCACGTCGGGTGAGTCCGAGTCATAGTTTTTCCCGCCACAGTATATTAATAAATTTAAAACGCACCAAACACTGAATACCGCTGAATACGTGTAAAACTATATTGAGCTTGTCAAAAACAGCTCATTACAATACCAAGCCAAACGTATTATAAATAAAAGTTCAAAAACTTTAGAAAACCATTACCGATTAAACATTTAGTTTGAAGTGGAAGAAATTTTAATGAGTTTGGGTGTTTAGTAAAATAAGAAATATAAATAAAAAACAATACAATACAATTTGTTAAAAAATGTCTTTATGATTGAATTTGTTGCTAGAAATTAATAAATTTATATTTTCAAATCGAATCAGTGTAATGTTTGCAAACATTTCAATGTTAAGAGAAGATAGATGAACATTGTGTACAAATACAAATAAATTTCTAATAATTATTAATTTTCTATTGTATGAAAATGTAATGCAATCAATTGTTTTAATATGCATTGCTCAACTGTGTCATACTGTCGATATTTATTTGTACTGATTTTTTCTATCTCAAACATTTATTTCTAAATACATACATATGTATCTACTGTGTACAGTTGTACATCTATATCCATCTATCTATATATTATTTATTATCTTTCAATTTAAGTAAAACAAAACAAGAATAATATTTGACTCCCTCTCACTTTATAAAAAATCATAATCGAAATATTTTACCCTCAAATCTAAGTAATAATATTTGTATATTTTAAATATTTATGTGTGTTTTCCATAGACAGTATTTTACGAAATAAATTATTTCGTATATTTTTGTTTCTGTTGTTTTTTGCAAGATATTAAAAGAAATGTAATTCGTTGTGCTTCATAATTTGATGCTCTTTGGATTATTGTAATGTCATTCTACAGCATAATGACTGATTATCTCAGCTATTTCACTATGAGATTGACAGTTTTTCTTCTATAGTATTTCCCAAAATGTTGCCGTTGAGATTAATATAAACGCATTATTTATTTTGTTTTTATTTTCTGTATAACTTAAGGTTAATATAAGTACTTTTTTCGAAAAAAATCGCGAAAAATGATAGTATCAACCATATATATGCTTACAGTAAACAAATATATGTTTGTGACAACCATTCTTATTATGAAGGACTTATCATATTATGTTGCTCTCGGCTTAAGGCTTATCATAATCTGAGAACAACATATTATGATAAAATTATTCATCATAAATATGGTTGCCACAAACATATATTTGTTTACTGTAACCATATATATGGTTGATACAATCATGTGAATCATAAATTAACCATATTATGGTTACCACAATCATGTAAATAGTTACTGTGACTATAATATTGTTAAAAATCTTGTAACACTATTTAAATGGTTGCAGTAACCATGTCCAATTATAGTTTTTCTCTGCGTGTAGGTAAAAAACATAAAATTTTAATTTTCAATGGTGAATATCTCGTAAACTATAAAAGATAAAATATAGTTATAGTAGATTCTACATATAGTATACAAATATTTTAAATCGGATCGAGAACAAAAATTTGGCATCATTTTTAATTTGTAATATACCCGAGACACCCCAATTTTTGGTCTTGAGTGTCGCCGCACCTTAGTATTGACAGTCCAAATTAAAAACATAAGTTCAGCAACACCTTCTCTATAGTCTTGGGAAATTTTATTAAAATCGGATTATCGATTTAGAAGTTTCCCCCACTGTCACCCAAAAGCTCGTTTTAGTTCTCACACAACTACGATATGAAATTTTTTAACCATCCTCGGTTGAAGTTTATCGTTAATCTTCTCCATTTGCAAAGATTCATCTTTTCTTCCTTTCTTTCATTGCGAATAAGCCCAAACATAGTCAAGTTTCTTAAAAGGCTCAATAAAATGTTAGCATATTTAAACAAAAATATAAAATACGAAAGGAAAATTGGGAAGCTCGATTTTGATTTTAGACCATTGGTAGGCGTTCATATTGTTGAGATTACGAACATTTTCGTGAATTTACACGTACACAACCCGAAAGTAAACAAAACACACAGCAAGAGCGTAAAAAATACAAATAAATCATTTAGTTGCAAACAATAGAGCGTAAAAATACAAATATTTCATTCTGTTGCTTGATGTTGTTGCGGATTTTTTATTTTTAACCCATACATGCACACAAAATACAATTTCTCTTTTTGCGCTTCCCTGTTTTATAGACCCATGGTTTCTTCGGAAAAACTTCTTAGAATTCGTCGTAGACTACGATTTTGATAACCGCTTGGTCTAGAATAAATTTACCCACTCTAACTAATATATACCCTTGCCACTCATGCGAATCTAAAACGTGAATCTAAAACGAATTTCAATGCTAATTTTTTTTTTAGTTATTTCTAATACGTTGTTATTTATTTACCAAAAATCTCAGTATATACCTCGCAATTCCACTAAATATTCGCTTTTGTTGTTGAAATTTAAATTTAAGTTTAAATTTATGTTAGTAGTGATACTCGGATGACATGCAAACTACAAACACACCACATTAAACTTTAAATTAAAATATTTATGGCACAACTTTTTGGCCACAAAGGAAATTTATAAACCAGACTTAATTACACCATTTGCAGTTAACATTTAACATATTCGTTCTATTTATGTTCTCTCAATACAATAAATTTTAATTTTCAGCCAACAAAAAAAGGGAATATTTTTAAACTTTAAATAACAATGTAGTGACTAACAGTAGGACACTGAAGTACTTTTAAAATAAAATACAATATGTTCATTTTTAACTCAAACACAGACAAATTGAACTTTTTTTTTATTAAACAAGTTTTCAGGAAATATTTTCGATTAATAAAAAAAAGACAAAAGCTTGAGAAAAAAATGTTTGTCATTTTCATAAAAACAATACAAACAAACAAAAATCAAAACATTTTTCTGCAAACAGCAAAACCAATATAATTTAACGTGAATAATCGTTGGTTTGTAGCTTTAAAGCAGAATGTTTAAAAAAAATGTTTTTCCTTATTTTTATTATCATCCACATCAAAGTGTTGGATGTATAAGTTTGTCATTGTGTGTGTAACATTGAGAAATATTCATTTATTATATATTTTTTTGATTCTTATAAATTTCAAATGGATTTAGCATTGTGTATGTGTAAAACTTTACCAACATTACTTAGATTCAAGACAAAACTTTTAAAATCTGCCTAAGCAGTACGGTATTGAAAATTAATAAAATCGCTACAGGGTCAAGAAAGCTTTGAACCAAAATGTGAGACAACCTCGTGTTTTCCCAAAACAATTAGTTTTTTTACTGTAGCTATCTGTGATTGTTCTTCTGTTTGATATCAAAGTTGAGAAAGCTGACTGAAATTTTCCACAAATACACTCTGTTGGCAAGCTTTGATTTCACGCACAGACAAAATATATCTATTTGTGCATGTTTACTGTAACCATTTTAACATTTTACCAAGATTTTTAATAATATTATAGTCATAGTAACTATTTATACGATTGTGGTAACCATAATATGATTAATTTACGATTCACATGATTGTATCAATGGTTACAGTAAATTGTATATATGGTTACAGTAAACAAGACTATGTTTGTGACAACTATATTTATGATGAATCATTATATCATAATATGTTGTTCTCAGCTTGTGATATCCATAGGACGAGAGCATGTTTGCCTTCCAGTTCAAATCAATGGTACATCAATACATATATCGGGTGTAGTGCTGGTTCGCTTGCTATTTAAAATCGGGAAAATCGACCCACAAATAGCTAAGATATAAGCAACAAATAAAGATTAGATATTTTTGACTAATCTTCCTTATTTTGTAGATCCTAATTTTGTGGTTTATCGATTTCTGAGTGACCCATGCTTAAAATTTTTGCAAAATCGGATAACATTTAAAGGTTGCGCATTTTATTCGAAGTTTCTAGTTTTCAAAAAAGATTAAAAAAACTTAATGTTAAAAAAAAGTTATGAAAAAAATTGTTTTAGTATTTATGAGGATTAAAATCGCAAATAAAGTAATATAGGAAGCGCTGAGATCGATTTGAAATTGAGGGATTTAAAGTAAATTTAATTTTTGGTCACAAATTTGGTAAAATTATTTCTTAAAAATCCATTTTATAGCCTATTTTCATATATTTAATTTCAGATTGTGTCGCTAATTTACATTATCGTAATTACAAATTTCTAGAATATTGTTAACCCTTTTATATCTGCGGTCTGAAATGTCCAAAACAGCAGAGGTAGACCTCTAAGCTTGGACTTTTATCACCATAAAATTTGTTTCCAAACTTTATCTTCAAGTATACCAGAGCTGTAAATGAATCACTCATTTTTGAATTAATTCGCGAATCATTCACACAAAAAAATGAATTGAATGAAATTTGAGTCAATTCAAATGAATTTGGTAAAAATGAATTGCAATTCGTTTCCAATTCAAATGAATTGAATTGATTTTGAATTAATTCAAATGAATTTTGTAAAAATGAATTGCAATTCGTTTAGAATTCAAATGAATTGAATTGATTTTGAATTAATTCAATTCATATGAATTGAATTGATTTTGAATTAATTCAATTCATTTGAATTGAATTGATTTTGAATTAATTCAAACGAATTAAAAAAAAAATTAGCAATTCATTTCCAACTCCGACGCGAAATTCGCAGCATATTTAGCAGATTCTTCAATGTCATTAAGTATGCAGTATAATTAATCGACGGTTAAAAAGTCTTCCTTTAAATATAATGCGCCGTTACCATCGTCACGTGGATTTCTTTCAGATGATAATTTTGAAAAGCTATTGTTGTTTAAGGTGAATGATGCATTCTAATTAAATCGAATTAGCCTTATTTATGAAACTCAATTGTGTTTTGAACTACATACATTGTTATTTTTCCTGATTTTTGATTATTTTTGGAAGATAGTTTTATTTTTTTGAAATAAATATAATATAAATATTAGCAAAAAGTTTGTTGTTGGGTGGTCGTGGGTCACAAAATTTCAAAAATTATTAATTGCTTCTTGAATATTAAATATTTTTTGTCGTTCAGCGTATTTCAAAATAAAAATCAGTTCTTCTTGAAGAAATAAACTCCAAACACCATGTTTTCATTGATCAGGTGCGTATACAGGACAAGGCTTTTCAATTGTTGTACTGGATATTTTCATTTTGGTAGGAGAATCTGCTCTTGAATTTGATTGATTGCAACTCATTTTTGAATCATTCTTTTGAATTGCTATTCTTTTTTCTAATTCATTTGAATTAATTCAAAATCAATTCAATTCAAATGAATTGTAAATGAATTGCCACTCATTTTTACAAATTCATTTGAATTGGAAATGAATTGAAATTCATTTCTGCCTAATTCGTTCGAATTGATTCAAATTTCATTCAATTCATTTTTTCAATTCAATGAATTAATTCAAAATTTAGCTAATTCATAATGAATTAAAATCAAAAAAGAATGATTCATTTACAGCTCTGAAGTATACTTTGGTGAAGTGTAAACAAGATTCGGCACAGCCGATTATAACATTCTTACTGGTTTTTTCTCTGTTTGTCTTTACTTGTATGTATGTTTAGGAGGTTTGTTTCATAAAGTTCATCTCAATTCTAAAGATGAAAATACAATTGCTTCAAAATATCTTTAAGATTGAAGCAACCATCTACCTACTCGTATGTAATCTTCTGTTTTCACAACAGACAAAATGTAAAAAAGAAGGATTTCCGTATCTCGGAAGGAATACTGTAATATAAACAAAACTATATACACTGAAAATTATTAAATTTAAGCATTTGTAGGTCATAACTACGGTACTGTGAAATAGCTCCCAATGAAATAATTCCCAAACTTGAAAAATGAAATAACTACCAAAAGGTAAAATGAAATTACTCCCAATAATCGGCGGTTTCATAATTTTAAAAATACTACTCCCAAAAAAGCGAAATAACTCCCAATGAAATAAATCCCAATAGAAATGAAATAATTCCCAATCCGAAGCAAAAAAAGGAACTACAAAAATGAAATTATTCATCGCTTACCAAACATTTTTTGCATTGCGGGCCTATGAGCGAAGCCGGTTTTTTATACACCCCAGAGGAGAAAACCTTAGCGCCCGGCCGAAGTCCGCCAATGCAAAAAACTTTTCTGAGTGAAGCCAGTTTTTGATATTTATGGGTTCTGCTTTTGCAAAGTAGAACCTAACAAAAATGAAACATCTCCCAATACAATGAAATAACTCCTAATTCCCAAAATAAAATGAAATAAAATCCAACAAAAATTTTATTGGGAGTTGTTTCATTGAGAGTTGTTTCATAATGAAATAAGTCCTAAGTTGTATGAAAAATTCGTTGGGTGTTATTTCATCTTTTCGTGGGGAGTTATTTCATTTGGAAGTTATTTCACGGTACCCATAACTACAGGTTTCAGAATTTCAAAAAAGTGACCAAAAAACTAAAAAAACTTTTTTAAAATTTTATCATATTAAGATAATCCAAAAAGGTTTTCGTTGCCCATATGAAAAAGTCATTAGCGTAGTTGAAAAATATACTTTTTCATTTAAATTTTATTTCATTTGAGTGTATTCCCAGTGTAGACATGTTGAAACTCAAACAGTAGAACAAGAAGAAAAACACATATCTTAAATTCCGATTGTATCCATGACACATATTTGTGTGAAACCCTTATTTTAAAAGGCAAATAAAGGTCATTAGAAATTTACAATAAACTAAATTCACTTTTTATTTTCCCATCCTAAGTACATACATATGTAAGTAAGTAAGTAAGTAAGTATGTGTAGCTAATTTATTTGGAAAATTTGTTTGGGCTTACATTTTTCTTGAAATACATTATTTTGATTGATAATTTAACGGCATGTGTTTGATATGATGATTTAGTAACGATCTGGTTATATTTAAGCAACATCAACGACAGTTGCATATAAATTGCTTAAATGTTCTAAACAAAATCCTTGATAGACTTTTACAAAGAAATACGCGAGTATAAAATCAAATCAAGGATGTTTGCTACATAAAAAACATCCTTTTAAATTGCGTTATTGAATTTGAAAGAAACGATGCGAACATGATTGGATTTTTGTTAGCATCTTTTTTTTTCGACTGTCTCGCTATTTTTTTTTAACGTTTTCTTTATAAAATGGGGGCATTTAACTGACTGATAAAATGTTAAACTACGTATGAATGATAAAGCAAATTGTGCTTAATAAAATCAACTAGAGCTTAGCAAACATTTCTGAAATACAAAATAAATTGTAATGCATATATTTATAAAATTTGTCAAATAACTCTTCTACAAATACAACTATTAAATCATTTTACTATTAAGTATTTATGAATGATGTATGTAGCATTTTAAATATTTAAATCGTTTAGTATTTGTATTCGAATTTATAGTTATTTATAGAATGCATTACAATTTGTTGTATGTTTGAACGATAATACAATGATGTAGTACCCTCCCTAACAGCAAAACAAACTTAACAGCAAAACACAAACGGAGAAGCATTTTTTGTTTGTATTTAAAATTAAACAAATGAGAAATGTGCACTTAAGCTTTAATTGCTTTAAAACCGGAACAGTATTTTGTACAACTAAGAATGATCGAATTCATCAAGCTCCACAAACCTTGTCCGCTTTGAAAAATTTCAACGTTTTTTCATATATTTCATATATTATAACCAAGCTTTCATTTAAGTCAGCATCTGTTTAAATTCAGAAGTTACATTTGATATGCAAGTATGTATACACATTTTGCATGCAATATATGAAAAAACGTACAAATTTGTCAAAAGGGGGCAAGGTTTTGTGAAGCTTCTGAAGACTAAATATAGGCTTTTTATATAAGTATTTGATATTGGTGATATACCGAATTATTTCCAAAAAAAAAAAAACAAGTAAGAAAGTATGGTTGGTCAAGCCCGACCATATAATACCCTACACTAAGTAAAAGAGCAAAAACATTTTTCTTTTAAAATTTCAATAATTTATATTTTTGAGTGATTTTCGGAAGTGGGCCTTATATGGGGACTATGATCAATTATGGACCGATCACCATGAAATTAGGTCGTGTGATTTATGTCTATATGAAAGTTTACTATGTTGAATTTTGTGAGTATACCAACATTTTTAAGCGATTTATTCACGTTAAATTGATTTGCGGTAGCGGGTCTATATGGGAGCTATGACTAATTATGGACCGATCGTAACAAAATTTGGTGACATGAATTTTGTGTATATAAAACTATAAATTATATATTAAACATTTATGACCGATAAAGTCCAATTTAGGAAGGACATTTGTATGGGGGCTAGGTGAAATAATGGACCGATTTCAGCCAGTTTCAATAGGTCCTTGGGCCGAAAAAATAATATGCACCAAATTTGATCGAAATATCTTCAAAATTGCGACCTGTACTCTGCGCACAAGGTTTACATGGACAGCCAGCCAGCCAGCCAGCCAGCCAGCCAGCCAGCCAGCCAGCCAGCCAACCAGACGGACGGACATCCTTTAATCGACTCAGAAAGTGATTCTAAGTCGATCGGTATACTTTAAGGTGGGTGTTAGACTAATATTTTTGGGCGTTACAAACATCTGCACAAACGCATAATACCCTCCCCACTATGGTGGTGTAGGGTATAAAAAACTTTTCTAAGCCACTGTGCAACGCTGGGCCACATGTTGCAATACCTGTTAAGAAGTATTTAGAATGAAGTGGTTGGAATATTTTGCCCCGTCCGACTACTATTTGATTCGAACGATGCAGAACGCTCTCTCTGGGATAGGCTTTACTTTGAAAAAGTGTATACGAAATTGGCTTGATTCGTTCTTGTCCTTGAAAGATGAGCAGTTCTTTGGGCTCGGTATCCTTATGTTGCCAGAAAGACTCTGAATAAATTTATGATGTACAAATGTTTCAAAGTGAAACCTAGATTTTAAGGGTTCTTTCTATAAATCGTCTATCGAACAGCTGACTTTTTACTGAAACAAATCAAAATCGCATTTTTGGTTTTTAAAAAATCAAACAATCAACGTTATCCCAAAGATTCGAAAAGTCGAATTTACATTTTTTGATAAAAAAAAGTTGACTTTTTGTTTCAATTATAGGACCATTTAAAAATATACGAGTGATATTAGAGCGATTATTACAACTTGCCTTTATGTTCGAAATAGTAAAAGTTAACTTTAAGGGTAACTTTTTCTATTACTTAATGTTACCTTTTAGTATTACGAACATAAAGGCATGTTGTAATAATGGCCCTTAGACTATCAATTATTTTTTCGATACTGCTGAACTGCTGATGTTTTTCTCTTTACATTTTATCATATAAATGGGTAGGTATGGTAGGCACTGCGATCAGAAGTAAGTTTGCATGCTGTAATATTTTAAAATGTTGTATTTTTTGCTACTAAAAGGTGTGTAAAAAGCAGCTTACTACTTTTCTTACCTTTTTAAAAAAAATTCACTTATATACTTTAATGTTTAAGAGTTTATGGAAGGGATTCTTTGTTGAACATTTCAGCAAGAAACTTTCAAATGCAAAGTACTTACATATATTTTAACAACAGCTTCAGACATTAAAGCTATTTTCAAATTGTTCAAATATTTGAATGGAGTGCCCATTAAAAAACTAAGAAGAACATTTAAAGTTTAGTAAATAGAAAGTTATTTTAGTTACATTGAAAGTAAAATCAAATACAAATTTGTTAGATTTTTTTTGTTTACATTTCTTACATCAAATATTTGAACAAAATGTAAGTACGTACTTACCTACCTACCTACCTCAACAAAACATTTTCTATAAAGCATACAGCTGTACCTAATCTGGAATGTACATACATATACATATATATGTATGTATATTCATTCATGAATACTTGCTGTAGTTGTGGGCTATAAATGTTTGTGGCAACATTAAACATCCGATGGCTGCTTGAGGTATCTTAAAGTTTAACTTTAAGATGACTGTCACACAGGCAACAATGTATACTTCGAACAAAATAATAAAAAATACAAGAATAGAGGTCAAAGGTTAAGCTAAAATATACTTATACATATTATTATGCCCTTCACCTTCGTGAGAAGTGTATATATAAGTTTATCATTCCGTTTGTAATTTCCACAATATAATTTTGCGACCCTATAAAGTATATACATATATTCTGGATCTTTATAGATAGCGAAGTCGATTAAGACTTGTCCGTCTGTCTGTTGAAATCAACTTTCCGAAGCCCCCAAATAACTTACAGACATATACGATTCATACATCAATATCTCCGGAATTCTTTTTTTGGTTGCTATTTAAATGGCTGAGATATAAGGAAAAACCAGGACAACCTCGATTTTTGTCCTATATCTGGATTACTAAGTCATTAATATAGACAGTATGGATATTAGGGTGGTTTTTGCGAAAGGGCAGCTTTTTTTTCTTAAAATGTTTAAGTGCTCACATCTATGTATAATTGTTCATTTTAGCTCTATCGAACTTTGCCTTCCAGTGCCGAAAGAGTCCTGAAGTTTTCAAAAAGGCTATAGCTAATAGCTTCTACCTGACTGATACCTGTGAAATTCTCAGAAGTTGCAACAACAAACATTGAATTAATATTTACAAGCGACAAGTCAAAACCAAAATTGGGTTTCCCAGATTTTTACTTTCTGCTGTAATACATGATTAGTAATGAAAAATTAACTAGTAGATGCCAGATATTGCAAAATGGCGTAATCTTCAAGAGATGTCTGAAGAGTTGAGAAAATAACTGAGGTCGGAATGAGAAAAAGTAGTAGTCATTTTAAAACTTCGAGGCACTTTCGCCACGGGAAGGCAAAGTCCGATTGTGCTAAAACTTTAACAATCATCGTATTTTTACACTAAATGGCACAATTCTAAACGTGAGCATCTATAAAAATCGGAAATCGATTTTATAAAACCACCCTAATGGATATCTAATGATAGATATTTCAAAGACCTTTGTATATAAGACCATAGTAAGTTGAACATGCAAGGGTCAAAATCGGAAAAAAATATTTTTTTAATTGTTTCACCAAAAGTTTTTTTTTTCGCTAAATATTAAAAAAATTTAAAACACAAACATTTTTAAAATTTAAAATTTACAAAAAAAATTTAAATTTAAAAAATTAAAAAAAAAACAATTGGAAAAATTTTTTTCCCCAAAAAATGAAAAAAAAATTTGTTTACCTAAAAATATTTAAAATTTTTATTTTGAAGTATAATTTGGTGAAGGGTATATAAGATTCGGCACAGCCGAATATATGATTTGCTTTTCTTTTCTTTGTAGCACAGCTGTTGCAACTTTATTTGTAAAAGGTTTTATGCTGTATAAACGAGAAACAATTTATTATTATTATTATTTTCATTGTTTAATTAAATATTTTATATTTTAATTATGTTAAACATAACTTTTGCTTGAAATAATTTATTGTCATTTATATAGTCGATGTAATTATTGTGACTTCGAGCCAGATAAATGAGTGTGTTGTATTTTCAAACATGCTATCAAAACTTTTAAAAAGTTTTGTGCTTAAATAATTTCAAAGTTAATCAATGGAAATCATTCAATTCGTTCGACATAATAAAAACAATGCTTCAGGCATTTTTAAAAACATCGTTTATTTAAACTAAGCAATTCTATATGTAGAATTTTTTGTTTGTATTTAATAAACTTCAATTATTAATATATGATAATTAATTTAAATTAATATGTGTATTAGATAAGTTTTGAGAAAATTACTTAAAATATGTTAGAATAATTTATATATAAGCGAAACCCAAATTAAAACAATAGTTCAATTTTTCCGATCTTATTCAAAAATTGTACCTCTAATAAAATCTTGGGAGTACAAAAAAAAAAATACATTCGAGTTGGTGTGGCTTTAAAGTTTGAAATATATTTGGATATCTTTCGTATTATAAATTCTGTGAATGGATGGTCTAAAGTTTAGACAATAAACATATATTTTTTTCCATTTTTGCCCCTGTTCAGGTCCATACGTAGTAAACCGTTCAAAATTCAAGAAAACAATCAACTACAAAAATTTACCTAAGATCTCAATAAACAACTTTATAGACTATATGAATTTCCTAGGAATGATTCTTAACACCGTTTAGGTAGGTCAATATAAGTTACTAAGAAAAAACGAAAGGAATTAAGTGTTTTGTGCCATAAACTATTAAATTATTATAAACTAAAGCATACTTTTAGGCAGCTTAAAAAAAATTATTTAGATTTTTTTTGCGATTTTGTTCTTGAAGATAAAGTTTATTTGCTTTTATATGTTCACAATTTTTATTCTTTATGACAAGGGCTACAACTTTGCTACATAGAGTAAATCAAAATTCCGAACTGTTTGCAAGATAGGAGCCTGAGAAAATGATATTTTTTTGTTGCAAAAATGACACCGATGCCCCAAATCTTTGGGGGCTCCATAAAAAAAGTGTATGACTTTGGGCAAAACTGGGAGACACGGGTCTTTTTGGTTATTTTTTTCGTGTTGCACTGTGTAATTCAATTTCGGGAAAAATATTTTTAATCTCAACTTTTACAAGAAACTGAATTTGGAGATCACTTTTCAAAATATCTACATTATATTAGGCTTTGTTGTATACTAGGTTTCTGCATTTTCTCAAATTCCATAGATATATGTACATTAGAGTGCTCCAAGATTGTATGGACGATAAAAATTTTCTAGGTACAGGCCGTCCCCCCTTCTAGAATGGTTCTATGTATTGTAGAAACTCGTTGTGTAAAATATTAGGATGAGAGGATAACATTAACTGGTGCCGCAACGACACTGAAGTTTTGAGGTTCATTTACAAGGGGAAAAATGCAATTTTTTCTGTTTTTGTACAAATTTTTGCATTAAATAATTACTTTTGCAATTTAATTTAAAAGAATCGAAATGTGTCGTTCTAATAAGATATAAAACACCATTAACGTCTCAGGCCACTAGACCATAAATGTAGAAACAAAATTAACATATTTTGAGAAATATTAAAATAACAACACATTTTTACTTAAAATATATCCATATTTACTTGTATATGAGTTTTTGTCTTCGTAGGATATCGTTAAACTATTCGCAGCTATGACCAAAAAAATTAAATTTTTTTAACGGCAGTTTCAAAACTCCAATTTTAAATTTTTAATAATTTTGTTAAACAAATTTCAAAATTTTTTGATCATCACATTGGGATTTATTGAGAACATAATAGGGAATAAAAATATGAAAAAAGTATGAAAATACATCTATAGTTTTTCGTACCTGCGATTTAAATTTTGAGATTTTCGAGAAAAACTATTTTTTTTGTACATAGGTGATGTTTAATTAATAAAATTGGGATATTCAAGAAAGGTTTCAATAAAAATTATTTTTCTTCGAAAACCGGTATTTTTTTTACTAATAAAATTTCAAGAGCAGACAACGTTTGTGAGTTTCCTGAAGTGTAGATGTAAGCACTATGTACAAGTAATTGTTATTATTGAAAACTTTAGGACGTGATGACATTTTAAAGATTATTCTATAAATTATTCTATAAATTTTCAGAATAACATTTACTGCCATAAAAACAGGAAATTTCATTATTTATTTAATTTTCGTAAAAAAAAAAAAATTTTAATTTTAATTAATGTAAAATTCAAACGAATTAAGATATCTTAATATTATTTGGAACTTATGTAGATCGAAAGGTTTTTAATCAATGGGTTGTTTGTTAACTTTTGCCATTATTTTCACTGAAATACCAAAATTCCTAAAACAAGGAAAATATGTTCCAAAAATTTATTTTTTTCATAAAAAGCCCGCTCACTCCATATGTTTTATTGCTATAAAGCAGTCTGAAACAGACCGATTTTCAAAGAAAATTTATATAATTTTGTAGCGTTGTTCAAAAGTCAAGAGAGCACAGTATGTATGCCATTTCGTTTGACAGATAACCCTTTCGTAAATTCTATTGGGTTTAAAAAAACCCTATATAGACTTAAAAATGTAAAGCATTTTTTATATTTTTTTTAGTTATTTTGTTTTGAGCCTCTTAATTACAAACTTCTTTCCTTGTTGCTTTTAACCTGCAGCAGAACATCCCTTTATTGGCAGCTGGAATATAATTTATAGAACAAAAATAAAAAGAAAAAATTAAAAATGTGTTTTATCTCATTTTTTTTTTTATTTAATTAAAAAGTTGTCTTGCACTAAATGTAAAATTCTACAGAATATTCCTCATTTTCGGATTTCAAAATAACACACACCCACTACACCGAAAAAGGTTTCAAACGTCCCGGGGCAGAATTTATACAAGAACATGAAAGTGGTTTCATTCATGTTTGGTAGCTGTTATAAATAAAACAAAACCAAAATTATTCAGTTAATTTCAATGTTAAACCGCTAAAATGAAGACTCGGAACTGTTTTTATTATTTATTGTTTATTTCGCTCAGTGCACGTACAGTCGTTGAGTCCTCTAAATGAATGTTTCTTTTAACGTGAAGTACCTATTTTATTGTTGGCCATAACCTGACAGTAGATCTGTTTCCTCCTAATGAAATCATTTGCATTAGGTCTATTAACAAAATTTTACAAAAGTACTTTTCAAATATTAAACAAATAAGAAAACTTTTGTCATTATTTTGTGCACGTTCGTTACTTCTTGCTCTGTTACTTTTGTTGATGATGACAAAGTTCTTCCACAATAAATGATAACAATGAAAGATAGAATGAAAAAAACGTCCATAATTTTAATAGTCAATTTTGCATAATTTTAAAATTTATCAGGCCAAAATACAACAAAAATAATAAAAGAACTAAACTTTTATTTTGTTTGGTTTATTTGCATTTTATGATGTTCAGCATGAAATTTAAATTTTTAAAAATTTGTGGTCGAAATTTACAATGATTTCTTTGCATCATAATCTCAACCCTAGTTGACATCCTGTCTATAACAAAAAAGTTTTTATAATTTACTTGTAAACTTTTTCATAGCCTTAACATTTGCCATTAAATAAGTATATGTACTTGTTTTGTATGTATTTTCCGCAATCGCTGTTAGATTGTGGCAGTATTTTTATATAAAATTTAAAAATATCCTTTAAATACTAAAAATATATGTATTTGTTAATAAGTTTTCCTTTCAATTTAATCTTTTATTATTTTATTCAAAAATTATAATCACTTACTTAAGTTTCTTAAGAAAATCTCTAAAATACCAACAACATTTTAAACTTTATTGAGAAAAAGATTATGTGACCAAACAAATGTTCTTATTATTTTCAATTAAAGCACATTTTTGTTTTAATGATTCTTGTAAATTTTCTAAAATCTAAAAATATTTTTACTTAACTTGTTGTTGTTGCCTTGGCAAATATTAAAAGTGTCGTCTTGTTAACAATAAAACTTTTTCTGACTTAAGACCTTTAAGCCTTAATAAACAATAAAATGTAACAATCAAATTAAGAAGGAATAAATAAATATGCAATATTTACGTACTTGAATAATACACTGACACAAAACATTTGCTATCAATATTTTGTATAAAAACAAATTTAAAACAGATCCAGCAAAAGCTGGGTAATGTCTTGCAATACCTGAATAACTTATTTTTCAATGACTCCTTCTTACCATCAGTATTACTGAAAAGCAGCTAGGTAATGTCTGACATATAGTCTGATATGTTTACGAAATTCATAATAAAATTCATTCCATCCTTGAATGATCATATTTTTGTTAATTCAAATTAATTTATATTTTTATTTATTCAATAAATGAAGAATAAATTTCAAAATATTGATTAATAAGTGTATCAGTGTATTTTTCTACATGTTTCATCTACGACCCCACAAAGTATATATATTCTGGATCGTTATAGATAACGAAATCGATATAGCCATGTCCTACTCTATGTTCAAATCAACTTTCCATAGCCCACAAATAACTTAAATACGTGATTCAATATATCCCCTATAGAACCGTTTCGTTTGCTAAAAAAAATCGGCCAACAAATGGCTGAGATATAAGGAAAAAACCGGAATAACCTCGATTTTTGCCCTATTTTTGATCTATATCTGGATTAATAAGTCATTAATATAGACAATATGGATATCTAATGATAGATATTTCAAAGTCCATTGCAACGATGTATTAAGTTGGACCTACAATGGGTCAAAATCCGGAAAAATATTTTTTAACCCGAATTTTTTTTCATCCAAAAAAATTTTTTTGGTCTAAAATTTTTTTCAAAATTAAAAAAAAATTTAGCTAAATGCCAATAGATGCCAATAAACTATGTTTTAAATACTATAGAATAGGTGGTTAGTAAAGTGACCACTAAACAGCAAAGATTTAAATTAAACAACAGAGTGAAATCGATAAAAATTCAAGATAATTTTCCACTTAATATAAGTGAAATTGCTATACATTTTCTCTAGATCAACTGAAACTTTATCAAAGACGGCCTAAATATCGTGAGCTAAAGTGGAACATGTTTAAATCGTTAATGTCCTTGATTTGTTCAAGTGTAATCAAATTAAGGAAGTTACATTTTTGTTTATTTGTGTAGGAGTGCTTATTAATGTGTATACGACAGTAAGTATCTGTATGTGTGTAGTTTAGTAACAGTCAGTCAAGTCTAATAATAATGACGTCGTTGTTTATATCCCTAAATCTTTGAAAGTTAACGACGAAACCGTAAAACATTTGTACATATTTTGTTTTTCTTTAATTTTAAGCTAAAAGTTAATTTTTGTAATTATAACATCTTTTCACTTACATATACAACACAACACACTCCACTCTGCCTACTTGTTATTTTTTGTTATTGTTTTTGATCCCTATTATTACAGTTAAGTTATAATGAGAGTGAGAGTATGAGTAATAAAAAAAGGAGAGAGATTTACTATTTTTAGTCACGCATTGCTTATTGTGTGAGTTTGTTTGTAAACATTAAGATTTTGCTGTTATTGTAATATTTTCATTAATTTTGTGATTGTACCGTTAATGTTTTAGTATGTTTTATTGTTGGGTTTTTAGCTCAGACTCAGTCGTCGTTCATTGCTGCCATTTTCTCTCTTACTTCTTAATTAATTTTAATATTTACACTAGGCGTCAAAAATCTACGCTCATGAAGTGTTTTATATGTTTAATTTGTAACAAACAGCAAAACTTTATGTTAAGTCATATTTTTTTTATTAAATTAAATAGTTTGCTTCAAGCACTTCAATATAACAAATCATTTTTTTCTAAATTTAATTATAGTATTCACAAAAACAACAAAAAAATCTTCATATTTATAAAACATAAAAGCCAAAAGTCTACGCTTATTGATAACACATCAAATTAAAACATACAAAACAACAAAAATAAATAACAAATTAGTATCGCGTTGGATAACCACGACATTTGAGAACCTCCCTGAGTCTGCTTTGCATCGAGTTAACCAAGTGGGTGGTCTCCGTGGACGAAATATTCTCCCACTCTTCCTTAATAACATCTTTCAGCATTGATTTGCTAGTAATAGTCCGCTGTCGAATTTTTCGCTCCAGTAGTGCCCATAAGTGCTCTATTGGGTTTATGTCCGGTGATTGGGGAGGTGTATGCAGCATCTTCGGTACATTATATAGAAGCCAAAGTCTAACAATCTCAGCCGTATGCTTCGGATCGTTGTCTTGTTGGAAGTAGTAATCAGCAGACAACCCCAGTTTTTCGGCACTTTGCTTTAAATTTCGTTTAAGAATGTCCAAATAGGCAAATCTGTCCATTGTTGAATCTATAAATTCAAAATTACCTACTCCACCGGCTGCCATACACCCCCACATCATTACGGCTCCGCCGCCATGCTTTACTGTTGGCAGCAAATTTTCTTTATTTAATGCAGTTCCTGTTTTTCTCCACACCATCTGTCTTCCCTTTATACCAAATATGCAAAATTTGCTTTCATCTGAAAAGATTACCTTTTTCCAAAATTCTGGTGACATATTCACATATTTATTGGCAAATTCAATACGTTTTCTTCTATTTACTAAGGAGATGAAAGGTTTTTTTCGGGCGACACGACCATGGTAACCGGCTTTTCTTAAAATTCTTCTGGCAGTGGTTACACTAATAGTCTTTTTAAACTTTTGGTGGATGTCTTCCCTTATTTGGGCTGCTGTTGTCCTCGGATTTTTTGTTACAAGAGAAACTACACTTCGGCACTCTCTATCTGTTAACTTGCGTGGACGGCCAGATCTTGGCTTAGAAGTTATTATTCCAGTTTTTTCAAAATTTGTAATTACTGTTCGCACGGATGTCCATGATCTTCCAATAGTTTTTCCTATTTGCCTATAATTTTGTCCATCTTTCCAAAGCTTCAAAATTATTTTTCTTTCCTCAACCTTAATTTCTCTTCTTTTTCCATCCATGGTTTAAAATTTAAAAAAAAAAAAATAATAACTTTAATTTCTTAAATTTTTGAATGTTAACAAATATGAACACCACATAAATTATGATCAATGACCAGACACTTCTCAAAAATATAATGATTTAAACTCATGAGCGTACACTTTTGATTCTTTATAAACACGTGTTTTTTTTTTAAATATACCGTTATACATGGTAGATTATACGTACATGAAAAAAATAGTATGGACATGATCTACTACCCTTTAAGCAACTATAAAAATAAAATATTTTGCAGTTTTCTATGATTTTCAAAAAGCTATTTCGTCCTAACAGCTTGTAATGAGCATAGAGCGTAGACTTATGACGCCTAGTGTATGTTTATAAAACCTTTAAAGGTTTCCTTTTCTTATTAGCATTTCTACTGCATATAAATTTGTTTGTATTTATTTCTAAGTGAAAATATGTAGATGTGGATGAAGAGTGTGTCTCTGACAGTATGTTTTGAAAAATTACATTTTCAGTATAATTTTATACGTTTAATTTTATTATGTAAGTAAGCGGTAAGTACTGAGCAGATTTTATAGGGATTTCGTATTAAAAAAAAAAATAAATAAATATATAAAGAAACAAAATCTTGTTATGCTTATTAGTTGTTATTATTGTTGGTCCTCCATTAATGCTTTTTTGGAATTTGTTATTATATTTTTGACTTTTTTTATTTTGTTTTGCCAATAAAAACTTTTATTGTGAAAAGTCTAATACAGTGAATGTCACTTAAAATCGTACACCGTCGTAGTAAAATTGTATTCATTAGTTTTAGAAATTTGATGTTTTGGAAATATTTTGAAATACTATTTTTATATTGTGTGTGCTATTACATATCAGAAAATATGGTATAATATTAATTGCCCTTATCTACAAATAAAAAAATTGGGTAACACCGTCAGTGCCAAGAATATTAACTCTTCACTTAAAATCGTACAGGCACTAAAAATAGCAAAGGATACCCTACAAAGTATTAGGATTATTTAATATTAACATTTTTTTTAATTTTTAAAGTTTTAATTAAAATTTAATATAAGAAGTGAAATATGAATTTTGTGATATTTTTTAATTTTCATCAATATTTTTTTCAGGAATTGAGGTTTTGTTATATTTTTTGTTGAAATACATATTTTTTGTTCCAATTAAAAAAATGACTTTTAATTTTTTATATAATCACCTATTATTGCCTGTATAATTTCATAATATTTAAAAAAAAAATATGTTGTACGATTTTGAGTGACACTCACTGTATATCGTTATCTTAATATAGAAAGGTCCTAACTCGTGTTGTTGTTTTGTAAGCCCAGATTTTCGTTTATTTCGATAAATGGTCCGCTCATACATACTATATATAAAATTTAGCCAATAAATCGCGACGAGTTAGGGCCGTTCTATATTAAGGTAACTATATGTAAAATATTTGTATGACTGTAAATCAGAAATCACCAATGTTGGCGGAAACGGAAAACAATTTCATTTTGTTTTTCTTTGGAATGCCATTGTTGTCCAACTGTTCAATTTAACTGTAAATGTCGGCTTTAACACAGAACATAAAATGCGATGTTTAATTTTAATGATTCAAAAAATAAAAGAAGACAATAAAAATTTAACAAATTCAGCCCTAATATTGTTGTTATTCTACAGATAAATGTAAATAAGATGTTGTGTTTTATTGACCCTAAATCTGTATTTAAAATCTTATGACCTCATGACTGCTGTTTTATTTTCTATTTTAATATTTGTTTTAAAATCTGCGTCTTTTTCCATTTTACATGGTAGATGTTTGGCCACATTGAAAGCAGAAAACAGTTTAAAGATTTATTTTTTTTATGTACTTATTTGATTTGTATTTAGTTCAATAAATAAACGATTTGAAATGAATCGATTATTTGGTTATGTACTTGTCTGCATATTTTCATGTTTTTAATGGAAATAATTAAACTTATTTTTGAAATTTAAGCGCAAACATAGATTTCTCGTTTACTAAGTTATGCAAAAATATTTTCAAATTTAACGTTAAATCAAACATATTCAATTCTAAATTTTCTGAACTTCTACGAATAAAACAATCGTTTAACTCGAGTTTCTGTTACCTCTAACAGCATTAAGTAGATTTTGTATTAAATATTCAAACGATACAAATTTCAAAATAAATGAAACCTAATAAAAATAACCTAAAGCTCTTGTACTTATGAACAAATCCATTGTGCAAGTACAACGTGTGGTATGAGCAACATTGAATTCATTGTTAGTCATACGATCCCATGTACAGATAGATACCATGTTAATCATTGTATTGTGAACAATTTCATATTTATTTATTTATGTATTTACTCGTAGTTATGCAGCATAATTGGTTTTAAATCATACAAATATTTAAAGAGCAAATAATATTTAAAATCTTAAAAGAAAAACAATACATCACTCATAGAGGCTTATTTTTGAGTTTTTGAGAAAAATGTTGGCCGGTTAAATTAATGATTTTCCAATATACCATTTGTAATAATCATATTTTGTCAAAATGTCTTGAAGCAAAAAATATACTTGCAATTGTCTGCACGTGCCTTCATTGTAATGACAATATACTATGTTTGTTGAGTTTTTCAGCACTTTATCTTACTTTGATAATAAATTGCATTTGAAGAGAAATCTGCATTGCTTTGCACAGAAATATTAAATTTTATTTTGCAAACATTATTAATTTAAAGGAAAAAAAAGAAAGTTCTGTCAATGCAAATAACATGAAAATGAGTACTTCTTTATTTGAGTAAATGTACATACAAAAAACATTATTGGGATTTAATTCTGGTGGCCCTTTTCTTGTACTTTTGTCGAAGGTCAAAATATATAATTTTTCAAAAAAGTTAAACAAATTAAATTTGTTTGTGGATGATGCAGAAAACTGTTGGACCTTAGTAGCATTGAAAATCGAAAAAGTGAAAAATTAGGACCAACCTAATGCATCTATCAGTCTATTCAACTCTTGCACTGTAAAATCTATTTGGTTTTTTAATATTTTATAAAATTTATTGTTGCAACTTTACTGCTACACGTGTTAAAAATAACAACTTATTATTTGTATAAAAGGCAACCTTTCAAATATTGATATACTACGTTAAATTTTTGTATAACAAATGCTGACTGTTAACCTTTTTTTTTCGTGTACTTTGCATCATGTTAAAAGGTCCCTGACCATTAATGCAACAAATCTTCAAAAAAAAAAATGGTACTAATTTTTTAAGTAAATTGTGAAATCTAAACAGACTCATAAATTGTATAAATCGCTCACAGCAAAAAAGTATCCTTAGTAAATATGTTTTTTGTTTTTTATAAATCCGTATAAGCAAGTTTAATGCAACCCAATGTATGATAAAGTATAAAAAAAGATTCTTAATCATTTGACTTGTATGAACTCAAACACTTAATGCACATACAACCAAGGATTAAATATACAACATTCAAAGACAAAAAAGATGCATGTGTCGTCTGACTACTCATTTCAACATATTTTCATTACTAATCTATAAGTAAAGGGTCTTTTATTAAGCGCTTTCTATCTTTAAATTTAAATAAAACTGAAATTTAATCTATGGCATTGGTTATGATGGCCTTAGGGGGCGCTGTGTTTTGTGGCTTATTAGCATAGACCTGCGACTTAAGAAAACTCCTGAAGAAAATGTCTAAAGTGGTCAAATCTCACGATTTTGGTGACAAGTTAACATTACCTCCATGTGAGATGATGCTTTTGCAGAATGTTAAATTTGACATGAGCTGTGTGGCAGGTAAACCACATGTCGTGTCTTATCATCCTTGACGTTGACTGTGATGGCCTGGCCAATATGAATCGATACACACCAAACTGTGATTTTTTCGGGATGGATTGGACGCTCTTGGATCTCATGTCAATTCGACAATTTCGTTGAAGATGATTTTGATATAACAATTTCATAATTTTCATGTATTGTGGAATGCTGTATCCGTCCATGCTGATTTGACACAACAAACTGAATAAATGACAGCCAAGTCGACATATGTAGCTCAACAATATGACCGCAATTTACAACAGAAACAAAGACACGAGACTCATATTACGCATAGATCTGCTTTAGAATATTTGTATTAAAATCTTTAACTCTTTGCGGTTGAGTGGTCACTTTACTAACCACCTTTTCTATAGTCTTTAAAACATAGTTTATTACCACCTATTGCCATTTTGCTAAACAATTATATTTTTTTGAAGTCATCGTTTATGATTTTTTGCAAAACTTTGCCGTCAGGGTGCTCTGGTTAGATAAATATATTAATTTGGAAATATTGTAAAAATCAGTTTTTTTAAGAAACTTTCACACATTCAATAAAATAAAGCACAGAGTGTTTATTGTTCATCGAAATCAGTGTTACTTTGCTATTACCTCTGTTTGGTCAGAAAATTTAGTCAAAATTATTCGATTTAAAAAATTTACGAAAATTGTCATCATAATTAATTTTAATGCCAACCGCCACGGTGGTTAATATACTAACCACCCTACTCCGCAAAAAACCTTGGTTTTTTTATGTTTTGAATTTGGATTTTTTTTTTACTTTTTATAATAAACTAATCTTGATTAAATTAAAAATGCAATTGTTTTGATTTTAAACTTATACACAAAAAAGCGTGACCGCAAGAGTTAAAGTTTAAAGCATAAAAAAAAATTTACACAAAAATATCCTTATCCCTAGAATAATGTAAAATTCTACGACTAAGGTCGGGTTTTTTACTTGAACATCAAATGCCAATTTATAATCAGATTAGTTAATCTAAAAATAAATCTAATCTAACGTTAATCCACTTTGATGTTTTTGGTTCTAGTTTAAACTTTGTAGTATTGACATACACAACGTCAGAAAATGTAAAATTTTGTTATCAAAACAGTGAGTAAAACAAAATAATCGACGACCCAAAAACAACATTCGTAGATTAAACTTAATTTAATCTTCAACTCAAAAACCCGCCCTAAGAGATACATACAAAGTACTTGTAATTCTCGCAACTATAACAATATTGGCGACAACCAAACCATTTTGTGTTTTTGTTTGTGTGAAAATGAATAATTGAAAAGGACAGAATAGTGAAAGTATTTAATAAAACAATACAATACTAAACAACAGATGGGTTAAATAGTGAGTGTTAGCGTTTTTAACTCATAGTATAGCCTTTCATCATATTTATATCCGGACAGTTTGTTTTATTAAATACATTTTATTATTTAAACATTATAATTAATTAACAAAAATCCTTTTGGAAATAAACACTCAATTATCATTATCTTTGTTTATTGAAATCCAATTGAAATTTAATATTAATCTAAAAAAATTAAATCCGCATTAAAAGTCCGGGAAATTCTTTTCATAATGATACAAATTATGAACATTAGGGTGGCCCCGTTTGTATGGAGGAAACATAACGTATCGATATTTCCAAATAAAATTAAATTTTAGCTTGTTTGAGGAGATCATTTCTCAAAATTGTTGTCTTTGCGTCAGTATTTGGTGAGTTGGATCAAAGGATTAAAAGCTATTTTTTATGATTTTTATGATATTGTTTCTTATTTCTCGCAAAGGAAACATTTGTATCATGACGTTACTGAACATAACTGAATTCTCATGATTTACAAAGTTTTATATTTTTGGGAAAACTTAAAAATATTTTTTTTTAAAACACATTTACTCTCTGATCTGCTGTTAGCTATATAGTCAAGACTATATGAATATAAAAACAAGTAAGAGTGCTATATTCGGCTATGCCGAATCTTATATACCTTTCACCAAATTATACTTACAAATAATTTTTTTTTAAATATTTTTATTTATATTTTTTAAAAGAAAAATTTAATTTTTGTTTTTTTTTTCAAAATTTAAAAAAAATATTTTTCCAAATTGTATTTTAATTTTTAAAATTTAAAAAAAAAAAAACAAACGCATCAAACGATTCAAAAACACTCTAGTTCCAAATAAAACTCTGTTAGTTAAATTTTGCAACAATACAGGAACCAATGTTAAAAATGTTATGTCCCCATTCCGGTGGTACAATTGTATTCAAATCAATTTCTGTATCTTATTTATAGAAAAATATATTTCATGAAAAATAAACACAATTTTATCCCTTAAGGGTTCGAATATCCAAAAAGTACCAAATTCATATTTGGTATTTTTTGATAAATAAAGAATACGATTTTGAATTTATTTCTTTGCTTATGGGTTTAAAAGATATATAGGGTGCCAAAAAAGTACCAAAATACAATTTTTACCCGTTTTATCGCCAAATTTCGAAAAAGTACCAAACACCTGTCATCTTTTTTTTTTTGTTAAATGGAGTAAGATGCATGATTAAGTTTTTTTGTATCTGTATTAGTTTAGAAGATTTTAACCGTTTTTTTCTTTTTACTCATTTTTCCCTTAAACGCTAAATCCCTTCTTAGTGGATCTATTGGGGAGGGAGGAATCTACAGTTAAAATTTCATGCTTCTAGCTTATGCCATTTGGACTGTGCGATGATGAATTTGTCAGTCACGTTACTGAACTTTTTTATCCTTTGATACAGCTCATCAAACACTAACGCCAGTACAAACATTTTGAGAAACGTTATCATAGAATGAATTAAAATTTTATTTGTGTTGAGAACATCCACAACTACTTCTTTGCGGTCAACACTAATATACATATGTCAATAATACAAGAATTGATTTTAAATTATAAATAAATTACATCCATTATTAAGTGAAATCTGTTTTAATGTTTTAATAGTAGGTTTATTGGAACATTTGTAAACGAGATTTTAAATAATTAATTTTATTTACATAATTATTTAAAATAATTATATCAATAATCAATATGACATGCATGTTTAAATATTATTAATTTAAATATACCCAATTCATTTAAACATGCTTGTCAGACATAGTTAGGGTTTGGGGTTTCGCGGTTAATTTTGTTTCCCTGGAAACGGGAATGAAAAGTTTCAATTCCTGGAAATCCCGTGAATTTTTTACAACTAGAAAAATAAGTAAAAAAGAAAATTATGTCATTAAATAAAATAGAAATGTGTTCATTATAGCATCAATTATCAGCAAAAAGAGTTTCATTTCAAAGCCTCTACTACTATTTCTAAATTTGGAACAAGCCCTTCATCAAACAAAGATGTTTTATTTAAAGTTTTTTTTTAATTAATTTTAAATTAAAATTGAATGCCGCATTTGCAAATTTTTAATTATGATTAAAATGTTATTAATTCCGAATTCTTATTAATTTTTCATTAATAAAATGCTTTTAAATATTATCCGAATTGATTTTTAAATGTATTCTGAGAATTTTTATTCACTCAGAACTGGCTAAAATTACATAACAAAATAAATTTCATTCATCACTTAAAACAACATAATCTATCCATCAATTGGTTGCCTATTTGAATAGAGATGCGTTTGTTTATTTATATTGTATATTCACTCAAACACATAATATGCAATGATAGCGTAATGTAAATAAAAATCAACCAGGGCTTCAACTACCCAGCAAAAACATTCATTGCCAAGTAATGAGTTAAAATGCTAATTTCACTATAATTTCACAATAGTATTTTAACTCATTATTTTAACGCGGTGATATCATTGGTTCACTCTCTAGTTGCATCACTAAAACTAGTTAAATGTAAAAACAGAATTTTATCTAGCAAATGACTAGAAAGTAAGAAGTTATATAACTAATAATGATTAAGTCATTATATGACTACTTCTAAGTAATGCAGACAGTATGTAGTAGTCATTGAAAAGTAAGTTATTTCAGGGCGTTTACAACTTTATCATGTAATTCTTTGCTGGGTACATTTACATTATAAATATTTGCATATAGATAATTGCTAATTAAAATATAAAGCTGTAATAAGCTACACGTACATATGTTTTGTTAACCCATGTTATAAGCTCTAGAGTAAAACCGAATTAATTTTTGATGAACTCTAGGCTAAACTAACTACATGTAGATCTCTTTTACCTCTGAAAACTAGGAACAAGAGTTTGAAAAATATCAGGCCTCAAGGTCTCATACGCCTCCCATATATTCTGAATTTGGCAAGTGTAATATGTTTTCCACAGTTAGTCAAAACAGATATACAGTTAAGATACGTTTCCGCATACACCGTAATCGGCACCGAAAACGAAATTCCATACATTTGCACCGAAAAAATGTTCTGAAACGAACTTTTTTTCGTTTCAGAACATTCGTTTCGTTTTCGGTGCCGATTACGGTGTATGCGGAAACGTAGCTTTATGGGGGAATTTATGTCAAGTGAACCAACTTTTGAAATCTTTAAAAAAATAAAAAAAAAATGTTTGAAATTTTTTTTCCGAAATCAAAAACTTTTGAGAAAAAACTAATTAAAAAAGTGCCCCTTTTGGAAAAAAAGTTCGATTTCGCAAAACAAAAATTTTAAAAATGTCTTGAGTTACAAACAATTTATTTTGATAGATATCCCACTCACATCCCATTAAGCGACGTAAAATGTATTCAAGTAAAAGACCTAGGCTTTCTTTTGAAGAAAAAAATTTAAAATAGGGCCCATTTTGATAAAAGTTCGATTTTGCAAAGAAAAAGTCAAAAATTTTATGCCTTGAGTTACAAAATATTTATTTTGATAGATATGCCACTCGCATCCCACTAAACAGCAAAATAGGTCTAAAAGGAAAAGAGCTAAGCTTTCTTTTGAGCAAAATTTTTTTTTTAAAAAATGGCCCATCTTGGAAAAAAACGTTCGATTTTGGAAAAAAAAAAGTCCAAAATTTTATGTCTTGACTTACAAAATATTTATTTTGACCATAAAGGTTTTCAAAGAAAATATCTTATTGAGCAAAAAAAAAAATCAAAAATTTTTTTTTCCGAAAGATTGAAGAAATATCTATCTAAACTATTTGAGACACATTTTGCTAAGAACAATAGGTAATAAGTTACATGGATGAGAAAAAACACCTGTTTGGCCAAAATGTCAAATCTCTACTCAGAAAGTTCTCCACCGATCTTGTGTCTGAATTACTTACTATCCAATAGAACTAACCTTGGTGGAAATTTCAACCCGATCGGAAGACATAGATTTCAAAAGTTCAAAAATCTAATCCAAATTGAATTAAAATATTTTTGTATCTTTAATGATGTTTTTTGTCAAAAACCTTTAATAAATTTTGTTAAACTATTTTTGTTGTAATAGATTTGAATCCATGCATCAAAAGCACGAATTTAATACAAATGAATTAAGTCTTTGAATTAATTCGTAATGAATTATTTTGAAAATTTAATTAAGAAATGTTAATTCTTTCGAACCTTTGAATATAGCATCATATTATTCTTAAGAATAGTTGTTATGATTGCTCATAACTGAAACTTTTACTGAGAAAATGAATTTAATAATTTTTTAGTTGAAGCCTCACAATGGGTTAAATTGTACATATAAATGTCAAAATCTATTATTCAAATTACAGGGAAGATTATTGTCATTCAAACATAATTAATTTTAATTCGTTGCATATGAAGAAATTATGAAAGCATTAACAAACAACTTGATAAATTTCCAAATCCTATTTATTTGTCTATAGATGATGATTTAATTTGAATACACAATTTTAAAGAGAAAAGCATACCTAACTAAACATTACATTAAACTAAATCTCTCTCTCTCTTAATTTAAATATAAATTTAATACCCTCTCAAATAAAGAGTGTTTATATTTCTTAAATTTATCAAAAAAAAAAACAGTTATAAATTATGTGGGTGTGTAACAACGTTCTTTAACGTTTAATTTAAATTTTTAATTTCACATTATGTATCCTGTATGTGCCGGAAATAAACAGTATGTGTTTCCTGTTAGAGAAATACAGTGGATAAATATTATCTGTTTGTAATTATTAAAACTGAATTCTATTCTTTCAATTTACATTTTGCTTGAATAGAATTTTTAAATTTATTTGCATTTAAACATCATTAATGTGTTTAATTATCTATAAAAGCATTAATGAAAACAAAATCCGATTCTTGTATTTAATATACACTCAGAAATAGTGTTGTCGTATTTACAACCCAATACTAGTTTAGGTATTGTAAATTTTACCATCTCAGTTCTCATGTAAATTGCAAAAAAAAAATGGTTTATATGATTATTAGTGTTAATACTCTTAATAATTCGCAGTTTATTTTGAACAGATTTCGTTAAGTTTTCGTCCCAGTCGAATGATTCGATTACAACTTAGGATATTCATATTTAGAGAAAATAAGTGGTATAAATTTGTTTATGTTCTGCTTTGAAACATTTTTATTTCGAAATGTATTAGCCATTTTTATTCCAGATTGACCAAAACTATAATTCTTTCAAAACGCAGACAAGTCTATGAAAACTGATTATTCGAAAAATTTTAAAGGTTTTTGGCTCAATTTAGTATTTCTTTATTATTTACCGGGAATTAAAAAGGCCGGGAAATAAGGAATTCTTATGATAAGTTGCTCTACTCAGAATTTGTAAAGGGCGCTTGAGGATAATCATATATCTAATAAATTCAACAAATTAAGTGAAAACTGTTTTTTTTTTGAATTTTCTAAATTTGTTTAATCAAAATGTTTTTAGTGTATAAAAGGTACCTTCATATTTCATTTGTTATTTTATTGTTGTCATAATTTGTTTAAATTTAACCCTTTTTGCTGTACTTTTCTGTGTTGTTCTTAACTTCTTAATCTGCATCCGAGATATAAAAGTTAATTTGTACAAAAGTATTTTTTTGTTGGTGCTATAAATGATTGCCAATCTTAAAGTAATTTATATGCAAACAAAAAAGAAAATTATATGGGACGTTTCATATTTATAAGATTTCAGCACAATATTGTTATTGATCTGTGTAGGTATCCTAATCTCCTAGACATTTTTCATTGTCGACGCACACTGGTGCCTGTAGAACAAGTGAGGTTGCAAAAATCGAAAATTTCATGTTCCTCTAAAAAATATTGAAAAAAAAACATGGTTCCAAAAATTTGTTGCATGCATTTTTGTGCAATTTATGAGCAATATTTATAAAAAATTAAAAAAAATAAATTTAATCTTTTCTGGAATATTTAAAATTGAAAAATAAATTTAAATAAAAATGTTTTAATCTTTTCTGGAATAATTTTAAATCATAAAAGTCATTAAATATTAACATAAAAAATATTTTATTTTACATCCCATAAAATGGATTTTTCCACAAATTTAAATTTTGCTAACCCATAAGTAGGCATAAAAGGCTTAGAAAACTTTTCAAACAAGTAGTCCGAAAGTAGTCCGATTAGCTCAGTACTCGGACTGTTTGGTACGAAAAGTTAAAGCCAATGCAGGTTTAAAAGCATACAAGGCTCAAAAAGTTACTCTGCTAAATATTTAGAGGCCGAAGACAGAGCACTCAAAATTGAAGTAAACATGTTTACAAAAAAATATACCTGTATTTTAAATATACCTAGAATTGAAGAGCACAAAAAGGGGTCGAAAAGTGTTCTAGATTTTATACGGAGATCGGCTACGTGTTCGAACAATGTGACAGAAAGCACAACCTTAGTGGAAAAGGTTCATAAATTCATCAATATTGATTAGAACTTTAAAAATAATATATTTTTTTAAATTGTAATAATAATTTCAATCAAATAAAAAAATATTGAAAAAATGTTAAAATATTGCAAAAATCGGTTTTTAAGAGACTTTCACGCATTCAATAGAAACATGCACAGAGTGTTTATTGATCATCGAATTCAGTGTTACTTTGCTATTTCGGTTGTTTGGTCAGAAAATTTAGTCAAAAATATTCAATTTCAAAAACATTAATACGAAACAAAAATTTGTATGATAGTTATTGTAAAGGTGGTTAGTAAACTAACCACTTCTCTCCACAAAAAACTTTAGAATGGGGTGGTTTTTTTATGTTTAAATTTACTTTTTCTTGGTTTTTATAATAAACTAGTTGATTCTTCAAGTTTCTCCAACCCACTCACACCATCCTGTTCTTATTTATTTGCAAATAAAATATCTAAATTTGTACTGCATACTTTAGGGAGCTTTTTTATTACAGTTGACTGTACTCACAAACAAAAGAATTTCCGAGTTTTACCCGGAATTTTTGAATTTTTTTTCTTTACAAACCATCTCCTGAAAATTTCGAATCGAATAAAAAAAAATCAGCCACGTGATGACATTACATACATGGACCATTTCATTTTTATATATATAGACTAACCTAGATTAAAGTAAAAATGCAGTTGTTTTGATTTTAAACTTACACACAAAAAAAGAGACATGAAAATATGTTTTCAGAAATTTGTATTTTCAAATTTAAGTTAGTTAGATCACAATTAGAAGAATATTTTGAATGAATTTCCGGTTCTAAAATCATGTTAGTCACGGTTAGATCAGATTTTTTCATCCAAAAAGATGATCAATAACTTATAACAGCTACTTTGTTTTATAATTTAACATTTTGTTTCAATATTTTTCTGTTAAAAATAATAAGAATGCCTTTAAATATGAAATAGCCCCAGCTAATAAAATACGTCAGATTACATTTCAGTTTTACTCTTCCTTAAAGTGCTTGATGGTTCTTACTCAGTGTAATTAAATTTTATTTAGCCTTAAAAAACGCAAAAACGAAAGAAGGCAAACAAAAAATAAACACCGAATTAAAAATGAAGGGATGTGTTTATCTTCAACAGCAAAAAAAAAATCCTGTAAAATCTTGTATTGGGGAGAAAAAAACGTGTTATTTTCACACATTTTCTTTAATTAAAACAGAGGAATAACAACAGTAGCTTTGGTTGTTTCTGAAAAAGATTTTTTAATAATCTCACATTTTCTGCTTATTTATGCCGGCGGAATTCTGTGTTTTCCATTTGAGTGTTTTCCTGTGTTCTGGAGGGTTTTTTTTATTTATTTTTTCAAAAAGGATGCTTTGCCGTTTTTTTTCTGTTTTATTTTCCTGTTAATTTTAAACAAAGTAATATTATAATTTGTTGTTTTCTATTGTTTTCTGTTTTGCAGACAATCAATCAAGAGCAGTTTTCGTGACAAGGATAAACCTTCGCGTTTCAAAGACCTGCAGACTACACGTTTTCAAGTTGAACCACAAAATGAAGAGGACTCTGATGACTCCAATGAGGATCGTGAACTGCTGGAGAATGAATATGATACGAAATATGGTAAAAGTTTTCGGTATGTTTACAATTACATTTAATTAATTAAGCGATGCATTTTTAAATATTATTCATTCATATTAATTTCATTGCTACATACAGACACTTTACCAGAGAAGCTTTGCCACGTTTGGATAATTATCGTAATATCATGTCTATACAAGCTGCCTACCGTCCCACTTTGGATGAACTACACAATGCCACTTTAACGGGAAAGGTAAGGGAGTCATGTCATACACACAGCTTAAATCGTAATGATTATAAATTAATTTCAGTTTTAAACTGAACTTTGCAATGAATCTGTTTAAGGTTCAGTGCGATATTTATTATTAATTTTTAATTAATTTGTAAATACTTACGCGGCTGGTGTGATAAGTTAAATTATATTTGTGTAGAAAAGTTTATGGAATTGTCGCATTTATTTAGAAAAAATAAACTGACTAATTTAGAAAAACGAATGCCACAGATGAGAGCATACATAGTTAGACATTATGAGACAATGACCATACAAATGATTAAGTAAATATACACACAATTAATTCCATTGTGGCTGCTATTCAGAAGCAAAACAAAACTTACCACAAATAACATTTTCTAGTTTCTTACATTAGATATTTTCAAATGGCTCTCGGTATTAGCAATTTTCATTTGCTTAATGGTCATACCATGTTTTAGTTTCTGTCTTATTGTCAATGTTTCTGTCTGCCCTTAATAAATAAATTTCAATTTAGCCACAAATGATGGTTGGTTGGTTGGTTGGGCTTATTAGGTCATGACCTGACCCCATATTCTGCAATAAAAACAGAAACACTCACAACTTTTTTGGCTGCTGTTTTAGTGACTAAATGATTAAAACTGGTTGGACTGTAACCAACAAAACAGCACTCTCAAATAAAAACCAAACAAAAATAAAAATAATAATAATAAAAAAAAACAAAAATTAATCAATTAATTGATGGTCTTAATTTGTAAACTCTTCACTTGTGGCATGGATGGACATAAAAACATTGTCATAAAATTAATTGAACACAAAACAGTAGTAAAAACCATAGATAAATACACATAGATTGGAAACTCTCCTGTCAAAGACCTAACTCAGTTGTCAAAAAACCTAAGTGGTGACAATGTATTAGTAAAATAAGTATGTATGTGAAAACATAAACAGTTTTTGAGTAATTTTTTGGTTTGATTTTTTTTCGAGTTTCCGCTCTATGTGTATTTCTCTATGGTAAAAACTATTGTCAACAAATGTACTCGTATGTCATCAAGTAAAATTACATTTCTACGTATTTCAATCAATTAATAGAAATAAAAAAACACACGTAATAAATTAGTTACTTTAAAAAGGGTTTTCTATTTTACACAGACAAAAAAAAACAGACAAATTTTTTAAAATGTTCATTTTGTAGGGATATGTTTATCGCGTAGGGATGGAAAAGTTTATACGATCGGAGTTTTTTTTTAAATATTATATATTCAAAATTAACGTAGTACTCCCGTGACTCATTTGACACTTTAAAATAATTTTCAGTATTTTATAGACTCAGGACGATTTTCTGCTATAGAAATACAGTATTTCAACAAAAGCTACGCTAATATTAAAATAATTAAAATTTTAAATTTTAGTATTCTGAGATCTAGAAAAGTACTATATGGAATTTTTTTTTAATACCGAACACAAATTTATTTTTCCATTCAATGAAAATGTTTAATAATTCGTAAACTGTATAAACCAAATATGATGGAAATATCTTCCAAATGCGACTTGTATGTACTTTATGGACAGCCAATCAGCCAGACCGACGGACATCATTCAATCGACTCAGAAAGTGATGTATATCGGTAATATAAGGACCAAGATCGAAAAAATCTTTACATACATATGTTAATAAAAATGAAACCACTAAACTTACAGTTTTGATTTTTTTATTAAATTGAAATTATTATTACAATTTACAAAAAATATTTGGGGTATTGGCACGGTCTGCTATTAGTCATATTGTCATAAATATGCGCCTAAAATATGCTTCAAAAAATCAAAATATGACCTAAAAATTTAAAAAAATATGCACTTATATTTTTGTGCAGAAACATAAAATAATTAAGTATGGAATTCGAAATGTCAAAAAAAAAATACACAACACTGTTACCAGCAGTTAGAACTCTTTAAATTATACCAGGAATTAAACAATTAAAGTTCTAAAACTATTTTTAAAATAATTTTTCTTCTGAAAAAACGATGGACGATATATTAATTGTAATATCTTGGTATGAATACTTGTTTAAAGCCATAATCTTTAGAGCTTCTCTATTTTGATCATGCTGTAAAGTAGCATCCAACCTTAATTTTTATCTCGTAATAACCAAGCAATGAAGCAATTAGTAAATGTATCTCTTATAGAGGGAAATAATATCTGATCACTTGGCTGACTTCAATTTATATATTTTGGGTCATTTGACGTGCTATTTGTAATGCAGAGAGAAGTCAATTGGTTACTTTATACATCCCATGGAATCTAGCATAAAGACAATTATCACTTAAGTGTCTCTATGTAATCTATAGTGTCTCTAAGTTATCCAAAATCACTAGTTTACGACAGTCTCGTAGAAATGACTGTCAGGAGCGGTAACTGTGTATGTGAATCTTTCGATAACGAAATCTCTTATAAATCGAATTTGCAATTAAAACAAATATGAATGTTTTTCGATACATTTAATGAATTTTTGATACTTAAAAAAACTAAACTTTTTTGAAGAAAAATGTTTTGAAATGATAATTTTCAATTACTGTTAAAGAAATGAAGAACTTAATGCCAGTTTCACGATGTCGAAAGAACTTAGTTAGTAAATGTTATCTACTGCTATTTCTATAATAAATTCGACAAAAAAAATTGTTGTCGAAACAATGTATTGCCCATTAATGACAAAAAATTATATTTTTATTAAAAATTTGCATAATATGCATATAAATATGCATTTTGAAGTAAAATATAACAAAATATGCATTATCAATAAAATATGCAAAAATATGCACTAACAAATCGATGCCATTTTGCAGCAAAATGTGCGATTCGGATATATAATTGGTCTACATTGTATTCGGACGTTCGAGAAAAAACATGCATTTGCATATAAATCCGCCCCCTAGTCATAATGTTCTAATATATTTTAAAAGTTGTTGTTGTGTTTTAAATAAAAAAAGTATTATTTTATGACAAACCAATAAACATAGTTCAAATAGTTTTATTGGTTTAGAATTGTTTTGTTTGAAACACAACAAAAATTTGATTAAACTATCATAATATATAGACCGTGTGAATACCCCAATTATTTTTATAGTTATAATCAACAGTGATGAATTTATGAACCTGAGAAAAATTGTCCGTCCATACGTACGTTTCGTCATCCATTATGCAGCAGGTATATTTTCTGTATCAAATTTTACTTCAATTTCCGTGCTCTGTCTTTGGCCTCTAAATTTTTAGCAGAGTTCTGAGAGTCCTGTCAGGAACTGTTTGAGCCTTATATGTTTTTTAACTCTGCTTTGGCTTTAACTTTTCGTACCAAATAGTCCTAGTAGTGAGCTAACCAGACTGCTGTGTTGGGAGCTCTTCTGAAAATGCTTTCTATTTATTGGCTTTAGAAACATCACGTGGACCATTCCTTCTACATGAACCAGGATTTCTATCAACGGACAAGTTTTCCCGCTACTGTTTAATAACATTGGAATCAGTTTGATGGTATACCTTTGATTATTTGGCCAACTTTTTGTAGGACCAAGATGGGTTTTGTTGAAAATATTTAATAATTTTAGTACGCACTTTTTTCTCGTCACTCGTTTTACAAAAGTAACTTGATCAAAAAAAAAAAAAAATCAAACAGTGCTTGGGTTAAAAGTTTTAATGAAAAAAGTGTGTTAAGGTTTTTCCGATCTCAGTCCTTATTAATATATCGAACATAACGTTTTATTTTTATACCCTACACCACCATAGTGGGGAGGGTATTATGCGTTTGTGCAGATGTTTGTAACGCCCAAAAATATTAGTCTAACACCCACCTAAAAGTATACCGATCGACTTAGAATCACTTTCTGAGTCGATTAAGCGATGTCCGTCCGTCTGGTCGGCTGGCTGGCTGTTTCGCAATTTTGAAGATCTTTCGATGAAATTTGATACATATCCATACATTCCAAGCCTATTGAAACTGGCTGAAATCGGTCCATTATTTCACCTAGCCCCCATACAAATGTCCTCCCGAAATTGGACTTTATCGGTCATAAATGTTTAATTTATATATGTATCTACACAAATTCCGCTCCAAATAAGTTTTATTTTGAATTAATTCAAAATCAATTCAAATGAATTGTAATTCACTTTGACAAATTCATTTGAATTAGAAACGAATTTCAATTCATTTTTACCAAATTCCTTTGAATTGACTCAAATTTCATTCAATTCATTGTTTGTGTGCAAAGAATTCATTCAAAATTTACTAATTCGGTGCATGAATAATTCGCGAATTAATTAAAAAATGAATGATTCAGTTACAGCTCTGGCCTGTACTTATCTAAATCATCCTGTGAAAATCTGAATGAATTTTTCGATTCGAAAACTTCTCACAATTTATAGAAACAGGGTAACTGGAGGGTATTTAAATCAATCCTATATATTTTATTTCTGTCTACATGGGAAACATATTAAAATTATTATTTCAAAATAATTTGTTAACTTAAAATAATATATATGTATTTATGAAAATGAAATTACGAAGAAATCATTGTATTGGAAAATTATAAAGCAAAATTATAAAGTAGTTCTTAGAATATTTTAATTATTTTGTAAATGAAAATTTATATAATTTCACAAATTAAATAACTATGGAAGGTCTGAATTCTATAGTTATTGAACATTTTACATTTACGAGTAAATTTATAAAATGAATGTGGATTACTTTTTAATAATATAAACTTTAAATAATAATAAGGCAATTTACAATTCTGTACATAATAAATATGCTCTGTGTACGGAACATAATTTCAATTTCTTTATATTTTTTTATTTTATACATATATTTTTATTATTATGGTCTTAAGAAGAAAAGGACATATTTTCAAGGTCATTCGGTTAAGTGAAAAATTGCAAAAATGCTGGGGGACAAATGTGAAGGACAATGTGACAGATTGCAAAGATTGTTAAATATAAAGAATTTCATGCTGACATTATTTTAAAAACAAATGTATCACAACACATCAACTTAATTAGACAATATCTGTTTGACATTTGACTTAAACGTTTCGTTTTTAGTTGTTATTTGAGGGAATTTTATTTCACATTTATATTTAATGTGTTCACAAGGTCGCTGTAGATAATAAATGCAATAAATATTATTAATAATATAAACGTTATGTCTTAATACTTTACAGTAAAACAATAAATACCTAGTACTATCTCTAATTGTTAATTAATTAACATTTAGCATTAAAAGGAGATGTTTTCAGTTAGTCGATTATTCGACTTTTTGTAATCGTTAGTTCAACATTTTACGAACAAAAATTCGATTGATCGTAAGAACAAGCTAACTCACAAGTGGCATCTGATGATCTGATCTAAATGTATTTTTATTCCAAATCAGTGGTCGGCATAGAGAGAACCTGTAATATGGATAAGAAAATATTATGCACTGTCTTTTTCTGTTGTAATCTGATCAGCTATTGATTGTGATTTTTATTTCTTATGATAAATAACCGATAAAGTTCTTCCCCTGGTGGTTATTAAAGCCAAACAATGTTTGAAATAAAGAAAAAAATAACATATTTCCGCATATATAAAGCTATTTGATTTTCTCGCTCAAGTGTTTTATTAAAAAACAAACATTAGCTTATTTAAATTAATGCTTCGCTTATTATTGAATTAATTTCAACGTATTTATGTTTATGACATAAATGTCATAGAAGAATTGTAAAAAAAAAACTTGAGGGTCATGACACTTTTTGTTCGCAATAAAATTCCAACTTAAATAAATGAAAAGAAATAAATTTACACAATTTTACAATTGATTGGCTTCATTAAATGATTGCAGTTCATTCGTCCGTAGAGTGCAGTGTCAATTAAGTTTATAACAATTATTTGCGGCATTTTTTTTTGATTGAATTCTTTATTGTTTTTTGTTTTTATCGATTCCATTTACATCAGGGTTAGAAAATGGAAATTTTTAAAATCAATGTTGGATTTACGTGTAGGATTTTGAAGGCTCAACAACACAGCATCAAATAACTAAATGAATAATTTCTAATTTGAGAGCCTGTTTAATTAATTAAATATTTGTTCAAATGAATGTGAAGTATGAGTAGAAATTAAACAAACTGAATATTATGAGAGCAAATTATATTAACTATCAACTAAATTATAACTGTATTGAATTTTATATTCCTAGTAAACTTACACATTCATATGAGGCAGTTATTATGATAGTGATCTAAGTCATATTTCAAGATTACAGCATATTATTATTGGAGTTATGAGTTTTAAGCACAAATCGTGCTACAGTGGACCAAAGTTGGCCCAAATGTGACACATTATCGGCCATGAAACTTTTGAAAAATTTAACAGAGGCAGATTTTTGCTGAACAAAGTCATGCTAAATTATGTGATTTAGACCTGGGGTTGCCAAATTCCAAGAACTTTTTCACATTCCCGGGAAATAATACAAACTCTGTTCATTCCCGAGAAGTGTTTTAACTAAATTAAATTAATAATATAAATATAATGAATAATTTTAATAAAATAAAAATATATTTTTGCAAGAATTAATGTAGTTGAATGAAAATAAAACAGGAACCCAACAATTTTCAGACTTAGAACACTTTCATGATGTCGATGTCATGGATAAATAAATAATCATGCTCAGACATACCCTGCCAACATTTTCTATTGATGGTTGATAAATTTTACCTGAAATTGTTGTTAAACCTAATTGAATGATTCTGACTTTAGCTAATAAATTTGTTTGTTTTTTTCATCACTTAAAAACAAACAATATCATAAATGAAAATGTGGTATTTCTATCACGTGATTATAATTTCAAATTGAAATTTATGTCTAAAAAAAAAACGAAACCAAAGCAAAATACGTATGTAAATTACATACACAGAAAAAAAAATCATATATGAAATGAATTATAACATAATCTGTATGAGTTGTACATGTAAATGGATTTCCAAAACTTTTTAATTTTGAACAACAATACTCAACAATACTGTATTAACTCAAAACTTTTAAGTGTTCAGGAGAGACAGAAAACTGTTTGAGGTTACATTTTAAGAGAATTAGAAAATCCGAATACATCATAGTAAGCTAATTCCATTTGAAAATATATTTCTGTGGTAAAACTGTGGAAAAACTAGGTAACTCCACTTTTTGTGAAAATTGAGATAGCACCAAAAATAGAAAGTACGATGATGCATTTACTATCACTCTGTCAGATCGAAATTTTGATATAGTTTCTCATTTAAAAGTTATTTTAATGTAAACACTTTTCGAAAAAACAAGATAACTCCATAGTTTCTTAAAAAACTGAAAAATTATAAGTTTAAAATGTGGTTTTCGAGATGAAAGAGTAAGCGGAATACGTTGAAATTTTTACAGTTAGTAGATAATTGCCGAATTCACAATTGGTGTCGTAGCGTTGTATCGTTGTATGTCGTAATTTTTTTTATTAATGTTTTGTTTTTGTTTCGAAAAATTAGTTTGAAAAATATTTACGATATACAATGCTACAACACTACGACATCAATTGTGAATTGGGCAAATGATTTCTTGCAAAAAGTGAAATTTTAAAATTTTGAGTTAATACAGTATTTTTGTACAAGTGCCATGTAAGTTTTATATCTATAGACCGTTTGTAAGTTTTATATCTATAGATCATTATAGATAGCGGAGTCATATAGCCATGTCCGTCTGTCCGTCTTTATGTTGAAATCAACTTTCCGTAGCCTCCAAATAACTTACAGACATGATTCATACAACTACATATATATCCGCTATAGATCCGGTTCGGTTGCTATTTAAAATCGAGAAAATCTGTCCACAAATGGCTGGACAACATTGATTTTTTACCTACTTTTGATCTATATCTGGATTACTAAATCATTAATAAAGACAATATGGATATAGAATGATAGATATTTCAAAGTCCATAGCAACAACGTATATAACGCCATAGTAAGTTGGGCCTACAATGGGTTAAAGGAGAAAATATGTTTAACTCGAATTTTTTTCAACAAAAAAAAAAATAGTTTGTCATCAAATTTGTTTCACTAATAAATAGTGTTTATAAAAAGCCGACTTTTTAAAAAACCGGTTTGTCGGTTAACCGACATCGAAAAAACCGGTTAACCGTCATATATGTGTAAAAAACATAAAATGTACAAAAAAGTATATACAGCTTTAAATTTTTTAATTTTTAGTAGTCAGGAATGGTTAATATTAAATAAGTATAAATATACAAAAGTGCTAAGTCCATTTATTTTGTAAAAATTTCAAAATTATTATCTCAGTCAAATGGAAATGATTATAAATATGTTACTAAATATAAAATACTTGTTTTAATTATTGGTTTATTCATTAAATTTCAACCAAAAAATGTAAATCACTTTTTTAATTTAATATTTGATAACTTTGAAATTTATTTTCACCTCTACTTTCTGATATGAAAGACAAAATGTTCCAAGTCCCAAAAGAGGACCTATAAGATGTAAACGCACTTCCACTTAGCTGTGATTATTTGTTATTATAAAAAACTCCATTATCAGATTTCATAAATATTTCAAATAATGAATTTTAGGACGTGTTTTGTCTCTCCTGTAATATTTCTGAAAAGCTAACGAAGTGATTAATAAATTAAAATTTTAAGAACAAAATACACTAATGAAATCAAATTTATTGAAGGAGGGTATGTACATCGAATTCAATTTAACGTTTGGTAAGATCATCACTAAGTTTTTAATGAATCATTAGTAAGATTTAGCCTAAACTTATAGAATTATGCGGAATTTAATTTTAATTTTTAATAGTTTCATTATGTGCAAAAAAGTTTTTAAGTAAACTCATCGTCCTCTATTATTTAGAATCATTGTAATTCTTAAAAATATTAATCTAAAGAGTTTTGTATTGTAAATCAGCAGTTTAGGTTTCAAATCAGACCAATAATGTGTATACAATGAATATTAAAAATGCATAAAAACGTGAGATTTATCAATTTTAGTCCCAAATTTTAAAAACCGGTTAACCGAGTGATAAAAACTGGATAAACCGGTTAACCGAAAATCAACATTTTAAATTAACCGGTTCGCAAAAAACCGAGATTTGGAAGAAAAACCGGTTTTTCGGTTAACCGGTTTATAAACACTACTAATAAATTAATAAAAAAGATATTTTAAAATAAAAAAAATTCAATAATAAATTAAAAAAGATTTTTTTTTAAATTTTGGAAAAAAAATGTTTAAATTTTGTTTAACTAAAAATATTTAACATTTTTATTTTGAAGTATAATTTGGTGAAGGTTATGTAAGATTTGACACAGCCGAATGTAGCTCTCTTACTTGTTATATTTTTTGTTTGTTTTATAAATTTGGCTACATGAGAAAGCAAAAATTATAATGCACATTTTTTTAAATTTAATTACACTGTATTAACTATTTATCTGAAAATCATATAAATTAACATGCATACATACATAAATATATTTATTCATTGCTTCTGAAAATCTGAAAAAAAATTTAAATTATTTTTTAGCAACACAAAAATATACATATGTAAATTAAAATTCTAATATTTTTCACCACAAATTATACAGATATGATTCAGCGGTTTCAATAAAAAAAAATAACAAAAGAAAATGTCAAAATGGTTGTGGTTTGATAAGAGGGATTCACTAAGCCTTGTTGATTGTTTTTCAAATTGAAAAAATATGAACAGATTAATAAAATGTACATATCGCACTGGTTCCTCTAAAGCAGGGAAAGGCAACCTATACTATTGCATTTTACGATTGTGTTAGTTATACACTCTCTCCGCTCTCACCACGAATCGGTGTTGCCAGTAAACTTTTGTCTCTTTTCCCCAATTAAAAATCTCATATTGTTCATCATACATCTTCAAAAGTTGGGACATTTTTTTTTCACTGGCAACGCTGATTCTTAAATTGTGCGATAAAAAAACGATACACAACCTGCTTGTTTGAGTTCTCAAGCTAGACTGATTAAAAGTTGTTTATTTCTCTACAATGCGTGTGTACACGTACGTAAGAGAAGAGTAAATGAAAAACGCGGCGCCCATGTTTTGCCTTTCCCTGCTCTAAAGAGATTCAACTCAAAATTTTTCACTTTTTGCAAGAAATCGATGTGCATTCTACTCTTTCGCCAAAAAATACAGTTGTATCTGTACAGTTGTTTCATTGTAATGTATTGAAAAAAAAAATAGTTTTTTGCTTCTACTGAACATTTTAAAATTATAAGTTGACGCTCTTTAGAGGAACCAGTGCGATATATATTTGTTTATACTTATTATTAATTGAAACCAATGAAAGGTAGTTCATTCCACTTATATTCACAATTTTTTCTGTGTACATATTTATTTAAAAATGAATAAAACGAAAAATTTCAAATGAAACCATTTGAGTTGAAAATTTAAATTGCTTTAAACGATTATTTGCTGTTATTTTTTGTTTTTTTTTTTGGTACTTTACAAAAGTTTTTTGATTAAAATGGCGAAAAAAGTTATCTTTGGGGTTTTTTTGTGCTTCCGTTCATAAACATTTTGCAATTTTCCTTATGACAAATAATCATAAATATTTGTTTTATGAAACATTTATTTTCTCAAAATACAAGCAGCAGATGCTCGTTCTGTCTTATTCCTTTACTCTCTCTCTCGCTTTCTCCCTCTTTTACCATCTGGTTTTCATACGTTTTAATCCTGCGTTTCCCTTTTGGGTTTGTGGTTTTGCATGGCCTTGTTTGTCTTGATTTTGTATAATTTTATTGTAAATGTGTGCTAAAGGTGTGATTTTGTATCTGTAAGAGTTTCAGTGGTTTACATTTGGTTTTTTCATAGTTAGAGATACGCTATTCGACATTGTGTGTAACGATGAATGCAATTGAAACTTTTAAACCTTTTTGGGACATTGAAAACTTTAAGTTTACAAAAAAAGTCACTTAAAAATACAATCTTCGTATTTTACCAAGTGTAAGGTGTCTTTTCTGTGAATTTGGAAATTTCACAATTTACTTTACACAAATAAATACATATGAATTAGCAATGTATGAAGATTCTGTAATTATTTTTCTTCTACACGAGCGATTTTTCTATTCTTAAGCATCTTTGTGTCTGCTATTGTTTTCCATTATTGCAGCCTAAATATTAATAGCAAATGAAAGAGGCTTTCAAAGTTTTAAACCTCTTTTCCACCACTTTATAAACATTGAGTAGTTTTTCTGAGATTTATGGGGTTTTTATTTAAAGAAAGAAGTATATGGGCAAAAACAACTTTATTTTAAAATCTGGGATTTGGAATTACGCATAAAATTGCGGAATTTTTCAAATTTGTATCTTTTATTTTGAAACATATCTACGATATAAATTTATTAAAAGTAGTGTTATCCCATTTTTCTGGCAACATATGCACCCCTATCGCGAATCAAAATTTCACAGGAAATATTTTCACTTTTCCTCTTTTCGTTCATCAACTTTGTTCACGTGAAAAAATTCCCCTTGTTGTGAAATTTTTAGATGGAATTTTGTAAACAATAAACAGCTGCTACGAACAAAATCAACTATTGTGAATGTAAAGTTCATCGTGATATTCCCGATAGCAATTTTCCCTTCGAGGGAAATGGATATTTCATGGGAACAAAATTTCACATGTTATTGCCGATAGGGGTGATGGATTCCGAGCCATAAGAACTACTCTTCTTTTGAGGCGAAGAACGAATCAAGCCAATATCGAGATCGTTCTGCATCGTTCGAAAATAATAGTAGTCGGACCGGAGTAGGTATGAACTATAAAGCGGGTGAGGAAATACTTCCCAACTTCATTCTAAGTAGTTTTTAAGAGGTATTGCAACATGTGGTCGAGCGTTGATGAAATATTGTGGTTTCATGTCTGGCTACATATTATGGATATTTCACATAGAACCTCTTACGCTTCGGGTTATCGTAATGGATTAATTTTTCATCGAAAGTATGATTCAGTGGAAAAATTATTTTCTTTCAAGGTTTTTCGGCATCAATTTCCCTGCTTTTGGATGAATCCTGCTGCTCGCAAAATTTTTGAAATTGCTGATTGAGCAGCTTCCAATAAATTTGCATGCTCTTGTTGAGTTTGACAACAATCTCATGGAGTAATTCCTCAAATTCTTGGTCTTGAAACTTTTTTGGCTGGCCTGGGCGATCTAAGTCTTCCGTGTCAAAAATTACAAATTCTAAACCGCACAAACCATCTCTCGCACGTTGAAACCGATGAAACACATTCACCATAAGCTTTGGTGAGCAATCGGTGTACTTCAGCGGAATTTTTTTTCAAATTAAAGAAGTAAAGAAATTTATAAGGTGCTTTAAAATGTGTAAAAATTAACGTGAATTTTTTTAAAAAAAAGCTCATCCACAGGGCTATACATATATTTTACACTGATTTATTGCATGAATTGAGAATTTAATTGTTTGTAATATGGACAGTGGACATTGAAGGAGAGAAATATTAAAAAGCTAAATTTTTAAGGGGTACTTGGAAATTTCACTAAACTTTTATTCTAAAAATGTTTGTTATCTAAAATAATTTGTTTATGCTGTGGAATAGATGTGGCATCTTACTGAAGTGATAGAGTTTACAAATTTTTAAGCGGAAAACGAGATTCTTTTATTCCAACACATTTTGGGGAGCCACATCCATTAAGATAAATAACAAAAAAAAAAAACTTTTAGAAAACCTTAATCTCTTCACTTTACTGATGTGGCAATAAAAAAAATGAATTATTCAAAAATGTATTCAAATTTGAAGAAAATTATGTTTTTGCTCATATATGTTTGTATGTAAATATGTACATATTTTCTAACTATTACTAAAGATTATTATTGTTTTGTAATTTCTGAGAAATTTATAGTTTTCAAGGAAATCTTCTTCAATGAATTAAAACTCTAAAGAAATTAAATCAAATGGAAAATTACTTTTATAAGTGTGGCAGTTTCTAACTAACAATGGTTTTAATAAGAACACAATAAATATTTAATAGTATTAAACATTAGGTTTTTCATGCATACTTTTTAATGGTTTTTCCTTATACTTAAGCAATAATATGTGGTAAAATTTGTATGATTTCCTTAATGTACTTCAACGGTTGCCTAGGTCAGGTCATCAGAAAACCTTTCTAAATGTCTTTGAAAAAATTATAATTATTGTATTTTTATAAAGAAACCTGGATTTAAAGAGTTTTTACATTAAAACTATTAATGATGGATTTTTTTTAATTTTTAACTATTTCTGTTTATGTTTTCAGTTTTACGATTTGCATTGGGTTGATGAAGATATCGTTTATTATGTAATTAAATAAAGTTTTTATTTGATTTGAGTATAATTAAACATAGATTTCATACAACATTTTTTCGAATTAGTTGGTAACAAATCACTTCACAAAGAGGTCTATTCTTTGATCTTTTCCTTTAGAGGTCATTCTTAAATTTAGAATATTTTTACTATTTCATTTATATATAAGCAGATAACCACACAAGCTATAAACATAGGAATATGTTGCGTAAAGTTGGTTATATCCCAGCAGTTCTAGGAGACAGTCCCGATCTAATGATTTTACCCATCATTTAGGATGAGAGCTAGTTACTTCAATAGCTACGTGGCTAGTTATTTTAACCAGTGTTTAAAAAACTAGACTACCAGTAGCAGTAGCAACGAAAAAACACAAGTAGTCTAGTTAAGAAATTAATAAAAACTCGGAGTCGATCAATTACTACCACTACTGCTACCTACACATTTTGGTAGCAGTAGTTGTTGTAGTACCAATAAAAGAAAAATTTAAAAGTAGCAGAGTAATCTATTTTCTATTGCTACCTTAAAAAAAAGTTTTGATGTAGCAGTGTCATTAGTTTTTTATTAATTCTGCTACTTTTCAAATTAGGAGTAATAGAAGTAGCAGTTGAGGTAGTAGAAGAAGTAGCAGTTGAAGTAGCAGTTGGGGTAGCAATAAAATAAGTCAAAAATAAAAATCTTCAGCCAAAAAAGTATATTATGTGTTGTTGTTGTGAATGTATATTTGTGTAATTTTGTCGTGTTGTAAACAAAAGTTCGGCTTTTTTGTTATACACACAGACAACACGATCTTTCTGTTAGCAACACGAACATCTGAGACGAATAAAAACGAATAATTCTTTCAAACACTCTCAATACAAAAACAACACACAGTGTTTAATTCTGTCAATTTTGGTGTTATGACTGAAGATTTTCTTTTTTGACTACTTTTATTGCTACCTTAACTGCTGCATCAACTGCTGCTACCTTATTTCAAAATAATAAAAATTAAAACTCGATATGAGCAGTAGCAATGATTTGTATTTTTATGCTACTACTCCATTTACAATTCATGTTTTATTACTACTGCTCTGTTAAGAGTTTTATATTTTGAAGGTAGCAGTAGTTTTTAAAAAAAACAAGAAAACGAAAAAAGATAAATGCTACTGCTACCGCTACATACACTTTTTTGAAGCAGTAGTTGTAGCAACAGTTAAAAACTTGTTAGTTATCGTAGCTTTTTAAACACTGATTTTAACACGTGCATGTCCTAAGCTGGAGGTCAATTGACCCTTTTTGATTACAATGATACTGTCTGATAGCTGGTCCAAAGTAGTCAACGCATTGGATTCACAGACTGGTAGCAATAACGTCAGTTACCCTACATAACTGGTTATTTTAACATGTACGGGTGCTAACTGACCTCAAATAGTCAGCAAAAAAGACATACCATAGACAGTCTAATAAAGAATTGCTTGTAAACAAACCTTCCTAATAGATAGCTTTCTAAAGTGCAGCACAAAATAAACGTTTAAAGTGAGTTCACAATAGGTTACTAAGAGACACTAAAGTGACTATTGACTTCATGTTATGTTACATGGGATATCAGTATACATAAACTGTATTAGAATTAAATCAACACAATTTATATAAAACCAGTTTGTACGAATGAATCACAAAACGTTTAAAGTGACTACACCCCGAATTACTTAGCGACACTTAAGTGGAAATTGTCTTCACGTTGGATTACTTGGGATGTATAAAGTAAACAATTGTCTTCTCTCTGCACTGTACGTGTCAAATGACCAAAATATATAAATTGGAGTCAGCCAAGTGATACTTAAGACATTTGTGACAATTACTGTATTTAAGGGATACATAGACTACATGGTTAATTGCTGGGTATTTTTCAAATGAATTTTGTTGTTGTTGAAATAACTAAATAACTAAATAACCTCATAACTCGATAACCAAGCAACCGTGAACAAACTTATAGTTTCTCTCCATAACAGCATATATATGAATATCATTATTTTTGTATCTGTTAGAAATGTCAAATAAATATAAATTCAACAAAAGTTTTTCTAAATTGTTGAAATTTTAATTCTAAAAATTTAGCTTGGAAGATTTTTCCGATGTTCTTGATGTTGGATAACATTTTCATACACAATTGCATTTAGCCATCGTGCTATTTAATTGATTTTTATTTCGTAATAAATATGTATGTACATCTGACTTAAATCAATTTAAGTTTACGAGTCTGAGATGTGCCAATGAATTTCCATACAATTTTTGACAGTTCATTTGCGAGAGTGTAAAAATGCACAGAGGCATTTAAGCGTTTACTTATTATTATTTTCGTTAATAATTCACGTTAAACGTTAAACGCTTTAAGCATTTTGTATATTTAAAAATAATAATTTAAAGTTCTATTCTTGGCAATTGAAAATGACAAACAGTTTCTTTAAATCCGTTTCCGACAAATCTATAAATATGAAATATTTTCCTTATTTTATTCTTTCTTACCTTTTAACTTTTATTTTCGGGGTTAAAAGCCTGGTAATGGTAAGAAAAAAAACTTGCGTAGTCACACGTTTATTTTTATATAAAATTATTATATTTTTGCAAGCTTTAAAATTATTACACATATGAATGAATGAATGAATGTATGTAGTTGCAAAGTATCTAGAACACACTTTTATAAATATTTTTAAAATTCATGTTTATGTATGTTAAGTTCCTGTTGCGGTAGGTGTATTTAGTTGTACTTAAAGGAATTCTTTTTTTTTATTTTTATGACAAATGTGGCTTTTTTACAAGCATTTTTTTTATTTGATAAAATATTTCCTTGATTTTCCTTAACTAGTAAAATTTCAATTCATGTAGCCACATGTCTACGAGCGTGTGTGTGTTTAATACTTTAGAAATTGTTGTATTTTTGTATCTGTAGCTATAAATCTTTAACATTCAACATCATAAAAATGTAATGTAATTTGAATATGAGTAAAAGTATGTTTTATTTTTCTTTTTTTTTTAAAAACCATAAAATTTATATAATTTTTTTATATTTTTTTGTAGTTGGTTGTGTTGTTTCTCATTTCTCAAGTTACAATTTTCCTGTTTTTATTTTCTTGGTATTTTATTTTTATTCTTTTTCTTTTCCCTGCAGAATACTCACAGCTTGAATCGTAATGAGGATCCGGAAACGGGTGGTGCAGTCATGAATGGTATGTTAAAGTTTGGCTGGATCAAAGGTGTTCTAGTGAGATGTCTGCTAAATATTTGGGGTGTCATGTTGTTTTTGCGTCTCAGTTGGGTAGTCGGACAAGCTGGCATCCTGGAGGGTTTCATTTTAATTATAACCACAACAGTTGTCACCAGTATTACAGCATTGTCAATGTCGGCGATTAGTACGAATGGTGTCATCAAGGGCGGTAAGTGCGATTAAAGATGTGCAAACATGCTTGTCAACATATTTATAAATACTAGTACATACACACTAATTTAATTTACATATCTATTTATTTCCTAATGATAATTGTATGTAATTTTTGTTTTCTTTTTTTCCTTTCTATAAAATTCATTTATCGTTTACTTACAGTAAACTGTGAGTGTATGGAAGACACAAATTACTTTGATTTTCTTTTATAAGATTATTTTCTTTTTCTTAGGGGAATTTATTGTATTTATATGATAATTACTCATATTAACATATTGCCAGTAAACAGTTTTTCACTTTATCTTTGGGGGCAAATTTAAAATAAAATTTACAAATTTAAAACAATTTGCATATAGTAAGTACATCTCTTTATATTGAGGAAATTTGTTTAGAGCAAAAAGTCTTGGAAAATTATAAATTGCAAGTGGCATGATATAATTTTGCGAAATAACTCGAAACATATTGGGGCATACAAAATAAGTTTTCATTTTTTGAATGCTGCTTTGATTAGATTAAAGTAAATTTGTCTTAATGTTGAAATTTACATACAAAATTGGTAAATTTTGGAAGGCTCTGATTCTGATAGTAATCAAAATTTTGAAATTAATTTTTTATAACAAGGTTTTTTATGATATTAGAAGTTTGGTTTAATTTTAACCGCAAGTACTATTAATGGTTAATTTTCATTCTTGTGCTGTTATTTTAAATACTTGACTTTTTTAAGTTTCATCAAAATCAGACCAAAAATATATAACATTTCGTTATGTTTCCATGAGAAATTCCAAACATTGAAAAATTTTACCATTGACCTTCACAATTCAAGGACTGGCGTTTTCAAATTTTCTATAATATTCTGAATAGGTTTTTCTTAAAATTCATAATAGTAAGGAAATTTGCTCATTCGCCAAAATATATCCAAGTAATTAGTTTTTCTCGAAAAACGCGAAATTTAAATCGCAGGTACATAAAAACTATAGGAGATATTTTCATAATTTTTTCATATTTTTATTGCCTACTAGCTGACCCGACAGATGTTGTCCTGTCCAAGCAACAACAGCATACATGTAAATCAATGTACACATTTTGAGTTTTTATATAAAAAATCGATTTTTGGTCAGAAATATGAGTGATCACAGATCAAGCTGCTTTTCTTGATTGAACGCTTATTGGCCAAGTTATTAGCGAATTTAGATATTTTGAGTTTTTATATAAAAAATCGATTTTTGGTCAGAAATATGAGTGATCACAGATCGAGCGCTTTTTCTTGATTAAACGCTTATTGGAGAATTTAGATATTTTGAGTTTTTATAATAGGAGTGATCACAGATCGAGCTGCTTTCTATCGATATAGACATTTCAGAAATATGAGTGGTAAATTTTTCTTACGAATTTTACTACAAACGTTTAAAAACAAATTAGCCAAATAACTACGAACATTTAAACAAAAAATTAGCCAAATCGGTGTAGCCGTTTTCCGATTTTATTTAAATCGAAAAAAGTGGGCGTGGTAAAGTTTTCATTCCGTAAAAACCTAAGTTGGACTATTACCAACATTTAAAAAAAAATTGTCTAAATCGGTCTGGCCTTTCTCAACTGATGCAATTACCAACCAACGACAATTGATTTTTATTTATATAGATTATATTCTCAATATGGTGATCAAAAAATTCTGAAATTTGTTTAACAAAATTTTTAAAAATTTTAATATGGAGTTTTGAAACTGCCGTTAAAAAAAAAATAAATTTGTTTCATATACAAGTAAATATCTATATATTTTAAGTAACATTAGTTTTCATTTTAATATTTCTCAAAATATGTTAATTTTGTTCCTACATTTCTTGTTCTAGTGGCATTAGAACGACAATTACGTACACATTTCTATTCTTTAAATTAAATTGCAAAAGTAATTTTTTAATGGAAAAATTACAAAAAAACAAGTAAAAGAGCTATATTCGGCTGTGCCGAATCTTATATAAACTTTACCAAATTATACTTTAAAATACATTTTTTTAAATATTTTTAGGTAAAATTTTTTATTTTTTTTTAATTTTTTTTAAAAAAGTTTTTTCCAAATTTTTTCAAACATTTTTTTTTTTTGGAAAAAAATGTATGACAACAAAAAATTTTTTGATGAACAAAAATTCGGGTTAAAAAATATTTTTCCCGATTGTGACCCATTGTAGGTCCAACTTACTATAGCCTTATCTACATCGTTGCAATGTACTTTGAAATATCTATCATTAGATATCCATATTGTCTATATTAATGACTTAGTAATCCAGATATAGATCAAAAATGGGTAAAAAATCGAGGTTGTCCCGGTTTTTTGCTCATATCTCCGTTATTTATGGAACGATTTTGCTGATTTTAAATAGCAAACTTCTCGAAAGCATGTCTGACAGAATTATTGTAGATTTGGATCCCGAAGATATCTGGGGTCTTCAGAAAATTTATTTCAACAGACAGACGGACAGACAGACAGACGGACATGGCTTAATCGACTCCGCTATCTATAAGGATCCAGAATATATATACTTTATAGGGTCGGAAATGAAAAATGTAGAAATTACAAACGGAATGACAAACTTATATATACCCTTCTCACGAAGGTGAAGGAAGGGTATAAAAATAACTGAAAATTTTCTTGAGGATGATTTTGTTTACCAAAATTCAAAATTGGATGTGAGACTGGGGAAAAATCAAACTTTTGTTTGTTAGGGGCAGTGTTACCATATGTCAAGTTTTCCATTTTTTTCCAAATTTATTTATTTAGGCCTTTATTAAGTTACTATGCGATTGTTTTTTTCGCTGTAGCCTAGTGTTGTTTCCAAATACATAGTTCTACAGAATTGTATTTTCCTTGTAATAAAATTTCTTCTGAATTATAATGTTGTATATGAAAGGTTTAAAGTTCACTTAAACCAAAATACTCTAGCGTAGGTTGTAAAACAGATGGGATGTGACAGAATTGATATAATTAAAAACAGCGGTAACTAAATTAATTAATTTATACAATTTTTATACCCTTCACAATGAGTGGAAAGGGTATATATAAGTTTATCATTCCGTTTGTAATTTCTACATTTTTCATTTGCGACCCCACAAAGTATATATATTTTGGATCGTTATAGATACCGAAGTCGATATAGCCATGTCCGTCTGTATATTGAAATGAACTTTCCATAGCCCCCAAATAACATACATACATGATTCTTACATCAATATATCGGGAATTCGTCCGGCTCTGTTGCTATCTAAAATATACATAATCGGCCTACAAAACCGGGACAACCTCGATTTTTGTCCTATTTTTTATCTATGTATATCTGGATTTATTAAGTCATCTAATGATAGATATTTCAAAGTCCATTGCAACGATGTATATAAGGCTATACAATGGGTTTGAACTACAATGGGTTAAAATCGAGAAAAAGATTTTTTTAAACCGATTTTTTTTGTTTAAATTCTTTTTCCAAAAAAAAAAAATTGTAAAAAACTTTTTTTAAGTAAAAATATTTAAAAAATTTATTTAAAAGTAAAATTTGGATAAGGGTATTTAAGATTCGGCACAGCCGAATATAGCTCTCTTACTTGTTTATAGTAAAAATAGCAAAATTTAAAGCTCAACAAGACACTTATATTCCCCATAAAGTTCAAAGTTCAATACTACAAAAATACTCAAATCATTAAAATCTTTGACAATGTCAGCATAAGTAATACTGATACACTTCAAATGGCAGCTATTTTGGTAATTATTTTTTACTTGGACACACTCTCCAACAAAATGTATAGACCTTTGAAAGTTAAATGCACTTTAACACAACTGCTTGTGCTCGCATATAATACATAAATAATAATGTATGTATGTATTTGGTCCTTGAAATGATTTTTCCTTTTTTTTTTTTGTTAAAGTACAAAACGAAAAGTAAGGCCCCTTCATCTAAGCATTGATTTAGATGATGACGGTGAGCAAAAGAAAATATTGCAAATAGTTTATTAAATACTACAAGCATTTCATACTTTCAACGCCCAATTAAAAAGAAAACAATACGTGTAATAATAAGTAGGTAAAAACAAATCCATATTTAATGCAAGTGTTTTCTGTTCCTTTTTGTGTGTTTCTGGTCTAGGTGGCACATACTATATGATATCACGTTCATTGGGTCCGGAGTTTGGAGGTTCGATTGGTTTGATATTCTCACTTGCAAATGCGGTGGCATGTGCCATGTATGTGGTTGGTTTTTGTGAATCAATGTTAGATTTATTAAATTCCTTGGGTGTCAGCATTATTGATGGCGGTATACAAGACGTGCGCATTATTGGCAGTGTTACAATATTAATTCTGCTAGTAATTGTTGTGGTTGGAATGGAATGGGAGGCCAAAGTAAGTAGCAATTCAATGGATTGTGGTAACAACTACATACATACATAATTTATTTATTCTTATTTCTATTTCTATTTAGTGATTAAATATGTTGACTTTGTAATTTTTTCTTCTTTGTAGGCACAAATTGGTCTATTGATTATATTGTTAATAGCCATAGCTGATTTTGTAATTGGCAGTATTATTGGTCCTAAAAGTGACGAAGAGCGTGCTCAAGGTTTCCTCGGCTACAACAGTAGGTTATTTTTGTTTTTTTTGTTTGTTTAATTTATTTAAATTTATTGTCTACCTTAATTATATTTTTAGTGACATTATTAAGGGATAACTTTTTTGCGGATTATCGCATGGAAAAAGGTGTACGTCATGATTTCTTTTCCGTTTTTGCCATATTCTTTCCCGCAGCAACTGGTATTTTAGCTGGTGCCAACATTTCCGGTGATTTAAAGGTAAAAAATGTTTGCCATTTTTATTATTTAATTCATTTTGATTCCAAAATCATTTTTTTGTTTTTTTTTTCTTAAAACACATTTATTTATTTTTATTGTTTATTTTTTTTTTTCTACTTTCATACCTTTCAAAAGGATCCACAAAAATCCATACCAAAAGGTACTTTATTGGCCATTTTAATAACAACAATCACATATTTGATTATGGTTGTAATAGCTGGTGGTACGGTAGCTCGTGATGCTACTGGCGATGTTGCTGACATGGTTAATGGCTCATTTGCCTTTTTGAATTGCACAGGAAGTAAGTATACACACACACACTCTATTTATTAACTTCCCAGCAGTTTAACAAGTAGTCTATGTATCCCTTAGATTCAGTATTTATCACTAATGTCTGATCACTTGACTGACTCCAATTTATATATGTTGGGTCATTTAACACTAATGTTCACCATGTTGTACACATATAAGCCAACTGGTTACTTTATACATCCCAGATAATCTAGCGTGTAGTCAATTGTCAATTTAGTGTGTCTAAGTAATCTAGACTGTAGTTACTTTAAACGTTTATTTCGTACTGCACTTTGGAAAGTAGTTAGAAAGCTGTTTGTTATTGGACTGTCTTGTCTGGGAGATGTCTTTTCGACTGACTATTTCAGGTTAATTAGTTTTCGCTTAGCACACATACATGTTAAAATAAATAGTTATAGAGCTAATCAAGTAACTAGTTAGGTAGCTAGTAAGGTAAATGACTTTATGTAACCGGTACGTGAATCAAATCGGACTAACTACTTCGGACCAGCTATTAGACAGTCTATTTCTAGTTCGGGACCGTCCTCGAGAACTGCTGGTTTTCTATTTATTTAAAATTGTATGTCGTTCATGATGACCACCCACACACGAGTATGAAAAAACATTCTTAGGATTCCTGTTACGTTGCAAAGAAAAAATATTTGCTGTCAGTTTTTGTTCATTTTTTAAAAATTTATGAATGAAATAAATGCTGTTTTTTTTTAATTGCAAAATTGTTGTTAGTCATGATTTACATAAGTATATAAACGTGTTTTGTTTAACTTAATATTTATTTATTTTTTACTCCATTATTTTTTATAATAAAATTCTAAAATATTGAATGTAAAAAGAGAGGTTTTTTTGTTTAAACCATAATTTATGTCAGTTTTTTATTTAGGGATATTTGATAAAATAAACAACAAAATGTTATGAAAAGCATGTAAAACCGTTTTCATTTAAGCACATTTTTTATGCTATTAAAAGTGCTAAATTAAGGGATATGTTTTGAAATCATCACCTTTAAAGGGTTTTAAAAACATTTCAATAATAAATTTATTAATGAGATATTCTTTCAAGCTTTTTATCAATTTCAAACTGAAATTCATGGTAACATGGGAATTCAATAGAATTAGGTATTAGTAATAACATTTTGAAATAGTCTATGGAAATAAATTCATTCAGCGATTAAAAATAAAAATTTTACTACATTTTGGGTAAAATTTATTTTACAAACATGTTGCTAATCTTTATCTAAACGCGTTTGCTCAATATTTTATACTGTAATCATGTTGCTGCAACAAATTTTGTTTCTGTCAACATGTAGCTGCAACATGTTTTTCTACAAAAATGTTGCTGCAGCAAATTTTGTTTCCGTCAACATGTTGCTGCAACATATTTTTCTGTAAACATGTTTCTGCAACATATTGTGTTTCTGTCAACATGTTGCTGCAACATATTGTGTTTCTGTCAACATGTTGCTGCAACATATTTTGTTTCCGTAAACATGTAGCTGCAACATATTTTGTTTCTGTAAACATGTTGCTGCAACATATTTTGTTTCTGTAAACATGTTGCTGCAACATATTTTGTTTTCGTAAAACATATTTTGTTTCTGTAAACATGTTGCTTCAACATATTTTGTTTCTGTAAACATGTTGCTGCAACATATTTTATTTCTGTAACATGTTGCAACATTTAATATATTTTTATGTGTTTTTTTTTATATTACTTCTCTAAAGCTCTATAATATTTGACAAAAATATAACAAAAAAAATGTTGTTTAAATTCACCCCACAAAACATAACCATTTCAACTTACATATTTCTGTTGTATACAAATGTGTCTGCCATAATGTTTATATGTTCTTATAAATCAGATGTCATTTGTCATAAAAAAACAACATTCCAATTACTAAATTCCTAAACAAAACCCTTTAATAACCTTCAAAATCAACTTTACTTAGCTTATACTAGTTCTGGCCTCTCTATGGAATTGATTTAAACTCAAAGCACGAAGTAGTACATCATCCCCTATTCAATAATAACTACAAAGAAAATAAAAAAGAGCAAAAATCCTTTTTAAAATTATTAATTATCCTGTGAAATATTCTTTCTTATTTGGTCATATTCTTTTATCATTATTTTTCAGTTCCCTGCCATTATGGTCTGCAGAATTCATTTCAAGTAATTGAATTAGTATCGGGTTTCGGTCCCTTAATCTATGCTGGCTGTTTTGCGGCCACTTTATCCTCAGCTCTGGCCAGTTTAGTGTCAGCACCAAAAGTTTTCCAGGTAAAAAAAAAACACCATTTGTTATTCCCACCAACAGCAACAATTCAATTACAACTTTATCTAGATTGTAATCAACAAAAAAAATTAATTATTATTATTTATTTATTTACTTATGTTTGGTTTATGGTAGGCTCTGTGCAAAGATGAGCTTTATCCAAAAATCGTATGGTTTGCCAAGGGTTTTGGCAAGAATAATGAGCCAGTTCGTGGTTACGTTTTGACATTTGTAATTGCTGTAGCGTAAGTATGCAATACCCAATTGACAAAAAAAATGTTTCTTCCTGGAAAGAGTATTATTATAATTAATCTTTAATCTATGTTTAATTATTTGTATTTTCTTTTTTTGGTTTCCTGCTTATTATACAATTATGCTGCTGCTGGCATTGAATTTCTGATGGCTGTTAAATTTGTGGTTGCTTTTGGCTTTTATAGTTTCATATTAATTGGTGAACTAAATCTCATTGCTCCACTTATATCGAATTTCTTTTTGGCAGCTTATATGTTGATCAACTTTAGTACATTCCATGCCAGTTTAGCCAAACCCGTCGGTTGGCGTCCAACATTTAAAGTATGTATTTAGTTTTGTATTCATTGTAACCAAATACCATCTCATATAACTTAAATTGATATACATATTAAGTCTGTTCACCATTTCCATGTTATTTCATACGGACTAAAGCTAATTCGATTTCATATTTTCTGTAAAGAAATTAAACAAAAACTAAAATGTTTTATTGGATAATTGGTATTAATGTTATTTAAAATGTTACTAAGAACGTTTTAAATAATATAAATAACAACTGGAGGCGAAGTATTAAAAATAATTAATCTCTCGTAAATTAACAAAAAAAAAAATACATTGATTTTCATGTATTTTGATGTTGCACGCATGAGTTATGTTATTGACAGCGTTGCTGAGTGAAAAAAACGCAAGTCTGCTGTCAAAACTCTGACTAATGGATCAGCAAAGTACATGTCAATCAATTTACATATTTTATTGTTGTTTTAGCCTTAAGGTAAGGTCCAACAAGGCTAATAAGGACTGAGATCGAAAAAACCTTAACACACGTTTTTCATTAAAACTTTTAACCCAAGTATGTCAGTATGTCAGTTATTATGCTTAATGTTATTTATGTTCATTTGTTGTTAATCTGATTAAAATGAGTGACTAGAAAAAACAAAACCCTACACAAAATTGGACAAACAATGAATGGTCTGCCGTCAAACTGATGCCAATGTTATTTAACAGTATCGTGAGAACTTGTCAGTTGATAGAAAACCCGGTTCATGTAGAAGGAATGATCCAGATGATGCTTCTAAAGCCAATAAGTAGAAAGCATTTTCAAAAGAGCTCAATTTCGCAGCTTCCGGGTCCATATTTTTATGTTGCTGATGCTCAAGGGAATGTGGTAGAAAAGTTTAGGACCCAAAAGCTGAAAATTTTCCCAAGAAGTTCTTGGTATGCAGTTGCGGCAAAAGCAGCCAAACATTTGTTACAAAGAGCTTTATAAATACCGAAATTTACATCAAGGAATGTTTACAAAATAGGATGCTTCCATTCATAAGACTTCTTAATGTATCCTGATTTTGTCCTGATTTGGCATCCTGTCACTATGGTAAGCAAGGTCTTGAGTGGTACAAAAATAATAATGTGTTATTTGTAGCAATAGAGGCAACTCCTCCAAACCGCCTGGAGCTAAGGCCAGTGGAGATATATTGGGATCTTGTTAACAGATAATTGAAGAGCATAAAAAGTGTGGTAGATTTTAAACGGAGATGGACTACCTGTTCAAACAAAGTGACAGAAAGTACTACAAAACCTTAGTGGAAGGGTTTCCGGAAAAGGTTCATAAATTCATCACTATTGATTAGAACTACAAAAATAATAAAAAAAGTTGTAATAATGATTCCAATCCAATTCCAAAATCAAAACTGTAGGTTTATTAACATTTATGAATGTTGAAGATTTTTTCGATCTCACTCCTTATTTAAATACAAATAAAAAAACAAAAAAACATTAATATGTATTATTTTTTGTCTTTTTCATTATTTGCGATGCCGCAATTGTCACTGTTTGATCTTACAAATGACTTGCTAGGTCAAATAAAAATGACCCAAAATGGTGAAAAAGCTTTGCTGTTTAATGGTCACATTACAAAAATATTTACTTATCGGCAAATAAATTTCTTTAGCAAAGTACCAAAAGGTACTTTTTGGAAAATTTTAAAATTTTGGGAAATTTATTTTTTTTAGAAGATTTCAAACCAAATATAAATAAATAAACCAAAAAATCAATTTGTAAAAAAAATCGAAAAAGTATCTTTTGTTCTGCGGCTCCTCAAATATTAACCGTACCTTTAGGATTTGTGAGATTTTTATAGATGACAAGTAGATAGGTAACTGTGAGCCAAAACTAAAAGTCATGTATTTGGCTATTGTATCTCCTATATGTGTAAAAAGAGTAATTTAAATGTTTCCGTTGACATTTCTCTATCCTTCCGTTCTATGTATTTATTCTATTCTATGGTAATTATTTTTAATATTTTAGTCTCTCACCTTCGCCTCTAGATCAATAATCACAATAAATTGTTTGAATAAATCTCATATGTCTACATAACTATTGGAAATGGTGTAAATTTTTCCCATCAATTTTATTAATTTCTTCCTCCTTATTGTTTTGTTTGTTTTTTTTTTTTTTGGCAGTACTACAACATGTGGCTAAGTCTCGTGGGCTCTATACTGTGTGTGGCTGTGATGTTCTTGATATCGTGGGCAACAGCTTTGATTACATTTTCCGTTGTATTGGCATTGTACTTAATTGTTGCCTATCGGAAGCCAGACGTCAATTGGGGCTCCACCACACAGGCACAGACGTACAAGAATGCCTTGTTATCAGTGCAACAATTGAACAATGTTGAGGAGCATGTGAAAAACTATCGTCCGCAAATATTAGTCTTATCCGGTTTGCCAAACACGCGTCCCGTACTTGTTGACTTTGCCTACATGCTCACCAAGAACTTATCGCTGATGGTGTGCGGTCACGTATTGCGTGGCTCAAGTTCACAACGTTATCGTAATTATTTGCAGGAACGTGCTACGTCATGGTTCCGTCGTCATCGTGTTAAAGGTTTCTATTCCTTGGTGGATGGCGAAGATTTCGAATTTGGCACAAGAGCCTTAATGCAGGTTAGTTACTTAGACGTCGAGAGACAAGTTGATATTTAAATATTAATACAGTGTTTAAATGAAAAACACTCTCCTGTGTATTCTTCCGCTGTGTGTGGATGAGTTTTTGGCCATAATCAAAATGAAAAATGAAGTGTTATTTCAACGTATTGCCACAGGCTTTAATTCCCAAGAAGTCCTTGTCAGAGGTCATTACACTAAATGTTTCTTATTTATTTTGCAACTTTTTATTGTTCCTTTTTTACAATTTCAGTTTTGATTAATGACCTTTTCCTTTAACTTTTCTTTATGGTTATTTTTTCTTTTACATTTTAGGCTGCTGGCATTGGCAAACTCAAGCCCAATATTTTATTAATGGGCTACAAAGCGGATTGGCAGACATGTGAACATAAAGATTTAAATCAATACTTTAACATCATGCACAAGGTGAGTAAAATGAGTGAGAAATGAGAAAAATTTAGAAATTATCGGAATTATGTATGTAACCTAATAGTAGGAATTGTCATTAGACAAAAAATATGCTGATATCAATATGTGTTCTCTTACATATGTATGTTTTGCGATAAATATTTATCTAATTATTGTTGATTTATATTCACTCAGAATATGTCTTTAATTAAAGCGACAAAATTTAAACAAAAAATTAATATGGATTTTTGGCAAATATATTTTCAAATGTCACACTTTTTTGGCCATATCTGAGAATCAAAATGTGCCCCAATTGTTAGGCTTAACTATAATAAATTGAGCTCATTTCAATTTTATTATTCTTATCCAAATTGCAGATGATAAATTTAAAGTACTGACAAAAAGAAAACATACCTATTTGTGGTGTTTATAGTAAAATTATTATTATTTCTATTTTAATTTCATAGGCATTGGACATGTACTTATCCGTTGCTATATTACGTGTGCCAGAAGGTCTGGATTGTTCGCAAATTCTGGGAGATGAAAGCTGTGCACAAAGAAACATTTTAGATGTGCCACGCACCCTGCAACCCAACGAAAGTTCAGCTGATCTAAATTCCGTGGAACGTAGCGCACAAAATGGTTTAAGTGGCAGCATGGATTCACTAAGTCGCAATGTATCACAAGGTAAATAATTTTAATATTTATTTAGTTATTTATAATAAATAAGATTACTTTCTTTGACAAGTCTTTGAAGTAATAACTATAATAAATATTTATAGTATTTTTTAAGAGACAGACAGACAGACAGGCAGACCTTAAGGAGGTCCCCAAAATGTTCGTAACAAAAAGAAGTGTTTGTTTTTCCATTTCTGAAAATGTATGTTTTAGGATTAGGTGTTAGAGATCTAAATACAAAATTCTTTTTAGACTTTTTCAAATTGTGAATATGTTTAAATAATTTCTAAACATTTTAACTCAATTTACACAAAAAAAAATTATTGAACCGTATGGTTATTTTGCCGTTATACTACCACTATTCAATGGTTGTGGTATGCAGAGCAAGAGAAAAAATACAATTTTCAATATTCAACGAGAGTGACATTTGTCACACAACCATATTGACATTTACTTTTGTTTGTTTTCTATTGCCATATTACTGGAACCAGCTGATTCATATCTGGGTAATTTGTGCATTTTATGTTTAAATTTGGCAAAACAGTTTAACTATAAACATTCTGCTCTATTCTACAAAATTTGAATAAATATTATTAAAATTGAATCAAAATGATTAGAAACAGGTTCAGAAAATTTGTTTTATGAAGCAATACATTTTCGATGCTTCCAAACCCTGAAAACTTGATAAAGTTTATAGGTTATTAGGTTGTCAGAACTTTGTTTGATAAAACTGTTTTAGGGTAGGTCGCACTGTGGTTCCAAATCAAAATCTAGGTGGACAAAATTATAAAAATCGGTATCTTCAGAATTTGGAAAAACGAAGTTTTTTAGTTTTCTCGACAGAAGAACCAGAAGTTCCAAAAATTTTGAATCATATTTTCGTTAATTTTTTTTAAATATTTTACTGTTTTACTAAATTACATATATCTCAATTGTTTTACCATATAGAAATCCATACTTCAAAACATAAATAAACATTGATATAGGCTTTTATTAATTGTATATCTTATATTTATGGGCCTCTCCATTTTCCTGTTATAGTCCTTTAAACTTGGGTCTCAAATAAACTGATATTTAATATTTTTTTCTAAGAATATTATATAGCTTGCCAAAAAAAAGACCGTCGAAGCCCGTCCAATGACTATATACATCATTTAAAGTAACCTCTGAGAAATGTCCTTGTAAAAAAATTGTAGCCGCCAGCATCCGCCGAAATACTTTTTTTTGTAATTTTTACGGAATGGAATTTTTAGAAATATTTTTTTCTATTATTGATTTTTATATATCTAGTCCCTACTGTAACTTGAAATATAGTAAATACAGATCTTTTTAAAAATTTAGTTTCAGAAACACATGAAAACGTATTTTTTTATTTAACTTGAAAAAAAAGTTTATATTGATCTTTTAAACATTTTTTTTTGGAATCGGAGACACCAATTCTATATAAAAAGAGCGCCAAATAATTTTGTCCACTTAGATTTTGATCTGGAACCACAGTGGGTCAGTCGTATTACTTTAGTTTATCCGATATTGCTTAAATTTTCAGCATTTTGTTTTTCGATGTCGCGAATGCATATCAATGTGGTGTGTGGTTTTTTTTTTGACAACCAACGATACCTATTCTATGTTGGTCAGACATTTGTATACCCTTCACCATGAGTGGCAAGTGAAGAAGCAAGAATAAGTTTGTCATTCCGTTTGTAATTTCTACATTTTTCATTTGCGACCCCACAAAGTATATATATTCTGGATCGTTATAGATAGCGATGTCGATATAGCCATGTCCGTCTGTATGTTGATTCATACATTAATATATCGGAAATTCTTCCAGCTCGGTTGCTATTTAAAATCGACAAATTCGGCCCACAAATGGCTGAGATATAAAGAAAAAACCGGGATAATCTCGATTTTTGGGCTATTTTTGATCTATGGATTATTAAAGGTAGGGTCAGACTACGCAAATTATTTGACACAAGATGTTTCATGTGTTTGATCAAAACTACATCAAATAATTCATGGGTTGATTTTGTGTTCACACTGTACACATTTATTTGCCATATTTGTTTAATCAAACTACACCGAAATACTATCAAACACACAAAGGGGAAAATATATTTGACTTGTGGTCAGATTTATGGTAATATTTGTTCTAAATAATTATTAAATAAAGCTGCAAAACAACTTTAATTTCTTTCATCAATAAAAAAGACATTTCTAGAAAGTAAAATATTACCAGATTTTGCTTTACATTTGAAAGAATTTTGAAATTTCAGTACTTTTATTTAAGCGTCAAATATTTTATGTTTCTAGTTTGAACACAAAATATTTTTGCACTGCAAACAAGAAAACAGCTGAATTTGGTCAAACAAATTTATTTGCCAATATGAAAACATTCTTGTAATGTGACCAATGTGTGACCACTAAACAGCAAATATTTTCCTGCATTTTGGGTATTTTTTTATTTGATCTTGCAATTCATTTGCAAGATCAAACAGCGTCAAATAACAGCTGTTGCATCATGTGTTATCGCAAAAGTAGTGTTGCTATATCTTAAATTAAAAATCGCTAAATAATGAAAACAAATCGCGAAAAGAACACAAGCTTGAACAATTTAATAATATAATTATTAAATGTTTATTTATTAAATTATATTACTATCACAATTCATAATTGAAATTGAATGGAAATATAATCATGGAAATATAATCATGTTTTATACTTGAAAAATATTTGAAATATTAAATATTTTTCAAACAAAAAACATATGGCTTGAATTTATGTTTCCTTTTTACTGGAGAATGCTATTGAAATAAAGTGTAATACAACTGTAATTCAATTGCTTGACTATAACTCAAGGCTTGAATTACACTTGCTATCAACTTGAATTCCAGTAAAAATGCTTATTGGTTTTTTAATACATATTATTAATCGAACACGACTTTTTCCAAACTTTTTTCATTCAGAATAAGAACATGTTCACAAATATTGTTAAATTTTATGGAAATGTTTACCTTTTTTACATAAATTTTTAATTAATTCCAATTCAATCGCATTATATAAAAATTTATAATAAAAATTTTTGTATGATACTAAAATCAGAAAAGTGAAAAATGCTATTAGACATATTCTTCTTCTGCAGTAAAAAAAAAATTAAACAGTAAAACAGAATTAAAAGATAAACAGATGTTTAAGAATTATTTTTTAATTACAATCAATTCATACTATTTATGTATGTAAAAACAAATTTTCTTTGATTTTAAATTCAATCTATATAAAATTTCACTTAATATTCCATATGTACATATGAGCAATTTTAAATTTTGAAAATAGACAAACTCCATGTATAAATAAAAAATAATCAAACATCAGACTATGTTAAACGTATAAAAATATAACTCGCATAAAATTGCAAAAATCGCAACATAGACTTCATGTCTTCAATTAGTTTTTCTCCCAGTATGTCATCCTAGGCTGAATGACTTTTATGTGAAGAAGAAGACTTCATTTATTGATGCAATTATTTAGTGAAAATAATTTAAATAACAAATATTCAAGAAATATTGAATATGTATTTATGTTTAAAAAAAAATTGTGAATTTGTGTCTTTAATTTAGTACGAAAAATATTTAAATAATCTCCTCTTATTTTTCCGCCATGCTGAGCAAATAATTTTCTGTTTTTTTCTATTTGATCAAACAATTATTTTATGAAAGTGTTTGATATAGTGTGACCACACGGCAAATATATTTACTGATTCTTTTTCGCAGCTGTTTGGTCAAACAAAAAGTGAAAAATTAAATTCAATATATGATAACAAAATTCAATAAATCTCTAATAAAATGATTACTTTACAATTCGAAATAAGTGCTTTAACCTTAAAAATATTTGCAAGATCAAATTATATATTTTTTAGGTATTTATGTAGCTAGTGGTCACACTTTGTTCACATTAAGAAAATATTTTGTTTGCCGACAAATAATTTTGTTTGACTAAAATCATCTGTTTTGTTGTTTGCTCTAAATTTTATTTGTGGTCAGATTCAGGCAATGAAATATTTGACGATAAACGTCAAATATTAGCTGTGTGTGACCGTACCTTAAGTCATTAATATAGACAATATGGATAAATATTTCAAAGTCAATTGCAACAATGTATATAAAGCTAAAGTAAGTTGGACCTACAATGGGTCAAAATCGGGAAAAATAATTTTTAACCCGATTTTTTTTTCGCCAAAAAAATTTGTTTCAATAAATTTAAAAAAAAAATTTAAAAAAAACCTTTTCTTTAAAAAATAAAAATTTTGTTTACCTAAAACTATTTAAAAATATTATTTTAAAGTATACTCTGGTCAAGGGTATATAAGATTCGGCACAGCTCTCTTACTTGTTTATATTCAAAATGTACAAAATCCTTCCAACACCAATTTAAACTCAATGGGCCATAACTACAAATGTCTTCCCGGAAAGGTACTTCTTTTTAATACGACGAGATCTATTATTAAAATCCTTTGGAAAAAATTTCTTTTTAGTTGCGAACATCGACAACTCCATACAAACGGGACCACTCTAATGATTACGTATGTACCAAGTACCTTAACAGATGCTAGTAAATATGTATGTATGTACTTAAATTACATATGTATGTATGTTTCAATATCATAAAACAAATACAGAATTTGGTAAAAAACAAACAAAACATTTATCAAGGGATATCTAACCAAAAAATTTTGTACAAAACTCAGACAGAATCAAAGACATTTGTACAGACAAATAGAGACTTGTGTTAAATGTCAACTAAATGTATAATTTAATAAATTTAAAGATTATTACAATTATTTTATTCAATTTATAAGTCGATATACTATTTGATTATTAATCATTATTATTTAAATATATTACTGCAATATAATAATTGTATATACTTATAATATTTTAAGCCACACTTGTTTAAATTTGAAATATTCTAAATGATTGTAATATTTAAAGTTTAAAAAGTAATAATAATAAGTGTAATATTAAGGACCATTATTACAACTTGCCTTTAAGTTCGAAATAGTGAAAGGTAACTTTAAGTAAAAGAAAAAAGGTCACCTATTTCTAACTTAAAGGCAAGTTTATTACAACTTAAAGTTTTAAAAGTATTCCTAACTTTAGATCTTAGACAACTGAAGAACTCCAGTTCAATGTCTTTTTTAAATTGTTACATATAACCAGAATAATACATTTATTTACTTAATAAGTTTAAGTTTGTATTATATGCAAATGGTTATACAAAACTGTCTTCTTATTCCCATCTTATTTCAAAGTTATTTTAAATTGTAGTAAAGTAAAAATCTATTATTCAATGTCCTTGTGCATTGATTGTTAGTTTAAACTTTAAAGCATGTTTAATTTAATACTTAATATCTGTAGAAATTTTATTAATACATAAATATTTCTTTATTTTATATTTTGCATGACCTCTTTTTCTAAAATCAACTATAAACAACAATTGAATTTTGATTCTGCACCTGTATATACATATGTATTTATGTAATTTATTATATTTTGTGGCACAATCAAATAATTTTGCTCCAAAAAAAAATAACAAAAAAATACATCACTCTTGCCATGTGTAATGCCGCACTTCATCAATCTGTAATCAATGAAACAAAAAATAGATGCTGCTGAAATAACAAACACTGAAAATGATATTAAATTAACAAAAGGTAAGTGATTTTATAAAAAGTTTAATAAAAAGTTATAAAAAATTAAATAATCTGTAATAATAATCAGCTGCATTTTTAGTTGTTAGTAAATCCATAATCATATTTAGATGATTAAATTTGAATAGAACTGTAGGTATTTTGATATTAGCTCAACAATAAATATGAAATATTTCAATAAATTTTCATGAAATTTAAAATTTAAGTGTGATTGCTACCTTATTAAACTAATGGTGTTTTCTTTTCTGGTATAAATGCTGCATTTATTCTGCCTTTTACCCTTCTTTGTGTTCTTTTCTGAAAAAAATGTAGTTTGGTCGTGTTCTTTTCTAATAATGTTACCCTAAAACCCTGAATATATGCTACATGTTTCACCCTCAATTTTATCAAAGGGTTAGAAATGCAGCACTTTTTTTGTAAGCAAAAAGTATAGTTTTTTAATATTTAGTAGCTACATAAAAAAAAATTGCATAAATGGTAATGATTTTGTTCTATTGTGATCGTTAAAAATGCAACACATTATGAGAGTATGAGTAACATTTAATAAATGGTACACAATATATAGGCAACATTTTGTGTCAGAAAAGAAAACACCATAAATATATGTTTCTATATATAAAAACTGAGATCGAAAAATTCTTAACACACGTTATTTGATTTTTTTTTTTATCAATTTACCCTTGTAAAGCATGTCAGTTATTATGTTTAATGCCATTTATATTCATTTGTTCTTAAACTGTTTAAAGTGAGTGACGAGAAAAAAGTGCGTACTAAAATGATTAAATATTTTCAACAAAACCCAACTTGGTCCTACAAAAACTTGGCCAAACAATCAAATATCTGTCGTCAAACTGATTGCAATGTTATTAAGCAGTATCGGGAGATCTTGTCCGCAGAAAATGTTTCCAAAAAGTTCTTGGTATGGCAACAATACCAAGAATACAAAGGGCTCTATAAATACCGAAATTTACATCAAGGCATGTTTACAAAAGAGGATGCTTCCATTCATAAGACTGATTTGGCATCCGTCAATATGTTAAGCGAGGTCTTGAGTGGTAAAAGAAGAATAATGTGGTATTTGTACTAGGAGAGGCCAATTCTCCAATCTGCCTGGAGCTGAGGCCAGTGTATAGTTATTGGGATCTTGTTAAAAGAGAATTGAAGAGCACAAAAAAGCGTCCAAAAGTGTGGTAGATTTTAAACGGAGATAAAAACCTTAATAGAAGGGTTTCCGGAAAAGGTTCGAAAATTCACCACTAGTGATTAGAACTATAAAAATATATATTTTTTTTTTTTTGTAAATTGTAAAAATAATTTCAATCAAATAAAAAAAAGCGAAACTGTAAGTTTAGTTGTTTAATTTTTATTAACATTTATATATATTAAGAATTTTTCGATCTCAGTCCTTAGTATTCCAACAGAAAAAAAAGGAAGAAGTTTTAAAATTACAACATTTTAGCTGCATACCAAGTAGCTTTACTTTATATAAATATTGCACACTTTGTATAATATTTCACATTTTCTCTTTTATTTTATATTCTTAAAAATTCAAAATAATTTTTTTTTTATTAAATAACAGTTTATTGCTGAATTCTTCACTTAAGAATTTTATGTTTTCTACATCTACGTTTTCCTGCATATCATGCAAGTAGTTTTGCATATAATGAAGAAAGTTTTCTCTAAACGATTATAACTTTAAAGCACAATCAATGTAATTATTACTAACCATGACAAAAAAAAAAATCAGTTTCATAGAAAATTCATTCGAAACTGTAATTTTATTAATTTATGCATATTAAATTGCAAAATAGATAAACTACAGAAAAACTTCATAAATTTATTTTTTATTTTCTTTTTTATAAGAAAAATTTTACCATATACTAATAACAAAAAAATCCTTCCTTAAAGTCATCAACTATTCACATTTTTATAAAGAAAGTTGATACTACAATAATTTAAAACCATCAAGCTAAAAAATACTACCTATGAACATGTCGAACATGGTCGAATCTTTTAGACTTTTCAGTGAAACATTTTTATAGGAAATAATATTAAGTTACAAGCACGCAATTTTTTCCATGTACATATTTTATAAATTAACCTCTAGATAAAAAAATAGTCAGTTGAAAGCTAACAGAGATTTTCAATTCGTTGGAATTTGAAAATAAAGAGTAAGTGTGGGATGATGTTAAAATATAAATTTTTTTACGTATGTATGTATTTGAAATGTTATGTTGGACTTTATGTATGGAATATGAAAAATTTAAATAAATCCATATGAAAATTTTATGTTCCAACGAATAAAAACCGTAAATAATTTTGAAATAAATTTAATTTGTTATTCAACGTTAACAAAATACATTCATATATACGCAGAGAAAAAAATATAGTTGTCCATGTTTACTGTAACCATTTCAGTATTGTTACAAGTTTTTTAACAATATTATAGTCACACAACTATTTACATGGCTGTGGTAACCATAATATGGTTAATTTGCTATTCACATGATTGTATCAACCATATATGTATATGGTTACAGTAAACAAGTATATGTTTGTGACAACCATTCATATGATGAAGGACTTACCATATTATGTTGCTCTCGGCTTATGGATATCATAATCTGTGAACAACATATTATGATAAAATTATTCATCATATAAATGGTTGTCACAAACATATACTTGTTTACTGTAACAATATACATATATGGTTGATACAATCATGTGAATAGCAAATTAACCATATTATGGTTGACACAATCATGTGAATCGTAAATTAACCATATTATGGTTACCACAACCATGTAAATAGTAGTGTGACACAATCATGTATATAGTTACTGTGACTATAATATTGTTAAAAAACATGTATCACTATTTAAATGGTTACAGTAACCATGGACAACTACATTTTTTCTCTGCGTGTAGGCAATACCTTTTCACGGAAAATAAGGTAGAACACAATTCAAAGAAATTTGTTACAACTTTCCATATCATTTATCATAAAGTTGCATTGTGTGCGTTTATTTTTGTATTAAAAAAACCCTACACCAATTAAAATCTTTCCCAGTTATATTTTCAGAACTTGTTTCAAAATCACTAGTTTTAGATCGACTTTAACAAGAACCGATTCTAGAACTAGTGATATCGTCACTACTTATAGAACCCGTTCTGGAGAACAATATTGCGATTCATAAGAAATTCTAGTATTTGAATTTTGTTTTTAAAAAAGTTAAAATTTATTTGTCAAAATCATAAATTGAAGATAAATGCAAAAATGTAGTTCTTTAATAACGATAAACGATGAATAAACATGGAACATATGACGAAATTGGACCTGTTTATAATGTCCATTGAACAAAATGAACATCGTCTATATTTCCAAATATTTTTTAAAAGAATTTACGAATGCAATAAATGGATAATGGATTAAATGGATCTAATAATCTATTAATATTAGTTTCAAATCAATAATTTCGGATAAAAGTTTCCAAGTTTGTTTAAACTTTAAACCATATGTAACTACTCACTGATAGATTGTAAAAATTGCTGACATTAGTTATCTAAGGCAGCAAATAAGTTATGGACATATTTTGATTTGCGTTGATCGTTTTCAGAGCTACTAGTCAGATTTAAAAAGATTTTAAAGATAAGCGTATATAAGATTCGGCATGGCCGAGTATAGTACTTTAATTTGTTTATATTTTATTTATCATGTCATATTATATTTACTAAGGGATTCCATTACAGCCATATATACAATACATATCTACATATGTATAAAAAACTTCTATAATAAAAATAAGTATTTAAGAACATAAACCAATTTTTTCTTTTATTTGCTTCACATATGTCTTTATGTCTTTTGTATTCGAAAACTGGTTTTCTTACATAACAAAAGCTGATATTTGCTTGTACTTATAAGACCATTAACAATGCCAAAGGGAAATCAATCATTTACTTTTTATTTATTCAAAGCAAAATAAAATAGAATTCATAGAATGACTTAAGTATTAAAATTTTAGATTCTTAAATTCATTTGAAATTTTGTTGAACTTAAATTTTAAATTCTTAATTTCCTTGAAAAATGCTATAGGACAAACAGTCAAACTACACCATTTTTTATTGAAATTTAAAAAGTTCCATATGAAATTGAGAATATCAAATTGTAATTGAGAAAATTCTAAATAAAATTAAGAATTTCAAATTGAATTTAGGAAAATTTGCTATAAAATCTGAAGTTAGGGACATTTCAATTTATATTCCGAAATTGAGAAAATTCAAAAAAATAGAGAATATTTTAAATAAAAATTAGAAACTCTTCCGATCTTGATTGAAAAGAAGATTTAGTTTTCCGAACTCGGTCTAGTATGTGACAATGCCCCTTGCCACAGTCGTCTACATACAATTTTGGCAACTCTCCAACAACACTATTACGATTAAGTCTCTATTATCCAATACTTAACCCTATTTATATATTTGGTACATAATCAAAAGTAATGTCAAATTGAGGATTAACACTCCCACCGTAAATCTCTCTGATGTAGGAGAGACGAGGCTTTCATATATTTGTGCTGTTGTTATAAATACTAAACTTCATGTAATATTTTTCTTAAGTTACACCAAAATCGGCCCAAAATATATAACATTTTGCTATCTTTTCATTAGAAATTCCAAATATTGAAAAATTAGACATTTGACCTTCACGTTTTAAGGGTTAACGTCTTCCGATTTCAGTAAAAGTTTCAGACTATATTTAAAATTACCCGGACTATAATATTCTGAACAGGTTTTACTTAAAATTAATAACAGCAAGGAAATTGGGCTCATTCGCCAAAATATGGTAAAAAAATTAGTTTTTCTTGAAAATCGCAGGTACGGAAAAACTGTAAGAGGTATTGACATAATTTTTACATATTTTTATTACCTATTATGATCTCAATAAATCCCAATGTGATGATCAAAAAATTCTGAAATTTGTTTAACAAAATTTTTAAAAATTTGAAAATGGAGATTCGAAACAGCCATGAAAAAAAATATTTTTTTTTGGCCATACCTGCGAATAGGTTAACGGTATTCTACGAAATAAATAAAAATTAGCTTTTATTTTAATTTTTCTCGAAATATGTTAATTTTTTTCCTAAATTTCTTGTTCAAGTATCCTGATACACATTAATGGTCTGGCGAATTTTTAATAACTTTAACATATTTTAACCAAATTTTGTCATTTAAATCTCATTACAACGATAATTACGTACATATTTCGATTCTTTTGCATTCAATTGCAAAAGTATTTATTTAGTAGCAACATTTTTACAAAAACTGAAAAATTTGCATTTTTTCGGAATTTTGGCGAAAATACAGTTTTTGGGTCATTTTGACCCACAGGAGATACAGGGTTAATTTCCAAAAAAAACTTCTTTATTGTTATATTCATTAATATAAATAAATCTACATATTTCTAGAAAACAGTGCAGAAAGTTAACGAGTTTCACCTATTTATTTCATATAAATAGTAAAATTTTGCATATATCTGCACTTCGATTTGGCTCAAATTTTCAGCACTTAATTTTTAGGCCTAGTGTCACAATATTACACCCGGCACTCTTTGAAATCTTCAAAAAAAATCGGCTGTCACTCTAATGTACATAAACTGATTCGATAGGTATAGGGTGCGTTCGTAAATGCAGTCATCATTGATTTACGTCAACATTTTTTTAATGCAAATTGTTGTCAGTGATGCCGCAAATTTATGCAACCATCGCATCATTTAGTTTACTGTAGCAAAAGTTTGCAGGTCATTGCATCAGTGGTGCACAAATTTCCTGCATTTACGAATGTACCCATACTTTAAGGTGGCCGTTGGGTTAATACTTTTGGGCATTACAAACATCAGCATGAACTCAATGCCGCCTCACCACTATGGTGGTGTTGGGAATAATGAATAAAAATGAATTAATGATTCTAAGGGTAGGTTGTCACACATGGCAAATATTTGCTCAAAAAAGCATAACCACTTTTTTTTAGTACAAATTTATTTGACGTTGTTTACTCTTACGAGTGTTTTGTAAAATCAAACTGCATCAAATGAAATAAATCATCCTACGTTTTTGAAATAAATAAAAGAAATCGAATATATTTGATTTAGTGGTTACGTCTTTTTCGTCAAATATTTGGCATGTGAGACCCTGCCATAAATCCTACACAGCATACAACATCATTTCACCAAACCGCTCTGCATTTCCAAGGTATTCCTGTTGGACCGTAACACATTATTTTTTGTTTCATATTTCTTTAATTTAAATTAAAAATTTCAAAATTTTCCCTATTTCAAATAGAAGTGATAAATTTTATTTGAGTTATTTTCAATTTCATATTAAAATTGGGACTCAATTCTGACAATTTCATGGTGATCGGTCCATAATTGGATTTGTAATCCAGTTATTGAGCAAAAAAGATGAAAAAATTGGTAAAAAATTTAAAAAAATGAACATTTTTGCTTTAGACACAAAAGAGATATTTCGTAGGGTATACCGAGATATAACCTTGTTAAAATATACATAAAAAAAGGGATAAAAATCCACCTTGAGCAAAAAAATTCGTATTGCCATTAAATTATTAATACAGCCAGCTTGACAAAACTAATGATGCAGAAGTTCTTATTTTTGGGGCTACTTTCACGTGCAATTGTCAGAATTGAGTCACAAAGCAATGAACTGAAAAATGTTGTACTGTGTAATTGAACAAAGAAACATATCATTAATGCGTCTATCATATCATAATAATTTTAGAAATTTTGAACTAGGCTTTATTTATTTCTGATAATTAAGCCAATTTTGTATAATGCGATGACCTTGTTCATCATAATATGAACCGTCCTAATTAGTTCACATGTTATCATTTAAACATTATGTTGAATGTATTTCTGACACATTCGTTTCTTACATCACAAAAATATGTAAATATTGAAGAAAATAAAAAAAAAACATTTCTCATTTATCTGGTAGCATTTGTTTTGTCTGCATTGCAAAAATAAAAGAGAATTAAACAAATAGGCTTATTTAGAAATGTAAATGATAAACTTAAAATACATTGCACTTGAAACAAAAACCTGCTGTAAAATATATATATTTAGAAACTAGAAGTGGTCATCAACTTTATTTACTTTTAAAATTATTTTATTCTTGTTCAAGTTGCACTACACAAACATAAATATTTCATGCTGTTATTTAAATATGTATAAAAAACCGACCTGAGGACTGACAAGCTAAAGATGTGTCATAGGGGAAATTATGTCAAAACTAATGAGATCATAAAAGATAATTTTAGAAAAAAAAAACATGCAGGAAAATTAATAATATCTCCCATTGGCCTGCAAGGTACTTTCAATTTGTTTAAGAAATTCCGTGACTGTTCAACCATATTTATACTTTATAAAGGGTGTTTCTTATAGAGGCGATGAACTTTAAATTGAAATAAAACATAAAGCCATTCGTTTGGCTTTATTAATTAGATAATTTTATGACATTAATGTAACCTGAATGTCAAGTTTTCACACACCTTTCAATTGAAAGTTTTGTTCAGTAATGAAGCACACTTTTGGTTAAACGGCTAAGTCAATAAACATAATTGCCGCATTTAGAGCGATGATAATCCTCAAGCCACTGTAAAAAAAATACCCTTTATTTATATTTTGTTTTCACAAATATTTATGATATGTATATGTACTTATGTAATTAAGGTTGATTAATCGAATTTTATGCGGAAATGTTACTTAATCAAACATTTACTTTTTGTGCAGCTGACTGTAAATTTTAAGAGTAGAAAGTACTAATGCGAAATGAAAAAAAAAATAAAAACATACTTATCAGGTATGTTCTGCAAATCACATTTTATAAAAGTGGTTTGAAATCACATAAAAGGTGTTCTGAGCACATAATTTTGTGATTTTAAAACGTTCAACAAAGTCACTAATGTTTTCAAATCACTTGGTTATTTCTGCGGCTATTGCATGGAAAATATTAAAATAAATTATTTAAATAAATTAAACAATATGTCCTTTATTAATTTTCTTATAGAATTACTTGTTTTATTAAAAAAACACTTAAAATTTAATAAAAATCTAGAGACACCTTTTCTGCTGTAAAAAGTTTATTTGCTTTTGTGATTTCTTTTGTGGTTTCAGGTTTGTTTTCAGTTGTCAGCTGTTTATGATTTTCGAAAATACATGGAAGCTTGCCAGACTAAAATTTTTAATGTCTGTCTAAAATATGTTCAATATCTTTAAATTAATTATAGAATTCGTCATAAAATTTATAATATTTGTTAGATTATATTATAAGTTATCAATATGCGTTAAGTTTTTTGCGCAAATTGGAAAAAAAATGCAACAAAGTTGAAGCAAGTGGTAACCAAAAGCAATTGTGTACTGTGGCAGCTTTGCTGTTTTGTTTTCTTTTTGACATAGTGGTTGAGCTTGCGCCATAGTTTTTGCAAAATGTTTATAAAATGTAATTCCATTCTTTTTAATTCAATTAAAGATATAACAGAAGCTCCATTCATTTTTTTTTTTATTTTCACTTTAATATTTCTACAAAATTATTTGCAAAACAAAACATTTAAAATAAACGAATCAGCTGTTTTCTTGTGCTTTCGAAAATTTAAAATCACACCGAAAAATACAATAACAGTGTGATTTACAGAACAGGCACAAATCACACGTGTGATTTTAAAACGGTATGTGATTTGAAATCACGTGGATTACAGAACATACCTGTATTTGTAATTTAATACAAAATATGTACATATGATGAAAACGATGATTTTGGGGGAGGATCTAAAAGAAATATGTCAATATAAAACCTAATAAAATGATTGATTTGATTATTCCCAGGAATGTGTTACAATAAACAATTTAATTCAAATTCATTCTACCACACAATCACTTATACATTCATTCATCAAATACTTAATCAAATAAATACATACATAAACGTATGTTTAACATACAATCAATTCTAATGCGGTCCTATCACACAACATCCACATGAAGAACCACAACCTACCTCACCTCACATAGCTTGACTGCCTGCCTGCTGGCACGAATTTCTTAAATTTCTTCTGCAATACAAAACGTCCTTGTCCTTCATTTATTATTAACCAGACGGCAACGAATACAAAAAAGGCATAATGATGCCAATAAGGGTTCGATAGAGAAATTAAATAAATAAACATGATACGTTTGGAAGACACAGCTACACTCCAGCATTGGCATAGGCCTCAGATACTCTGATATTCATGCAATTTACATACTATTCATTTATTTCAACAAATTGAAATACATATGAAAACGGCATAAAAATTACACAAACTGAAACATGAGTGTAGATAAGTGACTTACAAAAGTATGCATACAATACTTATATATGTAATACGTAAAAGTGTATAAAAATATAGATTCCAACCCTATTCTGTAAAGCTAATCCGAATAACGTTTTCGTTTTTAAAATGAATTCACATAGTTTTCTCTAAATTGCCCATTATAAACTTTCACTACTTATAAATACATACATATGTATGTAATTTCTTTAATATCACTTAAACTAATTACAAGCAATGAATTAAATATCACATTGATAGTTAGGTTACTTTGGTGACCCCCAAAATTTTCGTAGAATATTTTAATTCTTAAATGACATTTTTGAAAGGACTTTTTTTAATTTTCTGGAAAAAAGGCCCCTAAAGAGAGGAGCTAGAGGGTCAAGATCTTCCATAAAATTCCACAATATAACTCTGACAATAAGAATTCCCTCAGACATTAACTTACAATAGTTTTTTCAGTTAGTATAATGCTCCCTTCGATCCAAAAAATTTAAACTTTGACCCACTGTAAAAAAAAATTAAGACCAGCCTATCACACGCCCTATCAGAATTATAGGGTCGCTATTCTGTGCCAATCAAAAAGTCTCAATTTGGTGGACAGTGTAATTTAAAGTTGAATTTTCAAAATTCCATTATCTCAGAAAAATATTTTCAAAGTAGTCGGATTCACTTTGAATTAATAGACAATAAAAAACAAATATTTTGAAAATGATTTTGCACAATTTCACCTACATTTTGGATTAAAGAATGGATCTGTTAAAAAAGAATATCTCTTATCTGTAAAAATTACACTATTAAATTATTTTTTTAAAAATAATTGTTGTTATATTGAGAAGTTCCTCGTAAAGAAACCAATAGAAATATAGAAAGAATACCATTGTATATAAGGACGGAGATCGAAAAATTCTTAACACACGTTTTTCATTAAAACTGTCATGTTACCTTTGTAAAGTCAGTTATTATATTTAATATCAAGTTAATGAGTTACGAGAAAAAGTGCGTACTAAAATGATTAAATATTTTCAACTAAACCCATCTTGGTCCTACAAAAAGTTGGCCAAACAATCAAAGGTCTGCCTTCAAACTGATTCCAATGTCATTAAACAGTATCGGGAGATCTTTTCCGTTGATAGAAAGCCCGGTTCAGGTAGAAGGAATGGTCCACATGATGTTTCTAAAGCCCATAAATATAAAGTATTTTCAAAAGAGCTCCCAACTAATCCTGTAGGAAAGCATCCGGTTAACTCAGTACTCTGACTATTTGGTACGAAAAGTAAAAGGTTTAAAAACATACAAGACTAAAAAAGTTCCTGACAGGAACTCTGCTTAAAATTTAGAGGCCAAAGACAGGGCATGGAAATATTTTTATGATCGAGGGAATGTTGTAGAAAAGTTTAGGACCCAAAAGCAGAACATTTGCTCAAAAAGTTGTTGGTATGGCAAGTTGGGGCAAAAGAAGCCAAACATTTTTTACAAATGTTTACAAAAGAGGATGCTTCCATTCATAAGACTTTTTAATATGTCCACTTATTTTTGGCTTGATTTGGCATCCGTCACTATTGTAAGCAAGGTCTTGAGTGGTAAAAGAATAATAATATGGTATTTGTACCAGGAGATATTAGGCTCTTGTTAAAAGAGAATTTAAGAGCAGAAAAAAGGTGTCCAAAAGTGTGGTAGATTTTAAACGGAGATGGACGGACAACCTGTTCGAACAATGTGACAGAAATCACTATAAAAATCTTAATGGAAGTGTTTTCGGAAAAGGTTCGAAAATTCATCACTAGTATTAGAACTATAAAAATATTTTTTTTTGCAAATTGTAATAATATTTCAAACAAATAAAAAAATCAAAACTGTAAGTTTAGTGGTTTATTTTTTATTGACATTTATGTATGTTAAGAATTTTTCAATCTCAGTCCTTAGATCCGGAATAAAAATTAATTTCAAGCTGCAACCAAAAAAATCTTTATTCGACCCAATCCAAAACAATTAATTTTAGAACATGAGGGAAAAATTTTTACAGGATGCTAGATATTTTACAATAAAATATAAGTTTTTTGTATTCTATTTACTCGGATCATATACATAACTTGTGTCTCTTCTTAAATTCTATGTTCAGTCGGACTCTACAAAATGCCTTTAGATAATTTTTTCAATTCATTTTTTAAATGATTAGCAAAATGTTAGCTTTTATTTTGCTACATGGCCATTGTTAGCTATGACATTTTCCCATCTTACTGGCAACATATGGATTCCGAGCCTAAAGAACGGCTCATCTTTTGAGGCCAAGAACGAATCAAGCAAATATTAGATGCTCTGTTCCATAGTGAAGCATATCTCAGAGAAAGCGTTCTGCATCGATGCAAATAGTAGTCGGATGGGCTTCACATACGATCTCTTAAGCTTTGGGTTATTGTAATGGATCCATATTTAACTGCAAGAAATGATTTGGTACAAAAATGATTTTCTTTAATAGCGTTCAAGCATCATTTCGGACAATTCGGAAAATCGTCTCTCGGCTTCAATTCGTATGTTACCCAATTTCATTGCTTTTGGATGAATCTTTATCTTAAAACAGTTTAAAACATTTTAGTTGGAACATCCTAATATCCATATCAAAGTGAACATGTTAAATATGTAATTTTATATGATAACATTTGAACGTCTGTGTTTAAACGAAACGATTTAAAAAGCCAAATAAGATATTAAACTAAAATTGGCATTGTTAGCTATCCTAAATATTTAGGGTGAAATTGAATTTTCCTCAAAAAAAAAAAAAAAGACGATATGCATGTTTAGTCTTTAGGCTGATTATTGTGGAACAAACTAAAGAAAACAAAGGACTGGGAATGAATGTCTAAACGGATGAAAAGATGGATGGATGAATGGTAATGATGTTGATGATGGAAATGTAAATTGATACTTAGTCTTATGTATGAAGAACTAAACGTTGTAACGTGCATGCAGTTAACTTATATCAACATAAATGTTTCAATAATGATTTTATAATAATTTATCATGCTCTAAAACTGACAACCAAACACATATATTTTGCTTGTTTTATATCAATTGAGATCTCTATAAAATGCAAAGTACAAGAAGTCTTTTTATCCAGCTAACGAACTTCTCTTAAGGAAATAAATGATTTTTGCAGTTTTTTTGAAATGTGTAGAAGAAAATAATTAATTGATGTGAATCACTGCGTATGATTAATATTTATTCCTAAGTGACGTACAAAAAAGTACTCATACGTCTAGGTGTCTTTATAATAATCAAGCACATTTTTATTTCAATGACGATAAAAATTAATTTTAAATCATTAAAATTTTGTGTTGAATATTTATGCATTTGTTTTCCCTTAAACCTTCATAAATACTTATATAATTGATTTTTTAGCTTTAATTATCTTTATGTTTCAAAGTTAAATTGTACATGAAATAATATTTAATTTTTTTGTAATGTTTATACTTTTTAGCTTCTAGTACTAGTGATTTATCGTTTGTGGCTGGTACCCAAACCAAGGAAGTATCCGGTCTACCAGATCCTGCTGATCCCAAGGCACCACAATTATTGGTAATTATTTTATTTTATACTTTATTCATAAATAAATTGTTAAATTTCTAAAGCATTTTATCTTTTATTAAATAACTTACAACACATTGTTTTTCATTACACTTGCTTCACAGACAAATTCATTGCGTAAATCTAAAAATAAACACGATGATCCAGCCGCTTTATATAAAGGACCTGGTGGCGCTGAATTATCCAAGGACGTATTAAATCAATTGACACAATTTACTCGCAAACGCAGTCATGCCGTTATCGATGTCTGGTGGTTGTATGATGACGGTGGCTTAACACTGTTGTTACCCTATATTATCAGCACTAGACGTACTTGGCAATCGTGTAAACTGAGGTATTTTAATTTAGCTGTTTATTTAAACAAGAAAATACGATTAACATGATGTTATATATTTAATAATTCAGAAATTAAGTAAAAACGTTCATTGCTTACTGTATTAAACAATTATTTTATTGTTTATTATAATCACAGTTATAAAGCTATTAATATTATATTGGAAAATTAAGCAAAGAAGGTGAAGGAGCAGTATATCAACTTCCTACTCACTCCAACTATATTATTTGCAGGACTGTATCTGAATTAGTTCTCGATTTATACTCAAACGATTTAGAAAGTTGTCAAAAACTCACCTACTACAAAATTATGTTTTCTTAGCGTCTTAACAAACTTTAGACCCTTGAAAAACTTAAGTTTAGATTACTATAACTTAGTCCAACTGAGAGCATGAAAATATAACAATTGGTTCGAAGATTTTTATAATTATAGTTATTAATAATTAGGAGGTAAATTTTATATTTATTAAATAGCTCATTTTCTACTATTTCCAAATGTATTAATTCATGAATTGGTTACCGAGTTATAAATATAAAGTATTGAAATAGTTATCCATAATTCACGTTCTAGAGAATTATTTTCTCTTAGTATTTAGAGAAAAAAATTACATTTATTTAGTATTTTAACAAACTTTACACCCTTACAAAACATATGGATTACTATAACTTTGCCCGACTTTGGAAGAATATAAAGAAATGATTGGTCTTCCATTCAGCATCAAACAATTGGTTATAGTAAACATAGTTATAAACCTATTTATAACATACGATCAAATTAAGCAAAGAAGGCGTGGTAGTAGGCGTTAAATTTTATGTTTAATAATCTCCAACTACATTATTTTCATTACTCTATATGAATTGGTTGTCGAGTTATACTAGATAAAATATTAAAAAAATTTTACGAAAATTCTCCTACTATCTTGTTATGTTCTCCTAGTATTTGGAGAAAAAATTATATTTCTCTTTTAAATTTGAACAAATTTTAGTGGGTTTGCACAACTTATGTTGAGATTACTATAAATTTGTCATACTGAGAGCTACTTGCCTGAAATTTTAGGACAAGATAAAGAAAGGATTCTGTGCAAACAATTGGTTTGAAGATTATTATAAACCCATTTACTAAGGTATTTATAACGAGTTGTTAAGCAAAGAAGGCGTGGCAGTAGGCGGTAAATTTTAGATATAATAAAGCCCATTTCTTATTCTTTCCAACCGCGTCAATTTCGAAATTCACCTGCTACAAAATTCTGTTGTCCTAGTATTTGGATACAAAATTTAAATTATTATTTGACATTTTTACAAACATTAGACCTATGAAAATAGCACAACTAATGTTTAGCAATTCGTCATCCTGAGAGCTACTTGCCTGAAATTTTAGGACGAGATAAAGATAGGATTGAACTTTTATTCTGCGTCAAACAATTTGTTCGAAGATTATTATAAACAGAGTTATTAAGGTATTTATTCTGATTTATTCAATTAAGCAAAGAATGCGTGGCAGTAGGCGGTAAATTTTATATTTAATAAATAGCCCATTTCTTACTCTTGCCAACCGCATTATTTTCATTATTCAGTATGAATTGGTTGTCAAGTAATAGAACAATTTACTTGCTTTACCTTGTACTTGGTATTTACTATAATTTGAATAATAAATAATACTCTTTCTTGCACAATTCAACTTTATTTTGTCATATGGAGAGTTACTTGCCTTTGATTTTAGCAGAAAGTATTTTTTTTTACAATTTTAAACAATTCAAAAAACATTTGCCCAATTCACAATTGATGTCGTAGTGTTGTAGCATTGTATGTCATAAATATTTTTCAAACTAATTTTTCGAAACAAAAACAAAACATTAATAAAAAAAAATTACGACATACAACGATACGACGCTACGACACCAATTAACCATATAATTTTATTGAAATTTATTCGTACAAATAAAGGAATAAAGTAAATTTATTAAATTAATTCATGGTTCTATAGAAATATACTGTTATCACAGTTCCCAGATGTGCACATTATATATCGATTGGATTCTGAAAAGAAAATTAAATGATATTCTATTAATTTTTGTATATGTAATTATATATATCGTTACCTTAATATAGAAAGGCCCTAACTCGTGCTTTTTGTAAGCCCAAATTTGCTTATTTCGATAATTGGTCCGCTGATATATCATATTTAGCCAAAAATTCTCGACTTAAAAAAAAACGCGAGTTAGGGCCTTTCTATATTAAGGTAATGAGATGTAAGTGTTTCGATAGATGTTTTATTGGTTATGAATTTTTGTTTTTATTTAAAGTGTTAATTAAGCAGTCAGAAAGAGACTGTATGAATATACGAAACTTGAATTTACAAAAATCTATAGCAATCTTTTAATTAACTGAATGTTCATTCAAATAGCAAATTTAAATATCAATTGCTTTTGTGTTGAAACCTTTAAAAAAAAATTGTTGTGCGAAGTTATTTATGTATTTTAGCATACATTCAATTAGTTATACACATACTAATGGTTTTTCTATATTTTTTGTTTTACAGAGTTTATGCGCTGGCCAATAAAAAAGCCGAACTAGAATTTGAACAGCGTTCAATGGCCAGTTTATTGTCGAAATTCCGTATTGATTACTCCGATTTGCAGTTGATACCCGATATAACAAAGAAGCCACAGGAAACATCAACACAGTTCTTTAATGAATTAATTAAAGATTTCGTGGTCAATGAGAAGGAAACCAGCACAACTGCTAATTCAACACAGCTACAGGAAGATGACGGTAAGAAAAGAAACCTTTTGAAATAGATGAGCTGGCATAAAAGTTTCTTTTGGTTTTGTTTTGTTTTATTTTATTTTAACTTGATTTGTTTTTTATTTTCACTGTAGTTCTTATTAGTGAAGATGACTTGATGGCTGTACAGGACAAAACAAATCGTTATTTGCGTTTACGTGAATATTTGCGAGAGCAATCTACAAAATCGGATTTGGTGGTAATGACTTTGCCCATGCCTCGCAAGAATATTGTAACGGCACCGCTGTATATGGCCTGGCTGGAGAGTTTAAGTCGTGATATGCCACCCTTCCTATTTGTGCGTGGCAATCAGACTAGTGTCCTAACATTCTACTCATAAACAAGGCACCATACAACGACTACTCAAACACACACACAATAATCAGTAGTATCATAATTTTTATCAACAGATGACAAAAACTTGAGAATATCCCAAGAATAGATAAGACATGGAAGGAGGCGATAGGAATAGAAATGTTTATTTCTGCCTTTCGTACTTTCGGACAACAATTTATTTGTACACATGAGCATAAAGAGACACATAATTTTTATTTTTTTTATTTTGTTTAATATAAATATGTATTTTTTTATTTTATTATTAGAATTTTAGCAGAGTTGTATCTTAATAATAAACCACAGATACATTCACATAGATACACTCTCTCACACACTTATTATTATTATTGTAAAAGTGTTTTTTATATTTTATTTTTTTTTGTATTTGTTTATTATTTTTATGATAATGTAGAAAAATGAAAAGTTTTACAGTGTTTTTTGTTTGGCATTTTTAGAAACAAATTTTACCATTTTATATAAGCACTTTTTGTGCATTTTAAATCACAAGTATTTTTTTTGTTTCCGTTTTTTTTTTGTATTGAATTCTAAGTATTTTGTATGTTTTGTTTTTATGTTCATTATTAATTCACTTAATTCATAGAACTCAAAACTAATTATAAAAACAATTGCAATAAGCCAGAATTAAATTTAAAAAAAAAAATAAAAACAACAGACATTCAGACATTCAATGGTCATTAAGAGCCATTAATATTTTACCATACGACATTTAATGTAACAGACCATTATTAAATAATTTTAAAGTTATTATTATTATTATTACACAATAAACAATATAGAATATTTTACTAACTTAATACTATTTAATAATACGAATTTGTATTTATTTTAATTACTTTAAATTAGTTCTTATTTAAATGATATTAAAAATATAATAAACAAACAAACATACATACAACAATAATAATTATTAAATATAAATAAATAAATAAATAAATAAATAAGTATCAATTTAAGTATCAATAAAAATGTACACAGATACAACAACAACACACCTTAAAAGTTGAATTTCATTAAGATAATCTATGTTTTTACATACAAAATTATTTGTAGGAATACCAAACAACTAGGGTATTCAATTTTGGTCGGTTAACTGTTCGAATAATTTAAAATTAACGATTTTCAAATAACAAATAAACCAATTAATTTGTGTCGTTTAACCGAACTTTCTTTTTTTTTTTGCACTTTAACATATTTTTTTGTAATTCAAATATAAATGTCAAAGTAAAATTAAATATTTTTCGAACATCCAAGAAACATATTTAGTGAGTATAACAACTGACATATTTAATTTACATGTATTTGTCGTAGGAGTACGTGATAAAAGACCAAACTGGAGACATTACTGAAACGAGTATTTTATCCGAACTTATCGAAATTATTAAAAGTATTCAAAATCTAAATAAAAAAAATCCAAAAAAACTCCAATGGTATAATGGAGGATTTTATATGCTTAGAATAAACTAAAAACAGAAAAAGAACTCCAACATCTACAATCAGCGAGAGAGTTTTATTAAAACTAAAGAATATTATTTATTTTTTGGTTGAATAGCTATGTTTTTTTATGTTATGGAGAAAGCCAAATACTGAAATGAATCCGAAGCATCCCTGTTTTAAATTTCGCATCCGAAGCATCCCTGTTTTAAATTTCACGATTTGGTGCTCTTTTTTAAAAGAAGGACAAAAAAGACCCATGCCTTGAGGAGTTAGAGGGTTAACATATTCTACCAAAATGTTCTCCGTAACATTTTGCATAAATTTGCTGAATACATTTTATACTTAAAATGTTCTTTAAAATAAAATTCTTAATAAATGTGAAATTATTAAGAATTTTTTATAGATCTCGGCTCACTTTTGTTATGTCTTATTTCTGACTTTCTGGTTGAATTTTCCGTTTTGGTGTATTTAGGGACTTATAGTAAAATTTCACGTATAATTTTTTTGCATAACATTTTAACCCCTTAAATACCTGTTTTAATGGTGGTTTTTGCACCTTTTTTTTAAAAAAAGGACAAAAAAAGGACATATTCTACAAAAATATTCTCCGTAATATTTTACATAACTATGCGGAACACATTTTATACCTAAAATATAAGGATCATATGGTTTCTTATGAAGATTAACAATAAGAATGTGCCAGAGTTGGGAAACTTTAACCCGTCCTCAAATGAAATTCAGATGTAAACTTTCAAAACGCTGATACACGTGTCTTTTTTTTTGTCTCCTCTATCAAAATTTATTGGTCGGACCGGACGGTGTAAGTTGTCGAAAAACGACGATATGTTAATGAGATTTATTATGCTGTAAATATGTTCGCAATATTTGCGATAACTTTTTAATCAAGCTATTTAACGTGAAAATAATATAAATAATTAAAAAAAAAATTCCAAGAAGTGTTGTTTGTGCAGTTGATATTTTTAAAAAAGGAATGTTTTATTAAAATTTAAAAGCCACAGTTTGTCTATAATTTATAAATTTTATACAAATTTTGCTTTATCTGACTATATTTGTATAATAGCATAAAATTGTGCGAAAAACCAAAGCAAAATTAATAGTAATTAATTAATTAATTAATTTTTAAACTAAAATAAAATAAAAGAAATTATAGCATATTTCCTACACTTCTTACCACTTGTTGTGTTGTAATTCAATGAAAGAGAACATTTTAAAATAATTAACCCTTTAATGCATATTGTTGCCAAATGTCTACATTCCAGTTCCACTTAATTTTAGACGAATATAAGATTGATACTAATTCAGATTCTAATTCCGAAAAAACAAATGGAATACGAAAAGTTTCAGCTAAAGAAATTTTAAATCAAACTAAAAAGCTAAAGGAAATATAATAAATAAAAATCAACTAAATACTTGATATTTTATAGAAAAATAAATGTAAAAATCATGCATTTAAGGGTTAAAACATTATCCTTCGATATTCTCATGAAAAAAAATATATAAATTTGTACTGCATACTTTAGGGAGCTTTTTTATTACAGTTGACTGTACTCACAAACAAAAGAATTTCCGAGTTTTACCTGGAATTTTTGAATTTTTTTCTTTACAAACCATCTCCTGAAAATTTCGAATCGAATAAAAAAAAATCAGCCAAATCGCTCCAGCCGTTCTCACGTGATGACATTACATACATGGACCATTTCATTTTTATTTATATAGATAGATTTTATAGTGTTTGAACTTCATGTTATGCTTGTCTATCTATGGTAACAGTCGATTACAATTGGCAGCGATGTTGACAAACCACAGCGAAATATTGGGCTATAGATTATAATTAGGATCGCCATTAATTTTTTTTTTAATTTTTAACACCGCGATCTTTGATATTTTTTACATTGAAATAAAATTGACATTTAACCTTTTGGAAGTAAATAATTTTATTCACACCATTTTAACCCAGATATGCCTACTGTACTACATGTAGAACATGTAGTTCTTGTTTACAGGATACGTCACGTTTATCAAAATACAATTTTTTTTCACATACTTACCCCCATTTTCTCAATATCTGGTTATCGTTTTTCGTAACGATAAACCTCCAATTAACATTTTTTTTGTATGAGAACTGTCAGTTTATCGTCACGATAAAAAATAACCAGAGATTGAGAAAATGGGGGTTAGTACTCACCAATACCTCATGGGAGATTGTGAGATCGCATTATTTTTTGCTACTATTTTTGAGTTATTGAATTTTTAATTTGTGATATTTTCATAATGCCCATATTCAGTCATAATGGACATATCTCGTTTGTACGGAAAGTAAAATTTTGTACATTTACAAGTGAATAAATACAATATTTTTTTGAAATTTATATTTATGAAGAGTAGCTTGATTGTTATATGCATGAATGTTTCATTATTGCGTTTTAGTTTTGTTGTTGTGACCCCAATGTCCTTTATATTGGACGACTTAAAAAAATACTTTTTTCAATAAAAACTCTGCACTGTTTTTTATTTCTCATTTGCTTCCAAAATAATAACACTAGTTTACAAGGTTTTTGCTCATGAATTGAAACATATGGGGATTTGTGTATTTAGGTCTTCTAACTTCGGAAAAAATATTTAAAAAAATCCTGGACGTCAAACTTTTGAGATATTTATTAAAAACGAAAAATATAAAAATGTACATTAAATTAGGACACAAAAATTAAAAGTAAAGTGTTTTAGTCCTCTTTTTATAATTATTTTCATTTGTCTCCCTCACGATACTCCAACAGTAGTCTTCTAGCATATTCTGATCCCAAAAACCTTGATAATTCCTCTCGAAAAACTTCAAATCTTCATGGAAACGCTCTCTATGTTCGTCAAAAATCCACATGAGAATGTAAAAAGTGAATTTTGAGGGATATATTTACACCCATCAGTTCAAAATTAAGTAATAAATTCGCAACAATATCTCAGTAATTTTGACTTTTCTTATTACCCAAAAATTCTTGAACAACAAGTTTAAAAGAATTCCATGCTGCATTTTCAACATTGGTTAATAGACACTCAAATTTGGTATCAACCAAAATTTTTCTTATTTGAGGACCCACAAATATCCCTTCTTTTATTTTGGCCTCAGAAAGACTCGGTAACACGCTGCATAAATATTGAAATGCTGGTTTTGTCTTATCTAAAGCTTTTACGTAATTTTTTAATGTAAATAAGCATTTTGCAGTGTTTGTGTTATAGGAAAACCTCGATTTGACTGAATAATTTTTCAGCAAATAAAACAAAAATGGTCTGGGTTTATTTTACACTTTCTAGAAGACATTTTAAAATAGTTTTTACTTTAGAGTTTTGTATTTAATAGCGATTTATTAACTTTTATCTACAGAAAAGATGTACTTTTAAACAGTATTTATTTTATTCCCGTAAATTTTTTTCGGAATTTGTCAAAAGAATACAACTCTGAAAGTATCTAGTAGCTTCGCCAGAGTGTTGAGTACCCAAAAACAATGTAAATACTTAATTACTACAATTCGGTACACTACAGTATGCATTAGTAGTACTCAGGGCAGGTGAAAAATAAAAACCCATATATCTCAAAATTTTTACGTATAGGTGGGAAACAAAAAATGGTCAATTAACTAGCGTCCCTAGCTCTTCTCAAAAATATAAGTTTCATTCCATGAGCAAACAAAAATGTTTGATTTGTAAACTAGTGTAATTAATAAGTAATTTTAAAATGATCAAACTCGAGCAATCGGCATATCTGGGTTAAGGACAATATATTTGCCTTTAAAATGGAATCAAAAATTATATTGGACTTTGAGTAGTTTCAATGTTATGGGCAATTATGTATATATAATTTTAGACAATTTTAACATTTTCAATTTTCAAATCCCGATATTTTTCAAATGGAAAGGGTTTTCGATGGAAAAGTCATTGATTTGAGGAAACCTTTGGAACCATAATATGTGTGGTACATTTCATTAAAATCGGAGATGTCAAATCCGAAAAGATGGATTCTCTCGCATTCCTTATTGAACAATATTTTTAAGTTTTTTATGGATCTTGACTTTATTCGAAGAAATTTAGAGGAGATTTAGCCCCTAAGGCGCAAGAACAAAAGTTTCTTTAATAAATTTGTGAAATTTCACGAATGCTGCTTTATGTTTATTTAAGATTTACATGTTTAAAGTTTCTTGGAACCAAAAAAAAAATATCTTGAAAAAACTAAAAGTAAAATTTTTTTTTAAAAAAGGAATATTCTTAAAAATTTCAAAGTTTATTTTAAGAGGGACCTTAATATTTGTTTGTTTTAAAGCAAAAAATAAAAATTTAAATAAAAACCGGACAATAAGTAGCAACAACATATATTTATATAAATAATTTATCTACTCAAACCTATGTATGTATTCAGCGTAGGAGTTGCTTTCAGCAATTTTCCTTGCCCTAGGGCGGTTGTTAATGCTTACTACCCCATTTAATGTTTTATTTCATTTCAATACTTATGCGTTATTATTTATTAAATATTTATTGATTAATTTATGTATGTCGATAAGCCAGCCAGCAATATAAATTAGAATTATTATTTGTACGTCTGGGCTATTTGTCGAAATACATGAAATTATTATCTTAAAATTTATGGTTGTTGAAAACCAGCTAATAAATAAAATGTGTAAATTTATTTAACCCTTCACATGTTGTTAGGTCATATTTTAAATAATAATTTATTTTTTAGCATAATCTTAGGATGGCGTAGTGGTTCCAAAATAAAAAGATTTTAAACAACTTATCAGATAACATTTTGGAAGTTAGGTTAGGTTAGGTTACGTGGGTTGCTCGCAAGTTAGCGAGTTCACTCGGAGGCCTTGCGGCCCATTGTGGTACCCTTAGAAGTACTATTCCCTTATGCTGAAAATGTCACACATAAAGTGAGAATAGTTTCCCTCCCTAGTTTCGTCCATTATGTGATTTCTGTGGTCCCTATGGGAACCAGCCGGTACTTCTAATAAACCCAATCATATTCACTAGTGACACATCCCTGAGACAGTCCAGATCATGGAAAAGAGCTCTACCAAGATGTAGTAGTCTATGCTCTTGTAAGGCTGGGCATTCACATAGAAGGTGCTGTACCGATTCCTCCTCCTCTTCATCTAAACAACTTCTACAATAGCCATAACGTGGGTAACCCATACGTTCAGACATATGTCCAATCATGCAGTGCCCAGTAATTATACCCGTGAGAAGTCTAATCGAATTCCTACTAAGAGACAAAAGAGTCTTAGTTCTATCCTCTGTCAGATTGGGCCAGAGCATTCTGGATATTCTACAAGTGATGATATTTGACCACCTGAGTTCCGTCTCGCTCAAAGCCCATTCATCTATCAATTTTGATACTGTCACCAAGGGAGTGTGAATATCCCTTTGCGCAAGAGATACGTCCAGGGACGACCCGTTGGTTGCGCACTCATCAGATACTTCATTTCCCCGGATGCCCGCATGTCCTGGAACCCATATCAACTCCACGTGATGTTGTGTCAGTTGTGCCAGTGATTTGATACAATTGAGAAGACATTTCGACCTAATCACGTTGGAGTTAAGAGCCTTGATTGATGCCAGGCTGTCCAAGTAGATATGTATGGTCGAATTTTCGAGATTCAGTTCCCGGATTCTTCTCGCGGCTGTATCAATAGCATAAATCTCTGCCTGGAAAACCGTGCAGGTATCGGGTAATCGAAGAGACATCAAAAGGTCCAGCTCATCTGAGAAGATTCCCGAGCCCGTGCCTCTTTCTGTCTTTGAACCATCAGTATAGATTGAGATCACGTCATCTCTTAGGACAGAGTTCGCGGCCCAATCATCCCTTGTCGGTATTCTGATCCTAAATGTTCTATCAAAATTCGGTGTGGGTATTATATAATCCGTTTCCCTCCCTATGATTGGCCTGCCTATCTTTTGTAGGATGGTGCCATGACCAATACGATCGTGCTTCAGTCCGCTCGACTGTTTGAGTCGTAGAGCAGACTTAGCAGAAATGCATTTGATATATATATCAAGGGGAGTTATATTCAGCATCGTCTCTAGACTGGCCTGAGGTGTGGAATTCATAGAGCCAGTAATTGCAAGACATGCTAATCTTTGTACCTTGTTTAGAATAGAGAGGTGAGTCTTAGTGTCCACCACTCTCCACCAAACAAGAGCCCCATAGGTCAAAATAGGTCTTATGACCGCGGTGTACATCCAGTGTACAATGTATGGTTTAAGACCCCATCTCTTCCCAAAGGTCTTCTTGCATATATAGAAGGCACATAATGCCTTCTTCATTCGACTCTCAGCATTACGTTTCCACGAGAGCTTAGAGTCCAAAATTACGCCAAGATATTTGGCTTCGCTTGAAAACTTCAGAAAAGTACCATCCAGTCGTGGAGGTTTAAATTCTGGTGTTTTATATCTCCTGGTGAAAAGAACCAGTTCGGTTTTGGCAGGGTTAACACCCAAACCGTTTTCCTTGGCCCATGATAGCAGAACGCTGAGCGCTGATTCCATGAGTTCACTTATTGTGGGAAGAAACTTCCCTTGAATAAGAAGCACAACGTCGTCAGCATATGCGACTACTTTGGTACCTATCCTACTGAGCCTGAAAAGGATTTTATTTACGACAAGATTCCACAGAAGTGGAGAGATGACCCCACCTTGTGGTGTGCCTCTTGTCACAACTTTCCTTGTCCTACCAATACCCATATTAGAGTTAATGGCCCTGCTCCTAAGCATATTTTCTGTCCAATTCCTTATCCGCTGATCAACACATAAGTCACCCAGTGCATCAACTATTGCGGATATGTTCACATTATTAAACGCACCCTCTATATCCAAGAAAGATGCCATAACATATTCCTTCTTGTCAAGTGTCCCCTCTATAGTTCCGACAACGTCATGCAAGGCTGTCTCCACCGACCTGCCTTTAAGGTATGCGTGCTGTGCCCTACAGAAATTATCAGGGGAGAGGATGTTCCTGACGTGGATATCGACCAATCTTTCCAGTGTTTTCAATAAAAACGATGACAGACTGATCGGTCTATAGTCCTTTGCGGTACTGTGGTTTACCTTTCCCGCTTTGGGGATAAATACCACTGTAACCTCTCTCCATTCTTTAGGGATGTATCCTGTTTCCAGGCTGTACCTAAATATCATTATAAGCCATGGCATGATGGTTGAAATCGATTTTTGGAGTAACGCTGGGAATATGCCATCTGGCCCTGGTGATTTATAGGGCTTGAAAGATGACACCGCACACGAGATTTTCTCCACGCTAACAATGGATCTAACTAATTCACTTATGTGGATTTGAGAAGCTGCAAGATGCTCCGAAGCGGATACCTCATTTTCATCATCCCTGCAACCCGGAAAGTGTGTCTCCATTAGCAGTTCCAAAGTTTCGATACTACTTTCAGTAAAGTTACCATCCGGTTTCATCAGGAATCCAGGCGTACCAGGATCCTTGGATAGTACCTTTCGTAGACGCGATGCCTCCGTGGTATTCTCCAGTTCCCCACAGAAACGCTCCCAAGATTCCCTCTTTGCCCGTCTGGTTTCCCTCTTGAAAGTGTTGAAGCTTTGACGATAATCGTCCCAGCTTAACAAGTCTTGGTCCCTCTTCGCCTTATTAAAAAGTTTTCTACATTCCTTTCTTAGCTGCATTAGTCTAGGATTCCACCATGGTTGCCGGAATTTCCTAGGTCCCTGCCGCTCCCTACACGAAGCATAGTAGGCTTCCCTTAATGACCTGGATAGAAAATCCACCGAGTCGTCCAAGTCCCGTGTACCATTTAATCTATCCATTGCTGGATGTGGTATGGTGTCACTAAGATTACAGAATTTGACCCAGTCGGTTTTCCTAGGATTTCTAAAGGGTTTTTCCCTATCCAGTGTAAGCTGTATCGTAAACACTATCCTGTGGTGATCGGAGAATGAGCACTCGAGTGAAACTCTCCAATCCCTGATCCTATTGAAGAACGTTGGTATATTACCCCTATTGCAAACACTTAGGTTAGTAGATAGAAGGTATTGAAGTAAACACTCACCCCTGTCATTTATATCCGAGCTCCCCCACAGAGTATGATGGGCATTAGCATCACATCCTATGATGAGATCATGGCCCCTTGTGTTACACCAGTCTACAAGTGTGCGTACGGCACGTGAGGGCGGATTAGCTTCGTCGTATGGTAGGTACGCAGATGATATGATTAGGGTTGGTAACCCTTGTCGCTCTAGTGCAACTACCGTTAAATCACCAGAACTGTAATTAGATAGAAGGAAAACCTTAATGTCTTTCCTGACCAAAATACAGCTCCTTACTTTACCTTCAGGGTTCGGAGAAAGGAGCACATAGTTTCGTGACCGGACGCCTCGAACTTTACTGGCTACAAGCCAGGGTTCTTGGATTAAGGCCACGTGGATAGCTTCCTTCTCCATGAAGCGCAGCAAATCGTCCGATGCTGCTTCGGAGTGGTGCAGATTAATCTGTACCACTCTCAGGCCGCTTGGGTTCATCATTGCGCTTCACCGCGGGCAAGATCAACCGGAGTTGGTTTAGCCCGTATTTGATGACGCCTTGCGAAGAACGCAGGAGTCGGAGGGATTCTGAACCAATTTTGATCCAGAGATCCTTGCCTTCTCCTTTGTCCCTAGAGCGCCCTCGTTCAATCGTCCAGTCCTCTGTACCAAGTTCCTTATTCTGACGCTTTATAAGTGTTAGCGTGGCTTCGTCCTCCAAAAGGGGAGGAGGGACCCACACTCTCACCGTCGTACGAAAAGGTACTTGATCCAGTGGGACGATTTCGATTCTTGCATTGGGCCAGAGTTCGCCAACTCCTCGGATACAGTTACTGAGAAAGCCTAGGGCCTTCTCGTTACCGCACCCGATGATCTTGACACCCTTTAACCATTTGGCGCCATCGAATGCAGTGAAGGAATCATCCTCACTGCATGCGAGTTCGTCCACTAGTGCCCGCAAGATCTTCTCCTCCAGAAGCAGCCATCTGTCCGTAGTCATTTTCCCATCAGGTTGACTACGATCTATGATGGCTACTTGTAGCTCAGGTGCTGATGTTAAGCTAGTTGATGGTTTCAGCCGCTTACCCTCAGACACCTGCGTTTCACCTGACCTTTGCCGCTTAATACTAGGCCTGCTTGCTGTACCTTTGGAAGCCATCGCGGTTCCTCGAGTAGAGGAGATTGCGGACAGCACCTTGGGTGTTGTGCTAGCAGACTTCGTCGTGCCGCATTGGTCATCACCTCTCTTTGGCCCCGACGTGGCCCTCTTTGATGTAGATGGGCGTACGTCAAGATCCTCCGAGACGATGATCGTGTTCGGTCCAGTGCTGGCATGGGGCACATGTTTAGATGTGATCACCTGCCTGCTCTGGTTTGGTTCGGTCTTAGTCTTGGCTGGCCTTACCTCCACAACAGTAGTATTTAGCATGGCCTCATACTTCTGTATGTGGTAGGTATGTTTACGCCGCAAACGCTTTTCCCTGGTGGTCAAAGACGCGGGATCTCGCGAGTCCAACGTCCTGACATACCGGAGAGAGCGTTTGTAGCCCGCCAACCTTTTCCGTTCGTCCTGTTCTGAGTCCTGTTTCCTGTTTTTCTGTTCTGTGTCTCCCTTTGCAGGGTCATGGGCCTCCGGATGTACGTCTTCATTCGCTTTTAGCGGCTCGGAGGACACCATGAGTAAGTCCTCCTCATCAGTCTCATAAAGGTTTAACCCTTTCAGACCTGAGAGGTTGTCGTCGCTGTCGTCCATAGTCACTCTTTCCTGTCTAGTCAAAAAACTATTCGTTTTGTTTACCCCAGTAGCATCACCGACTACCAGACCCGGGGTATTCGTCTGATTCGTCGCAGTCACAGTAGCTCCAGTGGCACTCAGACCTGTGGCTTCCGCCTGAGTACTCACGTTACCCTTGGAGATTTTAGCACCCTCGACCAAGGACATAGGGCCGTCGTTAGAAACTGACATTTCATGGGGGGGGGGTTTTGGCAGTTTATACCTCTACCATAGGTAAGAAAAAGACACTGCCGCTCCACTGGAGTCAGACGCAGACCAGGATGCCGCTCAATGTGAGACAGACGCATCCTGGATTTGAGTTTTCACCAAAAACATTCGGACTGACAGAACCAGATTGTAATTTCCAGCCGCCCTTAACATAGGGAACAGACGCTAGAAGGTACGGTTATGTTGCCTAGGTAACCCAAACCACAGTCCCGGACCGACATCAGAAAATGCAGACAGAGGAAATTGGTAGCCGCCCTAACTAAGGGAACAGGCGCTACCAAGTTGAGGTCGTGATCGCTAGGCGACCGAAGATGGTCATTTACCCCACAGCCGCTCTTAACATAGAGGACAGACGCTGTGAGGTATGGGGAGGGTAGTTCTTAGATCATATCCTTAGGATGCTTAAGCCCCTGCACCGTGCCCGAAGACTCAAGGTGACTACCCGCAGCAGGGGATTTTGGAAGTTAATTTTTTATCAAAAAATTAAATCAATTTTTTAAGGCTCCTAGTCCTTTTTGGGAAGTATTTAGCAATCATCGCCAAACACTACCCCGGTTCCGAAGATCAATGGGCTTTTTAAACATACACAGCACGAACGCAAAAAATTCTCTCAGCAGATATTGTAGAATAAACAGACACATTTTATTCAGTAGCACTCCAGCTTCCAAGAAATAAGGTTTTTGTCGCTTTATAAAGCGGAAGATGGTGAATATTTAACAAAAATCTTTAATTGAAATTATTGTTTTTTGTAAATTCTTTTAATGCATGCACGCAAACAATTTTTGTATTTGCATAAAAACAATCAAATCAGTAATTTTGAAAAATACGGACCAAAGTAGGGACATTTTTTGAAACTTAAATTTTCAAATGCATTTTTTTAAAATCTTTGATTTTGGATAAACCACAAAAAAAAAAAAAAAAAACATTCAAACTCGAATAGCCCCTGATATTTCATGTCAATCGGAACAGCTGGTTAGAAATGGAATATTTATTTCCAAAATATTGTGATTCTCTACCAATCTGCATGTTACCGTGGTTGTTTGGTAAATCTTTACATATCTTATAACGAAACATGTATGATAATACAGACAAGCTCCACATGCCTTGCAATATTCAAATGAACCGCAATAATATCCTAAAGATATTATTAACTGTCAATTACAGATTTTCCTGTAGGTGACAACCACTGAGTATGTAAGAAAAATACGCATATTACTTACTTGTTTTTATAGTGGATTTTTTCAGAAAACAATAACGCAATATTTAGTAGCATTCCTTTTAAATGAAAATTGTATTTTTCGGAATTTGATAAATAAAAATGCAACAGAATTTGTGTTGTATCATGAATGATCAAGAATTATAAAAACAACGTCTTAAATTGCATTAAGGGGTATGGTCAGATGGCGTGCTTTACATTTGTTTTGTGACATGTATTTACATTATATATGGTCATTTGAAGTTACCTTTGAAGTGAAAAAAATAAAGAAATCTTAACAATTTATGCTTATTTATATTTTTAGATATCATACTAGCAGCACTAGGTTTTGTCAATTAGTATTTGTTTAAACCTTTATTATAATTTTTCAGGCGATATATTTTTCCGTCATGTTTGTAATACAGATTGGTCAAATAAATTCAACTCAAAATATCATAAAATACAATAAACTTCATATTTATTATATTATCTTCTTCTTCTCTTTATATATATAATTCTTCTGTAGGTGTGTTAGTAACTGAACTCCTCCTTAACGGCTGGGCCGATTTCGATGAAATTTGTTGTGTGTGTTTGAATGGGTCCCTGGATGGTTTAGATTCACAATTGACCTATATAGGTACAATGGGCATGGCACCGCCCATACAAAGTAAAAATTGATTAATGCATATCTGGAGTAGTATTATAGTGGGTGTCTTCAAACTTTGTGTGAGCTATGGCAGAACAACGTTTGCCGGGACAGCTAGTATATTATAATATTATTTTTTTAAAATTTTTTATTAATTTAAATTTTTTTTATTTATTTTTGATGACGCAGTGTATTTTTTGGTGTAATTAAACTGTAACACAGTATTGAAACTTTGTATGTAAGCATATCAATTATTATGTCCATCTATTTTCCGTAACTTGCATATATGTAATCCAATTACCTGGATGAGTCTTATTTTGTTCTTTAGTAGCTAAAACTAATGGTGTTTTCATTTCTGACACAAAATGTTGCCAACATATTTTGTACCACTTATTAAATGTTACTCATGCCCTCATCATTTTAAAGATCATTGCAATTTATGCAATTTTCTTTTATGTAGTTTTGACGAAAAACATTTTAACCTGCGGCAAATACTTTTGTTCCAATAATATTGCTTATATTTAATCATCTTTACCTGATGATGATGAGGACTCTTTGCTTCCATTTTAATTAACAATTTTAATAAAAAATACAAAAACTATTTCATTAACACAAACTATATTTAAAGAACATATATTTGTTTTGTCTTTATTTTTCAAAACAATAACAGCTGTTTGAATGATGCTAAAGTTCTAAACTTTTAATATAATTAATAGGGGGGTCAGACGGCATGTATTGCATGTGTATTGGGACATGTATTCGATACATATGGAATTCCATGTGTATGTCAAAATTCACGTTATACATACGATTTATAATTTCCACGTTCAAACGTACATATGTAATTGCATGTGACATAACCTCTATTAGTTTATATGTTTGTTGTTTTTAACAATATATTTATTTAAAACATTTTTAAATCACATTAAATATATTTAATGCAATGAAACTCATTTTGTTATGATTTTTCTTTACTCGTTTTTGTTTTTTTTTATTTTGCACTCACACAGTGTTGTATTTCAAAATACAACACTGTTGTACACACGAAAATAGAACATGCTCTAATTCCCAAAAATGTCACGAGTAATAAACATGTATTTTACATACACAAAGTTTCATATGGATCACACTGTATGTATATGTCTACATATGGAAAAATGTCCCAATACATGGCACAAAACACAAGCGATACATGCCGTCTGACCCCCCATTAAGGTGAAAGAAGAACATACTTTTTATGCCAGAAAAAACTGATGCAAAATTTGACTTCAATCTGATAACGAGAAACCGTGCCGTGTGCTTGTGTGTTCATATTTACGTTTTAATCAGATGATATCTAACCAAATTGGACCATAATGTTATTTTCCTTAAAGAATTAAAAAAAAGATATCGGTTTAAAAACGTGTCTCTTGCAGCAAATGAGTGAATTTTATTTTCCATTTCCTACTTTTTCAATATGAATTCTGACTTTAAGTTTTAATGTAATATGTCAAACTGTTGACAATATTGAAATTGATTGGTTGCTGCTGAAGGGTTAAGTGTGTTTTTGTCTTGCAATTAATATTGATATGCATGTTTGCATAGGTGTTGTTCTATGTGCTATATGTACAATGTACATTGTACATACATTAAAATAATCTTCTTATTTAATACATAAACATGAGAGAATATTACGTTTTTATTAGGGATGCTTTAGATATGTTGACTTTGAAGTATGAATCAAATAATAATATTGGGTGTATGACTTATAAATGCAGGATTTACAATTGAACGCCGTTTTTGTCTTTAATAACATTTATGTCATTTTGAAGGGTATATATCTGTCATTTATTCTCACTTACTTACTGAACATAATCACCCTTATTCTACTTGGCGTCGTCGACATCGTCGTCAATATTGAGTCAAAAAATGGTAGATGTTACGCCGATATCGATAACAATTGGTAACTTTTGACAGCGTTTTGTACTTTAACCCGACTTATAAAAGTATAAAATTCTGTCAAAAGTTACCAATTGTTATCGATTTCGGAGAAACACATACCATTTTTTGACTCAATATTGACGACGATGTCGACGACGCCAAGTAGAATAAGGGTGAATAGTTTTTCGAATTTTGTGCCAACAAAGCATCATAGCGGGAAGTTGTGCTTTACTACTTTACGATCAGAGGAGGACGCTCTCTCTGGGATAAGTTCAGTTTGGATCAGAGTATCCGAAATTATTTACAATGAAGTGGTTGGGATGTTTTGCTTCATCCGTCTTATACTCTAGACCTTGCTCCGTCCGACTACTATTGTTTCGATCGATGCAGAACGCTCTCTCTGGGATACGCTTCACTTTGGAATAGCAGTTCTTTTTGTTCGGAATGCAGAGTAGGTCCCACAAATAGTTGAGAAAGATGATGATGATTTTTATTAAATTGGGAATTGCGATCTTTTTAAATATAACCACTACACACCACCCTAATTTTAATAGAATTCTTCAAGACTAATTTATAACTCATCTACATATGTAGAAGTTAACATTTGTAACAAATAAATACTTTATTTTAAAGCATATGCGTTGGTATCACACATATCTTGTGGTATTTTATGAAATTTAATACATATTTTCAAATGATGCTTTAAAAAAACGTTTTAGATTCTATGTACACGTGTGGGTTTAAAGTCCTTGATGGTAATGCATTTGTCGTTAAAGGTTTTTAACACAAAAACACAATTTGAATGAGACGTGCCATTTTAATGGAAACATTATACATATGTATTTATATGTACTAATGTACATATAATATGATTCTATAACATTCTATCGAACTAATTCTACATAATATTTGTATAGAGATGAAATTGTTAAATTGAATTGTATATGAGTATCATTTTAAATGACTGGTGTATCTGATGATTGCGCTATACAAACATATATAGTCCCCTTAATAACATCTAGAACAAAAGTAATATTTCAATTGATCTTTTGACCCACTTTGTGGAAGTAGAATTTCTCCAAGTTTTGACCACATATAGAATCAGTTATGTAGATTCTTATTATGCAAAAAAATAATGGTGTATATGCTTATATTATACAATATTGTTTTATTGAGGGGACGATATAATACGCATTAATTTGTTGACAAATAAATAGATTCAATAAAAAATAAAAAAAGTTTATAATTTTTCAAATATTTATTAATAAGTTTGCCTAAAATTGTATCATGTAGACTAGGGTTCTTTCCCGGGAGGAAATTAAAAAATCGTTTCATTCCCGGGAATTAGCGGGAATTTTTTTACACTAAATAAAATAAATATATTTGGTTGTTGGTCCAGCCTTTATAAGGGTTTCTAATTTAATAGTGGCATTTGATCAGTATTGTCACAGTCGTAGTTTTAATCAGTATGAAATCAATAAATTCTTTGTTTAATTAAAAAACTTAAGAATTTCGACCATTTTTAAAATCAAATTTGAACCACTATTATTGTAATTATTTCCTCTAAATATGAATAATAATCATTGAATATCCCTAAAAGTTGTAATGTTAGGAATCTTATTAATTCGTTTAAGAGCATAAACTTCAAATTTAATTCATTCTTACTATCCAATTTTTTCTGCTGTGACTTGAGTTGAGTGAAAAAAATTCGGTTATTTTTCTTCTTTGCCAACTGACTATCTGTTGCTAGAACCGAAAAAATCGATAGATATAATTGAATAATTCAATTAACAAATTTGGCCATCGAAAAGTATCTGAATATTGTAACATTTAGAAGAAACCTTATGAAGAAATTCAGGAAAATTCCAGACAAACATTTCCCGAAAATTAACAAAAAAATATTCCCTGGAATTCCCTTGAAATTTTTCACGCGTAGGAACGATATTTAACGTGAATTGTTATTAGATTTAGAAATTAAACTGAAATGTTAAATGTAACGATTAACTTAAAACTTATTCACCCCTATCGGCAATAACATATGAAATTTATGTTCCCATGAAGTATCCATTTAACTCGAAGGGAAAATTGCTATCGCGATATTCCTATAAAAAATTCATTCACAATAGTTGATTTTTTTCTCGGGAGCAAAATTCCTTCTAAATATTTCACAATATAAGGAATTTTGATTCGCAATTGGGGTTATGCTGATTTATTTCGATCAAAGATAATAATGAAAGAAAACATAGCAATACGTTTCTTGGTTAGCCTTTAAAATCGTACAAAACACATTTTCTATTAAAAGCAAGGGGTGAGCAACTTAGATGAATAAATTAAAACTACATTAAGCTCTAATACATACTGGGTGCTTTCGCGGCGAATTAAAAGTTTGGCATATATGGGCAATTCCATGTCATCGTACGTGACATTTGTACGCCTATAGAATGTAATAGATTTTGCAAAAATAAGAGTACCTGAAAAATAATTTGGTTCATATGTTCTTTTGAAACATTGTTGTCCAAAATATCGAGCGAAATACGGGTATATCGTACGTGACATAAAACGTAAGTAATTTTTAGGTACATGTAGAAATATGCGAAAATTTGCAAATTGTGAGATGCGCTATGTTTTCTTTTAATTTCTTTCACTAAACCAAATATTTTTCCTTTACAATCCGTCATATTTATATAAAAATAATCTTTGGATGATTTTATAATACATAAAATGTAATATCGTACGTGACATACCGTACGTGACAGATTTTTCTCTTATAATAAAACCATATATATTGACAATAGCAAAAAAAACAATCAGAGTTAAATTCATTTCATACTACAAGCTAATTGGGAGCCTAGTTTTCGCCGCAATTTTAGACTAAAACATACCTAAAACATTAACAAATTAAATATAATGGCCCATAATCATAGTCAAACACTAAAGTCGGTTCTTTTTAAAAACAACTTTAAAATAAAAACCCGCTTTTTATTAATTTGCAACCATAGTCAAAATTAAAGTATGTTTTAAATTGAACCGACTTTAACTGGGTGCCACCGCAAATGTAGACAATTTTTTCATACAATATACAACAAAAAACAGACAAGTGGCAACGTTGAACAGCTGACATACAAAATTAAAAAAAAAAATCCAAAAAACGTAAACAATAAAAGTAACCGGGACATCTAAAGAAAGAAAGTTGTTTGTTGTGGAAAAGTGGAAAAGATAAGATTAATATCATAATTAGGATATTTTGGTACTAATTTTATTGATAACTGTTCAATAATTGCAAAATATCTACCAATATCTTGTAACTTAAACATTTTTTACTTTGTGACGAACTTTTTTACTCGGCGAAGAACAGCTGATGCTGTTGTTAAACGAGTTAAAAACAACTTCAGCTAGTTTTATATTTAGAGTCGACTTTAGCGTCAGAAGTATACTTTAACTTGTCTATGATAGACCTAAAGTCCACTCTTAAGTAAAGTCGAGTTTAATTCTCTTAAAATGTACTTTATTTTTGACTATAATCAGTTTAAACTATTATTTTTGTCTTTAAAGTGTTGTAATATGATCTAAATACTTTCACATAAGAATATTTTATTATTTTCTTCTATTCAAATCATCTTGAAAAAAAGTTTCAAGGGTTTTTGTGTTTACAGTCGTGGTAGCGATTCTCGTGGAATTGCCCATATGTAAAAAATATACAAAATCATATTTGCCATTATAGCTTTATATCAAACATTTTTTAATGAAAATTCTTGGCAGTGAAGTCGCAAATATTTGTAACCAGCACATCATTTCGTTTATTATTGCTAAAGTTTGCAGATCGGTGCATCTGTGAGTGATGCTCAAATATACTGCATTTACACTCACTCTCTTTTACTTAATTACATATCCTAAATTGTAATATCTATATTGTGGATATTATAAATTCTTATTTCCATAAAATCCTTTCCAGTACACTTAATCCTTAGGAAATTAAATCTGTCGCATCTGGAGCCACTTATGCCAAACCCCAAAAGTAAGCGCAATTGTGAAAGTTTCTTTTTTAGCATAAGAAGAATTATAAAAGTACATGTGACAATTAAGATGCGATCCTGAAATTAATTATTAATCTGATTAATTTCTATGTATAATAAGATTTATCACACTTGAATTTAGCAACATTACTTGTTGATATTAACATTCCATTGTTTCATTTAATACGTATGTACATAAAGTATGAATTTACAAAAAGAAAATAAAATGAAAATTCATCCGTAAAAAAAGTGATGAAAGTCATTCGAATGTTGCATTTTTTTGCAACATTGACGACATTAATACGACTTGTTTGTTGTTGGAAACATTCCAAAAAAATACATATTTTCATCAGTATTTTCTGTTAACGTCAAAAAGTTTCATTACGTTTGGACTATCGCATTCGTACTCAAAATTTTGACAGATGATATTACATGTGGGATAATGTTAAGGGGGCTTAAAAAACAAAATAGAAGAAGCAATAACATGGTAAAAACTACATATTCGCATCATACCTCGAATGTATGAACTCATAAGGAAACACAAGCACTCTCACATCAGCCATGGCATGAAGATTTCCCCATAAATAAAATATATGTATATGAGGAAAATCAAAAATTTTAATTTTCTTACGAAACGAACGCCATTTTGTAGTTGTATACGAAGATACTTAAGCAAGCTAAAAAGTTAAAAATTTAGGTGCCTATTACGAACTAAATTCGATTTTCGACTGTAGTCGAAATAGCTGATTGAACGAATTGTCATTCGGTATTATGGCGCACATTCGTTGCTTACAACCTTAGACCTGCATAAAATTAACAAAAATATTTCAGTTCGTGGTATTTGGTCCACCAAAAACAAATAAAATTACAAATACTTACATTTTCAACAATTTTTTTTATTTTATTTGCAGTGTCGAAAGCAAAAGTGTGTTCGTTGAAAAATTCGATGCACAGCGAAATTTTCGACAGCAATGCCAACTTATAATACGAATTTTACATTCGATAATTGATATTCGATAGTCAACGAATATCGTTTGACGAATGCAACTCATAACAGGGGCACATAACACATAAAAAATGCGATTTAAGTTTTTCAAAAAATAAAGTTTCGCCAATTTTAAATTTGTATTTGGGTTAAATGTTATTTTTGTAAAGTAGGTTGTATTCAATACTTTCAAATTCGAAATAAAATATGCTCTATATTTGGATATTTTTTAATATGCATTTAAATTCTTTAAACGTTTGAGAAAGTCGTGTTATATTTCTGATGATCAGCCATCAACAATAATGCTTTACTGTTGCCATATCTATTAAAAAAATTAAATTTTAAAAATCTGAAAATCGGAAAATTTTGGATTAAACCATATAATTCCAAGAAGAATTTACATAATTATTTATAAGCTATAAAAATACCAAAAGTCTAGTGACTCTACTATAACTGTTAATAAAGATATCAAATTAATGAAAAAGCTGTTGCAAGTTCCAAATCATATTTTTACATTTTCAACTTTGAAATTACCATAACTTTAAGAATTCAAAGATTAGTAACCTAAGATTTCGGATTCGCATGAATTTTTACCATGATCTACCAATGTGTGTTAGTTATTTTTTTTATTTGGAAACAAAAAAGAAATACATACAAGCCAACTGAATTTGGTTGCAACGATTCTCCAAAATTTTTGATTTCCCGCATATGGACAATTCCATGTCATCGTACGTGACATTTGTACGCCTATAGAATGAAATAGATTTTGCAAAAATAAAAGTATCTGAAAAATAATTTGGTCTTTATGTTCCATTCAGAGGGTACTATATTTTACAAAAAATAATATGTTCTTTCGAAATATTGTTGTCCAAAATATCGAGCGAAATAAGGGTATATCGTACGTGACCTACAGTGAGTATACACCAAAAAGATAATGAAAATCCTAATATTTATCCATCGATTAAATTTTTAAGTTTGGGTTTGTTGGAGATTGGGTTGAATAATAGATTCGGTTGTGAAAAAATAAGATTTAAGTCGGACTATAATGATTTTCATGATCTTAAAAAAATCAAAAAATTCGCAGGTGTTTACTCACTTTTGAGGCAGTGTGTAAAACGAAAGTAATTTTGAGGTAGATGTAGAATTATGCGAAAATTTGCGAATCGTGAGACACTATACCAAATATATTTCTTTTACAATCTGTCATATTTAAATAAAAAAAACAATCTTTGGATGATTTTATAATAAATAAAATTTAATATCGTACGTGACATACTGTACGCGAAAGATCATTATCTTATAGTAAAACAATTTATATTCAAAATAGCAAACAATTAAACAATTAAATATCAGTTTAAACTATTATTTTTGCCCTTAAAAGGTTTTAATAAGCTCTAAATACTTTCACATAGTTAGTAACATTTAAGTGTTTTCTCCTATTCAAATCATGATGAAAAAAGGTTTAAGGATTTTTGTTTTTTCAGTCGTGGTTGTCATTCTCGTGGATTGCCCATATGTATGTACCCATTTACAATAAATCGAAAATACATACTTTTTTAATACTTCGAAACTTTCAATATGAAATTCTAATAAATAAAGTTTAACGATCGTAGTATCTACATACCTGGAAAAATATATCGCTTAATAACAATGCTCGTGCCAGTATTTATTAACAAAAAAAGTAAGCAATTTTAACAAGTTTCATCAAAGGATATAAATAAATGTGTTTCAATTGAATGAAATTGTTTTGTTAAGAGAAGACGACGAAAACAAAAAATAACAAAACAAAAGAAAGTAAATAAATTTTACCCCATTTTAGGAAAATTAAAGCTTAATAATGTGTCATTATTTTTAAAGAACCAACAACACAAATGATGCGTAAATGTACGCTTTAACTTTTCTTATTTACGAGTAGATTCTCTCCATTTTTTATTTATTTATTTATATTACTTTACTTTATTTTATTATTTTTATTTTGTCTTCTTGTTTCTACTTATGTATTAAATATATACTTTTGTACATATAAACATAGAAAAATATGTATTTAATGTAATGTTTGTATGTATGTGGTATATGTTGTTAACAAAATGCAATTGCCATTAAAAAAAACTAAGTGCTTTTTTTGCTTCTCTTTGCTCTTCTCTATGTGGTTTTTTGATAAAATTTGTCAAAGGACAAAATATAAAGAAAAAACAAAAACAGCTTAAAATAGCAGAAAGAGCTTGTTTACAATAAATAAATAAATAATGAAATGAAAATAACAATTCACACATACAAACCTATATCTATAAATCATAAATACTCTTTCATGAATTGCTGTCTGAGTGAAGGTGCAGGGTGGTGGGTTAAAGTGTAAAGAACACATTAATAAACACCTTTCCAAATACTTATTTGGATGGCAAGTAGAAACATTCAAAAATAAGTTTATGATAACGAACATTGTTCACATAAAATCCAGTAGCGCAAACGTTATAATATCTCGATTTTAGGGATTAATTCTTTTTTCTATATTATTATTTATTTAAATTCAAAACCAATCCCATTGGTTCAAATATGGCTTATATTATACTAAACAACAATAATACATTTAAAATTATAAAAGAAAAGAATATATTTACGAATTACATAGTTAAGAATTACGTTCTTTCAAATAATTAATTAGTTTTTTTTTTAAAGTTTCATCAGAATAAGAAAAAGATTTTAATTCCCTAGGAAGCGTATTCCATACTCTAGATACCCTCACTTGAAATGATCTTTCATATACAGCAGAGGCAATCTGAGAAAATATTATCTGTGGATTCCTCAATGATCTAGAAAATTTAAAGTTATCAGCGATGTATTTCGGACAATTTCTCCTGATAATCTTGTAAAATAATAACAAAATTCTTGAATGAATCAAGTTTTCAAAAAATCAAGTTACAAAAAGTACTGTAAATGATGTCGTAAGAAAAAGAAACCAAAAAAGTTAGCAGACGAGACCAAGACTTTACAATGAAAATAGTGCACTGTATTCAACAAAATCCTGGTTTATCTGATAATTATCGCACAAAAAATATAAACCAGTCGTAGTACAGCACGAAGAATACGCCTAGATGCTGGCTTACGGTCATATTGTAACATTAAATATCCAAATCGTTCTGAAAAATTCCAAATATTGGAAAATTTGACCTTTGACCTTCACGATTTAAGGTTCAACCTTTCCAATTTTAGTAAAACTTTCAGGGTATATTTAGAATTATCTGGAATATAATATTCTGAATAGGTTTTACTTAAAATTCGTAACAGTAAGGAAATATAGCTCATTCGCAAAAAATTACCAAATAATTGGTTTTTCTCGAAAATTTTAAAATTTAAATCGCAGGTACGGAAAAACTATAAGAGATATTTTCATAATTTTTTCACGTTTTTATTCCCTATTATATTCTAAATAAATCCCAGTGAGATGATCAAAAAATTCTGAAATTTCTTTAACAAAATTTTTAAAAATTTGAAAATGGAGTTTTGAAACTGCCGTTAAAATTTTTTTATTTTTTTGGTCATACCTGCGAATAGGTTAACGGTATCCTAGGAAAACAAAAGCTCATATACAAGTAAATATGGGCATATTTTAAGTAAAAATTACCTTTTATTTTAATATTTATCAAAATATGTTAATTTTGTTCCTATATTTCTTGTTCTAGTTGCCTGAAACACGTTAATGGCCTGGCGAATTTTTAATAACTTTAACATTTATTGACCAATTTCTGTTTTTTATGTCTCACTAGAACGACAATTACGTACACATTTCTATTATTTTATATTAAATTGCAAAAGTAATTTTTTAATGGCAAAATTTTTACAAAAACTGAAAAAACTGCATTGTTTCCCCTTGTAAATGCATCTCAAAACTTCAGAGGGCTTACGGCACGTCTTTACCCCAACCGATTTACCTAAAATTTTTTCAGGATGATTTTTTTACTAATGTTTGGCCATTCTCATTGGTGAGAATAGCCAAAATCCAATTTTCGTTTATTGAGGGCCACCCAATTTTACCCAACTTTCGGAAAAATATTTTGTCAAAGCTAAATTAAAGAAAAATGGAAGCGCTATTATCAACAATAAAAAAAATGTTATCTGTGTGGAATAAACATGCAGCACTGGTGGTCAAAAACTAGAATTTTTATTAAAAATAAAGATATTTAATTAGTTTTATTTGCATATTCATAACTGTTAATAAATAAGATTAAATTTATGGTTGAACATTATAAAATCGTATTTTATTAAGGCTTAAGTGCGACTTTAAGTTAATAATGCTTTATGAGAATAATATTGTTTTAAATTGGATAAGTGGCTAAAATATTACATACAATTGAAATTGAGGGATTTCACAAAATTCTTATTTAAAAAAAAAATTCTTAATTGGCGGCTCTCGAGGTAATTTAGTTTTTGATCATACATTTTTTCAAATTATTTATTTAAAATAGTTCGTAGCCTATTTTCTAATAGTTTATTTCAGACTGTTTATTTGGGTTGTTAATTTACGATTTTGTAATTTAAAATTTTTTGTTCCAGTACAGTAAAAATTATAGAAATAGATAAAATTTAATTCTTAAAATCAATTTGTGTGCTCTATTCGGACTATTAAAAAAATTATATTTTTTATTTGGATGTGGATTATGATAACCAGACGTCAAAAAACAGTTTTTAAAACTATTTATCACTTCACTATAAATTTTAAAACTATCAGCTATGGAAATAGCAGAATGAATACTGCTTTAATTTTATAAATGGTTTTGAAACAGGTTGTTGTATAATAAAAAAATTAAATGTGCTTTCCAAACTTCAATACGTTTAATTTAAAAACTACGAAATATAAATGTAATTTTTCTTAGAGCCAGTTTTTGACTTCTTATTTAAATATGAATTATATTTAAGTTCTATTTAAATACGAAAATCATTTTCTCATTGCTTTTTTAAATGATACTTAAATGGTCAACAAACTATCATATGTTTTTGACAGCTGACTTTTGTTGTTTGGTTTTTTTTCACTCTATTGTTGTGAAAAAAAACCAAACAACAGCGTCTTGCTAAAACTACAATTCCGATGCGGGGCAATTGGAGCTTCTTTTGTGCATTTTGTGCATTACCAATAATTTTATTGTTTAATAAACTTTTATTTCTTATTGCGCAAAATGTATCAATTTTTGTTTTGGTTGAACAGCTGTTTTAAGCAAAACTATCGATAAATTTTTGATATTTAGTAGTGCTACCATACTTATATCTTATTTAAATAAGACAAATTATGTATTTAAATACAACATAATTTTAAGTAAAAATTAACTAAATACGTATTTAAATAACATGTTAAAAACTGGGCATTAGTAATTTTTCTAATCATTAATTTTTTGCAGAAATAGTTACAGCTTTAATGTATTATACTGTACATATTTCTACAATAGCAAGCAGTTGGAATTTTTTGATTTATTGGTAAATTTTCATTTGACTCTAATTTTGATAAGGGGTAGTAGGTAGACTAGGTTTTCATTTTCTCCTAACTAACCAATTAGGTTATGTAGAAAAACTTATCAGTTTTCAACAGTTCAAAAGAAGAACAAAAATATTTTCATAATGTTTGTGGCATTAACTATTTTAGTACATTATTATGTATCTGTTTAAAAAAGCTTAAAACCATGTTTTAAAAATATTTGTAATGTAATGTACAAGTATACGAAAAGAAATCACAAAAAATTCCCAAAAACAGATTAGTTTTCTGTTTTCAGTGAAATTCACAAATTTCACTTATAAAATCGATATTTGAAATAATTTTTTTTCTGCAAAGACATTTCTTTTCATACGGAGTTTCCCGTAAAACACTCTTTTTTACTAAAAATATTTCCGTTTTATTTACATAAATAAGCTCTGTTTCTTCACAATATATATCGATACTACATTTCAAATTATTCTCTATTTATTGAAAAATGTTCTGAATATACTTAGCAGTTGGTTCATACATATATCTATTATATATTTGAATATTGTACAGTGGGTCATGTCACAATATAAATATTTGTAAATACGCAACATCTACTGAACTGAAGAGTGAGCCAGAAAAAAACTTATACTTGTATTAAGTTAAATAAAACTTGAACCGTTCAATATAAAAATTCTCTAAAATACGTAAATTTATTAAAATATTTTGCAAATTCATTAAACATTAAAATATTGGCAAATGTATATATTTCTGTGTTTAGAGATGCTAATCGGGACTGATTTTTGAAAATCCCGGGGATCGGGATTTGGTAAAGAATCCCGAAATCCCGATTAGGGGTTTCGGGATTTTCGGGAAATCTAAAATCCCGAAAATTGTAAGATAGAAATGTACATAATTATGTCTTTACAATTGAAGGTAAATTTTTTATTTAGCAATTAATTTTTATTAGACACTAAAAACCATACTATTGCATTTATGGTTTCGTCTGCCATTCTGGAACGAATTTTGTTTCCGACATATGCTGCTGCCGAAAAACATCCTTCGTATTGGCAAAACCGTTTGCAAATACTTACAACAAATCTGTAAGTATTTTCCTCTTGTTCCTTCAGAAATAAAGTGATCTATTTCTTTTGCAAGTTGCAAATCTTTATTATTATTGTTATTATTTGGATTTTTTACTATTATTAATAATATATTTTAGCCTTTGAGCAATCGAAATATTTTCATTTTGTTTGCGCACCTCATCTGAGATAAAAATCAATTTCGTTTGAAAAGGATTTAAATTGAGTTTTGTTAGATAACTTACAAAAAATGTGAAGAATTGATTTTCCAGAGCCCCACTCTAGGAAAACCAAAAATACAACTTTATTTTATTAACTAAGTTGTAGCAGGAGTTGAGCTTAACAACTTTGCTGAACATCACTTTGCGATATTCGGGCATGTAGAATGTCAAAATAAATAAAAAAGGCACACAAAAATGACAATTTCCCCTATTTATTTATGAAAAACGGGATTTGGAAAATCCCGAAAATTCTGGGATTTAAAATTAAAAAATCCCGGGCTTCGGGGCTTAAAAAATCTCGAAAACCCCGGGATTTTCGGGAACGGGATTCCCCGTTTGGAATCTCTAATCGTAGCTGATGTCACAAATGATAGAATTCTTTTGCCACAACAAGAAACTTCTTTGGGGAATTTTATTTATTTTTTTGTCCGGTATTGTTCTTGAACATTACCTCGTCCTTCAGCCACAAAAAATCTTGTCCCGGAAGTTGTGAAAAATCTGCCAGTACATAAGTTTCATCATCCATCACACAACAGGTGTACTTTTATATAAAATGTGACCTAAGATTTATGGCTCGTTCATTTGATTTTGGAACCTTCTGAACTTTATACGACTTCAACCCAGCATTAGCTTTGTGGGTCAAAGTTACTCGGTTGATGTTTTAAGAATTCTGACCAGTAGTTTACCATTTATTTTGGATTCAGTCCCACAGTACATTGCAAATTCTGACACATTTACAAAAAAAGTAGGGCAATTTATTTACAGTCAATCCTAATGTACAAAATGTCATTTTGTATATGTATGTATGTTTGTAATATTATGACTTGTTACTTTACCTTCTATGAATTTCTCTACAACAGATAAGTTCCTAGATATGAATTTATGTATGTTGTACGTATTAATGGATGTGTGAATGTGTAAATGGTTGACTAAACAAACACAACGAAATTATGTAACTTAAAGTAGTAAATAAGTATTTATAAAATATACATCTATATCGTTTTTAAATATTTATGAATGTATTTTTATTAGGGTGTCGTTGTTCCCAATATGAAAAAATATGAAAACAAAATTATAAAAGCCATAGGACCAATTTATCCTTTGATCCAGCTCTCAAAATACTGAACATCTTAGTATGAATGAAACTTTAATTTTAGTTGGAAACATCCACAACTTTTTTATGTGGCCACCCTAATGTACATATGTATATATGTAGATACATGTACCAATGGTTATATATAAATTTGTATACATAGAAACGCTTACAAATACAATACCATAGATACTACCTTATCTTCATGTATATGGGGCATTTCATGTCAAGTGCACCAACTTTTGAAATCGATGTCTTCCGATCGGGATAGTAATTTAGACACAATTTTTCAACAAGATCGGTCGAGAACTCTCTGAGTTAGAGGGGGTAAAAATTTGACATTTTGGCCAAGCAGGTTTTTTTTTTCTTTTCCCAAATAGTTTATATAGCTCTTTCTTCAATCTTTCGAAAAAAAATATTTAAAAAAAATAAAATTTTTTCAATAATTTTTTTCCGAAATCAAAAACTTTTTTGACATTTTTTTCGTGGACCTTTTTTTTCTTAAAATATAGCTTAGATATTTCCCTTGAAGACCTATTTGGTTGCTTAGTGGGATGCGAGTTCGGTATCTATCAAAATAAATGTTTTGTAACTCAAACATACAAATTTTTACTTTTTTTGCAAAATCAAAAACTTTGTTGACTTTTTTTTCAAAATGGACCCTTTTTTAATTTTTTTTTAGCTCAAACAAAAGCTTAGATATTTTCCTTGAAGACCCTTTTGGTCGCTTAGTGGGATATCTATCAAAATAAATACTTTGTAACTCAAGACATACAATTTTTCAATTTTTTTTTGCAAAATTGAACTTTTTCCCAATATGGTCCCTTTCTTTTTTAAACCCCTCTAACTCAGAGACTCAGAGAGTTCTCGACCGATCTTGTTGAAAAATTGTGTCTGAGTTACTATCCAATAGAACTAACCTTGGTGCAAATTTCATCCCGATCGGAAGACATCGATTTCAAAAGTTGGTTTACTTAACATGAAATGCCCCATACATACATACTTATTTATTTTTTTTTTTAGCATAAAAAAAGTTTCTATTGCCAGTTACAATGATATAATATTTTCTGCAAATCCGGAATATTAGAAATTTTTATTGTCTTCATTTGATATTCTCACAAATACGTATTCGTTATGTTGTGTTTGTAGTGGAATGTTGATCAACATTATTAAGTTTAGGAAATATGTTGACGTTATCAATATTTACAAAGAAGATTTACTGAAAACATGCTCGTACTTTACTTAAATTCACATTAGAAATATAATAGTTATTGAGTATTGGTTTTGTGTGTGAGCAAGTATGTGGTAGAAAAGTATTTAAGAATCTCTTTGGAATCATTTCAAATATGTATCATTTAAACCTGTGATAGATGAATTCAAGTTTAGTTAGTTCTCAGTTGAGTTGAGTGGTAAGAATTTAGACTTAATTTAACTTGATGTACAAAAACTTATTTATCTAATAATTCAGTAAACCATACTGAATTAATGCACGATTCACAAATTTGAGTTATTTATTGCAGATTTTGTAAAGGTTGTTTTATCATTATAAATGTATACATGACTTTATATTGGACCTTTTTGATTTTCCATGCTTCCAAGGTCTAAAATTGTTTTCTGTCTTCTGAAAACCAAGTGCCAAAAATTTGAGCAATTTGAATGTTCGAGTCATAGAGGATAGACATAGAGCGGAAACTCTCCTGTCAAAGACCTAACTCAGTTGTCAGAAACCTAAGTGGTGAGAATGTATTTGTAGAAAAAACTATGTGAAAACAAAAACAACACTCGTATGTGTGATTATTTTGAGTAATTTTTTTGTTTGAGTTTTTTCATAGTTTCCGCTCTATGTTTCTCTATGGTTCGAGTTTTTAATTGAGAAAAAAAATCCAATTAATAAAGATTTCATATTTTATTTACCCATAGATGTTTAAATATAAAAATTGTCTGACATTGTTATAACATGATACCAAAAAAATTATAAAATTTCATATACAAATCGAATCCCGAATTTTACATTTTAAAATTTTTTTTAACGAAATTTAAAAAACTTCATGGACTGAATGAGGGCCAACAATATTTTTTTTTTAAATTAGCTCGACCTATTTTTTTGGTTTTTTAAATATGGCGGGCTTACGGAGGGTCGAATGTTCAGTTATCTCCAAGGCTTTAAATCGTTGAAAAAGTTTTATTTTTATTATGAAATATTGAAAATAAGGACTTCAGGCAGTTATTTACAAAATTTTAACTTTGCGGAGGACCTGAAAGGAACCGAAAGTGACCTGCAAGGATCCGAAAGGGACCTGATTTTTGTTAGAATTTTATTAATATATTGATTAATTTGTAACATTTATAATATTTTCTATTACAAGTCTATTTTATGGTATTTTACGAAACAGTCTTTTTATCATTACAACATAAATAACATAAAGAACACAACAATGAGAAAGCGGATTTGCCAAGAGGCAAACAAATATATTATTCCAAAGATGATAGTGTACTTCAAAGTAATTTTGAAAAAAAACGGTCAAAATATGTTTTGTTTTCATTTTGTAAGCATATTATTGTTATGGAACTTATAAGTACCGTCGGTCGACAAAGGGTTAAAAGTCACACGCATTCAATGTTGGAACATGTAGAAATATTATGGTTATTGCAATCATTTATATAATTACAGTGACTATAATATTGTTAAAGAACCAAAATAAAACGTTTCTAAACCACTGTGCCAAAATCCAATACAAGGGCACCCCTAATGCACACATGTATGCACATAAAGAACTCTCTAATTTCTAAACATTATATAATAACAAAAGTTCTCAAATCATGTTATTTATATTTTATGTCTGCAAGTTTTGTTTACCACATTTCGAATGTTGTTGGCAATACAATAAATGGTATAAATACAAAAAAAAACAACTAAATAAATAAATAGGTGTGAATTTTATTGCAGAAAATAACAAGAAATGACAAAAAAAAGAAGGAAATAAAATATTAACAACTTCTTTCTGTAAATAAAGTTTTTCTGTCATATTTTTTCCTAGGTTGAATACCACTACTAATTTAGCAAATTTAACCACATATTCTAGAAATATGGTTTTTTGTAAATATTTATTTATAACTTATATGTCATGTACTAGGAGCTGTAGTGTTGTGAGTTGGACATGTTGAGCAAGAAACAAAAAAAAATGTCAATATGAAATGTTTACTATAAAAATATTTGTTTATTACTCATACGTTACAGTGTACGAATTTTTAAAAATAATTTGTTTAATAAATATTTTACATATCGTTACCTTAATATAGAAACGCCTTAACTCGTTTTTTTTCCCAAAATTTAGCTTTTTTCCATACTTCGGTAGATAATCCCATAATACACCATTAATAAAATAAAATGTCACAACAATAAATTGGTTGAAGACCTTCATAAATGTCTGTGTTTAAAAAAAAATTGCAACTACAGAACTTTAAGTTTTATGAAGTTGTTTCCTTCTCCTCTAAAGTAAGGAAAATGTTAGTTAGGATCTTTCTATATTAAGGTAGCGATATACATATCTCTATATATATAAAACATACACAAAAACAAGGTTTATATACTATGTTTCTCGATGCGCTTACAAAAATGATATTGTGTTTGTCCACAACATTTTCAGGATAACAAAAAGAAATATAAATAATTACACATGTATTTTTTTGACACTTCTGGTATCAAAAATATTAGAAAATAGTTTGATGTTCGACTAAACTTTTTTACTTTTATTTTGTGTTTGAATTTATATTAAATAATAAATCTTATAATTAAATATTTTTATAATAATTTATGTTTAAAAAAATATAAATTGCAATAAAATTATCTAATATAAGTGGGTGAAATCACAAAATGTTACATAACCATGTAACCGTTTATAATCTTATTTATGGACCATATCATCGACATATTCTTTACTTTACTTTCGCGCATAAATAGCAAACAGTTTTTAACAAATTTTTTAGGCAATTTCTAAAGCAACACAGTGATACAAAAAAATATGCAGGAGTTCTCATTTAGCAGTTCTGCGTTTTTGGAGTTCATACTTTGCGTAGGTTTAATAGAGTACAATTTATTTGAAATTTTTAATTTTCCTGTTTTATAATAAAACTTTTTTGTTATGGGAAGGAGGTATAATATTTTGCTTTATAAACCATCGATAATGGTGGAGGTAAATTCTATATTGAACATATTTTGGCTGTTATTGAAATGCAGACACAAATTAAATGTGAATATCAAATAAATTGCTGTAATTTTTCTCGAATTAATAATACCAATTCAGATACGTTTTAAAAAAACAGATTAATTGTATTCACTCGTACGTAAATATTTAAGTACAACCACAGTCATTGATGTGATTTCTAAAAGCATTTATTAAATCTGGCACCAGCATTATTTACAACTTTGGTATCTTTGTTGACCTCCACTAAAATTTTTCGGCAAATATTTTCGTAGAATATTTTAATCCTTAAATGTTTTTTTTTGAATTTTCTTGAAAACAGGGACTAATTTACCCCTAAAAAGTGGAGATAGAGGGTTAATATCTTCCACAAAAACGATCCCCATAAAATTCCACCATATAAATCTGACAATAAGAATTCTCTCAGACATTAAATTACAAAATTTTTTTTCAGTTAGTATAAAAAATTAAAACTTTCATCCACTGTAAAAAAAATTCAGACCAGCTGGACTATAAGTTTATTCTACAAAAATTACCTACTCAACATGCCCTTTCAGAATTATAGGGTCGCTATTCTGTTCCAATCAAAAAGTCTCAATTTGTTGTACAGTGAAATTTCTTAAACGTGTATTTTGAAGTCTTTCAGCGGGAGGTAGGTTTTGATTTTAGACCCATAGTTTCTTGAGGAAATTTTCTTAAAATTTTTCGTAAATTACATTACTGTTGACCAAAAAAATTGACCCACCCTAATGTTTATACATATTAAATAATTGCTTACTGTTAGAAGCAATCAATTTAACAAAATTGAGCAAAACTTTTTCGTTCTTCGAAATGTGATTGTTTACCATACAAATTAAGGAAATCTACAAATTTGCCAACGCCGTTTTGGGGTTGTATAAGGCGATATTTATTTATCCTTTAAATAAATTTTTGTAAATACAGCAATACCCCGGCTTGCGTCGTACTTGAATTCAAATATAACGATTTTAACGTCTGGTTTAATGTTGCATAATGTTTAACGTATCTTTGGATATTATTAACATAACTGTGGAACATACAATATTAAATAAAAGCTTTGAGTTGAGCATTGTTTGTAAGTATGGTGACACTAAACTATTAAGCTGCCAACATCGAAAGCTCTACAATTCGAATATACTAGTTAGAAGATCATTGTAGAAATAGAGCTTTTAAGAAAAATCTAGATGGTAATGCAGTGTATATAAATTGACCGTGAGGACACCAGTCAGTCTAATTTGAAGTATCGTTAAGTAAAGAATAAATTTACTGCCTTTAAGTGTGCTGTATATTCTTGTACATTATAAAGGAAATAAACCAACGTTTTTAAAAGTTAAAAACGTAGCAATATAATGTTCATAAATAGAAGTTTTATACACAAAGTTTGAAATCTTACTTTAACGTTTAATATGTTGTACAAAGAATTTTTACTATCAATTTAGGAAATTTACATGAAAATTGATTAGAGTGTATGATTGATACTTTAACCTTTCCTATGACTTTAGTAGTCATTCACAAAGTTCTGTTCTTGATGAGTTAATCCAAAGATGATCCGAAAATCAAAGTACGTAGTCGTTTCTAATAAAATTTGCAATTTAACCAACTTGGAATAACATTATAAACAAATGAATGAACAATTTCTTCATGTTTAACCCTCCGTTACTCGCAACTGATCTGGTTGATACAGACAAAAAAATTTTTATTGTAATTTGTTTTAAACACCCTATATTTTAAGCTATTTTTTGATAAAAAATATATTTTTACGGCAATTTTATTTTTATTACTCTTTTAAATACTTTGAATTTAATATTGTTTTAATGTTTTCGAAATAAAAAGCGAAGAGATTGTTTTTAAACGCGCCGTTTTTTTATTGATATCAATTTGATGCATTGAGACAAGTCTCGATTGAAAATGATTGCGACTAACGGAGGGTTAAGCTTGCTTTTATTATTTTCCAAAGATTTTTATTATGTTTTATTTTTAAAGTAAATCCAAAACTTGTTATTTAATTTTCAATTGGTCTATTGTATAAATATGTAAAAAACATAAAAATAAGCTCGCAATAAAAGTCGTATTTACTAATGTTTCTCTTTTTTTTTTATTTAGTTTTTGTTATTATTCTATTTTATGGTTTTTTATGAGAATTTCTTCGACTCCAATAGTGTTTCATATAATCCTTTATGACAAAAGACTACAATTACTCGCCATCACAAGGATATAAATAAACACATGGACTTACTCTTATAAAGCCTGAATGTTCACTACAAATAAAATAGTTTTGTAAGGATTTCTATAAATACTGCAATTTAAGACATAAACTTAAGGTTAAGAGAAGGTATGCCAAACAACCATATAAATTGCTATGAAATTTATCTAAAGGTTTTAGAAAGTCGATTTCAACAATCGTTAAATTTAATTTCAAGAAGTCATGCAACTTTTGTGTTTCCTTGGCAAACATTCCCCAATAAGTTTTTATTAGTAGTTAGCACTATTGTGTTTCTTTGAAATAAACTTATTTACACACTCAAACTCTATATAATCATTTGCACAAAGAATCTTTCTAAATTAGAACCCAAAAAATCTGCCATGATAAACAGACATTTACTTACTATGTATTCTACTTATAGGTTACCCAGCAGTTCAGCAAGTAGTCAATGTATCCTTTTGGAGTGCAGAGATATATGAATTGGTTACTTTATATATCCCTGGTAATCTTTAATCATATTAAACTTTTGGTGAGTAATTCGCACAAACTGGTTGATATAATACTCATACAGTTTATTTTCTTTTTACTTAAGTATACATTTATCCCATATAACCTAACGTGAACTCAGTTGTAATCACTTTAAGTGGCTATTGTGTTCTACACTTTATAAAGTAGTTACTTAAACCACCATAAGTAATCTATTGGAGAGTTGTCGGAGGAAGGTTTGTTTACAAGTAACCAGTTGGGTAAGGTAACTGGACTGGATCATTTTAATCCAAAGGGTAAATGCGCGTATTAAAATAACTAGTCACGTAGCTAGTAACTAGGTAAAATCTCTAGTTCGGGACAGTCTCCTTGAACTGCTGGCTACATACAAGTAAACAAACATAGATACATACTTAGGTTCTCATTTATACTCGTTGAAGTATCCTTAAACTAACTAATATATGTACACACACTTAGAAAAATGTTGTGCATGTCGGAAGCACATAAAATCTTATTTCGCTCACACTATTGTGTTCAAAGATTTGAACTTGAAGCGAAGGTGATTATAAAAAAAACTCTTACAAATAAAATAAGTATCTTCTCATTGGAGCTAAATACCCTATTGGGTTTTTTGTTTTCACCCACGCTTCTAGTCCGATTCTATATTCATGTTTTTCCTTTTTTTTATTTCAAAGTTCCTCAATTATTCGTCCGAGTAGAAGTTTAGTGAAACACAATGCTTGTGACATTGTCCAGTCACATCCGTAAAATAAAATAAATTAAGAGCTTTTTTGTTGTTGTTTGTTGTTGATGATGTTTTTGTTATGGTTGTTTGTTCTTCAAAAAGATCAATGGATTTATTATACAACATTACGTGTTGTTCACTACACCCTATATATACATTAGGGTGGGTCAATTTGTTCGGGCGCTAAAAACCGTGACTTGCATATAACAAAATCGGAATCTATACAAAATTCTAAGGAAATTATCAAAGGAAAGTATGGGTCTAAAATCAAAACCTAGCTCTAGCTGATATACTTCAAAATACACGTTTAAGAAATTTCATTGTCCAACAAATTGAGACTTTTTGATTGGCACAGAATAGAGTCACTATAATTCTGAAAGGGCATGTTGAGTAGATAATTTTTGTAGCATAAACTTGAAGTCCAGCTGGTCTGAATTTTTGTTTACAGTGGATGAAAGTTTAAATTTTTTGAACGTGGGGTGCATTATACTAAGTGAAAAAATTGTTGTAAGTTAATATTGTGAAATTTTATGGGGATAATTTTCGTGGAAGATCTTAACCCTCTATCTCCACTCTTTTGGGGTCAATTTGACTCTTTTTTCGAGAAAATCAAAATAAAATCCTTTAAAATATTCTACGGAAATGTTTACGTTTTTGCTATACGCCTGTTGAACAAAACAATTTACCCACCCTAATATACATACATACTATACCTTCATTGTATAACATACTAAGTCCTAATGTTGAGTTTTTAGATATAAATACGTTCTTTGACGATATCTCTTATAATTGTCTAAGTTTAAACAAATTTAACGTTTATGGGTTAGCAACATACTTCAATCTTATTACTAGCCAATTTTTCTTAAATGCAATTTCTATGAAAACATAGTAACTCGACATAATATGTTTTAGAATTGAGATAACGACATGTACATATCTATATATATAAAAGAGTAACGTGACTGACTGACTGACTGACTGACTGATTCATTCATCATCGCACAGCCCAAATTCGGTCGTTAAGGGGGACAAATGGGGCAAAAACGGGTAAAACCTGTACCTCTATATCTCCAAAACAAATAAACTTAGAAATAATATTTTAAATGCGTCCGCCTGTAATCAAAAAAAGAGCCGACAGGTGTTTGGTACTTTTTTGAAATTCAAAATTCAAGTGGCCATATGGGGTAAAAATAGTCCCCGTAGAACCCTCTGTTAACATGTATATCTCCTACATAAATAAACATAGAAATATTATATTGAATGTATCTGGCTCAGATCAATAAAAACTAGAAATCTTTTTGGTACTTTTTTGAAATTCGAATTCCTAAGGCCTCAAAATTGTTTTCTTTTTTGGTACTTTTTTATCAAAATGTATTTTCTCACTAACAATTCCATGAACTATTATTTTCAAATAGTACGTATTACTAGGTACTTTTTTGAAAATTATTTCTTCACGGGGGATAAAAAGGGGACAAAAAACGGGATAAAAACGGAGATTTGATATTATTTATTCAATTTAAAAATAAAAAAAGATAAAATATTCTTCCAACCACACAAAAAAGAATCCACAACATGCTATTCGGAAGTCAAATACAAATGGGTAAAAAGGGCCAAATTTCAGTACACTTATATTGGTACTTTTTTGAAATTCAGTTCTACTATTCTATTCAAGTAGTTTTATTTTTTTTTCAATAAAATTGTTTTGCCTCCACTGAGATTCGAACCGATGTAGTTCGGCTACAGTTCAGTAGTCTAAACCCTTAGCCTACACCAGAATGTTTATTTTCATGTTTATAATACTAATTTTATTTTAAAATATATAGTTTTTCACCCTATTCACCATTAGTTGAATTCTAATGGTGTTGAAAATTCCAATAGTACAGACATAAACCTTAACCTTTTTTGTAAAAATTATTATTTTCACCTTATTCAATAAATTTAAAATTTATTCAACATACAGTTATATGAAATGTATATGGGAATTTATGAGGGAAAATATTAATAACAGTGTTGTAAATATAGTTGGTTTAATGCTATTTGAAATGTTATAGTTTTATTTGATAAAAAACTACAAAACAAATTATTTTGTTGAAATGTGAAACAAAACAAAAAATATTCATAAAAATATATTCATTAAAGCATTTCTCAAAAAAAAATCACGTGTTTATTCCTATTCGCTAAAATAAGAATTTTGTTCTCGCAAAATTTAATAACAATTTCAGTAAATTAAGGTCCTCATTTTATAAAACAAAACGTTTGGAAGCGTAAGCAATTTGTATGAAGAATACTGGGAAAAAAGTTTAAAACTTATTTCCATAGAATTTTATTTTAACGTTTGTCATTTCGTTTTATAAAATTAGACCCTAAAAAAATTAAAATGTAAAGCACTATGTGTATCTATGAGTAAATCATTATTTATACTCTATTTATCAAGTTCATAAAATCAACTTATCACTCAAATGTAGTATTAGAAACTTTTTATAAATTTAAAAAACAGAATTTACGCAATATGTGTCTCTATGATTAAAACCTTATTCATATTCAATTTATCAAAAGATTATAAAACAAATTTAGGGCCTCATTTTATAAAACGCAACGACAAACGTTAAAATAAAATTCTATGGAAATAAGTTTTAAACTTTTTTCCCAGTATTCTTCATACAAATTGCTTACGCTTCCAAACGTTAAACAAATTGTGTATGAAAAAAATTCAAGTTTAAAACCTTATTACCAGTATTCTTCATACAAATTGCACGCTTTATAAAAAAAAAACATTTTTTTAGATAATAACAAATAAATTTTCGCATAAATAAAATCGTTTACACAAACATTTATTTAAATATTTTTATTTCGATGAATAGACAACACTATTTACATATAACCGTCAACTCATTTGAAAAAAAATAGTTGTGTAATAATAAGTGCTCAAATTTTATAAATTCAATTAAAAGAAAAAATTCTACGTTACTTAGAAATGTAAGTTTTTTAATTTCATATTCCATATATATATATTAATCTTCATTAAGTTTTATTACGTTTTTATCGTGTAAATAAAATGTATATGTACATACATTCACACCACAATTTTTAAAATTTTAAAAAATGATATGCTATTAGGTCATATTGTCATAATGTCTTTATTGTCATAATGTCCTAATATATTATGATAGTTTAAACAATTTTTGTTGTGTTTCAAACAATAATGTTCTAAACTAATAAGACTTTTTGAACTATGTTCATTGTTTTGTCATAAAATAACACTTTTTTTGAAGCACAACAACAATTTGTTTAAACTATCATAATATATTAGGACAATCAGACCGTTTGACCCCAAATATGTTGAAAGTGTGTTTAAAAAAATATTTTTACTGAAATTTGATTTCAACTGATTGGGTATATGACTTAAAAATGTGGGATTTGCTATAGGTGGCGTATCTTTTGAACCCCTTTATTAATTTTTAATAACTTTTATATCACTCTAAAGGGTATATATCTGTCATTCATCCTCGCTTAGTTATGGAACATTAAGTGTAAACAACAAAGTTTTTTTTGTCGAATTTTGTGCCAACAAAGCGTCATATGTGGAAAGTTTTGCTTTACTTCTTTCATTTGAAAAACGTGCCGCAGAAGTACACATAGATCACCAAAGCTTATGGTGAACGTGTTCCATCGGTTTCAACGTGCAAGAGATGGTGCATGTTCAGAAGTGATGATTTTGAAACGGAAGGCCCAGGACAACCAAACAATTTGAAGACCAAGATTTGGAGGCATTAATCCGTGAATGTTGTTGTCAAACTCAACATGAGCTTGCAATATCATAGGGAGATACTCAAGAAGCAAAACGTTTGCAAGCAGCAGGATTTGTCAAAAAAAAAGGCAAATTGGGTACCATACGAATCGAAGACGAGATACCTTGAAAAGCGATTTAGCATTTCCGAAATGACGTTTGAACTAACAGTTATTTAATAGTATTTTTGATTTTCATAAACATAGAAAATTCTAAAAGTTAGAATGTGAGTTTCTATGAGACTTAAAAACCAATTACTACTACTATTAATTATCTATCTTCTGGCTGTAATTTTTATTTTGGCTTAAACAATGGATGTAAATTGAGACAGTTGTAAATATACATATATGATTAAAGTAAGAATATTTATTGGTAATTGGTGAACACTTATTTGTCCATCTGAGTGTATGTACGACTGTTAGTTGAAATTAATTTTCCTAAGAAGATCAGAAAAATATTTTGTGCTTTTTCAAATATATTTTTGAATTATAGAATAAATGCAGAATCCCACAGATTGAGTCATACTCGCTTCGAATGATATTTATACCACAACATTTAGCAAATTTGAAAAATGAACTGAAAAACTAAAATACATTTTTATATATAAAAATAAAAAATAAGATCGGAATAAGATCTCTCAACGTAAAAAATTACAACGATACAGAAAAATTAAATAAAATTTGGTACGGGAATAATTCAATAATATTAGTCGAAACAGTGGGCATGCAAGGTTAAAAATAATTTGGGACTTCCGCTTTAATAACTACAGTAAAATAAATGGTTGACGATTTTAACAATAATACAAATAGAGCTGATAATGTCAACACACCTCACGTTTAAACTTAATTGTGTTGTGAAATGCACAATTGAGTCTATATATATCGAAACTAAAAGATAAATTATCTGGATGATTGTCATCTCTGTTAATATTATAGAATAAACCACTTACATGTTGCTCAATAAAACTTAAATAAATTTTTTATGATTTTATACAAAAAAGTTGAATTTTTACTCGACCGAATCATTACTGTAGGCCAGGTATGATTCGACCTATTAAGGAAAATATACTATTTTGATATAGATATAGTTTTCTGGATTTGACATTTTCTAGAGCTATTTCTATTCGATTTTAATGAATTTGTGAAATTTAAGGTAGTTGATCCACTGATTCCCCTAAGTATAAATCTTATTTTTTTGTGTAGTCCTATTCTTTATTTATCTGTCCGTGAAAATAGATTTGTGTTACCTCTCATCTGATCTCAGCTACGATTTTTCTACAAATCTGACGTTAATGGATTAAAGAAAATACATTTTGAACATACAGAAATGAATATTAAAATTTCTTCAAATGGCGATATTTAAATAAAATAATAAAATAAAGAGTTCAATACTTACTTATTAAATTTATATTTTTCGGAATTTTTTTTTTGTTTTTGTAGGATGAATCTAAATTTCTTGGAAATAGGAGAAGATTTGCGAATTAATCTTGCTGGAATATTTAGATAGGGTGTTGGTCTATCATGGTCCGTGGTCATATCCTTTAACAGTGCGAGTTCTGGTAGAGAAATTTAAATGTTTCGAAAATTGAAATTGTTTTGGAGGATGAATCTAAATTTCTTGGATGGAATTTATATTCATCCTCCAAAAAATTCCAATTTTCGAAAATTTCTCTATCAGATCTCGCACTGTTAAGGGTTATGGCCACGGACCATGATAGACCAAAACCCTATCTAAATATTCCAGCAAGATTCATCCGCACATTTTCTCCCATTTCCAAGAAATTTAAATTCATTCTACAAAAAAAATAAAATTTTCGAAAAATTTAAATTTCTCTATCAGAACTCGCACTGTTAAAGATTATGACTACGGACCATGATAGACCAACACTCTACCTAAATATTCCAGCAAGATTCATCCGCCCATCTTCTCCCATTTCAAAGAAATTTAGATTCATCCTTCCAAACTGTTAAGGTTATGACCATGGATTACGATAGAAAAACACCTTGACTATAAATTCCAGCAAGTTCCATCCGGCTATCTTCTCCCTTTATCCAGGAATTTAGATTCATCCTCCAAAAAATTTCAATTTTAGAAAAAATTAAATTTCTTTATCAGAACTCGCACTGGTATAGATTATGACCACGGACCATGATAGACCAACACCCTATCTAACTATTCCAGCAAGATTCATCTGCCAATCTTCTCCCATTTCCAAGAAATTTAGATTCATTCTCCAAATTAAATTTTCGTAAAAATGTAATTTCTCTGAACTCGCACTGTTAAAGGTTATGACCATGGACGATGATAGACTAACAGCCTATCTATAAATTCCATCATGTTCCATCCGCCCATCTTTTCCCGTTTTCCTAGAATTCGGATTCAGCCTCCCAAGTATATTAAATTTCGATTTTGGTCAAAATTAAAAAATTATTATCAAAACTCGCTCTGTTAAATATTATGACCACAGATTATCATAGTGGGACAGTTTATCTATAAATTCCAGCAAGTTCATTCCACCTATCTTCTCCCATTTCCAAGAAATTTAGATTCATCCTCCAAAAACATTTTAATTTTCGAAAAATTTTATTTTCCCATCTTCTCCCGTTATACAGGATTTTAGATTCATCCTCCAAAAAATTTAAATTTTCGAAACATTTAAATTTCTCTATCAGAACTCGCACTGTTAAAGGTTATGACCACGGACCATGATAGACCATCTTCTCCCATTTCCAAGAAATTTAGATTCATCCTCAAACAAAATTTAAATTTTCGAAAAATTTAAATTTCTTTATCAGAACTCGCACTGTTAACGGTTATGCCACGGACCATGATAAACCAACACCCTACCTAAATATTCCAGCAAGATTCATCCGCCCATCTTCTACCATTTCCAAAAAATTTAAATTCTTCCTCCCAAAACTTGCACTGTTAAGGGTTATGACCATGGGTTATGATAGAAAAACACCTTGGCTATAAATTCAAGCAAGTTCCTTCTGCCCATCTTCTCCCGTTATAAAAGAATTTAGAATCATCCTCAAAAAAATTTAAATTTTCGAAAAATTTAAATTTCTCTAGCAGAACTCGCACTGTTAAAGGTTATGACCACGGACCATGATAGACCAACACCCTACCTAAATATTCCAGCAAGATTCATCCGCCCATCTTCTCCCATTTCCAAGAAATTTAGATCATCCTCCCAAGAAATTTAAATTTCCGAAAAATTTTAATTTCTCTATCAAAACTCGCACTGTTAAGGGTTATGACCATGGGTTATGATAGAAAAACACCTTGGCTATAAATTCCAGCAATTTCCATCTGCCCATCTTCTCCCGTTTTCCATGAATTTAGATTCGTCCATCCATAATAATTAAATTTTAAAAATTCCGCAAAAGTATAAAACTATGTTTGACATTTATGATTTGACTTAGTTTTTGGAAAAAACGGGAGATTAGTTCCCGTTTCAATCATTAGTGGTACATTAGGTTCAACCGTGTGGTTATTATTCCATTTTGAATACACTTTCCTTGATTTACAATGTTTAACGGTGTCATGTAAACTTTTAAACATAACTCTGTTAACTCAACTGGTTTGTGTCTAGGGTTATAAATTTCGAAATTTAACTTCACACACATTATTAAATTAGTATATCTTTATCTATCTACTATTAATATTTGCAATTATTATTATGAATTTTCAATTACCCAAGCAGTTTTGAGATGCTTTAATACTTCAAAATATCATGGACTACAAACAATTGTAAGGTGTATTTACTTTACGCAATAATTAAAATTTCTATAATAAACATTTTAAAATAATTTACGTAGTTGTTCTGTTATTTCCACATTTTTTCGCTAACGAAGTAGCGGGTTGCATGCTAGTACTTTTATATATACATTTACAAACACTCAATTACAGGAGAAACATCCTTGTTTTGTTGTTTGGTTTGGTTTAAATGTGGAAAACATTTTAGTCGTTATTGTTTAGGTGCTCAATGGCCAGTGTCACTAAAATACAGGATCAAAAACACTCACGTTTGTATTCTAAACACACATACATCATGGAAACAATAACAAATTATACGCAGAGATTGAGAGAAGTATAGACTTACATAAGTATGTATTTACATACATATAAACACGTAGAGTATTGTTTGTTGAAAGTCGTAAGTCAGAGATTGACCGGATGCAAACAATCTTCTACATATTTACTGAATTCAATGCGTATTATCCTTTGAAATGGTTATGAAAAACGTATAAGAACTGAAATTAACTAAATAGCCAACATTTACTTTAATGTTGATACTAGTAATTTTCTTTACCTTTGGGTTGGAAATAAATTTCATTTTGGAAATTTCGCATGTTTCATATACTAAACATGCGAAATTTGGTGAAAATTATTCATCATTATTTATACAGTATCCTAATTGGCTTTTAATATAATGCTAGTATTAACACATATAAACATGAGTTCAAATTCGTTGCACTACCCAGCAGTTAAGCAAGTAGTCAATGTATCCCTTAAATTATTCAAGTAATTGTCACTGAACTGTGTCTGAACACTTGGCTGACTCCAATTTATATGTTTTGGGTCATTTGACACGTATGTCTTCCTAGTAGTGCAGAGAGAAGTCAATTGGTTAGTTTATACATCCCTGGTAATCTAGCGATATGACAATTGTCACTTAAGTGTCTCTAAGTAATCTAGAGTGTAGTCAATTTTAACGTTTATGTATTTTCTTATGGACTTTTTTGTGAGTAATTCGTACAAACTGGTTATATACAAATTGTGTTGATATAATTCCCATAGAGTTTATTTTCTTTTCGCTTAAGTAAACTGACATCCCTGCAACCTAGAGTAAAGACAATTGTCACTTTAGTGTCTCTAAGTAACCTAGATTTTTGTTATTTTAAATGTTTATTTTGTACTGCACTATAGAAAGTAGTTATTTTACCCAACAGAAGCAATCTATTGGAGAGCTGTCGGCTGAAGGTTTGTTTACAGGTAAACAGTTATTGGACTGTTTATAAGATGTCAATTAGCACCCGCAAAAATAACTAGTTATATAGCTGATCAAGTAGCCAGTTAGGTATCTGACTCGTTATAACCGGAATGGGAACCCAATCCGGTTCATTGTAATCCAAAAGTGTCAATTGACCCCCTACTTAGGACATGCACGTGTTAAAATAACTAGTCACGTAGCTAATTATGTAACTAGTTGTCACCCTAAATAACAAGTTAAATCACTAGTTCGGGACAGTCCCCTAGAACTGCTGGGTAATGTAAAAAATGTAAATATATTCTAAAAAGTTTTAATGTTCATTGCATAGTTTTCAGCGTTTTCAAAATACATACAAATCAAATTACAATTAAATGGCCGATATGTATACGTATGCATATTAAGGTAGTTCCTGCAGTTTATGCAGTTTTTGAATCTTTTAAAGCTCCCAAAGTCTAAAATTATGATTCATCGCCTGAAAACCAGATGCTGAAAAGGCAAAGTTTATTTGAATTTTAGTTTTATTGTGGTATATCTAAAAATTATTTTCCCAAATGCTAACCTTAATTATTTCATGTATCCTTTTAGAAACAGTAACAGACAACGTTTTGCTCTCAATGAAATATATAAAATATTAATTCAATGTGCTTCAGTTCACCAAATACGTAATGGAATATTTAATTATTTCATTTCGAATGCGAATAATTATAGTCGAAATCATTAAGAGAGTAAGATGTAATTTTCATGTAAATACAATGCATAACTAAAAACATATTCAACTAAAATCGAAATGCAGCAAAAAAAAAAAGAAAACTTCAAAATCACAATATTTATTTTACGTTATTATTCGCAAAAACTTTAGCAAATTCAAAAGTGAAAAACAAGTAAAAATAACGAACTTAATATCATTAGCATATTCTACTATCCTTATTTAACATCAGAATGTATAAGTTTTTGAAAATTTTCTAAGAAATTGCGAAAAAAAACAACATTGTGTTCTAGTAATTATTTAAATAACATATACGCAGAAATGGAAACAGAAAAATGTGTTTGGTATCAAAATAATTTTCAAATATCACTCTTTCCAATCTAAAAGTACCTAAAATTTAAAATTTGTTTGTTATACTCTAGATTTTCTATAGAAAGATTTTCTATAGAAACTACTTATACTAACGATTTTCTTATTAAAATACTGTTATATCCAACATTTTTATGGAAAATACTGTCATAGCAATTAATAATTATGGGTCTATAGGAATTTGTAAATTAGTTTTTTTACATAAAATACTGAAAATTGTGAATAATTATTATCGTATACATCGTATGGTTTACAAGTTATGAGCAGTTAAGAACTAGGTATTGGACGTTATTGATATACAGTCACCGGTTAATTGCTTCAGTGTCAACTGAATAGTGAATGATAATAAAGCAATTGTTTTGTATGTTTTGATTTCTTCTTTGTTGATTCTGTTTCTAAACTTTTTCTGTATTCGTTCAAATTGTAAGAAATTGGAATAAATATTATTTCATAGTAATTTATATGAAATCAAATTTGAATAATTTATTTTGCATCATTAAATTTAAATTTTTTAGTCAGAAAGCAAAAAATAAATGTATATGTCAACACTACAAGTAAGAAAAAAAATATAATGTCAGATTGACAGCTGATGTCAGATGATAGCTACGTAACGACTTTTCATATAAATATGCATTTTTTTGTTAAAATAGCATTACATCGATATCATTATAATTGCATCCGATTTCAATAACTATGAATAAATTAATGGAAATTAACGAATTAATGAAAAATTACTCTACAGAAATTACCAGTAGGAGTATTTATTTTTATACCCTTCATCTTGAAATTTCTACATTTTTCATTTGCGACCCGACAAAGTATATATACTCTAGATCGTTATAGATAGCGGAGATGATATAGCCATGTGCGACTGTCCATCTGTATGTTGAAATCAAATTTCAGTAGCCCCCAAACAACTTACATTCATGATTCATTTATCAATATTAAATAATAATTATTAGATATAAGATTTGAACCACTTATTGTTAGTTCATTAAATAATGAAGATACAATAAATAAATGATGAAAAAAAAAAAATTATCAATATATCGGGAATTCTCCCAGCTCGGTTGCTATTTAAAATCCAGACAATCAGCCCATAAAAAGCTGAGATATAAGCAAAAAAAAAAAAAAAAAACAAGGACAACATCGATTTTATAACTATCTATATCTGTATTATTAAGTCATTAATATAGACAATATGAATATCTAATGATAGATATTTCAAAGTCTATACTAAGTTGGACCTACGATGGGTCTTGAACAAAATTGGGTTTTTGTTTAGGGGTAACAATTCTAGATAATAAACTTGCACGATAATTCATCATTGCGTGATGAGAAATTATTAGGGATAATTGTCCATGAGAATGAGAGGGTAAGAAATGAAAGACAATTATTAGTAAAAAATGTACAGAGCTTTTATTTATTCAATAGATTGTTACCTTTTAGAAGGTTAGTAGTGGACTGTCAACGATACATTAACGCATGATATTATCAACCTCTATTTTGTACAATATTATTTCCAATAAATTCTCTCAAATTAATAATTCACAATAGTAATCTTAATCATACGTAGGAACATTGTAAATTCAATATAATATAAATACAAAACTATAAATACTTATTACTAAATTATAGATGAGTGTATAAACCATGTTTATACAGGTCTAAATCGGAAAAAATATTTTTTAACCCGAATTTTTTCATAAATTTTTTTTAATTTTTTTTGTTAAAAATTCTTTTTCCCAAAATTTTTTTTTTTTAAAATTTAAAAATTAAAAAAAAATTTTGAAAAAACTTTTTTTAAAAAAAATTAATTTTGTTTAAATAAAAATATTTTTAAGTATAATTTGGTGAAAGGTATATAAGATTCGGCACAGCCGAATATAGCTCTTTTACTTATTTACATTTTTCGATAGTATATTTGTGGCACTTGATTTACGCAATAGTTTTGTATTCTTAAATACCCATCACCACATTACACTTTAAAATAAAAATTGTTAGGTAAACAAAATTAAAAAAAAATAATTTATTAGCGAAAAAAATTTTATGGCAAAATATATTTTTTTTTTTTAATTTCTTTTTTCATTTTTGTTTTTTTTTTCAAAATTTTCTATTTTTCCTATACATTAGCAATTAGCAGGTATACCGAACGAAACAAACAATTGACTCTAGAAAAATGCAGCGAATTGGAACATAATTTAATTTAAAGAAATATTTTTAAAATTTAATAATGTAATTTAGCCACAACCTGTCTAAAATTGGCAGCACTGATGCAACAGTAAAGTAACTTCGGGTATTGTAGACTAATGTGGACCAGTGTCTTTTTTCAGAAACTATTGAAGGTATGATAAAACTGATTTGTCGTACATTTTACAATTTGTTTGAAACGACAATTGCACATTTGCTTTCATGAGTAATTGGTATGTTGGCTTTTTATTCTTGTATTGAAATTAATGCGTGCTTAACATTTTTTTCGGCTCAAGTAAGAAACAAAATTTGGTACAGTTACTTGGTAGAATTTAATGTTTAATTGTTTTATATAGTTAAAGTGGATACGTAGTTTTGCATATATTTGGTAAGAATTTAAGCACATTTAGATTAATAAGTTAAAAATAATTTTTTAACACTGTAAGCCTAGTTCGTGTAATGTGGACCACTTAAATTACTTGATTATGTACTACTGGTCCATATTACCCGACAATAACTATATACTTTGTAAGCAATCTATCTAAGCCAAGAACGCGACTTTTTAGTTTGTATTAATAAAAATATATTTGCCCAATTCACAATTGGTGTCGTATGTCGTAATTTTTTTTTATTAATGATTTGTTTTTGTTTCGAAAAATTGTTTGAAAAATATTTATGATATACAATGCTACAACACTACGACATCAATTGTGAATTGGGCAATTGAAATAAAATTTTTTAATAAATTTTTTATCCTTTGACGGAAAAAATTTTCAACTGCAAAAACAATTAGAGAATACATTAGCTAATTTATTGCTTCACAACTTTTTTAATATCCATGTATATTGTGGCAAAATTTAGAAAAAAAAACAAAACGGTAGTCCACATTAGCCGAAGTTACTCTATACAATTCTCCAAATCAATAAAAACTCTCTATAGTTATTTTCCACTGCACACCACTAGCCATGATTAACAAACTGAAATTGATTTCTGATGAATTTCAAACAATTGCCTCATCAATATATAAAAGATGTGACAAGATTTTGTTGAACCACCACCACAGGACATAACTTAAATGTAATTGTCAATATTATCAATAGATTGTATGGGAAACGGAAGTATGATAGGATTTATATGACAGCCATTTGTTTTTAATGCGAATACGAGAGAGTATATTGTTTTCAAATTTTAATGCCCAATATAAGCTAAAAGGAATTTGATATTGTTGTTTTGTAATCCACAGATAAAAAGCTATAGCGGTTTATTAAAAAACAATGTTTGCTGTTTTTATGATTTAAAATAAAACGTCTTGTAATAAATAATTTTTTTTTCCAACAATAATGATGAAGGAGGATAAGCGTATAAAAAAACAAAAAAGGAAAACGACAAAAATCTATGACGCAGTCATATGGACAGAGAGTCTAAAGAAAATATGAAATGGACACGATACTGGTTTATTGAAATAATAGATGTACACATACATACATATATAAAAAATACATAAACAATAAAAACTAATAACGAATCATAAAAAAGGACAAGAGGAAAATGGAAGCTAAAACAGAAATAAAATTAAACTTTTTCTGTCTACAATCATCATTATAAAATATCTTTGTCTATGTTGTTGTTGTTGATGTTGATGTAACAACAATAAACAAGTTTTATTACCCTGTCCATTTATATTAGGTTGGCCATTATTTGGCACTTTTTCGATTTTCGATACTGCCACAGTCTAAAATTGTCATCTTGTCATCTTGACACCAAATGCTTCGAGATTTTAAATGTTAAAAAAATAAAAATAGTTTTGATTTAATTGATTTAAGTTAAGGGGCCCATATAACTCTCGAAAGCAGCGAAAAAAGGACGGTCTGATTACCCTTAAATGATAATGACAATGATGCTTGAGTTCTTCCTCCACCCAGAACTGAATTACGAGTTACCCATATTAGAGTTGTGAAATGTCGGTAATTTTGACTACTCAATACTATGTTCAATACATTTTTTTGAGTAGCCGATACTACTCAATTCCTATAAGCACCAAAGCCCCAAAAAATCAAGCACTTGATTTTTTTTGTTGGAATTTGACTTGAATGCAAACTAAGGGCCATCCTAATATACATAAATACACGAACCACACTCTAAAACATACTAGAAAGTCCATCATAAAAAAACAACAATAAAGACAATAAATAATATTAAACACTCATACATTTACAAATGTAAAAGGACTGAGATTAGTTAAAAATGTTTAATTTTTAAAGCGTATAATGCCACCTCCTATGGAAAACACGTTCATCAAAACACGACCTTGCGTTTTGATGAACTTAAACAAATAAATTTAGTAACAATTTGTCAATTCACAAGGTATGCTAATGTCATAATATCCTAATATTTCACGGCTTTACCGACTCTTAGGAGTTCGGCGCAGGTTTCTGCTGGTAGTAGTATTATTTTAGGGCATTTTTAGCTTGAAAGGCAATAACAACATTTTCAAACCATTATAAAATATTGGGACATTATGACAATATGACATGATAGAAGGTCTCCTATCAAATTGAATTGACCAATTTTATTCAAAATTATAGTATTTGCTAATGAAAGTAACTGATCTCAGTCCTTAGTAGTACGAGTGGTAACTAGTGATATTTTCGGAATGTGTCAGTTTTTCCGCAAAACTTTTGGTGTGAAACAAACATAAACAACACGTTTTTTTGAAAGTTTTTATTTTGATGTTGTTGAAAAAAATTTATAACACGTTTGCAAGGGCCAGTAATAGTTTGATTGAACTCTAGACTACAGAATAAAACTAAAATAATGAACAAGCTGACTATTATTTGTACAGAGTGATGCAATGAAATAGCACACAACTTATAAATTTATATAAAGGCTTGTTTATTTAAAACAAAAAAAATTAAATTTTTTTCTGGCAACATGCGAATTCCGGATACTCTGTTCCAAAATGTAGCGTATCTCAAAGAGAGCCTGGGCGGTCTTCAAACTAACTTTTCTGTCGTAACATTTTGGATGAATATTTTTATAAACATATTTGCAAAAGAATCATTTAGCATGCGATTTAAGATTATTGTTTCTAAACTAAACTATTACACTCCACTGTCTATGAAACATTTTTATTATGATGAAATAAATAAATCTTTTTACTTCTTGTAATAATTTACGACCCAATAGTGCAGATATAATTTATTGTATGTAGCCATATAAACATGTTTCTATATGTGTTTGTACAATATTTTTATAGTTTTTCTAAAATTGAACATGGAAGATTTTTATTACATTTAGTTTAACAATAATGAATTCAAATATATATTGTTTTTATGATTTTCATAAATAACAGTAATTTAATAACCAATTCATATTTTTAGGCTTTTTTTGTAGAAATAATTAATGTTTGTGTTATAGAATATAATTGAATATCTTCTCTTTGGCTGCATAAGGGCTAATGTTTTATTCTTTTTTATATTTAACTATTTGATTGCCTTATTTATTGTATATTCACTAAATACGATTTTGCCAAATATATCTATATATTCCGAAGTTATTATAAATTAAAAATTAAACTATTTCAAAAGAAATTTATTTACAAACCAAACTATTTTTTTTAAATTATTTTAAATAAAATCGTTCTTATTCATGATTCATAATTCATTTGAACTCCTTTAAAGATAACACTGTGCGACAAAATAAATACCTGAGAAGTGTTTTACCCATTTGTTCTGGTAGGTATTACAAGTATAACAAGAATGAGTTTATGAAAATTTTAAACACCCCCAAAAATCTTGAGTAGCGGGTAAATTTGGTTTTCACAAAATTTTTAATAGAATCAAATATTTTTAAATAGATTGAAAATATTTTTTGTTTACTTTAAAACTAAAACAAATTAATAGTGAATTTTGACAAACAGCTATAAAATAAAAAAAAATATATATTTTGAAAAAAATATCTATGTACGTACATTAGGTACATAACTAATTTTGACAAAATTTTTGACATACCACCACGTGATGGCCAATGTTGTATAAATAATGAAAATCTTTTTTTTGGGTCATTTGGAATCAAAAACATCACGCACCAACACCAATTTCTAAAATAAATCAAACTTTTTTTTCTTTGAAAAATTATATAAATAATTTCATATTTTTAAGTGTGAGCGATACTTCCCTTATTTAAAAATTATATTTTGAAGTATGTCCGCAGTTATTATTAAAATAAAATACATTGTTTTTCAAAATAATTGAAAATATTGAATGAAAAACTTTATTGCGTTTTTAACAACCGCGAAAAAATAATCCGTGGTTTTTCATATTTTTTAATGCTCTATTCGACTATGCTATGCCAATTTGCATATTTGCAAAAAATGGCAAAAGTTATATCCCTAATGTACATATGTACACTAGGGTGGCTCTTAATAAACGAAAGTTGGATTTTGGCCATTCTCACTGCCCAGTTTGGTGAACATTAGTAAAAAAAATCATCCTGAACAAATTTTAGGTAAATCGGTTGGGGTTAAGACGTGCCGCAATCCCTCTGAAGTTTTGAGATGCATTTACAAGGGGAACAAAATTCAGTTTTTGTCAAAATTTTGCCATTAAAAAATTACTTTTGCAATTTAATTTAAAAGAATTGAAATGTGTACATAATTGACGCCCATTGAACTCCATTTTCAAATTTTTAAAAATTTTGTTAAACAAATTTAAGAATTTTTTGATCATATTATTGGGATTTATTGAGAAGATAATAGGGAATAAAAATGTGAAAAAATTATGAAAATATCTCATATAGTTTTTCCATACCTGCGATTTAAATTTTGCAATTTTCAAGAAAAACTAATTATTTGGCCATTTTTTTGCTAATGAGCTTTATTTCGTTACTGTTATGAATTTTAAGTAAAACCTATTCAGAATATTATAGTACAAATAATTCTAAATACACTCTGAAAGTTTTACTAAAATTAGAAAACGTTAAACCTTAAATCGTGAAGGTCAAAAGTCAAATTTTTCAATATTTGGAATTTCTCTTGGAAAGATACCGATTTGGGCTGATTTTGATTAAACTTAACAAAAATATAACACAAAGCCTAGTATTTACAAAACCAGCACAAAAATTAAAATTAACCCTATATAGCACTTGGGGTTACAATGACCCCAAATTTCTAAAACCATAAAAAATTATGATTTTAAAAGTTTGGGGTCATTTTAAACCCAAGTGCCATTAAGGGTTTAAAATCGGCCCAAAAATAAATAACTTTTCTATATCTTTAAATTAGAAATTCGAAATATTGAAAAATTTGACATTTGACTTTCACGATTTAAGGTTTAACGTTTTCTAATTTTAGTAAAACTTTCAGAGTATATTTAGAAATATCTGGACTATAATATTCTGAATAGGTTTTACTTATAATTCATAACAGTAAGGAAATAGAGCTCATTCGCAAAAAATGGCCAAATAATTAGTTTTTCTCGAAAATTTCAAAATTTAAATAGCAGGTATAGAAAAACTATAAGATATATTTTCATAATTTTTTCACATTTTAATTCCCTATTATCTTCTCAATAAATCTCAATGAGATGATCAAAAAATTCTGAAATTTGTTTAAAAAAAATTTTAAAAATTTTTATTTTTTTGGTCATACCTGCGAATAGGTTAACGGTATCCTACGAAGACAAAAACTCATATACTAGTAAATATGGATACAATTTAAGTTATTAGATAACACAATTCTTCAATTCAGTAAAGTTTCGGCCTGATTTGGCCTCCTGCCACTATTCCAAAGCTGCGAAGCTACAAAGTCGATGTAATACCAAAACATATGAACCCACCCAATTGTCTCCAACTTCGTCCAATTGAAAAATATTGCGCTATTGTCAAAGATAAATTAAAGAAAAATGGAAGCGCTATTATCGACAATAAAAAATTGTATCTGCTTGGAAAAAATATGTAGCACAGGTGGACGGAAAGGTGTGCAAAAGTTAATGGGTACCATCAAGTCAAAAACTATAATTTTTATTAGAAATAAAGATATTTAACTAGTTTTTATGGTAGAACATTATTAAATCGCATTTTTCTTTATGTAGATATTGAAGCTTAAGTGCGAGCGGATTTTAAGCGAATAATGCTTTATTTAATTCTTAATTTAATTTCAACGCATCTCAATATTTAAATCTATACATACATGCGTTGGTTGGAATTAGCCTTTAGAATATAATTTTACATAATGAAGTTTTAGTATTTATTCGAGTGATACCCGTTCTATGAAAACTTGAAAATATTTTTAACTTTTTCCTTGTGAATAATAATTATTTTATAGCAAACTTTGTCAAAAAAAAAATTTCTTGTGCTGAATTATATCTATTTATAAACGCAACCATACGAAAAAAAGAACAAATGAATCATAGTTAATGTGTGACACTCGTTGCTTTTATTATTATTTCACTCAGATAATCTTAATAATCTTAAATATAAAGAAAGACAGCAACAAACTTTGCAATGTGTGAAATGAAATAAAAACTTTTTCATACTTAAAAATGCTTAGAGCGTTGATGAATGTTGGTAATAAAAAACTAATAACATTACACACATAATTATAAGCTTAACTACTAGAATTTTATAGCTGCAGCTTAAAAAAATATGTTTGTACGTTTTATTTTCCTAACGAATCATTTTATTTCAACCATGAGCCTAAACAGCAATCAAAAGTATTTTTGAATGATATAAACGAAAAAAAAAAACATATTTCAAGTTCTTTTAAACGTATAATAAAATGTTCTTTAAACAATGTCTACCACAAGAGATTTAATAGTTTTTAAGTTCTACAAAGACATTTAAAGTGTAATATAGCTAATCCTATGATAATTAAGTGTTCTCACAATTCTCAACAAATTGTCAAGGTGATAATTAAGGATTTAATGTTTAATGTAATTCTGGAAAATATTAAACAGTTTTTGTATCCTAATTTATGGGTTACACAATGCCAAAAGTGAAGATATTTCAAAGAAAATCTTTATTAATGACTTTAAATTAATTAAAAGCAATGTAAGTACATAGTAGGGTTGCAAAATCTGTAATTGGGGATTAGCTAAATCAATAAAATTAATCCCCTATTTGAACACTTTTCATTCTTATATGACTTAAAAATGCGAGATTTACAGTAGATGGTGTATTTTTTTAACGCTTTTTTTGTTTTTATTAAATTACATGTCATTTTGAAGGGTACACATCTGTCATTTATTCTCACTTAGTTATTGAACATTATAGTGTAAACAACATAGTTTTTTATGCGAGTGATGGTTTGTGCGGTTTAGGATTGTTGATTATGACAAGAAAGACAAATATCGCCCAGGCCTGACAAAAAATGTTTGAAGACCATGAATTGGAGGCATTACTCCATGAAGATTGTTATCAAACTCAACAAAAGCTTGCAAACTCATTGGGAGCTTCTCAAGCAGCACGATTCGTCCAAAAGCAGGGAAATTGGATACGATACGATTTGAAACCGATAGACCTTGAAAGACAAGTTTGCACAATTTTTCGAACAATTTAAAAATGGCCATTTTGGAATAACGAATAATTCGAATAATTTTATGTAAAATAATCAAATTTATTAAATTGCTTAAAATTTTTTATAATTTCAAATTTAAACAAGTAATAATGACTCACAAAAATTATATTGTTTCTGAAATTCGACAAATAGCTAAAGACAAAGGGACTTTCGATCACTGTAGATGAGTGTTCCGATAGCTCCTTCTATAAATATATAAATATTACTGCAAGAAGTTACAATTCTGAAAACAAATCTTTCAAAATTTTTAATTTAGGACTTGAACTAATGAAAATAAAAGGTACGGAATAAAATATTTGTTATTTAGCTGGCGAAATATTAGAAGAATCGCAATTAATAAACAAAATTTTAACTTAGGAGTTAAATTTGATGGAGAATGTGATTTTGAATGATTTATAATGATTACATTGAAATAGATGAAGGCCATGATCTTAAATTCAGGATCATGTCCAACTAGCTCACATTTGTTAAAGCAGTGCTCCAAAACGGAAGCTATAAGGTTTGCTAGTCAATTGTTTTGTAGATTGTTCGGGAGTTAATCTGATCAGAATATTTCTGTTGAAAATTTAATGATGCGCTTTGTTTTCGAATGTTTTTCAACATTATCAATACCTGAATTCTTAACTTTAACGTCAATTTTTGGTTTTCTTTAACAATAAAATATTAAAAAACCGACATCAAAACTTCATTCTATACTTTTTAAAAAAAAAATTAAATTATTCGAATAATTCGATTAATTTTAAACTTGTGATCGAATTATTCGAACAAGTTATTCGTTTTATTCGAACTAGAGAAAAATCGAATAATTCGAATACCCTAAATGGAACCCGCAAGGCAGCAGAAGAAGTGGCAGATCCGCTAACACCTGGAGAAAAACAAATCGAGACTGAAACAAATTCAACTGGAATGTCATAGGCCGAAATGAAGCTGATAGCACGGGATAGATCAAGTGGAAAAACTTTGTTGTGGCTCTTTGTTCCACCTTGGAACCATAGGAATCAATATGTATATGAGGAGCCGCTGAACAAAAGGTACTTTTTCGATTTTATTTACAAATTAATTTTTTGGTATTTTTATAATATTTGGGCTGAAATCTTCTAGAAAAAATCAATTTCCCAAAATTTTTAAATTTTCAACAAGTAAGAGTGCTATATTCGGCTGTGCCGAATCTTATATACCCTTCACCAAATTATACCTCAGTAAAAAAATTATATGTGCAAAATTTCTTTTTGTCCTCAGAACTGAAAACTAGTGATAATTTAATTTTGACTGTGATCAATTTTTTTGTTTTTTTGTACACTCTCTTTGTTATGTACTTACATGATCTTTGGACTTTATTTGTGATACCGTTATCTGAGATTACCACTTTAAGTTAAAATTTTAATAGAAAATAATTATATGTGCATAGTCAATCATTCTCGTTCTTTAGCTTAAAGAGTAAATATATCAATTCTTAATTTGTGTTTGATATATATAATTTTATATCGACGGTGAGTAAGTATTATTTTTTTATTAAAATCTGAAGTTATCTGTTATCTACAATTTTTTTACGTTCAAAATGCCACGTGGTTGTGAACTTTCCGATGAGGAGCTTTCCGATGAGGTGCAGGTATGCGAATATGTGACATTGCAGCTGCAACAAATCGTCATCGCAATACGATCTCAAATTTTTTAAAAGACCCAAGAAACTACGGCTCCATAAAGCGCAGTGGACGAATCCCTACCGTGAACCAAAGGACAAAGAGACGTATTCGACATTTAGCTGCCGAAGAAAATATGAGCTGCCGTCAAATAAAAGTGGAATTAGATTTAAATGTCACGAGACAGCGTATCCAGCAACTAATAAAGGCAGATTTAGGTCTTCGGTATGAAAATAAGATTCCAAAACCAAGACTTACCCAACGTTATAAAAATGCCCGGATTGCATTTGTTGAAAAATATAAATTTTGGGAGGAGGAATTTGAAAATGTAATATTTAGCGACGAGAAAAAGTTTAATTTGGACGGACCTGATGGTCTCCATAAGTATTGGAGAGATCTGCGTCATCCTCGAAAAATGTGCTACAATCGAAACCACGGTGGTGGGAGTCTAATGGTTTGGGCTGCATTCGGAGCTCTTGGAAAGTCCCAAATATGCTTTGTACCAACAAGAATGAACTCAGAGAAATACGTTGAATTGTTGGAAAACAATTTAATTGATTTTGCAGCTGAATTATACGGTGATAATTGGACTTTTCAACAGGACAACGCTCCAATACATGTCGCTCGACACACAAAAAGTTTTTTAGAAAGCCATAATATACCATTATTGGATTGGCCAGCACTAAGTCCAGACTTAAACCCAATAGAGGATCTATGGGGGATACTTTCGCTAAAATATTTTCAAAATCAAAACAGTACATGACACTAAAGGAGTTAAAAGAATCAATAATGACAGAGTGGGAAAAAATTGATGTATCAACGTTAAAAAATCTGGCCAATTCCATGCCACGCAGGTTACAGCAGGTCATCATAAATAAAGGAAACACAATATCTTATTAATATCATAATTTAAATTTTTTAGAATAATAATTAATAATAGATTTTGTTTTTGCACATATAATTATTTACTATGGAGTAATAAGAAAAAAGTATTTTTTGTTCATGAATTATGAAGTTGAAAGATTTTTTTTTTAGTTTTTTTAAGTGTATATATATACAAAATAAAATTTAAAATAAACATTAAAAAAAGTTTGTTTTCTTAGCAGTAGCGCAGAATAATACCATGCACATATAATTTTTTTACTGAGGTACTTCAAAATTTTAAATATTTTTAGGTAAATAAAATTTAATTTTTTTTCCAGTTGTTTTTTTAATTTTTTGGAAAAAAAAATTTTCGATTGTTTTTTTTTTTAATTTTTTTTTTTTAATTTTAAATTTAAAAGTTTTTTTTTAAATTTTAAAATTTTTTTTTGTTTTTTTTTTCCGATTTTGACCCATTGTAGGTCCATCTTACTATGGTCTTATATACGTCGTTGCAAATGTCTTTGAAATATCTATCATTAGATATCCATATTGTCTATATTAATGTCTTAGTAATCCAGATATACAGTGGTGGCCAGGAATTTAAGACAAAAATTGTTTGCTAAATTCCACGTGATTGTCAATTATTTTTTCAAATATTTCCACAAATATGTATGCATGAGGACTGTTTTAACACACAATTGTGTTTTATTCGACTGTGTCAATTCATACATATTCACCACGAACACATAAAATTTTTCTACAACTTGACCAAAAAATTTTTTTTTTAAATAAACATATTTTCTCACTTTAATATCATTATATTTTTATTATTATAACATATTCGGACCAAATTTCGTATTTTTAGTTCCATTAGTTTCGGTCATATCATGTTATTAACAGCGGATGTTCGCTGAGGTGGGTCAACGTATTTCCACATATCTTTGTCCATATATGTTTTACCGATTTTTCCAAACATTTTTCAGAAACTAGAAACATTAATAATAAATTTCATACCCTTAGAGGTCCATTTATTTTGGCTCTATCGCACTTAAAATTCAGTTTATGAAAAAAATTCAAGTATTTGTCTTAAATTGGTGGCCACCACTGTAGGTCAAAAATAGGTCAAAAATCGAGATTGTCTTGGTTTTTTCCTCATATCTCAGCCATTTGTGGACCGATTTTGCTGATTTTAAATAGCAAAATTCTCGAAAGCATGTCTGACAGAATTATTGAAGATTTGGATCCCGAAGATATCTGGGGTCTTCAGAAAATTGATTTCAACAGACAGACGGACAGACAGACGGACATGGCTTAATCGACTCCGCTATCTATAAGGATCCAGAATATATATACTTTATAGGGTCGGAAATGAAAAATGTAGAAATTACAAACGGAATGACAAACTTATATATACCCTTCTCACGAAGGTGAAGGGTATAAAAAAGTACCAAATAGAACGCACATACTTGTTCTTTTGATATTATTCATTAAAAACATAACAATCCTTTTAAATTTCAAAAATTATTACGTGACCTTTAATGGTAATCTGTTGCATTTTAGTTACTTTGATCTGCAGAATAATTATTTTAAATAAATGTATGTTTTTAATTAAAAACATTGATGTTAATGAACACTTATAGATATTTTATTTAAAATCCTGAAAGAATTATTAACAAAAAACAATTCCAACAGTTATGGTTAGTGGTAGAATTAAGAAAAATTATGATATTTTAAGATTAATTTTCAAATAATTGCAATTCAAATAGCTTTTTACTTGAACCATGTCAGCTTATGAGTAATACTGATAAATTCATATTACTTATACGCAATTAAAATGTATTAATTTCAGTTGTATTTTTAGCATGATACAATTCAGCATCTTGTCTTTCTTTTATGAACATTCTCGGAGAATGTGAGGGTATATGTAAAAGTGAATCAGCTTGAATCAGCACAGGTCTGATAAAATTAAAAAAAACGTATTCGTGTCATAAGAAAAACATTCTGAAAAATATTTTTATTTAGTTAAATTGTGTAAAGTTTTTGATTTTCCTCATATACATATGTATAATACTTAATAATCAACCCAGCAGTTTGAAAAGTGCCAATTGGAAACCTCTCACTAGCTATATTACTACTTGTACAACTAACTAGTTCGATGTGGCTGCTAAAGTGGTAGTTAAATGGTTATCATTTGCACTACATTTCACCAGCATATTCAGTAATAAACAATAGTCCTTAGTTTTTGAAAATAAATTCAAGAAAAATAAAATCTTCTAAAATGTACCACTTCGATGGCCACATGTAATGCTGAATGTGGCCGTTTGTGTTTTCATTCTCAGTGATGATGTAGAAAATGCAAAAATAGAGAGTAGACTCACATGTTATTCTTAATAACAATTAGAGAGCAGTACAAATAAGAGCTCAGTGGTTTAGTGGTTAGAGCATTTGACTAGAAAACGAGAGGTTATGTGTTCAACCCCGCTCTCAGAAAAATTTATTTTTTCTTTTTTTTCTCAAATGCTGGAGTATTTTCACTATTGAATTTAATAGTGAAGTGTTATGCAGAGTGTGCCAATCGGCCACCTGCAATGACATCCCCGTGTTAAATTCACCAGTCAATAACATTGCGAGTGGGTTGAAAATTCACTAGTAGTAGTTCTTAGTGGCCAATGAATTCGACGTAGCGGAACTAGTGCAATGAACTGCAGGGAAGATACAACTACTAAATTTCATTGTAATGGAACTTATCTATTCAAACACATTTTAAAGAACTTTTTACGCAAATTTCTTAACTAAACTTTGTACATTAACTTTACTCAATATACACTGGTGCATATTCCTATAAACGCACACTACTTTTTTTAAAAAAGATTGTAAAAATTAAACATGAACATATTTAGGGGGCTACGAATTTGTTTATTAAATTAGTTAAGAGTTCACTTAAAATATTGTTTACAAAAAAAGTTCATTTGTACTTTATTTATTTTTTTTACTTAATTTTCGAGATTAACAGCCATTTTTAAGGATATTTTCCTATAAACGCACTTTAATTTATGGGCCACTGTAGCATTATTAATAATGTGCGGATGATCCTTTGTTATGGATTGTTTCAAAAATACGGTCTGGTATTGATTCCACTAATTTTTTAAGCAGATTGGAATCAATTTCCTCCCAGACTTGTTTAATTCTTAGTTTCAGCTCTGTCACAGTCATTATGCTTTCATTCTGGGCATTATTTATCCCCACAAGTTCTCCATCGGGTTTAAGTCTGGAGTACAAGCCGGCCAGTCCAACAGAGGAATGCTATGTTCATTAAACCAAGATTTCGATTGCTTAGAAACATGGATTGCAGCATTATCTTGTTGGAATATGCAATCTTCATCCATTTTTTCATCCATAAATGAGAGAAGAGCACCTTCCAACAGTTCGTTATAAATCGCACTATTCATTTTTGTCGGAACAAAACATATTTTCGACTTGCCAACTGCAGAAAACGCTGCCCAAACCATAACACTGCCACCACCGAAATTACGTTTTGACATCCGAACATCGTTTGATCTCAAATCGTGCCAATAGCATAAGTATGAGTCAGGACTTTTTTCCACTCATCTGTCCATTTCATATATTTTCTTGCAAATTTTAGACGATTTTCTTTATGATGCTTTTTTAGCATTGGTTTACATTTCGGCTTTTTCCATTTTATGTTTTCATAGTTTCGTAAAATGTGTGCATCGTGTTTGGAAGTCACTGGAAGATTCAATTCATTCTTTATTTGTGTGGAATTCAATTTGTTGCGGGTTGCTTCTTGTTTTATTAGATTAAGTTGTCTTCTTGTATGTTTTGTATTTCCCTTTGTAGGTTTGCGAACTCCATAATTTTTTCCTTTCTTCAAGAAATTTCGCACCACACTTTCCGAACGATCGCTTTTACGTCCAATTTCTCTATTGGAACATCCTTGGTCGTGAAAAAAATTTAATTTGAATCTTTTCTTGATCGGACAAAAAACTTGCCTTGGGCATCTTTAAAAGTGATGAAATTTATTGATTCAAATAGAAAAAGTTGCAGTAAATTGAGATGTTACTATTAGAAACGTACCTTCGGTTGAAAAACAACTAAAATTGATATTATTTTATTTTTGGTAACTTTTTTAAAAACAATTTTCACGTCTGCGTTTATACGAATCTTCAACTTAAAATAGCACCAAGAACATTTAAAAAAGTTAAATTTTGCTTTTGTATGAGAACAACAAAGATATAACAAAAATATAGAAAAAATTAAGTGCGTTTATAGGAATATGCACCAGTGTAGGAGGAAATTAAGAAACCAATGTTCACCAATCATGTATATTGCAGTAATTAAACGGAAACTATGGTTTTTGTAACTAAACTTTTCGCAACAATTGATAAAATTCATGGAAATTCATCTATCTATTACATTGTATATGATTACTCAACAATTCTTAGAATTCCTGGAAATGCATCTAATTACACTGTGCTAGTTGAAAAAACTAGTTGAGAAACTAATTCCGGTACGTTGAATTCAGTGATTCTAACCGTTTTTTAGGTTAGCTCGTATTTTCGAGATTTACCGTTATTTCGAAAATGGAGGAGGCTGAACAACATATATTCGCGTAACTCAAAAACGGTTTAGTCTATTCGATAAACTGAAAAAACTGAAAAATTACCTTTAAGAAAGGGTTCATTCACATGTTTTTAATCTCGTTTTAGAAATATAAATTTTTTTAGCAAACAAAAAATTATTTTTTTAGCAAAATTTCGAAATTTTGTTTTTTTTAAAACGGCATGAAAAATTGGAAAATGAAGCTGATTTTTTATTATAAAAAAAATAAAAAAAAGTATTAAAAATTTGAGAAAGTTATGACTTTAAAAAAATCGAAAAAATGTTATCGTAAATAACACAACATTTGCAATCGCGAGGTGCTAGGGCCAAAATTTGGTTATAGCCCTAATGTACATCTACATAAAATCTTCATTTCATGTCTAATTATTTACAAAATATAAAGGTTTGAATAGTCAATAAAATTATAGGGATTCACTACAAAATATTCCGGGAATCGAGTAGTGAAAAATTGGTAAAATTCCCGGGAATTCCCGGGACAAAAACTCTAATTTATTCTAATTATAAAATGAGTTTTATTTATTTGATGACTTTTTTCACAAACTAATTTATTCATGATACACCACTTACATATGTGGTTTCTTATTATTTGATTTGTTCTTCACAAACGTTTACCCCTTTCAAGTGAAATAGCAAAATGGTAAATTCAATTTAAAGCGTAATTACGATTATGTATTTGCTTACATGCGACGCAAACTGTTTTATTTATTACTTAAACCACACATTTGCTGTTTTCCAAAGAATACGATAAGTGAAAAGTGTTGGCAGATTTAAAGATTTATCTAAAGTCTTACGTTAAGTAAATATTACAGTTACATTTCATCAACGACCTATATTAAATTCTACCTATATATATGCAGCTGAAAGAAATTAGTTTCGGAAGAAAAGAATAATATGTCTAGTTAGTGCTATAATTTCAAAAATTCCTCTTAAGGATTTATTTATACTAACCGACAAATTTACAAACATTTCTCTATATATTATTAAAGTACTTTTGTTCATATCGTTCACAAAAGTCTGTAGTTTCGAAATCTGCTAAATCTATCAAAAAGTATATCAATATGGCAACTTTAGACTTTGTTTTTTTCCTCTCAGTATCCTTTTTATTTATAATTTATTTTTTTATGGTCAATAACAGGTTTAAATGCGATTAGAATTTGCTCAATGTTCATGTAGTTTAGGTTAAGATTTGAATACTTATTTGTAAATTTCTAAAAAGAAAGATTCAATAAAGAAAAAGATACTGAAAAAAAAAAAAAAAAAAAAATGTGTTTTTGACATGTTTGGTAAATATAAAGTAAAACTACAAGAACAGCAGCAGCAGACACAGGTTTCAAGAAAGAAAAGAAAATAATAACATTGTCAAGTATCAGTACTTACATATATTAACTACAACAGTAGAAGTTCTATAGAAAATATTATAGAAATATTACTCATACGCTGCATGGTTGACATGGTTCATATGAAAAATACAACTGTAACTGAGAAAACGCGAACAAAAAGACTGTTTAATCATTTTATCAATGAATTAAATTTGTGACCAGTAATTTGAATAATATCCGAAACAAATAAAGTATGCACAGTTGAATTCTCTTATCTGTCACAGAGTGTCAACTAGCTGGACCGGTTTTAATACTAACACTTTATACGGAATATAAATAACATGAAATAAATAGCAATTTTACTCGATCGTAATCCACAATTATTCAATATATACATATATCGTTAGCTTAGTGCACAAACGTGATAAGTCCATTTAAAAAATGGTTGTTTGCACAACTGTTGCATGTAAAAAAGTGTGTAAACAGAAGAATAAATGTAATTTTTGTTAAAGTTATGATGTGGAAAAATGCTAATAACCAGTGTTTAAAAAGCTACGATAACTAACAAATTTTTAACTGTTGCTACAACTACTGCTTCAAAAAAGTGTATGTAGCGGTAGCAGTAGCAGTAGCATTTGTCTTTTTTCGTTTTCTTGTTTTTTTTTAAACAACTGCTACCTTCAAAATATAAAACTCTTAACAGAGCAGTAGTAATAAAACATGAATTGTAAATGGAGTAGTAGTATAAAAATACAAATCATTGCTACTGCTCTATATTGAGTTTTAATTTTTAAGGTAGCAGTAAAGTAGCAGTTGATGCAGCAGTTAAGGTAGCAATAAAAGTAGTCAAAAAAGAAAATCTTCAGTCATAACACCAAAATTGACAGAATTAAACACTGTGTGTTGTTTTTGTTTTGAGAGAGTTGGAAAGAATTATTCGTTTTTATTCGTCTCAGATGTTCGTGTTGCTAACAGAAAGATCGTGTTTTCTGTGTGTATAACAAAAAAGCCGAACTTTTGTTTACAACACGACCAACTTACACAAATATACATTCACAACAATAACACATAATATACTTTTTTGGCTGAAGATTTTTATTTTTGACTTATTTTATTGCTACCTCAACTGCTACTTAGCTGCTACTTCAACTGCTACTTCTTCTACTACCTCAACTGCTACTTGTATTACTACTAAATTTTAAAAGTAGCAGAATTAATAGCAATAGAAAATAAATTACTCTGCTACTTTTAAATTTTTCTTTTATTAGTACTACTACAACTACTGCTACCAAAATGTGAAGGTAGCAGTAGTAGTAGTAATTATTGACTCTGAGTTTTTATTAATTTTTTAACTAGACTACTTGCGTTTTTTCGTTGCTACTGCTACTTGTAGTCTAGTTTTTTAAACACTGCTAATAACTTGGTTATTTTGCAAAAAAGCAAATATATTTTTCAAGGGCAGGTCTAATGTACATTCAAATGTATCTTGTAGTAGGTGCGTTAGTGTATATGACAAGCTGTTTACACGCATTTCCGAAAGATGTCTGTGATGTTTTTATTGGATGAAGTGCGTGTGTGTGAATATTTATTAAAAACAGCAAAAGTTGTTTTAATATTGTGTGTGAGTTAATAAACATTTTAATATAAAACAAGTGTATCTGCTAGTACAAATGAATTTGCGACAACATTTCACTATTAAATGAATGTGTTTGAAACAGAAATGGCTACCGTTACCGCAAAGTATTTCAGCAAGTGCTCGAAAAAAAGACTCTCGTGCACTTTTCTTTTGTGCTTTCAAAAATGTGTAAAATACCAATTTACTGAGAATATGTTTTTAAATTGTTTCTAATTTTTTTCTACAATAATTGTTTGTAGACATTGTTACTAATTAAAGTCAAACAACCGGCTTTAACTTTTCGTACCAAATAGACCGAGTATTGACCTAACCGAGCTGCTTTCCTAACGGATGTGTTGGGAACTCTTTTGAAAATGCTGTATTCTTTATGTGGACCATTTCTTCTACATGAACCAGGTTTTCTATCAACGGACAAGTTCTCCCGATATATGTTTAATAACATTGGAAACAGTTTGACGGCAGACTTTTGAATAATTTGCCAACTATTTGTAAGACCAACTTGGGTTTTGTTGAACATATTTAATAATTTTAGTAGGCAATTTCTTCTCGTCACTAATTTTAATCAGACTAACATAATTGACATTAAACAAAATACTTGGATTAAAAGTTTTAAGGAAACATGTGTGTTAAGGTTTTTTCGATCTCAGTGCTTATTGGATAACTTTAATTACGGTATATAGTTTTCATTATCCATAAGGCGAAGTCCTTCTGTGTGTATGTCTGCTGAAACCAAATGGCCAAAGTCTCCAATTTATTTGCAAACATGAATGATAAAAACCGAAAACCACAGAAATCATTGGAAAAACCAGATCTGTCAGAAATACTTAAATAATGTTTTAAGCCGACTTTTTGAACAAAATATGGAAATAAAAAAATAGATAAATTTTGTGTATAGCAAAAATGTATGTATTTAAATTCCGCAGAAATTAAACGATTTTTCAAAAAAAAAATAAAAATTACAGTTTTCACCTAAAATATGTTTTCCACAAATATTATATTTTTCTACTAATGTGAACGATGAACTCTGTCTTGCTTTTATATTGTTTTTTCTTTATTGTTATAGAGGTCTATGACTTATGACCTTTAACATTATTACTTCATGTGTTTGCTATTCTTTGGACTCCCCGAAATATTTGTACAAATATGAAAACACTATCATTGTCCATCTAGAGAATTTTGTGAATTGAAAGATAAGTTCGATAGAAAATGTTTTGTACGCCACATAAAGAACAATATGTGTTGTCTGTCGCCTTAGAACACAAAATATCGAATGTTTATTGTGTAAATAGCTTTAATTTAGTATAAATAGTTTTCTGTTCCTTGTACATGTCATCATCAGCTTGCATGCATATCAGCTTTTTTTTGTCTGTTTTGACACTGAAAATAGTACAGAAATACAAATCAGAGAAAAGGATGACTTGAAAGGAATGTTTCAACAAATATTTCTATTGCAATATTTTGAACGAAAATATCGCAAATACATTCATAGTTTTCTATATAGCCTAAGTAAGGTTCGAAACTCGAACCTTGCTGTTTAGTTATTGTCTACGATACGAAGTTCGTATTACGAACCCTCCGAATAGATTTACAAATACGATTTAGTCCACAACTAAACACAAGTAAGCAACTTGTTGTTTCACTCAGTTGCGGCATTTGTGTATTAGACAACATCCAACGTGTTTGAAGTTGGAGTGTTGGTTTGAGGCCAACATGTTTGTGGAATGTGTTGGTGGATGAGTATGAATATGACGACATTAATAACATGTTTAAAAGTATTACGTACTATTTCCATTTAGTATTGTGGCAAATAATGAATGAAATAAATTAAAACTACGTAACGGTTTTTGTAAATGATCCAATGTGATTAAAAAACATGATGAATGTTTTTTATATAATTTTAAGTTTTTAAAAAAGTAAAAAGGGACTTATTCACTACAACTATGTAGTGAGAAAAAATACTTTTTAGACATCTAATTTCAGACAACATAATTTGAGATACCTTAGCAACTAATTTTCCTTTATAAATGTATGTATTGAGTGTGGAAATAATAAAATAATTTTCATGTTTCTAAAGAAAATACAAAAAACGTATGGAAGATCCAGCTAAACTTTTGAACGTTTGACTGAAAAGTGTGAAACTATTACTCGTGTACGGTCTGTACTACGTCTACTTCCCCTCTTGATATTTAAAACATTGAAATACATATTTATTGCAGACCCACAAGTATACTATATATTATGAGTCCTTATAAAATTTAAAGACGATCTGTCCGTCTGTCCACAAATATTCTTTGTTGGTCAGATATGTTTGGTATTGAAAATGGACAAAATCGGCCAAGAACCAGAGGTATGGACCAAAATTTGAGATATTTTTTATAACATTTTTGGAAGTTTTTTTAAATTGATTACAGAAAATATCATAAAATTATACACACGTAATTCCTCTTATAAAATAATAATTTGTGTTGAAAATGGTTAGAATCACTCCATGATTTTTCCCAACACACATACAAATATCTTTCTGGAATATGGCTCTATGATATAAATTTGGTATTGAAAATAGGCATAATCTGATAAAAACAAATAAAAGAGTTATATTCGACAATGCCGAATGTTATATACCCTTAACAAAATTACACTTTAAATAAAAATATTTTTAGGTAAAAAAATTTAAAAAAAAAATAACAAAATTTTTCTTAAAAATATTTTTTTTTAAAAAATAAAAAACTTTTTTTTATTTTTAATTTTTTTTTTAATTTATTATTAAAAAAATTTTATGAAAAAATTTTTTTTTACTAAAAAAATTTTTTTATTTTAAAATATTTTTCCCGGCCTTACATGGGGAGCCGCAAAACAAAAGGAACTTTTTTGAAAATTTAAAAATTTTGGGAATTGATTTTTTCTAGAAGATTTCAACCCAAAAATACCAAAAAATCAATTTGTAAAAAAATTCGAAAAAGTACCTTTTGTTCTGCGGCTCCTCACATATGCCGTTTAAAGGTCTCTCAAATATCTATCATTAGATATCCATATTGTCTATATTAATGACTTAATAACCCAGATATAGACCAAAAATAGGTAAAAAATCGAGCTTGGTTTTTCCTGTATCAGCCATTTTTGTGGACTGATTTTCTAGATTTTAATTAGCAACCGAACATGGTCCACAGCTGATATGTTCTGAATCATGTATGTTAGTTATTTGGTGGCGGTGGCATGTCACAGTGTCCATTGACATAATGTCCATGGACATTATGACACCCCATAAAGTGACATTATGTCCATGGACATTATGTAATTTCGGTAGTGTCATAATGTCCATGGATACTATGTCACTTTGCTTATGGATATTATGACACTTTTGAAAGTGTCATAATGTCCAAATTTTGTTCAGAAAAACTAATTTTTATAAAATTTTTGATCCTAGTAACAGTTTATATTTTCATATATTGGAAAACTTCATGTAGCGAAGCCGCCTGCCGCGTTCCATGGAGGTTCCTCCTCCTTCTTGTAAATAAATTATTAAAAAGTATTTTTTTGAAGTGAAAGTTCTTAAATTTTTTATTGAACTCTCTTTTTTTTGTCAAATTTATTTCTAAATTTATATTTATATTTTACATTACCCATTTTAACACTTTAACACTTTTACTTTTTTAAACTTTAAATTTGTTACGTCTGAACTCCACAAAATTCAGATAACAGATAACTAAAAATCGCAGCTATCGTCTTATTACTACTTTAAATTTACAACGGTAAATTCGATAGAAGTTAAATTAAAATTATTTTTTAAATATCATGGACATTATGTCACTCCAAAAGTGTCTTTATGTCCATGGACTTTACGACACTTTACACATGGACATTATGACACTACCAAAATGACATAATGTCCATGGACATAATGTCATCTTTTGGAGTGACATAATGTCCATGGACATTATGTCAATGGACACTGTGACATGCCACCTTGGTGGCTACGGAAGTTGATTTCAACATACAGACAGACGGATATGGGGTCGCAAATGAAAAATATAGAAATTACATACGTAATGCCAAACTTATATACCCTTGCCACTCATGGTGACGTGTATAATAAATGTTTTTATACAAAAATCTGTGTCAGAATTAGAGTGTCCAAAAAACCGGGAAATTTGAAAAACCGGTTTCCGGTTTAACCGAAAAAGTATGTTTTTGAAAAAACCGATTTTGATTATTGTCTTTTAAAAAATGCCGGTTAAACGGTTTCGGTTATTGTCTTCAAAAAAACCGGTTAACCGGTTTATATTAAATTTGTATTTAATATGAAAAAGTTCTCCTTAAATCTATTTTTGTTTGTGGACGCTAATTGTGTATTAAATCTTTGGAAATTAAGATTTTTTAATGCTTAAGGCTCTATCTTTATGCAATTATTTTATATGTTTTACAAAAAGTTGTCAAATGCTATAATTTTCCGGTTGACCGGTTTTCGGTTTCGTTTTCGTATACTCTATTTTTTACCCACCATTACACATCGAATATTGTGTATAGACCCCATAACTACAATAAGTATTGTAGTATATATTGTACTTTGGCTCCTTATGAAACTCAAATATGTTCTAGCTATGTCCGCCTGTCTCTTGAAAGCAACATTTTTGCAAAATAGTGCCATTTTATGTAACAGATAAAGATAATTTAATTTTAAAAACTGTGTAACACTTTGTGGTCATATTTTTTTTACTAAACTTTTAATTTTGATTTTACCTATAAATATGCGTGGTTTTTTCTACATATTTGTGTGCATATTTTCCAGTTTTTTAGAGCTTTATCGCTTGCTTATTTTTTTGTGCATATTTAACTTGCCCTTTTTATAACAAACTTAAACACACAAACAAACTTTAATGTTTTTTTTAATCCTTTTTGCATTTAAAATAATACTAAAGTCGTCGTAGTATTTTTTTAAGCCTCTTACTTAACATTGAAACAAAAGTTTATCCCTATGGTTGTTTGGGGAATAAAAGCTAACAAAAATAAAAGGTTTTTTTTTTACCTTTTCACACAAAATGTTCCTCTTTAATAAACTGCACACACTGAAAGCGAGCAGAACAAGAATATTCTCTTTCATACTTTTATGTTTTGATTTAAATAAAAAAACCTTTATGTAGTTTTTTTTTGGCATATTTTACTATTTTAAGTTGGAAATATGTAGTTTGAATCTATTTTATTGTTGGCATCGAATTAGAATAATAAATTTATATTTTCTGTATTACTATGACCTAATTCTTAGATGGTGTTTGAATGTGGTTTGTTACATAAACAAATAGTATGAAGGTACCCTACAATTTCAGACAGGAATTCATGTTGAACTTACTATCACTGTTGCTACTACAGTTGGTAGCTTTCACTGACAAAACCGCTAGTTCTATATCTACAATATATTTGGTCAAATCACAAGGTCTTATTGTCATAATGTCCTAATATTTCATAATTAGAATTGATATAATAATTTAAATAAAAATTGACTTAACACGTTTGCTCGCAGATAAAGAAATGGTTGTGGTAAAAACAATTTAAGAGCAACATATTATGATAAGATTTATGATTGCAGTCCAAACATATTGCGGTCATTATTAGTATTATAAAATATCATATTATGATCAAATGTAGTCATAATATCATTGTCATACCTGATCATAATATGTGCTGAAGTATTTAAATCATGATCCACAGCAATCATAATATGAGTCAAAGTAATAATATTATGACCCCATGAAATCATATTATGATCCAAAGTAATCATATTATTTTTAAATGTTATTTTTGGGAATAAAAAATTTAATTTTAATAGATTTCAGTTTTAATATACTAAATTCCCAATTAAAATATTTTTGATTTAAAAGTATTGTTTTTTGCTTCAGGAAGACAAATAAAACTGTAGAGCAAATGAGAATTACAGACTTTATATCATATAGGGTTCTATAAGTCGATTGTTCGATTGTTCGAACAATCGACTATTTCCTGAAAAAAGTCGAAAAGTCGAAATAGAATTTTTGGTCGGAAAAAATCGAACAATCGATTATGTTATCTCAAAAGTCGAATAGTCGATAAAAGTCGACTTTTTAGATTGTTAAAAAAAATATTGCACTTGCATTTTTTGTAGTGTATGCTAATATATGTAAATAATAAATAAATATGTAAATGTTTATAAAATAAAGCTTTTTTCTACACAAAATTCTTACAACATTATTCTAACTATTATCGCCTTGATAAATTTCATTTTTATTGCTAAACATTACAAAAGGCGCATAAATGAATGTAGAAACCATGTATTTTTCACAAGAAATGGTAAAAAGTTGAAAAAAAGTCGAAAATAGTCGGAAAGTCGAAAATAGTCGAAAAAAGTCGATTAACTAAAAAGTCGAAAGTTCGAAAAGTCGACTATTTAAAAAACTGAAAAAGTCGAAAGGTCGAAAAGTCGACTTTTTGTTTCAGCTATAGAAACCTAATATCATAGACACATATCATAGTTTAAAAGAAACACCAACAACAAACACTAATTCAAAAGTATTGTGCAAATGGTGAGAACATATTTTGTTTGCATCTTAAACATATTATAAGTACTCATATAAAAACTAAATATTTAATGGTTATATGTAAGTTTAAATGGTTATACATGAAATAATATGATTCGGTGAACCATACTCAAATTTATAATTGCGAGAATATTTGTATATGAAAATGTTGACAGTAACTAAAATATAGTTGAAGTTAAATTAAATTAAAAATTATTTGTGTATGACAGCAACATATAGTTACAAGGAACACAGTATAGTTGCCGTAACCATGCAGAACCATGTCTTTCACAGAATAAAAACGAAAAAATAATTAAATAATTGTAAACGTAACGTTAATTTGGAGTATTTTTTGCTCTGACTTAAATTATTAATACAATTTACAGAAATTAAAATGCATTTAACAAAATTGGTATTATATTACACTTTAAATTCTGTAGATTTCAATAAATTCAATTAAAGAAAACAAAAGTGTATTAAACGAATACATAATACATTATTTTTTTTTTACTAGTTTTATTGTTTTTACAAGTTATTTTTTCGTACACAAAAAATAGTAAATTAATTCTAGCAGGTATTTCAAGAGCAAATATTTATGAGTTTTACTACTTTTTGCTTGAAAAAATGTTCCTAGTAAAAAAATAGTAAAATAAATATATTTTCTTTTGTTTTGTTTTTTTGTTTTTGGAAACAACTTAATAAAAAATATTTTTTTATTTCCAAATAATAACAATAAAGCAAAATTCATTTGGATTTCTTTCGTTTATATTTTTAATTTATGAGAATATTTTTTTTTATTTTCTCTTGTTTTTCTACATAGTTTTACTAGTAATGTCTTCGAACAAAGGTATAATGTATATTGTTGTTGTTTCAGCCATAAAAGGGGTTTTAGGGGTAACGGCAGCTTAGCGGTAGGTTAGTCGAACTTTTTGCATTAAACTCTAAATTTTTATAAAAAGTGGATTTAGTACGTTTGAATTAGAGTATCCAAAAAAAACCGGTAAATTTAAAAAACCGGTTTTCGGTTTAACCGAAAAAGTGTTATAATTTTCTATAAAATAAAACCATATTTTTAAAAATAGTATCAAAGTTTTTCAAAAATATGTTTAAATGACCTTTAGAAAATATATTTCATTAAAACCGGTTAACTAACCGTCTTACAAAAACAGGTTTCTAAAAAAACCGAAAAATTAAAGAAAACCGAAACCGGTCAAGTTTACAAAGATGAAAAAACCGGTTGAGCAGGTTTCGGTTTTGGATACTCTAGTTTGGATATTAATGATATTTTTATTGATAAAAAGCAAAAAAAAAATTAAATTTATAAATGAAATCACTGGTTTTTTTTAATGAAAAATCGGTTTATGTCTCCGAAATGTTAATATCTTCATATATAGTACTCTATTTACTTACTTTTTTCAAGGTTTTCAAGATTTTCTTCAAAAATTCGTATTAAAAAAAAATACGCTTAGAATTATTTTAAATTTCTATGTTGTTCAGACCTTTGAAATATTTGGAGAAGATCGTGATACATATATTCCTGATGGCCAGCCATCAATAAGAATAATGTATAAAAATGAGCGATTTTTAGCTTTTATTTTGAAACATTTGTACAACATAAATTTATTGTCATATGGATTCCGAGCCAAAGCCAATATCGGATACTCAAGATAGTCAAGAGTATCCCAGAGAGTGCGTTCTGCATCGATCGAAACAAATAGTAGTCGGACGGGGCTTGGTCTGGCCTATAAGGCGAGTGAGCAAAACTTTCCAACCACTTCATTTTAAATAATATTTAACAAGTATTGCATAATATGGCCGAGCTTTGTCATTATGGAATATTACGCTTTCATGTCTGGCCGTATATTCTAAGCGATTTTCGGTCAATGGTCACTTCAAACGAATTAGTTAAGTTCGGTACAGATTTCCCTGCTTTGGATGAAGATGCCAGATTTCAGCAGCTCATAATAGATAGGACAATTTTAGTCCTACTAAATACAGAAAATTACCTTAGCCCCATGGATATTTTGCTTTGGTGTCGATTCGGCTGGTTGGCCGGGCTTCACATACGATCTCTCACAGTTTGGGTTATCATAATGTATCCATTTTTCATTGGAAGTAAGTAAGTAGCGTCCGAGCATCATTTCGGAAACGCAAAATCGACTTTCCAGGTCTCTCGGTTTCAATTCATATGATAAATTTCTGTAAATTTATCAATAAAATTGAGAATTTAGCATAAATCTTACTAAAATATTAATTTTGTATTCCCGAATAACATTTTAACGAAAAACTTTATTGTTTACGCTATAATGTCCAATAAATAAGTGAGAATAAATGACCCTTCAAAATGACATAAAAGTTATTAAAAAAAACCCGCGTTCCAAAGATACGTCAGCTATTGTAAATGCCGCATTTTTAAGTAATTTACCCAATAAATTTACAGATAAATATAAGCTATAAAAATATCCAAAGTCTAGTCGCTCTAAATTAGAAACTGTAGAAAAAAACTCTAATAAGTTTCAAAGGATATTTTTTAATGTTCAACTTTTAAATGATCCCTAAGTTTAAGTGCTTCTTGTTTCTTGGTTTTGTGAGTAAAAACGTAATCATAAACCATGTCTGCTAATATTTCACTGTAAATATTTGACAACATATTCAACTCTTTCATGACCTATAAAATGTTGCATCCTATTTCTACTAACAAATTAGAAAATTTGTTTCACTGTCAGACATTGAAAAAACTTTATCAAAATTTGACACACAAAAAAAAAAAATCATGTGTCAATATAACTTTCAAATGTCAATATAACTGTCACTATGAAATAAAAATCGAATTAAAAAACAATAAAACAAATACATGTTGTTTGTACAATGAGTTGGAAGGTAGTATTCCCAGTGGATTTTTTTTGCATTCAGTGCAAAAATAAACATTAAATGAGAAAATACATACATATGTAATCAAAAATTTTATTTTTGTCAAAAATTTTCTGAGTTTTCATCAATTATTTTATAAAAAAAATTAATTTACTAAATGAGAAAACAACATATAGTACATAAAGAGAAAATAGCAACAAACCCTTAGACAATTAAATATGAATGAGATATCAGTTTGTGGGGTAAGCGACACAGAATTATATTTTTTTGTAGTTCATTTTAGTGATTTGAAGTTAATATTAAGGTGGCCACAAAATAAAATGTTTCATTTAAAAAATTTGATTTGCGGGTATCGTAATTTTTCTGAAGGTTTTTGCGCAAATAAAAATAATGTCGTCCTCTTTTGGGAAAATTTTCACTCCTTGTGGTGGTTCAACACACCTAAAGACGCGCATTTTGAGCACATTTTTCTATAGAGCAAAAACTGTTGAATATATTGCAAATCTGATTTCACTAGTCGATTCTGAATCAAAAATTTATACAATTGATGTTTTTTGAATCCTTAAAAATAGTTCCAAAAACCCACAACAGGGGGCGCAAATTTCATATGTATGTACATTAGAAATTAACTCTAATCAACATACATAGTTATTATTAGGGGGCGGATTTATATGCAAATGCATGTTTTTTCTCGAACGTCCAAATACAATGTAGACCAATTATCTATACGAATCGCACATTTTGCTGTAAAATGGCATCGACTTGTTAGTGCATATTTTGTTGTTAATGCATATTTTGTTATATTTTACTTCAAAATGCATATTTATATGCATATAATCCAAGTTTTTAATAAAAATATAATTTTTTGTCGACAATGGGCAATATATTGTCTGGACAAAAAGTTTTTTGTCGACTTTGTTATAGAAACAGCATTGAATGTTATAGAATTACTTCTTTCGACATCGAGAAACTGACATTAAGTTCTTTATTTCTCTATCAGCAGTTGACAATTATCATTTCAAACATTTTGCTTCAAAAAACTTTAGATTTTTTTCTAAGTATAAAAAATTCATTAAATGTATCGAAAACAGTCATATATTGACCCTTTTGGATAACTTAGAGACAAATGCAGTACACAATTTAAAGTGACTACACTATAGATTACTTAGAGACACTTAAGTGACAATTGTCTTTACACTAGATAACATGGGATGTATAATGTAATAGCACATAAAAAATTCACCAAAATATATAAATTGGAGTCAGCCAAGTGATCAGACATTAGTGACAAGTACTGTCTACAAGGGAAACATTTACTACTTGCTTAACTGAGATCAAAATTAAGATTGGATGCTACTTTACATCACGATCAATAACTGACATTCATTCATACCAAGATTAATTAATATATTTATCGTTTTCTCAGAAGAACAATTATAATTTTAAAAGTTTAGCCATATTAATTCCTGGTATAATTTAATGAGTCATTGCGCGAATCATAGTTAATTACTTTATGTTTATGTACTAAAATATAAGCGCATATATTTTAAGTTTTTAGGTCATATTTTGATTTTTTTGAAGTATCCGCCCCTAGTTATTATGCATTGTAGATATTTTTTGGAAATTTGATTTTAATCCCTGAAATTAAGCATGTAAAATGAACAACTTTTGTAAGAAACTATTTTTATTTCGAATAAATCTATGGCACCCTATTGTCTTAATGTACGTGTATTATCAAATATTACTTTTTCTCAGATTATTAATATAAATCTTAACAAACGTGTCTGGAATAAGGTCACCTTGTTGGTATTTTACCAGGAGGAGAAGGAGGAAGAGAATCAGGACTGGTATTGACTTGACTTGACTTTGGTTTTTTAGGCTTCAAATTGTTTATTTTTTGTGTTCAAACGAATAAACAGCAAAACGGAAAAGAATAAAATACAAATTTATCGAAAGAAAATGTTTGTTAAACAAGGATGTATTAAAAGAAATTAACACAAATTAAAACAAAGAAAAGAATGGCCAAAATTGCGTTAGGGTAGATCTGAAAGGCAATAAAAAACCAACATAATTGGCCTTACACTTTTCTGCTATTCACAGAGTTACTTGATTACAATTGTGTTACTTGATACCTTTACATACATTTATTCTACCTATTTATACAAATTTCTTAGAAACCCTCAGTAATATAAGCAAAAACAAATTACAAACTTTCTTCACATGAAAAACAGGGAAAGGTGAGGCATCAATTTGAAAAAGTTTTTATTTGGAATATTTAAAAAAAAAGTTTTATGTTGCAAAACAATTGCGGTTCCTAAGAATTAAAACATGTCAACTTGTACATAGAAATTGGATAAATATAACATTTTTCATATTAATAATGAATTAAATTGAAATACATACGTATGCATGACTTGGCAACAGACAATAACATCAAAGTTTAACATAAACTTTATAATTGCGTCACATTCAGAAAACATTTATAGATATAAACATTAAATGCTGGATAAAAATGTATTTTTGTGGAATAAACCCCACATGCATTTGGAACGACCCAGCTGGAAATTGTATTTTGAGGACAAATATTTTACACACAAATACTCAAATACCGGTATGACAGCACAGCTTGATTAAATTACAGCTAAAGGTCAATTTTTATTTTGTTTTATTGACAAAAAATATATCGTTATAAATTAATTTAACGAATTTTTGAAAATTTTCCATGTCGTTTTATCAAGCTGTTTTTATTCGGATTTAAATAACCTTATAATTTGTGTGAATGGATTTTTTTGTTAACTAACCAATATGGTAAAGAAAGATCTTCCATAAGTGACCGTAGGTCCAACACAAAGGCCACAGAAATAAATAAATTGCAGGTCACATGTAAAGCCCTCAGCATTGTTAGTATGGTTACGACAACTATATTGAGTTCTTTGTAGCAATATATTGTTGTCGTACACATATAATTGTTATTTAAATTTAATTTCAACAATATTTTGGTTACTGCAAACATTTTCCTGCTCATCGCAATTATAAATCTGAGTATGGTTCACAGAAACCTAAATATTTTTCAAACAACTAAAGAATGATAAATGGGTAAACATTATATTATATTATGTACAAAAGGGCTATAACTTTTTTAATATAGTCGAATAGACCATTGAAAGTTATTAAAAAAATGGTATTACTTTTTAGCGGTTGTCAAAAAAGTTCAGTCATAAAATCTGACCCCAATCTATATTTAAAATTTGTGGTAACGTGAAAAAATTCGCTGTTTTACTATAAAAAATAAAAAAAAAACTAATAAAAATATGAGAAAATTTTAACTTTAAAAAATCGTTTTTGTGGGTGAGGTTTTTATTCCAAAATGACTCGAGAAAAACTTATCATAAATAACACAAGATTTGCCATCGCGTGCTGCTAGGACCAAAATTTGTTTATAGCCCTAATGGCGGCCTGCGGCCGCTTTTAGGGGCTTTCTCCTCCATGGAACGCGGCAGGCGGCTTCGCTATATGAAATTTTCTAATATATGAAAATATAAACTGTTACTAGGATCAAAAATTTATTTATTATGACACTTTCAAAAGTGTCATAATATCCATAAGCAAAGTGACATAGTGTCCATGGACATTATGACACTACCGAAATGACATAATGTCCATGGACATAATGTCACTTTATGGGGTGTCATAATGTCCATGAACATTATGTCATTGGACACTGTGACATGCCACCATGAAATACTACCACTTAGCCGCTCAGAAATGCCGCTCAATGCTTCGTATTGTTCGTATTAAGCACAAAGTACTATGCTGAATACGAACAATTGCATTCATATTGTACTATAATTACGGATATTATTTAATAACTGCATACATATGTACATTTACTCAATGCATATTGAACTTTGGTATTTCCAATAAATTATTTTTTTTACACATGCCACCACAAATTACAAAAAACATTAAAGGATTCTTTGGAATTAAAGGCAACGCAAAGTCAAGGTTACGTAAGAAGCTTTTGCAAATTTACATAATTTGCAAAAAAAAAAAGACAACTTAAGGGGATTTTAAATTCGTTAAATTTTTTTTGTGGTTATTTTCTGGGCAACTACTACTACTTGTACAAAGTTGTATTTTCAGCTATTTTATTATACCCTACACCACCATAGTGGGGAGGGTATTATGCGTTTGTGCAGATGTTTGTAACGCCCAAAAATATTAGTCTAACACCCACCTTAAAGTATACCGATCGACTTAGAATCACTTTCTGAGTCGATTAAGCGATGTCCGTCCGTCTGGTCGGCTGGCTGTAAACCTTGTGCGCAGAGTACAGGTCGCAATTTTGAAGATATTTCGATCAAATTTGGTACATATTATTTTTTCGGCTCAAGGACCAAGAATATTAAAACTGGCTGAAATCGGTCCACTATTTCACCTAGCCCCCATACAAATGTCCTCCCGAAATTGGACTTTATCGGTCATAAATGTTTAATTTATATATGTATCTCCACAAGTTCCGCTCCAAATAAGTTTTATATACACAAAATTCATGTCACCAAATTTTGTTACGATCGGTCCATAATTAGTCATAGCTCCCATATAGACCCGCTTCCGAAAATCACTTTAACGTGCTTAAATCACTTAAAAATGTTGGTATATACACAAAATGTTGGTAAACACACAATTTCATGGTGATCGGTCCATAATTGGTCATAGCCCCCATATAACGCCACTTCCGAAAATCACTCAAAAATATAAATTATTGAAATTTTAAAAGAAAATTTTTTTTTGCTCTTTTACTTAGTGTGGGGTATTATATGGTCGGGCTTGACCGACCATACTTCTTACTTGTTTACTATAACTTTAATTAAAGTAGCACAAAAAAGCAAACAAAAAAACAGGAATTTTAATACATAGAATGAAATAATCTAAGCATACAAATTGTACAAAATTCATACTCAATTATGCTGAATATAATTATCTACTATTACAAATTGTAGTAATAACTATGTTAGCAGTTCTGGCTAATTGTCCCAAACTAGTATAAAACCTCAAGACACAATTTCTTAGTATTTAGCAAGAATAATATTTAAAAGCATTGTCGTCTCTCAATTTAAGCCAATACTTCACGATCTGTTAATATTTGTTTGCATTTCATTTTATGCTTTAAAATGTTTATTTTCTTCCGCACAATAACAATTCTTTACAAAATAAAAAGGAAATTTTTCCTTTCATCTATGCAAACATCATTATTCCACTTTTCTTATTCAAATAGTTGTTAAAAATCCACAAAAAAGAAATGACAGAACATTATTTTCAAACACAAAAGTCAACATTCAAATGTAAAATTTCACATTAAACCAAAATCCTAATGCTAATAGAAGTTGAGCAAGTCCAAAACAAATTATACTTTAAATTACAAATTTTAAATATTTTTCGGTAAACAAAATTTAAACAAAAATGTTTGTATTTTTTATGAACAGATTTTTTTTATTCAAAATTATTTTGCAATTTGTTTATTTTTTTAATAATTATTGAAATTTTATTTTTTTGGTGAAAAAAAATTCTGGTTAAAAAATATTTTTCCCGATTTGGACCCACTGTACGACTTACTATGCCTTATATATGCCGTTGCAACATACAGGCGGACATGGCAATATCGACTTCGCTATCTATAACGATACAGAATATACATACATACATATATACTTCGTGGGATCACTCAAGGCAAAACTATAATATGCATACACTAATTTAAGTCAGCTTAAGTAACTGTTCGAATACATATAAAACGTATGTACTTAAGAGAGTTTCGTCAAATTTTATTTGCTTAAGCAAAGAGCGAAGCTGGTCGCACATTCCGTAAGTTTGTTTATTGTATACAAAGAAAATAAAGAAAAAATGAAAAGGATGAAGAAAATTAATTTATTTTCATAAAATAATAAGAAATACTTATTTTTTTAATTACGTGTTGCACATAAATGTGCAAATGTATTTTTATATATAATTTTTTAAGTAGAAATTTATAACCGATTATGGCCAATAGGCTAGGTTGTTGAAAATAAATAATAATAAATTGGATACATAATAAACAAGTAAGGAAGTATGGTCGATCAAGCCCGACCATATAATACCCTACACTAAGTAAAAGAGCAAAAACATTTTTCTTTTAAAATTGCAATAAATTATATTTTTGAGTGATTTTCGGAAGTGGGCCTAATATGGGAGCTATGACCAATTATGGACCGATCACCATGAAATTAGGTCGTGTGATTTATATCTATATTAAAGGTAACTATGCTGAATTTTGTGAGTATACCAACATTTTTAAGCGATTTATGCACGTTAAAGTGATTTTCGGAAGCGGGTCTATATGGGAGCTATGACTAATTATGAACCGATCGTAACAAAATTTGGTGACATGAATTTTGTATATATAAAACTTATTTGGAGCGAAATTTGTGGAGATACATTTATAAATTAAACATGTATGACCGATAAAGTCCGATTTCGGAAGGACATTTGTATGGGGGCTAGGTGAAATAATGGACCCATTTCAGCCAGTTTCAATAGGCTTGGTCCTTGGGCCGAGCAAAAATAATATGTACCAAATTTGACCGAAATATCTTCAAAATTGCGACCTGTACTCTGCGCACAAGGTTTACATGGACAGCCAGCCGACCAGACGGACGGACGGACATCGTTTAATAGACTCAGAAAGTGATTCTAAATCGATCGGTATACTTTAAGGTGGGTGTTAGACTAACATTTTTGTTTTGAATGCACATAAGTACATATTAACTTAAGCTAGCTTATGCACATTATAGTTGGGCCTTCATGGTGAAGGGTATACAAAACATTTTCCTCGATTATTGTTTTATGTTAAAATTGTCCATAAATTTAAATTATTTATATTTAATTATTTTCAGAAGAATTTCATTGATTGACTTTTTATACACATTTGTTTATACCATGGTACTATCAACTACCAGGTAGCGTTATAAATATTCACCCCTATATCGTCAAACTATGTATTTAATCACTTACCTTTTTTTATTTTATAAATTTTTAACGTTTTAATTGTAATTAGTACACATTTATTTAAAAATAATATAGCACAGACTATTACAGATATGCAACCACTTTTTAATGGTTGTGGTTTGCAGAGCGAGAGAAAAAATACAATTTTCAGTAGGCAACGAGTGTGATAAATACTTGTTCTTGTAACAAAAATTTAAATTCAATTATTTTTATTTTTGATTGTACCTTGTTAGTTCTGCCATGGTTTTTAGAAAATTATCCATTTTCATGTGACATACATACATATGTATGTAAATATGCATACACAAAATACTATTAAGTTTAATACGAAAATTATATTCAAAATTGTACGCGTATTTATAACTATATTTCTTATATACTGCATATTTTTCTTACCAATAAAATTTAATTAAATGTTTAACGCATGTCTCCAAACGACAAGAACATAAAGAAAACGAATGTAAGGATACGTCAGAAAATTTACACATTGACATAAGGACAACCTACGAAGATTGTAAATTGGTTCAATTTCATTTGTGGTTAGTCTATTTTCTTTTTATAGTTTCTTTTACGTATATTTTCAGCCTGTTAAGAAATAAAATACAATGTTCGATAAAACAAAACTATAAAAAAGAGCAAATGATTAAACTATTACTATTACTATTAAAATGTAAATCAATTTCAAAGTTAATAAATAAAGAATGAAAAACCAAAAAAAAAAAAAAACTATTACTATTACTATTTTTTTTTTTTTTTTTTTTTTTTTTTTTTTTTTTTTTAAATTCAGTTTTATTGAGCAATAAAAAGTTTTACATTGTATCTTAAGACTAATCTGCGAAGCCATTTAGCTTGTCTGCAGAAAAAATATAATATATCTTAAAATTCATTTAAATATTTTCATTGCGAATCTATAAAGTATTTTTTTATTAGTTTTTTTCTAACATTTATATTATTTATATATATAATGTGAGGTGGTAATTTATTAAAAATTGTTGGTACAGACACGTTCAACGTGTGTTTTCCATAATTGTTTTTGTATTGCTGAACCTTAAATTTTCCTGCGGCTCTGCGTCTGGTGTTGTGTATATGATCAATAGCATGCAGGAATCTACTGTCATTGAAGAATTCATTTGCTATAGTTGTAGAATAAATACTGTCAACATTGAGCACGTTCAGATCTTTAGCCAGGTTTTCCGATTTTCGAGTGTTGCGTGTTGTGTTATGGTTTGTTGAGTTGTTTATGGTGTAGTTATTGACAATATTGATGTTATATTGATTACGAGTGGTGTTGGAGTGGGTGTTGTCTGTGTTGTTGTTATGGTTGTGGTCCAAAATGTTTGTGAGTGGGAGTTGTGACATGATATTTTGGTTTTTCCATAAGATTTTTAGTAACCTATCTTGGGTGTTTTGTAGAGATCTACAGTACGTTGCACTTCCCCAAGCTGTAATTCCGTGCCTAAGATAGGATTCGGCTAGAGAAAAACTATTACTATTACTATTACTATTACTATTACTATTACTATTACTATTACTATTACTATTACTATTACTATTACTATTACTATTACTATTACTATTACTATTACTATTACTATTACTATTACTATTACTATTACTATTACTATTACTATTACTATTACTATTACTATTACTATTACTATTACTATTACTATTACTATTACTATTACTATTACTATTACTATTACTATTACTATTACTATTACTATTACTATTACTATTACTATTACTATTACTATTACTATTACTATTACTATTACTATTACTATTACTATTACTATTACTATTACTATTACTATTACTATTACTATTACTATTACTATTACTATTACTATTACTATTACTATTACTATTACTATTACTATTACTATTACTATTACTATTACTATTACTATTACTATTACTATTACTATTACTATTACTATTACTATTACTATTACTATTACTATTACTATTACTATTACTATTACTATTACTATTACTATTACTATTACTATTACTATTACTATTACTATTACTATTACTATTACTATTACTATTACTATTACTATTACTATTACTATTACTATTACTATTACTATTACTATTACTATTACTATTACTATTACTATTACTATTACTATTACTATTACTATTACTATTACTATTACTATTACTATTACTATTACTATTACTATTACTATTACTATTACTATTACTATTACTATTACTATTACTATTACTATTACTATTACTATTACTATTACTATTACTATTACTATTACTATTACTATTACTATTACTATTACTATTACTATTACTATTACTATTACTATTACTATTACTATTACTATTACTATTACTATTACTATTACTATTACTATTACTATTACTATTACTTTTACTATTACTATTACATATTCAACAATTTGATCAGAAATTCCCCCATAAAAGGTTATCTATCTACACTTTGAATTTATTTTTGCAATGCAAACCAAAGCTCAGAATTAAAAAGAATGAATGTTTCACACAACATGTTTAATTAATTAGTTTAATATAAAAAAGGTTTTACTATGGAATGACAAATATTTAAATGAAAATTGGCATAGACGTTTGTTTTGATGTTCTACATAATGTCACAGTAACAAAGGTCAGTGTTTTATCTTGCTTGTTTTGCATCCTACATGCATCTAAACATGTATTATTACAATTTGGAATAACAAAAATAATTACAAAAATTCATTTGCTTTAAAAATCCTAAATGCAATATTTAACCCCAACATTCATATTCGTCAAATGTTTCAACATCAATTTAGTAGCTACTAAGTAAATTATTTTAATCTCAAAATTAGCACTTTAGGCTATAACATGTTCTTTTTGATTGACACTAGATCAATTATGCTGAAATTTAAACAATTTTCAAAGGAAAATTTAAACATTGTTAAATTTCCTTGTTCTGCCAAAGGGGCATTTGAAAATTCAATACTACGGAGCAATGGCTAGTAAAATAAATTGTATTAGTTTTATGTTTTTTTTTGGCTGCTGAGTGTGTTTATGTGGGGATTTGGCAATAAGTATTTCGTTTTTGTCCATTTCATTTGTAGCTATGACCTTTCTTATACTTTAAGGATTTGTTTCTGTTAAAGATACATAACTTAGTTAAATTTATTTCAGTTCGTTTTTATTTCTTTAGTTTTTCTTTTCATAAATTTCTCTTCTCCAAAGTTAAAAAAAGTCTAACCACAGGGAATTTCAAAAAGCAAGAAATGTTACGGTTAATAGAAAATAATTGGATAGATTTTATATTTAAGCAGGAATTAAAGAACAAAAATCGAAAAGTATCTTAAAAAAAATCGTACACGTTTATGTGATTTATAACAGCAAATACGAACATGAAATGGAAAATTGCAAAATATTGGACTAAAAACAATTTAGGGGCTCATTTTATAAAACGAAACGTTTGCAAGCGTAAGCAATTTGTATGAAGAATACTGGGAAATGGGTTTTGAAACTTGAAGTTTTTCCATAGAATTTTATTTTAACGTTTGTCGTTTCGTTTTATAAAATTAGACAATTAAATTATCATTTCTTTGTATGCTTTTAAAATGTTATTTTCTTTTGTACAATATGAATACTTTACAAAAAAGTGCGACATTTTTAATTTTATCTGTGCAAACAATTGTGGTTATTATTTGAAATAAAAGGACTTCTTTCCTTTAAATAGTTGTTATAAAATTAGAGAACAACAGAGAACATTATTATAGTCTTCGCCAAGAGGTGGACTTAAGATGGACTTCAAGAGAAGTTACGATTTGCAGGGTAGATATAAGCATTATTAATAAATATTTGATGTTATAGAAAACCTTAGAACTAGAGGATTAACATTTTAAAGATAAAAATGTATGCTATCAATTTTTAGAAAAACCTGAAATATCACGATTTAGTGATTTATCGTAAAGAAACATTTAAAATTCGAATTAGAGTAAAATTCGAACGGATTACGATATTTTAATAATATTTGGAATTTACATACATAAGTAGATCGAAAGGTTTTTAATCAATGGATTGTTAACTTTTGCCATTGTTTTCTCTTAAATACCGAAAATCTTATAACGAAGTATTTTATTTATTGAAAAATTTCAAACGATTTTTACAGGGACCGTAAATAACGGTTATCCAGAAAATTTAAAATCAACAACTCTCTATGTTAGAGTAAACGGAGACCTATACTGTTATATACCAATAGATTCTATGGTGATCTCAATGATCTCAATTCAACAGTTATTTTTCAACGTAAAAATAAAAGTTCGCAGCATGAAACTCCTTAAAAAAGGGCTTTAAATAGCCGTACCAACAACTCGTTTAAGGAGTTTTATTTTTCCCGTCATAAAATAAAACTTTTTTCCTTTATTTTCTACTTTTTTCAGTATCATTCTTTATTGAGTCTATCTAATGTTTGTAGTAATTTATTTGTTTAGAAAAAAAACAACTATTTAATAATAGGAATCAAACAATAAAAAATTAAAATCTCACTGGATTTTATTTTAATGACAATTTATTCAGTTGCAATGCAAGGTGCTTTACATTGTCATTTTCATAAAATGCGTTTTATTTTCTGAAGGGAAAAATAAAACACTTCAAATGAGTTTTTTATGAAGGCTATTTACGTTAATTAATAACTGTCACAAAATAATTGTTAAAAAATAACTTTTTTTTATATCACTTAAAACTTAGGAATGGTTAATGAAAAGTGAAAATTAAATATTATTACAAATTTCATACAGTATTGTAATTTGCTGTAATTAAACATGACAATAAGGTGAAAGTGGGGAATAGGAACAGCTCTGGTTATAAATTGAATTTTTACTTAATGTAAACATTTTCAAATCTATAAAATTGGGCAAAAAATAAGATGAATTGTTATGATTAAAATTTTCAATTAAAAATCGTTTGATAATCCTTATACTTTAAGCATGCATATATTAGTCACTCATACATTGAAATACGGCTCATTTGCTTCAACGTCGTCATAACTCAAAAAATTAAATTTTTCAGGAAACGGATTTTTAGTTTTTAAACCGATATACATACATATATTTTTGTTTTTAATTTTTAAGGAAAATAACATTATGGTTCAATTTGATCAGATAACATCTGGTTAAAGCGTTAATATGAATACTCAAACAGCACGACAAAAATAATACGTTATTGCAAGTAATAGACAATAGGTTATGAAATGCTTCTTCGGCGATCCTGCGTGTAATTTCAGAAACTAGTTCACAAGACTTTGTTAGTTATTAAAACAACTTATTTGCTATGCAACACGAAATTTTGGTTTTTAGAATTATGACGTTGTTGCAGCAAATAAACGATAGGTTATCAACTAAATTAAAATGTTTGTCAAAAATTACAAAACATGGAATATTTTTGCACTTATACTAGAATACAGATACATAATACAGACCTTTTACATGATACCAATATTTTATATATTTCCTTTGCGATAAATATGAAAAATATCATAAAAACTTTCAAAAAGTACATTTTATTACTTAGATCCAGTTGCAGGAAATGATATTTCTAAACAAATTAAACTTTAATTTTAGTTGAGAACATTGACACACCCTATTTTTCCTGCATACAAAGGGGACATTCCCAATGTACATGAATAAACATGATGGAACATTTCTTAAGCTTCAAACACTCACACTCCCTCACCTGCAATAAGTTTGTACCTAGACAAATGATAAAGGAAAAGGAAATACTAAAGGTACTTCAAATTGAATTTAATAAAAGGACTTTGTAAAGAGACATTCAGTTATATATTTATTTTTTTATCTTCTACTGTTGTTGTTATGTTACTTTCTTTTAACCATTTATTATGGTTAACATTTTGTACTTTAAGCATCTTAATTTGTTTCGAGAATTATTTGAGGATGTTTGTTTTCATTTTATACTTTTATTTAGTTTTGGGAAGAATCTATTCCATAGTGGATAGAAAATATCATCTCAGATTTTACAGAAATTTATCAAAGAAATAAATCAAAAACTCTCTCTACACCAGTTTTTTGGTGACCAAATATTCCAAATATTCTCCGCTTTTATCCATTTTTCTTTTATAGGATTAACAATTGATCTATATATCAAATAAAGAAAGAAGTGTTTAAAAATCGTGCCCGAGTCCAAAGTTTGAATATAAAAAAATTAAAAACGGCGATTTTTCGCAATTTTTTTGGGAAAAAAGTACTTTTATTCTTTTTAAGTTATCTAAAAATTTTCTATGAGGATGTATAATGAATTTGTACTTTTTGAAAAGAAAAATATTTTAAATGAAAAAAACATTTATAATTTTTGATACCGACGGGATCCATTAAAAAAATGCCTATTTTTTATGTAAAATTCAACTTGAGGTCAAAAATTCTCAAATCGCATACTCGATATCAAAATATAGTAACCTATTTTAGATGGCCCAATAAGTTCTTAATTATTTTGTAAAGGGTTCCGAAAACCCCGCCCCTATTATGGATATTATAGCCAAAAAACGAAAAAATCCCATTTTTGGGATTTTTCAAGATTTTTTTCGGAATTGCGGGATACTTGATTACAAATTTCAAAATTAGTTTTTATTTTTCCATTTTAAATAGAAAGATCTACATAACTGTGAAATTTCATTAAAAAATATTTATAAATAAACATTTTATTTCAATTTGAAAAATTTTTATCTATGCAAAATTCAATAAAAAGCATTTTTTGTCATATTTTTCAAAAACGTATTCCATGAATTTTTTAATTGTCAAAAGTTATATATATTTTTTTAAATCGGAACACAGACGAAGAAATATGATAATTTTAAAAATTGAACATACCCGAGGTGTCCTACTTTGGGAATCCCTGGTTCCGCTCCTGTTGGGCTCATGAGGTCCAAATTCAAAACTTAAACTCGTCTACACTTCCTCTTTGCGCATGTGAAATTTCATTCAAATCCGTGTAAGGGTTTAGAAGTTACGGATTTATTTCCCTCTTTTTTCATTCTCATACCACTGTGCGTCGTATTTTTGAACCGAATGATTTGATAAACACTTGCAATACATAGTAACTGTGGTAAGTGTCGTTATAATCGGATATGAAAAATCCGAATGCTGTCCGTTTTGGAGTGGATCATCCTAAATCGAATTCAGTACAACATTTGCATAATTTTGAAGAGCAATAACACAACAACTTGAAACAATACAAATCCTTGAGGATTTTAATTTAAATACAAGAGCATAAACATAAATAATTTTCTTTTTTTTTTTGGTTTTTACGGAGTGATATTAAAAAACTAAAGGAAAAAGTTTACATTGTTGTCAAGTAACAAGTTTTTACTCGAAATACATTGTGGCTTATATTTAGTTTAAACATATTCAAAAATACGTCTCCACATTGTAGCATGTTGTTGATAGAGTAAATGTGGGTTCAATTCCCCTCATAGAGTGGTCAAACCGGTTTTCGAATTATTCGAAATCCCGATTTTTTTCCAATTTTATAATATTTAATAATTTATAATTTATACCTCAATTCATAAATTAATAAAAAATTTAAAACCGGTTATTCGAACCGGTTTTTGATTGAAACCCCGAAATCCGGTTTTTAAAAATTACGCTTTTTTGAATTATTCGAAAACCGGTTTTTGGAATATGTCACTCTACACGTGTCTGTCTATCTGTCGACTACTTATGGTTAATTTTATATTTAGAAAAAAATACAAGAATTTATAAAAATGACGTCAGAATTTGCGGAAATTGTGTCGCTATTTGTTTAAAAAATAAAACAAAATGTTTGATAAGTATATAATTCATGTAATTTAATATGAAAAAACAAAAACCCTTGAAACTTTTTTTTTAAGATGATTTGATTATTACGACATTTGAAGGGCAAAATAGTAGTTCAAACTGACAGCATTTAATTAGTACGATTTTTGGGTAAGATGACGGCGAAATCTAAGCTCCCAATTAGCATGTACTTAGTATGAAATCAATTTGACTCTGATTGTTTTTTTGCTATTATCAAATTCTTTGTTTAAACCGCATATATATTTTTGTATACATATTCATATTTAAAGAACATATACTGTCAGGTACGGTATGTCACGTACGATATAAAATTTTATTTATTATTATAAAATCATCCAAAGATTGTTTTTATTTAAATATGTATGATGAATTGTAAACGAAAAATATTTGGTTTAGTGTAAGAAATTATAAGAAAACATAACGCTCCATATTTTGGACAACAATGTTTCGAAAGAACTTATTTTTATTTTTTTAAAATATAGTACCCTGTGAATGGAACATAAAGCTCAAATTACGGTATTTGCTGTTAGTTCGGTAATTGTAATTTACAAAAATTAAACTTAAGTTTATATGTTTAAAATTGCAACGGTATTTCCCTAATGGCATTTTGAGGTAACAATAGCCAACTTTGATCATTAGTAGTTTGGATAGTAAATTATTTACTTTTTCATTTATATAAATTTAAAGTGAAAAGTGTATTCGATGTTGCAATATTAAAGTTTTCCAAAAAAAAAAAATCAAATATTGTTTTTCAATTAAAGCTATTTTTTTTCCAACGACCACTAAAGTTATTCATTACTACATAAATGCAAAGTCTATTTACCTATAAAATCATAACACAAAAAACAATCTGATTTCATTCAGTTTTATACAAACCTTTAGATAAACGCAGAAGCTCAACTGTTTTCCAATGAAACAACTTTACAAAATCCCATGCTGTTTTACACCAAAAAAAATTTTAAAATGAATTAAAGTTGGGAGGATTTAAAATTAGTTTACAACGCTAAACTTCAAATCGAATGATATTTCAGTGAAATGGTAAATATAAATTAAAATTCTATTAAATTTAATGGGCATATTTATTAGCTGTAATTGTAATTGTAATCAGTAACTAAACAGAGTCCGATCGAATATATAGGTTTCGGTTACGAATTACGCCAAAATTTGGCGAATACCGAAACTGTTTTTGGCCGATTTGGTTCGGTTTCGGTCAAACACGAATGTAAGGTCAATGTAGTGGGACATACGTAAGAAAACTTCTAAATTGGCTGGTATAGTGTGTATATGAAAAATCGAGGTAGCCGAACTATTTTGGCTTATTTCATAGACATTATGGATAAATTTTGCTGATTTTAAGTAATTAAAAGATCTATATAGATTTACATGTTTACCTTCCGTTCAAGGTAAAAGGCAATAAAAAACTACTGTGCTGAAATATAAACAATTTAAAACATTGATAAAAAACTCATAAAAATTACGATAAAAAATTAACACAATTCAGCACAAAGAATAATTTTTGTGAAATCCTCTTTTTGCACTGGATATACAAATTGAAAAAAATTTGTTAGACTTCACAGGTTCATCTTCAAGTTTAAAGATTCAGCGAAATTTTTAAAATATACTCATAATTGAATTTATTAAAAGACATTTTTAATCCTATAATGTATAAAGAGTATTTTGGTTTTTAGACTTCGATGATGTTAACCAAATTTAAAAGATAATGAAAATAATTTGATAAAAACTTTATAATATCTCTTTGTGTTATTTTGTTGCGGTGGCAGCATTAATTTTGATTGTCGTAAAAATAAACTTATGCCTCTTTAGATTTTAGTCCGTTATGTAGATTAATTCTTGGGATTTGTTAGTTGCCAGTTTGTTTAATAAGCGTACAAAAGCCATATGCATGAATGTACATACTAACATAGTACAATTACATATGTTCGTTACATACAGTGTGAATAAGAATAGTTATTACAGGAATTTGCGAATTAGATTAAATAATTTCGAATATTCAATGATTAGAGATGTAGCCCGCATATTTGAATAATTCGTTTAGTTTCTTCCGCCTTTCGTATTCGCTAAATTATGTGAAAGATTTAGCTTTTATTAAATTTAATATATGGGCAATTCCATGTCATAGTACGTGACATATGTACGCCTATAGAGTGAAATAGATTTTGCAAAATATGAGATTATCTGAAAAATAATTTGGTCTTTAGGTTCCATTCGGAGGCTACTATATTTTAAAAAATAATAAGTTCTTTCGAAACATTGTTGTCCAAAATAACATGTGAAATAAGGGAATATCGTACGTGACTTAAAACGCAAGTAACTTTGAAGTACATGTAGAAATATGCGAAAATTTGCGAATCGTGAGAGGCTTTATGTTTTCTTTTAATTTCTTACACTAAATCAAATATTTTTCCTTTACAATCTGTCATATTTAATTAAAATATTTTTAATATCGTACGTATATCGTATATTTCTGTAAATATGTACAGTGAATGTCACTTAAAATCGTACATTATCGTAGTAAAATTTTATTCATTAGTTTTAGAAAGTTGATGTTTTATTTTAAAATGCTATTTTTATATTGTGTGTGCTATTATCTATCAGAAAATATGGTATAATTTTAATTGCCCTTATCTACAAATAAAAAAATTGGGTAACACTGTCAGTGCCCAGAATATCAGCGCTTCATTTAAAATCATACAGGCACTAAAAATGGGAAAAGATTATTAGGATTATTTAATATTAAATTTTTTTTTTAATTTATAAAGTTTTAATTATAATTTAATACAAGTGTACGAATTTAAGTGAAATATGAATTTTGTGATATTCTTTAATTTTCATCAATATTTTTTTAACGAATTGAGGTTTTTTTAACTTTTTTGTTGAAATACATATTTTTTGTTCCAATTAATAAAATTACTTTTATTGCCTGTATAATTTCATAATATTAAAAAAAAAATATGTTGAACGATTTTGAGTGACACTCACTGTTTATTAGAGTTCGTTTGTGACCAGTAGCTCGTTTCTGTATTTCTCGCATCGGAAAACTTCTCACATGAAGTATGAAACAAAAAATTCCATTGTTTCTCAATGTGCGAGCAAAAAGTGTTTCTGTATTTGAATGCGAAAAGAGACAACACAGATTCTGTTCTTACTGGAATATTTCCAGTAATTAAGTGTCAAATGCAAGACAAACGTCAACGAAAGAAAGAAATTATAATAAAACCAAAACAGTGAAAGGCTAAAAAAAATTTAAAATGCCAAAATATAACAATTATGTTTTATTGGCTGTCATCATTTAAATATAAAACAAAAAGTATAGTGTGGCGCTTAAAACTGCTGAATTTAAAAAAATAATTTAGAAACACAGTTTTGTGTATTTACATGAGTATATATAATTATTTAATTCAATCTTTCCGTCCGTCCGTTTCTGAGTCGATTAAGCGATGTCCGTCCGTCCGTCTGGTCGGCTGGCTGGCTGTTCATGTAAACCTTGTGCGCAGAGTACAGGTCGCAATTTTGAAGATATTTCGATCAAATTTGCTACATATTATTTTTTCGGCTCAAGAACCAAGCCTATTGAAACTGGCTGAAATCGGTCCAATATTTCACCTAGCCCCCATACAAATGTCCTCCCGAAATTGGACTTTATCGGTCATAAATGTTAGATTTATATATGTATCTCCACAAATTCCGCTCCAAATAAGTTTTATATACACAAAATTCATGTCACCAAATTTTGTTACGATCGGTCCATAATTAGTCATAGCTCCCATATAGACCCGCTTCCGAAAATCACTTTAAAGTGCATAAATCGCTTAAAAATGTTGGTAAACACACAAAATTCAACATAGTTAACTTTAATATAGACATAAATCACACGACCTAATTTCATGGTGATCGGTCCATAATTGGTCATAGCCCCCATATAGGGCCCACTTCCGAAAATCACTCAAAAATATAAATTATTGAAATTTTAAAAGAAAATTTTTTTTTGCTCTTTTACTTAGTGTAGGGTATTATATGGTCGGGCTTGACCGACCATAGTTTCTTACTTGTTTTACACTGTTTTTGTTGCAATTCAATCGTTTCATGCGGAAAGTTTTTCGATTCGAGAAATACAGAAACGGGTCACTTCATTTGTTTTTCGGGTATCATCATTATTCTGATGGTTTTTGCGTAAATAAAAATAATGGCGTCCCATTTTTGGAAAATTTTCACTCCTTGTGGTGGTTCAAAGCACCTAAAGATGCGCCTTTTTAACACATTTTTCTGTAGAGCAAAAACTGTTGAATATATTGCAAATCTGATTTCACCAGTCAAACATTAATACAATTAATGTTTTTTAAATCCTTAAAAATAGTTCCAAAAACCCCCGACAGGGAGTGCAAATCTCATAAAAAAATAAACAAAAGAATTTTAGATTTTTTAAACATGCACGATGAAAAGGCATTTTAAGCTTAGCAAAACGGCACCAATATTTCCTTTCTATGACTAAAACATCAATTTTAATAATTTTTGATGCAGAGTCGACTGGTGAAATCATATTTGCAATATATTCAATAGTTTTTGCTATACAGAAAAATGTGCTGAAAATGCGCGTCCTTAGCTGCGTTGAACCACGCCAATTGACATTTTTTAAAAAAGGAGGAAAGCTGATGATACCCGCAAATCAAATTTTTGAAATTAACTCTAATGTACATATATGTAAACATAAATTAAAAAAAACTAAATAAATGGGGGCTATGACCAATTATCGACCGATCACCATGAACTTAGGTCGTGTGATTTATGTCCATATGAAAGTTAACTCTGTTGAATTTTGTGAGTATACCAACATTTATGCACGTTAAAGTGATTTTCGGAAGCGGGTCTATATGGGAGCTATGACTAATTATGGACCGATCGTAACAAAATTTGGTGGCATGAATTTTGTATATATAAAACTTATTTGGAGCGCAAATTGTGGAGATACATTTATGACCGATAAAGTCCAATTTCGGAAGGACATTTGTATGTTGGCTAGGAGAAATAATGGACCGATTTCAGCGAGTTTCAATAGGCTTGGTCCTTGAGCCGAAAAAATAATATGTATCAAATTTCATCGAAATATCTTCAAAATTGCGACCTGTACTCTGCGCACAAGGTTTACATGGACAGCCAGCCAGCCAACCAGACGGACGGACGGACGGACGGACATCGCTTAGTCGACTCAGAAAGTGATTCTAAGTCGATCGATATACTTTAAGGTGTTAGACTAATATTTTTCGGCGTTACAAACATCTGCACAAACGCATTATACCTTCCCCACTATGGCGGTGTAGGGTATAACAGAGTCAAATAATTGGGAGCTTAGTTTTCGCAGTAATCTTAGCATAAATCATACTAATTAAATGAAAAATTTAAATGTAGTCAGTCAGTTAAACTATTATTTTTGCCTTTAAAATTTTGTAATAAGCTCTAAGTACTTTCACATAGTAACATTTTAGTGTTTTCTCCTATTAGTTACAAGGGTTTTTGCTTTTTCAGTCGTGGTTGTCAATCACGTGGAATTGCCCATATGTTGATTTTGATTTTTTTGGATTTAGACTTTAATATTCTTAAAATCCCTAATAATAGTTTAAATAATGCAGTGGGATTATCGTGGGAATGTACAGTATTTTGTAGTGAGTGGTGCTTACCAAGCACTTATTTTTATACAGGTTGTTAATGAAGTTTAGTATTTAGCACAGCTATCTAGTGTGTTTCACTGAAAACCGAGTCGACTCCAGTCAAAGCCATTATTTTTTTTGTTCATGTTATACTAATTTATATGGTTACGATAAAATAACTCGTACATGGAGAAGTGAGCTAGCAGTTAGACTATCAAACACAAACAAATGATGTGTCGGTTCGATTTCCACACAAGGCAATATTTTTTCTGTGTTTTTTTAGCTGCATATTCTTGTTTTGAAGTACATTTAAGAACAGAAACCATGAATTTTTTCAAATCTCGAACATAAATAACTAGTGTTTCAGTCAAGTAATAAGTTGCTTCAATATTACCTGCTAGCTTGCTAGCTTGCTAGGTAAGTAAAGTTTTGTTTGCTGGGTAAGTCTTTGGTATCATTTATTTTTCGTCACATTCAACAAATATAAGTTTATATGATTTCTTTGACTGTAGTTTTGTAATATTACAATAAATAGGAAAGAAGAAAAACAACATGAAGATATAAAGTTAAGCTAAATTGACATCAAGTCAAAAAATCAAGAAAAGTTTCTGCTCCCTCTGCTATTTATACTATACACCACCATAGTGGGGAGGGTATAATGCGTTTGTGCAGATGTTTGTAACACCCACCTTAAAGTATACCGATCGACTTAGAATCACTTTCTGAGTCGATTAAACGTGTCCGTCCGTCCGTCTGGTCGGCTGGCTGTCCATGTAAACCTTGTGCGCAGAGTACAGGTCGCAATTTTGAAGATATTTCGATAAAATTTGGTACATATAATTTTGTCTGCCCAAGGACCAAGCCTATTGAAACTGGCTGAAATCGGTCCATTATTTCTCCTAGCCCCCATACAAATGTCCTTCCGAAATTGGACTTTATCGGTCATAAATGTTTAATTTATATATGTATCTCCACAAATTTCGCTCCAAATAAGTTTTATATATACAAAATTCATGTCACCAAATTTTGTTACGAGCGGTCCATAATTAGTCATAGCTCCTATATAGACCCGCTTCCGAAAATCACTTTAACGTGCATAAATCGCTTAAAAATGTTGGTATACTCACAAAATTCAACAAAGTTAACTTTCATATGGACATAAATCACACGACCTAAGTTCATGGTGATCGGTTCATATTTGGTCATAGACCCCATATAAGGCCCACTTCCGAAAATCCCTCAAAAATATAAATGATTGAAATTTTAAAAGAAAAATGTTTTGGCTCTTTTACTTAGTGTAGGGTATTATATGGTCGGGCTTGACCGACCATACTTTCTTACTTGTTTTCCTTTAACTTTTGTTGTTTTTGTTTTGTCTATAACGCTTCGCAATCAAGTACTTTATTAAACAAATTTAGTTTTTCTTCATTTCATTGTCTCTTTTCTGTGTCTTTATTTTATTGTTGTCGTCTCCTTCAATATTTTGTCCTAGTCTTTCCACACTTTTTTTTGGGATCTGTTGTTGTTTTAACTTAAAGTGACAGTTTTGTCTTTTATAGTATGTATTTCTGTCGTGTAGATTATATCTGTACACACATGAAGACTTTATCTAAATCTTAAAGATTTGCCAAAAGTAGTTCTTTGCCACATGCCAACAAACTGAGGATTATGTGTAATCGATTTAAAGGTTTGATAATGAAACAATTAACATCTGAATACATTGTTTTGCCAATGGATTATTTGAAAATGAAAAAAAAAACTATAATTTTCATAATTTTCATTTAACAAATACATAATAATTTTTACATGTTTGAAAAGGAAACAAATCAGAGGATATTTATCTACATACCAATATATATATATATATGTATAAGGTGAATTTACCTGCCTCTGTTCTTCGATATAGACAGATTTTCCAAAAGGCATAAATACAAATGTGATTGTGTAAATTGTGTAAACTTTTGGTTTGTAACACCAAAAGTTGTTATTTACATGTACCTTCGGTTAAAGCTAAAATACCTTTACCGATATAATCGTTTTATATAGAAAATCGATTAAAGAGTGAGTCAAAAAAAAACTTATACACACCAATCCAGCAAGAACTCATCCTTGGTCCAATAAATTACATATTTTTTATCACGTTAGCTTTTAAAAATATATATTATGTTTTCCAAATCATTCATTTATAACTGTTATTTCGGTCAAAATGGTCGCCAAACAAAAAAAATTTAAAACTTTAAAAAACAAGTAGGAAAGTATGGTCGGTCAAGCCCGACCTTATAATACCCTACACTAAGTAAAAGAGCAAAAAAATTTTTCTTTTAAAATTTCAATAATTTATATTTTTGAGTGATTTTCGGAAGTGGGGTTATATGGGGGATATGACCAATTATAGACCGATCACCATGAAATTAGGTCGTGTGATTTATGTCTATATTAAAGTTAACTATGTTGAATTTTGTGTGTTTACCAACATTTTTAAGCGATTTATGCACGTTAAAGTGATTTTCGGAAGCGGGTCTATATGGGAGCTATGACTAATTATGAACCGACCGTAACAAAATTTGGTGACATGAATTTTGTATATATAAAACTTATTTGGAGCGGAATTTGTGGAGATACATATATAAATTAAACATTTATGACCGATAAAGTCCAATTTCGGGAGGACATTCGTATGGGGGCTAGGTGAAATAGTGCACCGATTTCAGCCAGTTTCAATAGGCTTGGTCCTTGAGCTGAAAAAATAATATGTACCAAATTTGATCGAAATATCTTCAAAATTGCGACCTGTACTCTGCGCACAAGGTTTACATGGACAGCCAGCCAACCAGACGGACGGACGGACGGACATCGCTTAATCGACTCAGAAAGTGATTCTAAGTCGATCGGTATACTTTAAGGTGGGTGTTTTTATACCCTCCCCACTATGGTGGTGTAGGGTATAAAAATCGAATATGGACTTTCAAAAAAAAAAAAAAATAGCAAATAAATTTCATTACCTTATTTTTAAAATCAAGTTTGATAATGTTGTCTAACATTATAAATTTTTGGTTTCTTTTATTGGAGATTTCTATTCTATTTATTGTATATACAATATTTATACCCTACACCACCATAGTGGGGAGGGTATTATGCGTTTGTGCAGATGTTTGTAACGCCCAAAAATATTAGTCTAACACCCACCTTAAAGTATAGCGATCGACTTAGAATCACTGAGTCGATTAAACGATGTCCGTCCGTCTGTTTGGTTGGCCGGCTGGCTGGCTGGCTGGCTGTCCATGTAAACCTTGTGCGCAGAGTACAGGTCGCAATTTTGAAGATATTTCGATCAAATTTGGTACATATTACTTTTTCGGCCCAAGGACCAAGCCTATTGAAACTGGCTGAAATCAGTCCATTATTTCACCTAGCCCCCATTCAAATGTCCCCTCGAAATTGAACTTTATCAGTCATAAATGTTTAATTTATCTATGTATCTACACAAATTTCGCTCCAAATAAGTTTTATATATACAAAATTCATGTTACTCATAGCTCCCATATAGACCCGCTTCCGAAAATCACTTTAACGTGCATAAATCGCTTAAAAATGTTGGTATACACACAAAATTCAACATAGTTAACTTTAATATAGACATATATAAGGCCCACTTCCGAAAATCACTCAAAAATATAAATTATTGATATTTTAAAAGAAAAATATTTTTACTCATTTACTTGGTGTAGGGTATTATATGGTCGGGCTTGACCGACCATACTTTCTTACTTGTTTTTTTTTTTAAATTTGAACTTGAAAATAAATTTATTTGAGCAGTCGATTATCTGACAATTATTGATTGAATCATTTTGTATTATATACTAAAAAATGTTATTCATTCGAATAAAAATTATTTTTTTCCCTTGATTATTCGAATGACAACCCTAGCTATACCATTAATTTTTAGTTGCCAGGAATGACTAATATCTAATAAATATAAATACTAAAATTAAATTTATGTAACAAAACAGACCAAGTCAAATTTATGAAAAGAAGATAATGGTCAAATTTAATGTTTGGTAAAATCAACAGTAAGTTTTGAATGAATCCTAAATCATAAACTTCTTGAATTTAGCTTTTAAATCACATCAAATGTTTAATAAAGTGTATGAATATAAGTATAACCGATTTATAAAAACCGTTTAAACCGAAAAATTCACATTTCAAATTAACCGGTTCACAAATTGCGAAGAAAACACTGTTTTTCAGTTAACGGGGAACACCCCATACTTTTTTTGGGCCCAACCCAATATACATTATGTATGTATGTACATTTAAATTGAATTTATGTTTGCTGATTGATATTTAAAAGCCAATTACAGTTAGTTAGACACATCCATAAGCAATAATATGAATATATATCCTCATATGCATTTTCATATTTTTTACATATTAATTTCATATCAATTTTATATACCGTTAGTTTAGTGTGTAAATATGCTAAGTTCCTTATCATAAATTTTAATGGAAACACAAAAACCAGGATTTTAGAATACTGATTTTGTATTTTTTTTAATGGACTGAATACATTTTCTGATAACATTTTAACATTTTCTGTTAACAGTATAACAAGAAGTATAAAACGAAGTGGACTTAACACCTTTGCTAACTAAACCAACAATATATTAGTTTTTGCTCAATTTAATTTTTGAAAGTTTTAATTTAATTTTGTTGGAACAAATTTTATGTTGCTTCAAAGCAAATGTAAAATAATAATAAAAAATATCGTCCTGTGATTATTGAAGGACACAGTATTAATACTCTAATGTACAGTTCGCCCAAAAATTACAAAACTATCACGAGAATTAATTGAATGCGCCTTTCCAAACACTTTGGCATGATATCAGCATTATATTTCATCATTACTTTTTACCAGAGTATGAAAACAAACAAAACATTTCCAAACGTTTGCAAAATGTACAAAACAAATCAAAATTTTTATATTGTATTGTACATGAGCAAAAACAAAACAAAAACTTTTCAAGTGACAAAGAGAGAAAACGAAACGATTGGCTTTTCACTCATCTGCATTATTTAATTTACCGTTAGGGCACTGCTACACGTTCAATATATATTGTGATATTTGGATCGCGATCTGCATGCTACACGTTCAATAAATGTCGCGATACTGGATCGCGGTCAATATATATTGAACGTGTAGCAGTGGCCTTACAATCGTACATTTGAGTACAAAACAGATAGAGAAACGTATTTTTTATTCGATTTGTTTTTTTTTGTACTGTGTTCTTTATAAAGTGTAAATCAATTACCAAACGTTTGTTAAACGTTTTTTATCAGAATGTTTCAATATTGTTCTTACTCTTTTCTTTTCTAGCTGCGTACGTTTATATTAATGTACAGTTTTCGCTCATGAGCAAAAACAATACAAAACAAAATGGCACAATCATTCTCATTGTTTATGTTTGGTTTTTGTTTTACTCACTGAAAAGAACAAAACAAAACGATAGCAAACGTTTCGATTTGTTTATTTCCGTACTCTGCTTTTTACTCCTTTGATCCAACTCACGAAATACTGACGTCAAGACACAAATTTTGAGAAATGGTCTCCTCAAACAAGCTAAACTTTCATTTTAGTTGGGAACATCGAGACTTTATTTTTCTTCATACAATCAGGGTCAACTTAATATATACAGTAGTTTTCATAAAACACTTAATTTGAATGTCCTTAAATGCAGAAAAAAGAGCATCATTTAACCCTCCGTTAGTCGCAACTGATCTGGTTGATACAGAAAAAATTTTTTATTGTAAATTTTTTTAAATGTCTTAATTTTAAAGTTATTTTTTTGATAAAAATATATTTTTTACTGAAATTTTATATTGATTACTCTATTAAATACTTTGAATTTTATATTGTTTTTATGCATACGAAATAAAAAGTGAAGAGATTATTTCCAAACGCGGCTTCTTCTTTATTGATATCAATTTGATACATTGCGACTAATCTCAATTGAAAACAAGTAAGAAAGTATGGTCGGTCAAGCCCGACCATATAATACACTAAGTAAAAGAGCAAAAACATTTTTCTTTTAAAATTTCAATCATTTATATTTTTGAGTGATTTTCGGAAGTGGGCCTTATATGGGAGCTATGACCAAATATGGACCGATCACCATGAACTTAGGTCGTGTGATTTATGTCCATATGAAAGTTAACTTTGTTGAATTTTGTGAGTATACCAACATTTTTAAGCGATTTATGCACGTTAAAGTGATTTTCGGAAGCGGGTCTATATGGGAGCTATGACTAATTATGGACCGATCGTAACAAAATTTGGTGACATGAATTTTGTATATATAAAACTTATTTGGAGCGCAACTTGTGGAGATACATTTATAAATTAAACATTTATGACCGATAAAGTCCAATTTCAGAAGGACATTTGTATGGGGGCTAGGTGAAATAATGGACCGATTTCAGCCAGTTTCAATAGGCTTGGTCCTTGGGCCGAAAAAATAATATGTACCAAATTTTATCGAAATATCTTCAAAATTGCTACCTGTACTCTGCGCACAAGGTTTACATAAACAGCCAGCCAGCCGACCAGACGGACGGACGGACGGACATCGTTTAATCGACTCAGAAAGTGATTATAAGTCGATCGGTATACCTTAAGGTGGGTGTTAGACTGGGCGTTACAAACATCTGCACAAACGCATAATACCCTCCCCACTATGGTTGTGTAGGGTATAATGATTGCGACTAACGGAGGGTTAAATTAAAAATCTTGTTTATGCTTCTTTGTTGAATTTTTAGAATTTTGCTTACAAATTCTCAACAATATTAGTAAAGTAAGTGCATAAAAATACGTTTCAAAGACGAACAAAGTAAGTGACATAAGAAATGGAAAAAATAAATGTAAATCTTATTTCATTAAATTAATGTTATTAGTTTACAGCACAATGGTGTGCAGGATGGATTAAAGGTTGTTCAAATTGCTGGAATAAATTTTATTTACCGAGAAATCTGTGTTTGAAACATTTAAATAGAAGAGCTAGCAAGACATTTATTTATTTTTGTTAAATTCTAAATAATTTTAATTTTAATTTTAAAATTATATTGAAATTAATTAAATAAATTAATACTTTAATTAAATAAATTAATTAATAAATTAATAAAAATGTTATTTTAATTTTTTTATGTCCGTCATTTCAACAAATAGATATCTATGGCGTAAAATAACTAGCAGATAACTTTTTCTATCAGATAACTTGACAATAATGTCAAATCAATATCAACGTGTAAAAATTAGCAAATATTTTTACACCATCGATAACTATGCACAGATAGATATCTATGTTTTGAAATTACGGGCATTAGATCATTTAAAAGAAGCTTTTTTGAAAATGTTTTATTATTATTTTCTTTTTTTCTTTTTAGATCTCCTTGAATATTTCGATTTATATGTAGAGAACATATTTAAAAAAAGCTGATAATATTTCTACACTGTATTGAATATACTTTAAAATTCATAAACAATTTGATTTTTTCTTATTGGGTGTATTACTTAAAAATGCGGAATTTTTAAACATATTTAGCCTTTATTTTAAAACATTTGTACAATATAAATTTATTTTAAAGTATTCGCCATTTTTAGCTATGGACTTTTTCTATCTTTCTGACAACATATGGATTTCGTGCCAAAAGAACTGCTCATCTTTTGAGGCCAAGACCAAATCAAACTCTGTTCCAAAGTGAACCATATCCCAGGACAGCGTTTTGCATCCATCGAAACAAATATTAGCCGCACGGTCTAAAGTTTTGATTTTTTTTTTATTTAATTGAAATTATTATTACAACTTACGAAAAACATTACTTTTATAGTTCTAATCAATAGTTATGAATTTATGAACCTTTTCCGAAAACCCTTCCATTAAGGTTTTTATAGTGTTTTCTGTCACTTTGTTTGAACAGGTTGTTGTCCGTCCATCTCCGTTTAAAATCGACCAAACATTTGGACACCTTTTTTGTACTCTTCAATTCTATTTTAACAGAGTCCAATATTTTTAGTATAAAATTTTACTTAAATTTCCGTGCTCTGTCTTTGGCCTCTAAATTTTTAGCCGATTTCATGTCAGGAACTTGTTTGTTTTGAAACCTGCATTGGCTATAACTTTTCGTTCCAAATAGTCCGAGTAATTAGCTAACCGGACTGCTTTCATACCGGACGTGTTGGGAGCTCTTTTGAAAATGATTTCTATTTATTGGCTTTAGAAATATCATGTGGACCATTCCTTCTATCAGAACCAGGTTTTCTATCAACGGACAAGTTCTCCTGATACTGTTTAATAACATTGTAATCAGTTTGACGGCAGAACTTTTTTTGTTTGGCAAACTTTTTGTAGGACCAAGATGGGTTTTGTTGAAAATATTTAATAATTTTGGTACGCACTTTTTTATCGTCACTCATTTTAATCAGATTAAGAACAAATGAACATAATTGACATTAAACGCAATAACTGACATTCTTTACAAAGGTAACTTGATAAAAAAAAATCAAATAATACTTGGGTTAAAAGTTTTAAGGAAAAGCGTGTGTAAAGGTTTTTTCGATCTCAGTCCATAAATACTTTTTAACAGGTGGCCTAGCGTTTTCATGATGGAATATTACGGTTTCATGTTTGGCCGCATATACTGGCCATTTTCAGCCAATGCTTCAAACGAATTAGTTGCGCTCTGTACCGGTTCACCATGAAGATCTGGCCAGATTTTAGCAGCTAATAATATATATGACTTAGCTTTCGATTCGGCTAGTTCCGGGTTATCGTAATGGATCCATTTTTCATCACATGTAGTGTCGCGGTGATTTTCTTTTCTAACGTTCAAGCCTAATTTCGGACATGTAAAATCGTCTTTCAAGGTCTCTCGGCTTCATTTTGTATGGTACCCAATTTCAATGCTTTTTGATGAATCCTGCTACTCGCTAACGTTTTGAAATTACTGCCTGAGTAGCTCCAAATGAATTGCAAGCTCTTGTTGAGTCTTATAATCATCTTCATGGAGTAATGCCTCCAACACTTGGTCTTCAAACTTTTTTGGCTGGTCTTGGCGATCTTTGTATTCCGTGTTAAAATCATCACTTCTGAACTACACAAACAATCTCTCGAATTGTTGAAACCAATTAAAAACACATCCACCATAAGCTTTGTTCGGTGTGCATCAGTGGCCATTTTTTTCAAATTAATAAAATAAAACAAAACTTCCAGTACATGACGTTTTGTTGGCAAAAAAATTCGAAATTTTCGAAGCAAAAAAAAACTTGGTAATTGCATAAATGACAGATACATATGTATAGATATGATAGTGCAAATCCCGCATTTTTAAGTCATACTTCCAATAATTTTTAAGTTGATGTATTGAATTTGTCTCAAATAAAAGTAAAATTATTTTTTTAAGAATCCCTATGATTTATAGATTATTTAAACATCTTCAAAAAAATTTCGAAAATATTTTCGAATTTTAGCATTTTCGGGCTACGAGAACTGGTTAAAAATTCAGTAATTAAAAATGTATTTAAACAACAAAAGAACAGAATGAGACATACAAAAAGTAACAATAAATAGTAGAAAAAATAAAAAAAAAATTACATTTATTTTTTAGGTTTTTTAGTAGGTAATAAAAAATCGGTATTTTTTTTAAAAAAAAGTTAAAACTGCCGATTTTGTATTACCTACTAAAAAAGACGTTATAAATAAAAGTTGACATAAAGTAAATCCATGGTAGGCGTTCATATTGTTCAGGTTACGATGATTTTCGTCAAACAACGCGAATGTGAACAAAAGAGCGTAATAGAGCGTAAAAATACACACAATTCATTCAGTTTCTTGATGTTGTTGTTGTTGTTTTTTACCCAAAAGAGCACACAAATTAAATGCCTCTTTTTGCCTACCAATGAAGTAAATTTTTTTACTTTTTCTAAAATTTGGGAGCCTCGAAAATGCCTTTTTTATATGTCGTAGTTTATATGCGAAAGCTATCGAAAAGTCGATGGCACAATATGGATTGATAAATCGATAAATAAAAACCAGAACACTTAAGAAAAGCAGAATGACATATTGAACCAACATTTTTAGGATGAGATAATGATATCAACCATTGTTTGTGTGATGGAGAAATTGTTTGGCTTCTAAGAAGTCATAAAGTTCTCTTCAACTGCCTTACCTGATGATCATCTGAATCTTTGTTTTCAAATATAAAAAAGTATTTAACGTTTTCCAAAAAGTTTAACTTTTTCATTACTTATTAAATCCCTTCATTACGAATACAATTTGAAAAGGTTAACATATACAAAAGTAACCTCCTCATGGGTTTGCCAAAAGTTTTGTTGTCATTAAAATTGTTTTCTTTTTGTTGTAAAATGTAAACTTTACATTCTTGTCCGAAACATATTCATTTTTATTGAAGTTTTGCGATTTCAAATTTCCGGTGTCACTATGAAATATGAATTCTGTCATACGCTCAAGCATACTGATGACAAAAAGGTTTCGGGCGCCAAATAGTTTCTGTTTGTAGTTAATTATATACGAAAAATAAATCAATGAAAATGCAAAACATCGTAATTAGTTGGTAATATTTCTGTATCCTTTGTTTGGTTGTAGCTTTGGTTAATTTTAGCTTGAATACCTAACAGACATTGTAAAGTTTGCAAATTTTCACATTATCGGTGGCCATGTGAATACGTGTTTGTTTTGTTGCCGTTGGTTGGATGTTGCAACATTTTGAATAGCGTAATTACAATAATAAGTACTTTTATATTTTTGTGCGTTTCAGCAAATTGTTTTATTGAAAGGATACAAAACTTCCTTTATTTTCTTAATAAAACAGTAGCTTTCATGGAATCAGATTATTGTAACAAGATGCTACAGTCGGAGTTTATAATCGTCATGACCATCAACACTATTTTATGATGTTTATGACTCAAACAAGCTGAAAATAAATAAAATCATTCAACCGCTGCACTTTGGGGCAGAAGGTTACAAAAGTGGCGATTAATTGAAAATTGGAACGAGATGAAAATATACAAAATTAGAAACCATTTAGGTATTTGTGTTTTTCTGTAAGTGTTGCAAAAATATTATAATTTTTCACATAATCACACAGACTTAGATGTGCCTTTGGTCATGGAGGAATTTAGAAAAGCTAGTGAAGCTTATTTGTCAAAATTACATCATCATCCGAACCCGCTCGCAAGTCTACATGCAGTAACTCAAAACCAGGGACCGTAACGGTTATAAGTGATATGAAAAAGTTTTCTAACAGTTATTTTGTGACTTTAAAAATAAAAACATTCATCTAAAACAGTTATTATTCAACGTAAAAATAAAAGTTCGCATGAAACTCTTAAAAAATGAGCTTTAAATAGTCGTCATAAAAATTCTTTTTTTTTCCCTTCAGAAAATAAAACTCATTTTATGTAAAGCTTGCCGCTGGTCAGATCATTTCAATTTGTAAAGCACTTTGCATTTCAATTGAATAAATTGTCTTTAAAAAAATCAAGTGTAATTTTAATTTGTTATTGGTTGATTCCTATATTAAATTGTGGTTGTTTTTTTTATTAAACAAATAAATTACTACAAACATTATTTCAGATAGACTCGATAAAGAAAGATACTGAAAAATACCAGGAAATAAACGAAAAGAGTTTTATTTTCTGACGGTAAAAATAAAACTCCTCAAATGAGTTGTTTTTATGACGGCTATTTAAAACTCTTTTTTTAAGAGTTTCATGCGAACTTTTATTTTTACGTTGAAAAAAATAACTGTTAACTATGGAGTTGAGATAATATTTTTAATATGGCACGTCAATACGAATCTATTGGTATATAACCGTATGGGTCTCCGTTGACTCTAACATAAAGAGTTTTTTATTTAAAATTTTCTTGATAACCGTTATTTACGGTCCTTGCTTAAAACAGATCAAGGCTACGTAGAGCTGATTGACCATTCATCTAATTTGAGATAAATTTGAAAAATATGATTCTCAGCTGAGAGAACAATAATTGTTTTAGTTATAAGATTTAATTACTTATTGTAAGGTCTAGACTCTAAACATTAAAGGCATTAAGCGCCATTTTTGACTTGTTTTATTCCAACGCGAATTAGTTAGAAAAATCTACTCCTTGACTACACTGAAATATAAATTAAACTTTGACAAACATATTGTCTGTGACCTAGGGTTCCTAATCTTCCCGGGAGGAAATTAAAAAAACCCTTCATTGCCGGGAATTCCCGGGAACTTTTTAATACTGAATTAGACCAAAAACCAATCAAATTGTTTTGGAATAAGTAGTCTTAGAATTTTACCAGCGTTTTAAAAGAAATATAAAATAACTCTATTTGGTTGTACAATGTTGGTCCAACTCTTTAAGAGTTTATACTTTAATAGTGGCATTTGATATACATATCTTGTCACACACGTAGTCTTAGTCGGTGTAAAATCAATAAATTATATTATTTTAGTAAACAACTTACGAACTCCGACAATGTTAAATTAGGAAAACATGCGTAGGTCGCTTCGAAAGAGACATTTCGCAAATCAGATTCTTTATAAACAAATTTAAACCACTATTATTATTATTATTATCTTCTCTAAATATGAATATCCTTAGAAGATGTATTGTTAAGAACACACAGTTTCAATTTGAGTTATTCTAAATGATCAAATTGATCTGCTGTGGCTTAAGAATTGTAGTTGAGTGACAAAAATTATTTTATTTCAATATACTTCATTACCAACTACCTGTTGCTAGAATCGAAACAAAATTATATATATAATGGAATCATTCGATTAGAAACAAATTTGGCCATTATAGCAAATCAGAATATTGCAAATTTAAGAAGTAAACATATAAAGAAATTCCCGAAAAATCCTGATAAAAATTTCCAGAAAATTTCTTAACAAATATTCCCGGGAATTCCCGGAAAATATTTCCCGTGTAGGAACCCTACTGTGACCTTAGGATAAAGCCATTTAACATTTTAGTTTTAATAATAAAAATGCTACCCAAAAAAAGTAATGCACAAAATACGACCATCTTTTAGTTTATAAAACTAAAATCCTTTGGGCACATTCAACCAGTACCTGTCTTCCTCAGTGTGGGCATTAGGGTGGCCTTTATATAATTATATAATGAGACTTTTAGATATTTGGAGAAAATGTTAGCAAAATTGGATTATTTTAAAGGATTGCACATTTTATTTGAAGATTGGAGTTTTGGGTCAAAGTAGCAACATTTTCAATATAATATTTAATTTAAATTGAATTTCATTTACCAATGGAGGCATAATACAAACATAATCATAAAATTTGATGAATTTATGAAATCCTAAATTTTCGAAATTTGTTTGGAATTTAATAATAAATGGTAAACAATTTTTTACTGACTTTAATAACTACGAATTGTGTATTCAAAATACTTGTATAAAATTCAGGCTTTTTGTTAAAAATGTGTCAAAATCGATTCTTTAAAAAGAATCTCGCAGATAATCTTCTCATTTTTACCACGGAAAATCGCAAAAGTCCAATATAAGAACCAACCTATTGCACACGTTTCATAATAAGAGCGCTAGGTAAAATGCTTAAACAGTAAAACAAGTGGCAATGTTTATTTTTTTAATATAATTTAGAACAAGTAAGAAAGTATGGTCAGTCAAGCCCGACTGAGCACAAACATTTTCCTTTTAAAATTTCAATAATTTATTTTCGTGAATGATTTTCGAAAGTTCAACTTATAAGGGAGCTATGACTAATTATTAGGGTATTCAATCGATTAACCGTTAATCGGTTAACCGATTAATTTTGGACGGTTAACTGTTCGAATAATATGAAATTGACAATTTTCAAATAACAAATAAACCGATTAATTTGTGTCGATTAACCGATAAACCGAAATTCCTTTTTTTGCACTTAAACATTTTTTTTGGTATTTTATTTTCCGTTTCATTTCAAATACAAATTAAAATTAGATATTTTTTGAACATCCAATAAACATGATTAGTGAGTATGTATAACAACTGACATATTTAATTTACGTGTTTTGAAACTTTGTTTGTATTTACATGTATAGACGAAACTTTTTTTAAATGAGTCTTTTATCATAACTAAACGAATCTATTAAATTAATCAAAATCTAAAACAATCCAAAAAGGAATATTCTTTATCATGCTTTTGATTTCTCCAACATATACAATCAGCGAGAGAGTTTTTTCCAAGAAAATCTTTATTAAATCTGAAGAAAAAAATCTTTTAAATTATATTCTTTTTATAAAAGATTATTTCAGAAGATCTCACTAAAACCCTAAAAAACTCACATATCGCTCATTTGCTGCAACAACGTAATAATTAAAAAAAAGTCGTTTCCAAAAAATATCTTTGAATATTTTATGACATTTTACTATTTCTTATATAAAATTTCAACAAATCATGCGATTTCAGAAATATAAATAGTAGATGTTAATATCTTTCTAATCTGTATTTAACCCAAATTTTTACTTATGAAATATACGAGAAGACATGAATTTTAATTTTGATGTTTACAACAAAAAATAATTGATTTTTTTGAAAACTATATGAAAGATTATAGATCAGCGAATAATTTGTATTACTCAGTTCATAAAACACGGATATTGAGTTATGACGTTATTGCAGCAAATAGGCGATATGTTTACAAAAATGATCTCAAATACCTTATTTGCTGTTTTTTATGTTTTTGTACACAAAATTCGTTGTTGTATTTTCAATTTAAAATGAAAATAGAAATTATTCGGTTAATCGAATAATTTTAAATTAACCGATTATTAACCGATTAAATCTAAACCTCGATTAATTATTTGCTCGATTAACCGATTAAACCAGAAACCCGATTAATTGAATACCCTACTAATTATGGACCGATCGTCATGAAGTTAGGTCGTGTGATTTTTGTCTATATGAATCTTAATTTTGCTGAATTTTATGTGGATATCAAAATTTTTAAGAGATTTATGCTCGTTAAAGTGATTTTCGGAAGTGGGGCTTATATGGGAGCTATGGCTAATTACATATGTATCGGATCATCAACTTATTTGAAGCGAAATTTGTGTAGATACCTATACAAATTAAATCGTTTTGTCCGATAAATTGCAATTTCGATAGGACATTTGTATGAGGGTTAGGTAAAATAATGGACCGAAAAAATAATATGTACCAAATTTGATGGAAATATCTTCAAAATTGCGATCTATTCTATGCGCACATGGTTTACATGGACAGCCAGACGGACGGACATAGTTTAATCGACTCAGAAAGTGATTCTGAGTCGATCGGTATACTTAAAATTTTTGGGCGTTACAAACATCAGCATTATACATTCTCCTCTATGGTGGTGAAGGGTATAATGAATACAAAGTATAAAAGGAAATAAATTCACAAGAGTTATTAATTTTTCCCCGGAATTGAATAATTCACCCAATCGATTTTTCCAGCGTTATCATTTATATTGAGAAATTTTATAATTAATTAATTAATTAATTGCTTTACTTTAATTTTTCCTTGAATTCAGGCAACATCAATGATTCGTATTCGTTTGTTTACTGCTAATAATTGAAGCTTGTTTCCCACTCATATGCAATTAATATTATTCACATTGATGCTCATTTCCTTATATGTATGTATGTATCTTCTCTCACCTGCAGACATTGATATGAAATGTAATTAAATATATACATTCACAACGATGCATCGCAATGTAAAAGATAATAAGTCAACTCGATTATAGCGAAAATTATTCAAATAATTCAAACAAATTTTAAATTAACAATTTTTTAAATTTCTTTAGAAAACATTTCGCATCATTATTAATAACAGACACTTTTGTAAAATAGTACTACAAATAACACAGGAAAAATCTTTCTATTAAGACCGTAACAATGCTGTGCTTTGCTACCTTTTTTATCCATATGAAGAGAAAATAGAATCGTACTTGCAACCGAATTTGTAGCCAACCGAATGATTCGATCTTAGTGACTGAATTTTACAATTGTGGCTACAAAATTTCAGAAGGGGTAACAAAAGTTTGGTTGCTTAAATCGAAATATATCCAAAAATATTGCCAAAAATCGAGATAGTCGTGGTTTTTAGATAATATGGAGGATTTCATGTCATGAGAAAAAACATATGTTTGGTTAAAATGTCAAATTTTGACCCCCTCTAACTCAGAGAGTTCTTGACCGATCTTTTTGAGAAATTGTGTCTGAATTACTATGCAATAGGACTAACTTTGGTCCCGATCGGAAGACATCGATTTCATAATTTGGTTCACTTGACGAGTATGTAAGTATATACCCTTAACACTCATGGTGAAGGGTCTACAAATACACTATTCTTGGAAAGCATCTTTCATTGTGTTGTATGGTAACTTATTAGTTTCATATTTAGAAAATAAAACAGTTTCAAAGTAAAATGCTTTATCATATTTATCTCCTCTTAGGACAATCTAGCTGGGGGCCAACTACATCTACATCTGTGGTTTCACATTAATGATAGTAAAAATGTAATAATATTTATAAACTTTGGATGCCATTTTCGCTTTTCCTACCTGTAATTGTATATTTTTTTTGTGTTTCTTTTCTGTTTATGTATTTTAATTAATCATAATAAAATATTTAAAAAGATATTCGTGCTTATTACACTCATATTTTACCTGAATGGATGAGTTTCAACTTATAGCACTGACCAGCCAGCAACGCTTAAGGCTGAAATGAAAACAGAAGAAATTAAAGGAAAATAAGCAACAGCAAAAGGTTAATAAAAGAAAAATAATGACATGCAATATCTTTTTTTTTATTATTATTATTGTATCGATGCGAAATAATTATTAAATATATTAGTAACAATAAAAGCTAAAGAAATATTAACAATATTTCAAGCCATCTGTCCACAAAAGTAATCAATCATTTATATCTTATATATTGTTATATTGTATTTCTAAGATTACATATACATTATTGTGACCCTAATATTCAGATATTCGCTACTCCCAAGGTTAACCCTCTTATTCAAAAATCACAACAATTTGTTGCAAAATCGACTGTTTAGAGGTTGCACATTTTATTAAAAGGTTCTAATAAAACCTAAATAAACTTCTATTAGAATCATTTCAATTTAGCGGATTTCGAAGAAATTTAGTTTTTATCATTTTTATCATAAATTTGTTAAATTTTTTTAAAATATTTTGTTATATTTAATTTCAGATTGTTTGTTTAGGTTGCTAATTTAAAATTTCTAGGACTTTGTTAACCCTTTGATATCTGGAGTCAAAATTGTCCATGATAGCAAGATTATAGAGGTCTACACTCAAAATTATTAAAAATATAAAATACATGAAATTTCCTTGTTAAGAACAATTGGACCATGACTATTAAAAATACAAGAAAGAAAGAGAAATTTTAGTTTGTTTGCATGTATGAGTAACAAATAAAATAGACACCTGCTTCGTTGAATGCTGACAAGCAACTGAATCAAGACGTATTAACAAGGTGAGTGTATAAAATCAGTTGTTTCTTAATTCGCTGTGTTTTAATGTACATCTTCTGTCAAACTATGTTTATGTTTACATTTGATATTTTAATTCGCAGTGATTTTGACATTTACCCTACATTTTAACAAAAACAAAATGCATGTTGTTTTTGCATTGTTGTATTTGTTGCCGGGACGCACTCATCTTGTTAATACGCCTTGAACTGAATGAAATATTTGTATTTTTTAAGCTCTTGTCGTGAGTTTTGTTTACGATAGTGTTGTGTACATGTATATTAGAGTGACAATCAGTTGTATGGAAAAAAATTTTTGTTAAAATTTTGAAGAGTGCCGGGTGGAATATTGTGACACTAGGCCTAAATGTTAAGTGCTGAAAATTTGAGCCAAATCGGGCAACGATTTCTGGACGCGCATCGAGGTCAAAGTTCAGATATATGCAAAATTTTACTGTTAATATGGAATAAATAGGTGAAACTCGTTAACTTTCTGCATTTTTTTCTAGAAATATGTAGATTTATTTATATTAATGAATATTACATTAAAAAAAAAGTTTTGGAAATTAACCCTGTATCTCCTTTGGTTCAAAATGACCCAAAAACTGTATTATCGCCAAAATTAGAGAAAAATGCAAATTTTTCAGTTTTTGAAAAAATTTTGCTACTAAATAAATACTTTTGCAATTGAATGCAAAAGAATCGAAATATGTGCGTAATTATCGTTGTAATGAGATATAAATGACAAAATTTGATTAAAAAATGTTAAAGTTATTACAAATTCGCCAGACCATTAACGTGTTTCAGGCCACTTGAACAAAAAATTTAGAAAAAAAATTAAGAAATTTCGAGAAAAATTAAAACAAAAGCTCATTTCTACTTAAAATATGTCCATATGTACTTGTATATGAGTTTTTGTCTTCGTAGGATACCGTTAACCTATTCGCAGGTATGGCCAAAAAAAATAATTTTTTTTAACGGCTGTTTCAAAACTCCATTTTCAAATTTTTAAAAATTTTGTTAAACAAATTTCAGATTTTTTCGATCATCACATTGGGGTTTATTGAGATCAAAATATGGAATAAAAATATGAAAAAATTATGTCAATACCTCTTACAGTTTTTCCGTACCTGCGATTTAAATTTTGCGTTTTTCAAGAAAAAATAATTTTTTGTCCATATTTAGGCGAATGAGTCCAATTTCCTTACTGTTATACATTTTATTAAATTTTAATTTCATAGTATTATAACCCTGGTAATTTTAAATATGGTCTGAAAGTTTTACTAAAATCGGAAAACGTTAACCTTTAAATCGTGAAGGTCAAAGGTCAAATTTTTCAATATTTGGAATTGCTAATGAAAAGATAGCGAAATGTTATATATTTTTGGGCCGATTTTCATGAAACTTGAGGAAAATATATATTGGGTCTAGCATTTACAACAACAGTGCAAAAATTAATTTTAACCTTTAAGAGGACTTGGGGTCAAAATGGTTGTGTTTTGCGTTGAGGGTAATTTGGACTCCAAGTGCTGCTAAGGGTTAATTTCCATGTTTGTGCTTTTATTTTAAATTCTTGACTTTATGTTATATTTTCCTTAAGTTACATTAAAATCGGCCCAAAATATATAACATTTCGCTATCTTTTCATTAGAAATTCCAAATATTGAAAAATTTGACCTTGACCTTCACGATTTAAAGGTTAACGTTTTCCGATTTTAGTAAAACTTTCAGACCATATTTAAAATTACCAGGGTTATAATACTATGAATAAGTTTTACTTAAAATTTATAACAGTAAGGAAATTGGACTCATTCGCCTAAATATGGACAAAAAATTATTTTTTCTTGAAAAACGCAAAATTTAAATCGCAGGTACGGAAAAACTGTAAGAGGTATTGACATAATTTTTTCATATTTTTATTCCCTATTTTGATCTCAATAAACCCCAATATGATGATCGAAAAAATCTGAAATTTGTTTAACAAAATTTTTAAAAATTTGAAAATGGAGTTTTGAAACAGCCGTTAAAAAAAATTTTTTTTTTTGGCCATACCTGCGAATAGGTTAACGGTATCCTACGAAGACAAAAATTCATATACAAGTACATATGGACATATTTTAAGTAGAAATGAGCTTTTATTTTAATTTTTCTCGAAATTTCTTAATTTTTTTCCTAAATTTTTTGTTCAAGTGGCCTGAAACACGTTAATGGTCTGGCGAATTTGTAATAACTTTAACATTTTTTAATCAAATTTTGTCATTTATATCTCATTACAACGATAATTACGTACATATTTCGATTCTTTTGCATTCAATTGCAAAAGTATTTATTTAGTAGCAAATTTTTTTCAAAAACTGAAAAATTTGCATTTTTCTCTAATTTTGGCGATAATACAGTTTTTGGGTCATTTTGAACCAAAGGAGATACAGGGTTAATTTCCAAAATTATTTTTTTAATGTAATATTCATTAATATAAATAAATCTACATATTTCTAGAAAAAAATGCAGAAAGTTAACGAGTTTCACCTATTTATTCCATATTAACAGTAAAATTTTGCATATATCTGAACTTTGACCTCGATGCGCGTCCAGAAATCGTTGCCCGATTTGGCTCAAATTTTCAGCACTTAACATTTAGACCTAGTGTCACAATATTCCACCCGGCACTCTTTGAAATCTAAAAAAAAAAAATCGGCTGTCACTCTAATGTATATGGCCGAAAATCATCGTCAAATGAACGCGCAAAAGATCGTGTAGAAATGAAAGATGACATAAATGAAATATGATGAAATCTTTAGGATATAACCTCCCCTATTCTTACAAGCTTAAAAATCCAGTCTGACATAATTACTACCAAATTAGCTTTTTGTCCATTACGGTAACCCGAAGTGTAAGAAATCGTATGTGAAGCCTGGCCAAAAGCCAACTATCCATGGCGCTAAGGATAGTTTAGCTATCTGAGCTGCTGAAATCTGGCCAGACCATTACAGGGAACCTGTACCTAACGCAACATATTAGTTTGAAGCGAGTATTGGCCGAAAACAGTTCAGACCAGTGTTGCCAAAACTTTAAGACCATATCCCACCAGATTGCACTTAAAATAAAGCCAGAAACCACTAAATCTTTAAATAAAACCACTGATTAAAACAGCTAAATTTTTATTTAACGATTTATGAAGCAAAACTGCTTTAAAAACAAAAATAATTAAATTTTAAATTAAAATGTGTGCCAAAACCGTTATATATTAAAATTAATTAAGATCAATCCATTAGAAATTATCATTTTGAGTATATTTCTGAGGTACCAATTAAAGTTAAAAACTTTCTTGAGACTTCAAATTCGTAACAAACAAGTTCTTTACTTTGATTGTACAATGACTAAAAACTCGCTTCACATTTAATCATGGCATACAAATAATTTGCAAAGTAAAATCAGCTAGTTCAGCTAGTTTTATTTTCTGCGGAATCCTGATACTAGAAAAGCTTAACCCAAAACGATGTAGTATTTGAAAGATTTGTCCACCTAAGTAATAATGTAGATGTTATTGAAGATTGTCTATTGTAAGAATATGACAACCGTGTATACGTAGCTTTAGGCTTAATGTAATTTTCAAAACATTCGATTTAGAACTGTATTTATGTTAAGTCATTAAGGCGCTTAGATTTTTTAGATATTTGCCAAACACCATTTATCGATAAACCATAAAAAAATTTATATGTAAAAACATACTTTTAATAACGTTTGAACTAATCGAGTCTCCATCGAATTTTTTTTTGCACGAATATAGTAGAGAGTTTAGGTGTCCTCATACCGTGTTCTTTATTAATTTTTAACACCGCGATCTTTGATATTTTTTACATTGAAATATATACTCCGAAAATTTTCCTTTAACCTTTTGGAAGTAAACAATTTCTTTCACACCATTTTAAGAACAATATCGTTGGCTTTAAAATGGAGTAAAAAATTATACTGGTCTTTGAGTAGTTTCTAAGTTTTGCACAATTATGTGCATATAATTTTAGACAAATTTAACAAATTTTTCAAATTTCAAATCGCGATATTTTTACATCGAAATGAGTTTCCATTGAAAAAGTCACTGATATGAAGAATATATTATGTATTTGGTAAATTTCATTAAAATCGGAGATGGTAAATCCGACTACTGTCCGCTTTCACATGTATACTCGCATACACTTAAAAAATTTTCGAAAAATTTAATTTTTCTAGTTTCGTTTATATAAACACAAGATATAAAAAAATCTAAAAACAGCCAAATGAAAAAAAATTCCAGCTAGAAAAACCACTTAGCGGTTTTTTCCGAAAAATAACCGCTAACGACGAAAAAATACCTCCAGATCTAGCTGAAAAACCGCCGTTTTGGCAACATTGGTCCAGACTATGCGACATGAAACTGTAATATTCCATCATGACAACACTCGACCACCTGTTAAAAACTATTTAGAATAAGATAGTTGGGAATGTTTGCCTCCCCCGCCTTATAGTCCAGACCTTGGCGGTCCGACTACTATTTGTTTCGATGGAAGCAGAACGCTCTCTCTGGGATACGCTTCACTTTGGTACAGAGTATCCGATATTGGATTGAATCGTTCTAGGCTTAAAAAGGTGAGAAGTTCTTTGCCATGGAAAAGTTCATAGCTATCAATGGTCAAACTTTTAATAAATTGATACATATTGTACAAATGTTTCAAAATAAAAGCTAAAAATTTTAAAAAATCCCGCATTTTTAAGTTATACACCATATATTTTTATAATTATTGTCAACAATTAAAGCAATACTAAAAGGAGCCGTTTTTCTGCGGAATTTAATTTTCACAAAACATTTCTTCATGCAGTTTTGTTATTTTTCTTGATTCGTTTGATCCAAAAATACATTTATGGCAGACGCACATTTAACAACTGTTAACTTGCAACATGTTTGTTACGCACATGTTGCGGTATGAGCCAACCAATTGTGAATAAATTTATAGTGAACTGTAAATTTTAGGCGCCATATTCATTTAGTTCTTAAACGTCTGCGTATACTAACGGTTGGTTTTCCAAATGAAAATCCTAGCAGATCTTTAAATATTCAATGTGAAATAAAACAGTGTTTTAAATACAAATCTACATAAACGAAAAGTTTGTTTCCAACAAACACTACAATAAAGGATACAAAATATGGGCAAACAAATGTGTGTGATGTTGAAGTAAAAATACACATGAATTATAAAAAAAAACACAAAGTTAGAAAATTAAAGAATTTAAATAAAATAATTGTTATTTAAATTTAAAAAATAATAAATTTTATTTTTTAAAAAAAAAAATATTTTAAGTGTTAAGAAAAATTTAATAATAATAAATGTTGTTTTATCAATAAAAGTTAAAAAAAAAGTTTCTAACAAACAAAAATAGTTAATTTAACCAAATTAATATTTAGAAAATAAATAAATGTATTTAAGAGCGACAAGTGTTCAAAATTATTTGTGAGTGTGAAAAGTAAAAAAAAATATATATTTAAACAATTGTGACAGTAAACATCCTGTCAATTGTATTCATTTCTGGCGATTTTGTTTACTTCAATTACCGCCAGTAGCAGCAACCAACCAGTCAGCCAAATTTGTTTCTTACAAACAGCTGAGTAAATTTATTTAATTTGAAACGAATTTTTAAAAAAATAAAAATACAATTGCCAAAATAATTAAAATACATACATATTTACCTTTATATATAAAAAAAATATTAAAACATGTTGTTAAAAAAACCAAAAACTAATTAAATATTTAATGTATAAAGAAAACATACATTTTAAATTAATAAAACAAAAAAAAAAAGAAACATATTCTGTCAACAACTTGTGGATAACAATTTAAATGAACCAACAGCTGAAAAAAGGTACGGCTTCCACAGAACAACCAAAAACAAAATTTAATAAAACCATTATTCATAACAAATAAAAATATAATTTATACAATATTAAGCAATGCGTATTTAACATCACAAATTTGAGGTTAATTTGGATTGCTGGTGAATTGTCTAATTATTTCCTGATAACTTAAAGTTACAACTAAATATATTTATAAATGAATTTCCATACAAAGTGTTATAATATTGAAAAAAATAAATAAATAAAAATTGCAAATAAATCATATTAAATAACTTAAATAAGAAATTATTAAAATAGATGTTAAAAACCAATAATTATTTTTGGAAATTTAATATGGCGGACAAAAAATAAATCCACTCTTGCGATTACTTTGAGTTCTTTACATAAGAATCTGATGGTGGATTTAAAATGGTGAATCCAATAAGTTGGATAGTCTAAAAGTGCTAGAATTCACTTGAAATTTGTAATTTAAGTATTTTTTAGAGTTCGACCGAAATCGGATTTTTTCAGTATAAAACGGAACGTAATATTCGGCCAAAAAATCAAAACAAACCGAAATTTTTCAAATGTGGGATAATCCATATAAAAGCGGAAACAGTTTTTTTTGGATTTGTCATCTCAGATTTTAACGAAATTTATCTCAGTTATCATGTATTGGAGTGTTTAGCAAATCATCTTGGACATCTTGACTTGAGACCCTATCCGGACCGGGTACTGAAAATTTAAAAAAAAATAAAAAGTTCATATAAGCAGAGTACGGAAATAAACAAATCGAAACGTTTGCTATCGTTTTGTTTTGTTCTTTTCAGTGAGTAAAACAAAAACCAAACAGATACAATGAAAATGATTGTCCCATTATGTTTTGTATTGTTTTTGCTCATGAGCGCAAACTGTACATTAATATAAACGTAAGAACGCGTAAGAGTAAGAACAATATTGAAACATTATGATAAAAAACGTTTAACAAACGTTTGGCAATTAATTTACTCTTTATAATAGAAAACACAGTACAAAAAAAAAAACAAAACGAATACAAAATACGTTTCTCTATCTGTTTTGTACTCAAATGTACGATTGTAACGGTAAATTAAATAATGTAGATGAGTGAAAAGCTAATCGTTTCGTTTTCTCTCTTTGTCACTTGAAAAGTTTTTGTTTTGTTTTTGCTCATGTACAAACAATATAAAAATTTTGATTTGTTTTGTACATTTTGCAAACGTTTGCGGAATGTTTTGTTTGTTTTCATACTCTGCATATAAGTGTACACAGGGCAACAAAATCGAAAAAATGTTGAGGATTTTTAATTAAAATTTTTTTTAATAAAAAAAGTTTAAAAATTCAATAGTTTTTTAAATTATTTTTTTTAAAAATGTTTTTCTTTTTTAATATATTTGTTAAAAACAAAGATGACAAAAAAATTTAGTTTGGTGAAAAAAATCGGGTTTAAAAATATTTGTCCCCATTTTGAGCCATACGTCGTTATATACGTCGCACAGTGGTATGAAAATAAAAAAAGAGGGAAATAAATCTGTAACTTCTAAACCCTTACGCCGATTTGAATGAAATTTCACATGCGCAAAGAGGAAGTTTAGTCGAGTTTAAGTTTTGAACTTGGACGTTATGAGCCCACCAGGAGCGGGACCAGGGGTTCCCAAATTAGGACACCTCGGGTATGTTCAATTTTAAAAACGATCCTATTTCTTCGTTTGTGTTCCGATTTAAAAAAAAAATTAAACACATATAGAATCTTCTCGTCGAGCACTACATAAAACCTCTATCAATTATCTCTTATAGCTTAGGAGATATTCGCATTTGAAAATTTAATTTTCAACATTTTTACCCACCCTACTCTTGTTTTTTGGTGACCGCGGATCCAAATATTCCCCGATTTTACCCATTTTTCTTTTATGTATATGATTAACAATAGATCTATATATCAAATAAAGAAAGAAGTGTTTAAAAATCATGACTGAGTCAAAAGTTACATGAATTTGAATTTTAAAAAATTAAAGAAGGCGATTTTTCGCAATTTTTTTGGGAAAAAAGTACTTTTATTCTTTTTACGTTAGCTAAGAAATTTCTAAGACGATGTATAATGAATTTGTACTTTTAAAAAAAGCTAACTTTACGCCAAATATTTTAAATGAAAAAAAATTTATAATTTTTGATATCGAGGGGACCAGGTCCATTCAATAAATGCCTATTTTTTATGTAAAATTCAAATTTAGGGAAAAAATTCTCAAATCGCATACTCGATATCAAAATATAGTTACCTATTTTAGATGGCCCAATAAGTTCTTAATTATCTCGTAAAGGGTTCCGATAACCCCGCCCCTATTATAGATATTATAGCCAAAAAACGAAAAAATCCCATTTTTGGGATTTTTCAAGTTTTTTTTGTGAATTGCGGGATACTTGATAACAAATTTCAAAATTTGTTTTTATTTTTCTATTTCCAATAAAAAATCTATATAGTGTAAAATTTCATTAAAAAATATTCATAAATAAAAATTTTATTTCAATTTGAAAATTTGTATCTATGCAAAATTCAATAAAAAGCATTTTTTTGTCATATTTTTCAAAAAAGTATATGAATTTTTTAATTGTCAAAATTTATATTTGAAAAGTAGACAAAATCCTCTATCCACTGATATATAACATGTCTACCTTATGTTTTTTACGCGTCAAATAAATTAGGGAAAACTTAACAACTCGCTGTGAATTTATCTAGCACTGTTATTTACATTCATAAAAATGTTATTATGTAGACAATTCTCAGGTTTTTAACACAAACGAAGAAATAGGATCATTTAAAAATTGAACATACCCGAGGTGTCCTACTTTGGGAACCCCTGGTCCCGCTCCTGGTGGGCTCATGAGGTCCAAATTCAAAACTTAAACTATCCTCGACTACACTTCCTCTTTGCGCATGTGAAATTTCATTTAAATCGGCGTAAGGGTTTAGAAGTTACAGATTTATTTCCCTCTTTTTTTATTCTCATACCACTGTGCGTCGTTGCAATATCCATATTGTCTATATTAATGACTTAATAATCCAGATATAAATCAAAAATAGTCCAAAAAAAACAAGGTTGTCCTTGTTTTTTCCTTTTATCTCAGCCATTTGTTGGCCTTGAATTATGTATGTAAGTTATTTGGGGGCTACGGAAAGTTGATTTCAACATACAGACGGACATGGCTATATAGACTCCGCTATCTATAACAACCCAGAAAATATATACTTTGTGGGGGAAAAAAATTAAAAATGTAGAAATTACAAGCGGAATGACTTATACTATATGAGGAGCCGCAGAACAAAAGGTACCTTTTTTATAACCTTGCCACTCATGGTGAAGGGTATAAAAAAACGTTGTGGGCTTAGTTAAACAATTGCCCAACTAGTCAAAAATATTAATTAATTATTTTCTTCTTCTATTTATTTCAAATAGAAAATAAACTCATTAAAACAATCGCAGCCGTAAATAATCATTGCTAAACAAATTTATTATAATAAAATATTATTAGCTGTGTGTGACTGTACAAAAAATATCCATCAAAATAGAATGCAGTAGTAGTATTAAAGTTCAAACTTATGCTATTTAAAAATTCACAAATTAGCAAAAAAAAAAATCAGAATGTTCTCTACCTTCACTACGCATTAAAGGTAGAGAACCTTAAAACGCAATTCTAATATGTAATTGTTGTTTGTTTTAGCTAGTAATTAAATAAAAACATGTAAAACTTTTAATATTAATTCGAACGAACACATTTCCTAGTTCTTTGTACAATTATTATCAATAGTATTGAAATTAACTCATGGTTAATTAAAAATAAATGAAATTAATTAAAAGATTTCCCTTTTAATTGCAAAGTTATTTATATCAGCAAAGAAATTATTAATTTTTGTGAGATTCAATTAAAAATCCACCATAAATTCCACTAAAGAGAAAATACATGTTTTTTATCATGGGTCTTCCGTACATATTCTGGAAACAAATAGCCACGGATATTTTCATTTTATTCTCTTAAATTGAAAAAAAATCGTGATTTTATTCACGATCGACTTTGTTGACTGAAGATGTATCTTAGCTCTTTAATTTACATAATTAAAAAAAACTGGTTTTCCAGAAGTATTTTTTGAAAAGAGCATTAAGAAAAAAACATTATTTTTTATAAATATTTAAAAAAAATCAGTTTTTATATGGAGAAAATTGTTGGAGTTGAATATAAAGAAAATAGTAGGGCTTTCCGTTACAAAAAAATTCAACTTAGGTGTTTAGTTAGTTAATTTAACACTTTTGAAGATTATTTAAAATTTTACTTTGTGCAACATTTTCAAAAGTGCAACTGAAAATTGCATTTGCATGATCGTTTTAATTACATATCGTCACCTAAAATGCAAAATAACGTAACATCACTTTTCATAAGTTTATAGGAGAAGCAAAACACGATATAAAATGAAAACTACTGGAGATATTGAAACAAAATTTTCAAATCTGAATTACAATAACTCTAGAAATATATTTTATGAAAAAAAATTATTTTTTTCCAAACACACTTTAAGATATGTGGCTTACGTTTTTTTGAATTGTTATTTTCTGAAACAAAAAAACGTATCATCAATATAAATTTTTAAGAAAAAAAAAAACTTAAATAAAAATATTTTTTTTATTTTAAATAAAAGCAGTTTATTTTAATTTTTAATTTTATTACGTTTTTTTTATTTCAATTACAAACAACTACTTTTTTAAACTAAAAAAGTTTCATCATTAAATTTCCATTAAGACTGCAAAAAATATTAAAATGCAACAAATTTATTAAAAAAAAATTAGGGTACTACCTAAAATAAGGTAAAAATAATTTATTAATTAATTACTCAAAGCGTATACGTTTAAAATTTTGTACACATATGTAATATGATGTAGGGAATAATAATAATCAATAATAAAATCAATTTCGAATTTTTTGATGATACGTTGTTTTGCATTTTAGGTGACGATATGTAGACTAAATTAATTTTAAATCAATAAAATCCGACATCAGTTTCATCATTTTGGACATTCAAAATCGGCTTTTAAGGTTTCTCGGCTTCAATTCGTATGGTAGCCAATTTCCCTGTTTTTGGATGAATCCTGCTGCACGCAAACGCTTGAGTAGCTCCCAATGGTTTTTGAGTTTGACAATAATCTTCACGGAGTAATCACCCTTATAGAATAAAGAAACAGTTTGCATTTTATCTTTAATCTAGCCTACGAAACAGTCGTAGGCGTAAGACGTTTACGCCAGCCACGATAAGGCTGAATGTCTTCAATTCTTGGTCTTCAAACATTTTTTTCTGTCCTGGGCCATCTATATCTGACAATATGTAGATATATACCCTTCAAAATGACATAAGTTATTACAAATCCCGTTATTAATGCAAATCCCGCATTTTTAAGTCATACACTCAATAACTAAACACCAACCAGCTGTCTTCCATTAAAGCAACCTAATAAAATCATGTCTAACGAGTCTCAAATGCAAAATTAAATTAAATTTCCACTTGCAAATGTTGGCAAAATACAAACAATTAAAGCATTTATCAACATTTTAACTTATTGTTAACAAAAACTTATCTTTGTTTTATTAACAATAAAACTTACGTAGAGAATGTTAAATTGTTATAGTTTTTTTTCCACAAAATGTTACAGAAATAATTGTTCTAATATGATGTTTATAGAATTAAACAAAAAATTAAAATTCTTTTAGAAATTGTAGCAATTTTCTCCTAATTTATGGAAAATGTTAAATGTTGAAACAACTTTTAAATACTAAAGTGTAATTAAGTATTATATGAAAATGGTTATATAACAACATATTACATTTAATGCATTTGTGTGTATCTATTGATATAAACTTTTTTTCGAATATACAATTCAATGATGAAGTAGCACAGTGGGACACTAGCTATTGAGAAACTCATTGAACTACATATTGTTGAATAATCATTAAACAATTTGTACAAAAATTATAGACAACTGAATAACTTGTCTAGAACTTTAAAAGGAATACTTGATGTGAATTAAGAAGATTTAAGGATTAATTTGTTTGGTAAAAAAGGGACAAATCCTCGCATTTGATATAAATATTAAACATCTACAGAAAATAAATACATGAAAGTATAGCTAATATATTAATACAAGAGTTGGGGTGTTCGGAAAGTTGACCAGCAGACGGATATCTATAGTTCACATTAGCTGAAAATACAGACTATGTATACATATTATACATATTCCACATTAAGCTCTTCAAACTTCATGCTTATTTTTTTTACAATCCCACTTCTGACAGCAATTGTTACGCTTTTACCTTTTAAAAACGTGGTTTATTACCTTTAAATAAACCGGATACTTTTGATTGCAAATAAAAACAGTTTAGAAGTTTAAAATTGTAACAACTCTTTATTTATTTATTGAAATGTACAACAACAGAATTAAATAGTCAATCAGGGTTTTTATACACGTTTATAAATTTCGCAGAATTACACACACTTTATAATGTACAAGTATACACTGGCAACGCAGTTGATGCCTTTACTTTACCGCATGCTATCAACATTGTTGATAAGTAGAAGCTTCTACTGATGGACATGTTTATAAACATGATGAATGTTGCAGGCAATCGTTACAGACCGTTAAATTCAAATCGCTAATGCAAATTCGTAACAATATGTTTGACTATATTTCGCAATTTCGGGTAAAATATTATATGTATCCTGCTTCCTTGATACGAATTCTTTTTTTATTGTTTTTTTTTAAACGATTTGTATACTCTTCACCATGATTGGTATACCCTTACCAATCATTCACCATGATTGGTATACCCTTACCAATCATGGTAAGGATATGGATAGATATAGATAGCGGAGTCGATATAACCATGTACGTCTGTATGTTGAAATCAATATATATGCATCATAGGTCATCATATATTGTTATTTAAAATCGGCCAACATGGTTGAGTTATAAGCAAAAAACGCTAGATACTATCTCGATTTTTCAAAAATATTTGTTCATACAAATGTTGTTCACCTAAAATAGTTTTTAATTGTTTTAGGGTTTATATCACTCTCACTTGTTTTTTATAAAAAAACAAGTAAGAGTGCTATATTCGGCTGTGCCGAATCTTATATACCCTTCACCAAATTATACTTCAAAATTTAAAATATTTTTAGGTAAAAAAAATTTAATTTTTTTCCAGTTGTTTTTTTCATTTTTTGGAAAAAAAAAATTCGGGTTAAAATTTTTTTTTCCGATTTTGACCCATTGTAGGTCAACTTACTATGGCCTTATATACATACGTCGTTGCAAATGTCTTTGAAATATCTATCATTAGATATCCATATTGTATATATTAATGTCTTAGTAATCCAGATATAGGTCAAAAATCGAGGTTGTCTTGGTTTTTTCCTCATATCTCAACCATTTGTGGACCGATTTTGCTGATTTTAAATAGCAAAATTCTCGAAAGCATGTCTGACAGAATTATTGTAGATTTGGATCCCGAAGATATCTTAGGTCTTCAGAAAATTGATTTCAACAGACAGACGGACAGACAGACAGACGGACATGGCTTAGTCGACTCCGCTATCTATAAGGATCCAGAATATATATACTTTATAGGGTCGGAAATGAAAAATGTAGAAATTACAAACGGAATGACAAACTTATATATACCCTTCTCACGAAGGTGAAGGGTATAAAAAAAAGTTTAAATTGGCCTCTAACTAGGTTTTTAAAAAATCTTATTATAAACTTTTCAAAATGTATTGTTGCTGCAAGTTATTTTCGGATCTTCTTCAAAATATTTCTATTGTTTTTATACCCTTCACCATGAGTGGCAAGGGTATATATAAGTTTGTCATTCCGTTTGTAATTTCTACATTTTTCATTTGCGACCCCACAAAGTATATATATTCTGAATCGTTATAGAGGAGTCGATATAGCTATGTCCGTCTGTGTGTTGAAATCAACTTTCTGAAGCCCCCAAATAACTTACATACACGAATGATACATCAATATCTCCAAAATTCTTCCGGCTAGGTTGCTATTTAAAATCGTGAAAATCGGTCCACAAATGGCTGAGATAAAAGGAAAAAACCAGGACAACATCGATTTTTGACCTATTTTTGACCCATATCTGGATTACTAAATCATTAATATAGACAATATGGATATCCAATGATAGATATTTCAAAGACCTGTGCAACGACGTATATAAGACCATAGTAAGTTGGACCTACAATGGGTCAAAATCGGAAAAATATTTTTAACCCGATTTTTTTTTTCACCAAAAGTTTTTTTTCGCTAACTATTAAAAAAAATTTAAAAAATAAAAAAAAAAATTAAAAAAAACAATTCGAAAATTTTTTTTTCCAAAAAATTAAAAAAACTGTATAAACAATAAATTTTGTTTACCTACAAATATTTAAAATTTTTATTTTGAAGTATAATTTGGTGTCTGGTATATAAGTTTCTGCACAGCCGAATATAGCTCTCTTACTTGTTTTTTAATAAGACATACGTCTTAATGCGGATAATTTATAAGCTTACTAATGTATATCTTTCTTTATTTACTGACTGCCCTAGTATAACAAAACTATTCAATCTAGTTTTAATTAAAAATAATATAAAAAAAAACAACCAAACAAAATCAAATTATTAAATAAAACCGACATGAATTAAATGTAATTAAATATTGCTAACTAAACCACACAAATCGTTTTGTATTGGTTGCATCAATTATAACAACAAAAATACTTTAAAACAAGTAAGAAAGTATGGTCGGTCAAGACCGACCATATAATACCCTACAATAAGTAAAAGAGCAAAAACATTTTTCTTTTAAAATTTCAATAATTTATATTCGTGAGTGATTTTCGGAAGTGGGCCTTATATGGGAGCTATGACCAATTATGGACCCATCACCATAAAATTAGGTCGTGTGATTTATGTCTATATGAAAGTTATTTATGTTGAATTTTGTATATATACCAACATTTTTAAGTGATTTAAGCACATTAAAGTGATTTTCGGAAGCGGGTCTATATGGGAGCTATGACTAATTATGGACCGATCGTAACAAAATTTTGTGACATGAATTCTGTATATATAAAACTTATTTGGAGCGAAGTTTGTGGAGATATATATATGTAAATTAAACATTTATGACCGATAAAGTCGAATTTCGGAAGGACATTTGTATGGGGGCTAAATGAAATAATGGACCGATTTCAGCCAGTTTCAATAGGCTTCGTCCTCGAGGCGAAAAAATTATATGTACCAAATTTTATCGAAATATCTTCAAAATTGCGACCTGTACTCTGCGCACAAGGTTTACATGGACAGCCAGCCAACCAGCCAGACGGACGGACGGACATCGTTTAATCGACTCAGAAAGTGATTCTAAGTCGATCGGTATACTTTAAGGTGGGTGTTAGACCAATATTTTTGGGCGTTACACACATCTGCACAAACGCATAATACCCTCCCCACTATGGTGGTGTAGGGTATAAAATGATCTACTCAACATGAACTTTCAGAATTATAGGGTCGCTATTCGGTTCCAATGAAAAAGTCTCAATTTGTTGGACAGTGTTATTAAACTTAAATTGCCTAAATGTTTACACAAAAATGTTTCATGAGGGCAGAAAAAATACAAATCTAATTGGCATAATTTGTGCTGCACATAGAAATAATCGTATTAATTTCCGCATGTTACTCACTCGACAATGTGTAAGTGGCCAATAATAATGGAACAGCAAAGATTGTTAACTGGATTAAATCTAATAATAACTGACCAACATTCTACATTCTACATTCAATCATAATCATCGACCTACTCGTGCTAAATACTCAATGGTCAAATGTTAACATAAAAAGTTAGAGTGCTATATTCGGCTGTGCCGAATTTACTTTAAAATAATTTTAAGTAAAAAAAAAATTATAAATTTTAAATTTTTTTCTAAATTTATTAGGAATTTAAATTTAATGACAAAAAATTTTTTTTGGAAAAAAAAATCGGGTTAAAAAATATTTTACCAGATTTTTACCCATGACCTTATATACGACGTTATAAAGGTCTTTGAAATATCTATCATTAGATATCATATTGTATATATTAATGACTTAGTAAACCAGATATAGATCAAAAATAGGTAAAAAAATCAAAGTTTTCCTGTTTTTTTCCTTGTATATCAGCTATTTGTAGGCCGATTTTCTCGATTTTGAGTCGGTAGAATTCCAGATATATTGATATATCAGTCATGTTTGCAAGACTACAAGTATTTGGGGACTAGTTAATTTCAACATATAGACGGACATGGCGGTACCGTGAAATAGCTCCCAAATGAAATAACTCCCAATGAAATAACTCCCATCAAAAATTAATTAATTCCCGAACTTGAAAAATTAAATAACTACCAAAGGGGAAAATGAAATTACTCCCAATAATCGGCGGTTTCATAATTTTACATAAATCTAGGATATCCTAGATTTATGTCATTGGTAGTTATTTCACTTCTTTTTGGACTAATATTTTTAAAATTATGAAACCGCCGATTATTGGGAGTAATTTCATTTTCCCCTTTTGGTAGTTATTTAATTTTTCAAGTTCGGGAATTAATTAATTTTTGATGGGAGTTATTTCATTGGGAGTTATATCATTTGGGAGCTATTTCATCCGATTAATTTTGGTCGGTTAACTGTTCGAATAATTTAAAATTGACGATTTTCAAATAACAAATAAACCGATTAATTTGTGTCGATGAACCGAAATTTCTTTTTTTTTGCACTTTATATAGAAATATAGTTTAAAACACACAAATTTTATTTCTTAACTCGTGAAAATTTCCTTCTAGCAATAGCTTTTTGAAGTATTGTACGAAAACTGAAACTAAGGAATTTGGAAATGACCTTTTTTCTAGAATGTTTCTATGATGAACTTTGTCCGAATGAGTCCGAGGACGACATGGTATTAGACGAAACTGAAGACATTACTGAAACGAGTCTTTTATCAGAACTTGACGTAACTAATAAAGTATTCTAAATCTAAAAAAAAATCCAAAAAGAACTCCAATGGTATGATGGAGGATTTTATATGCTTACGAGAAGACTAAAAACATAACTGAGAAATTGGATATTGTTTATCATGCCTTACTTTCGTTTTCTACAATCAGTGAGAGCGTTTTGTCAAGTCAAGTTTTATTAAAAAGTAAAAAAAAATCGTTTAAAAGGAAAGCATTTAAATTATATTCTTTTTTTAAAGGATTAGCTCAGAAGATCCCCTATTTATTGTTTTATTGAATTGTTATGTTTTGTTTGGTTTTTATGTTTTTGTTTTTTTTTTATTAACAAAATTCTTATAAAAGTACACAAAATTAGTGTTTTTCCTTTCAATATAAAATTAAAATACAAATTATTCGGTTAATCGACTAACCCATTAAATCAGGAACCCGATTAATTAAATACCCTACATAAATCCCATTAGAAATAAAATAATTCCCAATCCGATACACCTCCTCTGGGGTGTATAAAAAAATGGCTTCACTCAGAAAATTAATTTTGCATTGCCGGCCTTTGGCCGGGCTCTAAGGTTTTCTTCTCTGGGGTGTATCAAAAACAAATTTTCTGTGCGAAGCCAGAGTAGAACCCAATAAAAATGAAATAACTCCCAATACAGTGATATAACTCCTAATTCACGAAATAAAATGAAATAATACCCAACAAAAATTTCAAAATTATGAAATAACTCCCTATGCATTAGGAGTTGCTTCATAATGAAATAGGACCCAAGTTGTATGAAAAATTTGTTGGGTGTTGTTTAATTTTTTCGTGGGGATTTATTTCATTTGGGAATTATTTCACGGTACCGGACATGGCTATATCCACATCGCTCAAAGTCCATTGCAACGATGTATATAAGGCTATAGAAAGTTGGACCTACAATGGGCCAAAATCTGGAAAAATATTTTTTAAACCCGAATTTTTTTTTACCAAAAGAATTTTTTTCTCAAACTTTTTTTCACTAATAAATTAAAAAAAAAAATTGGAAAAATATTTCTAATTGAATTTCAGAAATTTCAAATTATATTTCAGAAGTTTCCATTTGTATTTCAGAATATTTGATTTATATTTAAAAAGTTTCTAACTGTATTTCTGAATTGTTTTTCAGAAATTTCTGAAATACAATTGGAAATGGTGTAATAAAACATATTGTGTAAACGTAAGTAGTATATTTTATTTTGTATGTCAAAAAAAAAAATAACTTTCTTTTAGTTTGTTGACTTTGAATTAGGACTAAAAATACCAACTTACAAATTTCACTGAAATTTAGGAATTCATTTTATTTTCTATTTTGCAGTTTTTTTTTTTTACAATATTTATAGCAAGTGCTTTTAAGACTAAAAATTTGTCAAAAAGTCCATTTAAATCAATTTTTGTAATTACAGATAATAAAATTATCTACTTTTACGAAGTTTGAATTAGAATTTTGTTTCATTTCTGTTCTAGTAATTTGTTTTTCAATAGTTTAAGAACTTGTCAAACAATAATAGTTTTAAGTCATTTTTGAGCTACAAAATAATACAATTTTGTACTTCTACGAACTCATGAAATGTTCGAATTATGGTTAAAATTTTAGTATTTTTCAAATAATTGGAAATGCGCCCTGGCAGATTTGTAACAGAGCGATTGAAATCAGTTGCCTACAGAAATGTACATATTTATTTTGCATTTCACTTTTCGGTATTAAAAAACATCAGAAAATGTTATCGCCACGTATGGTGTTTGTTAGGAATGCAAATTTCGGTTATGAACGCTCGAATAAGCAATTTATTCAATTAGAAAAACATTTGTACATGTTCTAAATTCTGTTAAATCATTTAGTTATAGAATTCCTTTCTTATCGACTTCTATACTCGTACTATTGTATAAAAAGAAGAAAACATAATTACAAAAATTATTTCAAAAAGAAACAAAAGCCAGAATATGTTTTGATATGTGGATTTGATTAAAAATAATTATAAACAAAGTTTCTTTTGTTACGAGAATGTATTTATTTAATTTTGCTGTTGCTGTTATCATAGCAATTGTAAGAGCTATAAATCAAATGGCAGTAACAAACAGGCTTCAATTTCAAATCCAGCCTGCGCCAAAGGTGATAAATACAAAAACAGTGTAGAAAATAATTATGGGTACACTTGAAATATTTAATTTTTTTGGTTTTAGGGTGGATACAACAACATGTTGCAACTATAGTGGCTATACTTTAAATTATATGATATATTTTATTACATTTAGACCAGTTTAGTAATTCAAATGTGAAAAGTGAATCTATGATTATTTACCTGACTGTAAGCTGACATGTGTAAATAAAAAGTTTTGCTATTCCAACTGTCAGGAGATTAAAAATAAAAATAACCAAATTAACATTCTGAACCAAAAATGTTTTGTGTTTTTATATTAGAAATTAAACAAACTCAAATAGGAGTAAACAACAAGTGAGTGACATTGTAATGGTAAAGTTAACATTACGAAAAAGTGTGAGTTTTTTTTCACTTTTTAATTACTTTAATTTAAATATAGAATATTTTTCACCAAAATAAATCCCATTGAAATCCCATACTTGGTAACACTAATGGCGTTTTCTGACACAAAATGTTGCCAACCTATTTGTTTTACCATTTATTACCCCTAATAATGTGTTATATTTTTAATGATAAAAGAAATAAAATCCTTGCCATTTATGCAATTTTCTTTTATGTAGCTTCTATAATCTAAAACTATACTTTCTGCTTCCATTTTAACACTTTGAATCAAATACCACTCAAGGTGAAGGATATAAAACCTCTTACTGTGGATGAATTCCAAAACGTCTATATGCAATGCAACCTTAAAAAGTCGAGCGATTCTTAACGCAACCGTGTAAACTTTGATAATGTTTCATATCGCAAAATGCATGAAAAAGTAAAAACAGGCTAAGTTTGTTTTTAAATTTTAACTACGCGTTTGCTTTGCCTTGATAAAGATATGACTGCATTGCATACAGTCGTTTTGGAATTCACCCTGTATGTTGAATGAAATCTTGTTCAATTTCAACTTAAACACTCTTTCACACTTTCACAGATTCATAAGATTTAGTGTAGCGTTAGTATAGGCAGTATTAAGGTATTAGACCATATCAAAATGCATAAAATTATTTAGTTTATTTAGTTTATTTTATGATCATTAATCATTATGTTAAATGAACTATTTAAAAAGGTCCTGTAATACATTCATATGTCATTTTAGTTTTAGTTATTTTGATTTGTTAAAAGGCTTTACAAAAGCAAAATCATTAATAACTAAATATATTCCGCCTATAATTCAAAAACTTAAGCTAAAACTTACAAGCATATGTATGTCTTTTTTGTAAGAATAACAATGAAGAAACTATTGTCTTAGTCAGTGTGTATTAGACTAATACAAATCAGCTACAATTTTATTTTGAAAATCAAGTTTTGTTTCTATTTTTTTTTTGATTAAATAAAACTTACTTTTTGCCATTAATAATAACATTTAATTATTGACTTTTGATCTATAATTAATTATAATGAAAAATGATGTTAGAATAAATACAAAAACATAGTTCTTTTTATTTAATATAAGCTGTTAGTGATTATTTAGGCGTTATTGAAGGAAAAAGAACCAAAACCTACACAGTTGAAAACAGTGAAAACTTTATACATTGGCCATTAACGTTTAAAAATTAAATTTCCAACATTGCATTGGGAAATTTCCAAAAAAAACAGACTTTGAGTGCTTTTCTTGAAATATACAGGAGTGAGATCGAAAAAACCTTATTACACGTTTCTCCTTAAAACTTTTAACCCAAGTATTATTTGATTTTTAATTTTTTTGATCCATTTACCTTTGTAAAGCATGTCAGTTATTATGTTTAATGTCAATTATGTTCATTTGTTGTTATTCTCATTATAATGAGTGACCAGAAAAAAGTGCGTACTAAAATTATTAAATATTGTTACGTTTTAACCTTTTCAAAACGTTTGGTTTATTTATTTTTATGTTGCTGATGCACGACGGAATGCTGTAGAAAAGTTTAGGACCCAGAAGCCGAAAATTTTCACAAAAAGTTCTTGGAATGGATTGGCAAAAAGCCAAACATTTGTTACAAGGTGCTCTATAATACCGAAATTTACATCAAGGAATGTTCACTTAATGTGTCCACTTAATTTTGGCCTATTTGGCTGGAGTTAAGGCCAGTGGAGAGATACTGGGCTCTTGGTTAAAGAGAATTGAAGAGCACAAAAAAGGTATCCAAAAGTGTGGTCGATTTTAAACGGAGTCCAACACCTGTTCTAACAAATTGACAGAAAGCTATATAAAAACCTTAATGGAGGGGTTTCCGGAAAAGGTTCATAAATTCATCACTATTGATTAGAACTTTAAAAATATTATTTTTTGTAAATTGTAATAATAATTTCAATCAAATAAAAAATCAAAACTGTAGGTTTAGTGGTTTCTTTTTTTTTTATTAACATTTATGTATGTTAAGATTTTTTCGATGTCACTCCTTAAGTAGTAACATTTAGTTTTATATAGGTAGCTCATCTTAGCATAATATCGATGGTCATAAGTTGTCACCTCATAGCTGGCTAATAAGCTTTAACTTTAGTTAATTTAAGTAAGTGGATGATACTAGACATCATTATTTCAAGTTGTATTTGTATCAAGATTTTAGTGTAAGGTGACAGTATGAAACTCCCACAGACAAATTGTATTACAGAAATAAGAAAACAATTCATTAGTATTAAATTGAGTTAATTTAAAGCCCTTATAACAACATGTAATTAATAGTTTATATGGGAAAACATGCTAATATTGTAAAAAAAATAGTCGAAGCAAATAGTAGTCGAACGAGACAAGGCCTGACTTTCCAACCACTTCCCCCTAAATACTTTTTAAAAGGTATTGCATAATATGGGCGAGCATTGTCATTATGGAATATTATTACGGTTTCATGTCTGATCGCATATTCTGGGAGTTTTTCGCCTAATGTTCGCTTTAAACGAATCAGTTGCGACCATTCGAAAAAAATAGAATTTTTTCAGTTAGTGGACTTTTAATTTCTTTTTAGTGACGTAACGTTATCGTTTTTTTGGCTTTTCAGCAAAAAGTAAATTTTTCATAAGTAAAATTATAGAACATAGTGTCATGACCAAAAATCCTTTTCTACATTTTGCCTAACGTGAGTGAGTAGATGTGTTTTTATAACCTACACCACCATAGTGGGGAGGGTATTATGCGTTTGTGCAGATGTTTGTAACGCCTAACACCCACCTTAAAGTATACCGATCGACTTAAACTCACTTTCTGAGTCAATTAAACGATGTCCGTCCGTCTGGTTGGCTGGCTGACTGTCCATGTAAACCTTGTGCGCAGAGTACAGGTCGCAATTTTGAAGATATTTCAATCAAATTTGGTACATATTATTTTTTTTATTGAAACTGGCTGAAATCGGTCCATTATTTCACCTAGCCCCCATACAAATGTCCTTCCGAAATTGGACTTTATCGGTCATAAATGTTTAATTTATATATGTATCTCCACAAATTGCGCTACAAATAAGTTTTATATATACAAAATTCATGTCACCAAATTTTGTTACGATCGGTCCATAATTAGTCATAGCTCCCATATAGACCCGCTTCCGAAAATCACTTTAACGTGCATAAATCGCTTAAAAATGTTGGTATACACACAAAATTCAACAGAGTTAACTTTCATATGGACATAAATCACACGACCTAAGTTCATGGTGATCGGTCCATAATTGGTCATAGCTAAAATCACTCAAAAATATAAATTATTGAAATTTTAAAAGAAAAATGTTTTTGCTCTTTTACTTAGTGTAGGATATTATATGGTCGGGCTTGACCGACCATACTTTCTTACTTGTTTTATCATGTGATTTCAAATAAAAAACAAGATTACGAAAAAGTGACATTTCTATGTTTCTATATTCATTAAGTGTGTTCATTTACACAATATTTTTTACTAGTTTTAACGTTAAATTAGAAAGCTTTTTCAAATTATCCAATGCACAGTGGGGGAACTCAAAAATTTTAATAAAATTTCCAATGGACTTTAAACAAAAAGGAGGAAAAATCAGCCTTAACGACTAAAGTGAGGTAACTCAGGTGTATGAACAATTAAAAATGTTTCCTAATTTTCTTATTGATACAATTTGAAATATTTATATATATAGTATATGCAATCTACTAGAGGAGACATACAATATACATCTAAGAGATAATCTCTTATAGTCTACGAGATATTCGCATTTGAAAATTAAAATTACTTTTTTTTTTGTTTACCCACCTTTTTATTTAATTTAACACTTTCAGCCACGCTTTTTTGTGTATAACTTTAAAATCAAAACAATTGCATTTTTACTCAAAACAGGAAAAAACCACCCCATTCCAATGTTTTTTGTGGAGTGAAGTGGTTAGTTTACTAACCACCGTGGCATTAAAAATGACTATGATAAAAATTTTTTTGAAATCGAATATTTTTGACTAAATTTTCTGACCAGACAACCGAAATATTAAAGTAACACTGAATGCGATGAACAATTAACAATCTGTGTTTTTTTTATTGAATGCGTGAAAGTCTCTTAAAAAAACAGATTTTTACAATATTTTCAAATAAATATATTTATCTAATCAGAGCACCCTGACGGCAAAGTTTTGCAAAAAATCATAAACGACGACTTAAAAAAATATAATTGTTTAGCTAAATGGCAATAGATGCCAATAAACTATGTTTTAAGACTATAGCAAATGTGGTTTGTAAACTAACCACCAAACCGCAAAGAGTTAAAAAATATGTTCGTTTAGAAGTTACAGATTTATTTCCACTTTTCTATTCAGTTCCGCTACTATGCGATGCTGGAGAAAATTGGCAGCACAACCAAATAAAAGGAATTGCGTGCAATATTATTGTAGTTCATAAAAAGTGCTACTAGATCAGAAATACTTATATGCATATTTTGATTGATGTGCATTGGATTGTATCTGCTACTAAATATTGCAAACCAGAATTGCAATTTTAATAGTAATACGAACGAACAGTATGAATATTTAGTGTGATGGTGTGATTGATGAAATGAGATAATTTCTTGTTGAAATCATTGTAAAATATGAAAAATATGTAGATGTTGCTAGTGCGGAATATCGAAATCCTGATTAATTATCTGTGCTTTAATTTTGTTGGCTTGTTTTTATTCATTAACTACCATACAATAATTACCAGGGAAACCGGAAATATGCTCTAAAAAAAGCGTTTTATGCGCTTTAAATATGCAGTAAAAACTTTAAAATATGCTCTTAAAATTTAAAAAATATGCTCTTAAAAAACAAAAAAATATACTTTTATCTTTAAAATCAATACAATTCATTTCTAAAATAAACACATAAAATAAACAAAAATAACACGAACTAAAACAAGTAAAACAAAAAATAAATACAACATAAAAACTATAGGAACTTAAGCTATGAAAAGGCCTCGAGAGGTATTTTTTGATGATATTTTATGTAAATATAAAGTCACTTCATCAATTAAGGTTATTATTGCAATAAATTACAAAATATTGACTTAAATTTTCAAATAAAAATCGTAGCCTATTGGATCTGAAAACATTTTTATACATAGAAAATGTTCATTTGACATCAATTGATGTTATAGGAGCAAATTTAAAAGACAATATTTCTTTAACACTTAGAACGGTTAAGTTTGAATTAGAACTAAAATTTGATATTTAGATGGCGCTATTATTAAAATAGTGCTTATTTTATATTAAAACAAGTAAGAGAGCTATATTCGGCAGTGCCGAATCTTATATACCCTTCACCTAATTATACTTCAAAATAAATAATTTAAATATTTTTAGGTGAACAAAAATTTTTTTTTTCAGTTTTTTTAATTTTTTGGATAACAAAAATTTTCGAATTGTTTTTTTAAATTTAAAAAAAAAAATTTTTGTTTATTAATTTTTTTTTTCGTGAAAGGCCATGTATTTTTAAATTTTAAACAAAGGAATTAAAAACCTGTAACAACAGCGAAAAATAAGTAAGACAAAATTTGTTTTTGATAAAGTCAAAATATGCTACTAAACAGTAAAATATGCTCTAAAAACGCAAAAATATGACATAAATATGCTCTTAAAACAAATATATGCATTTAGGGATAAAATATACAAAAATATGCACTAACAAATTGATGCCAAAATTCTTAAATAGTTCTGAAACGTGTAAATATCTTATCCATGTGCTCATTAGACTCGCCAGAAAAAACATGCATTTGCATATTTTGGTGTCCCTGATAATTACAAATTCAATGATTATTTGTATGTAATTGGTTTTATGTTTTGTATCAAACTTCACAACAAGAGTTTCAACGGAAATTATCAAAAATGATCAATCACTTAAAAAAATCACAATTATTAGCTAATCAGAGTACAATAGAGAATGAATGAAAGCATGATATCGCAGAGCACGCGTAATCAATTGTGGATAGGTATTGAGCTCTTTTAAAAAAAGTACTAAAGAACACAGGAAAGTTATCCTAGGATACCAGGTAGCAACTATAAAATCATTAATGTGTAATGAATTTGTACAAAATTTTAACAAAATTTACGTATTTTTGAGAATTTTTATATTGTACTGTTTAAGCACAATTTGTGTAATTGTAAGGTTAATATGATTTAAAAACGACTAAAAGAAGTAATAAAAAAGTATGTAATTAATTTTAATAAACAATATACGCATTTTCTGTAATTTTACATTAAAATGTGCATACTTTATGGAAGTAATTTTACATGCATTTTTTTAGAGTATTTATTATATGAAAAATCTTCAATATAATAGCATTTACCATAGAAAATCGTATGTGTAACAACATTTGCTATAAATAATATTCTGTATAAGTATCTTCTACAAAAAATCTTTTGTATAACAATATTTTCTATAACAAATCTTCAGAAAAACACAATTTTCTCTAGAACCTGTTATTTATAAAAAGTCATGTAAACAGTATTTTCATAGACGATTTCAACTCAATACTACGTCGCTAATATAAACATTCTCAATTGTGGTATTCTGAAAATGTACTTTTAGAAAATTTATTAATTTTTTATTCCTGCTTAAGAATAATTTTTGTAATAAGGAGTGAGATCGAAAAATTCTTAACATACATATATGTTTATAAAAAAGAAACCACTAAACTTACAGCTTTAATTTTTTTTTTATTTGATTGAAATTATTATTACAATTTACAAAAAAAATTATTTTTATAGTTTTAATCACTAGTGATGAAATTTTGAACCTTTTTCGGAAACCCTTCCATTAACGTTTTTATAGTGCTTTCTGTCACTTTGCTCGAACATGTAGTCCATCTCCGTTTAAAATCTACCACACTTTTGGACACCTTTTTTGTACTCTTCAATTCTCTTTTAACAAGAGCCCAATATCTCTCCACTGGCCTTAGCTCCGGGCAGTTTGGAGGATTTGCCTCTCTTGGTACAAATACCACATTATTGTTCTTGTACCACTCAAGGGCTTGTTTGCCATAGTGACAGGATGCCAAGTCAGGCCAAAAATAAGTGGACACATTATGAAGTCTTATGAATGGAAGCAGCCTTTTTTGTAAACATTCCTGGATGTAAATTTCGGTATTTATAGAGCCCGTTGTAACAAATGAGTGGCTTCTTTTGCCGCAACTGCATATTGCTTGCCATACCAAGAACTTTCTGGGAAATTTTGTCTGCTTTTGGGTCCTAAACTTTTCTTCAACATTCCCTCGAGCATCAGCAACATAAAATTTTTGACCTGGAAGTTGCGAAAAATCTGCCAGAACATACGTTTCGTCATCCATTATGCAGCAAGAATATTTTTTTATAAAACTTGACTTCAATTTCCGTGCTCTGTTTTTGGCCTCTAAATTTTTAGTAGCGTTCCTGTCAGGAACTTTTTGAGCCTTGTATGTTTTTAAACCTGCATTAGCTTTAACTTTTCGTACCAAATAGTCCGAGCACTGAGCTAACCGGGCTGCTTTCCTACCGGATGTGTTGGGAGCTCTTTTGAAAATGCGTTCTATTTTTTTGGCTTTAGAAACATCATGTGGACCATTCCTTCTACCTGAACCAGGTTTTCTATCAACTGACAAGTTCTCCCGGTACTGTTTAATAACATTGGAAACAGTTTGACGGCAGACCTTTGTATGCTTGGCCAACTTTTTGTAAGACCAAGTTGGGTTTTGTTGAAAATATTTAATAATTTCAGTACGCACTTTTTTCTGGTCACTCATTTTAATCAGATTAACAAAAAAATTAATATAATTGACATTACACATAATAACTGACATGTTTTTCAAAGGTAACTTGATCAAAAAAAAATTCAAATAATACTTGGGTTAAAAAATGTAATGAAAAACGTGTGTTAAGAATTTTTCGATCTCACTCCTTAGTTTTTTAATAATCAATTATAACGTAACTAAAATGTTAATTTTCTTAATACAAATTATTATGTAGCTACATATGAACAATAATTATACCTTTGTTCTTTCACCTTTGTCCAAATACATTAAAAGCAATACGACCGACCTCAGTAAAACAACTGTACACTCTACTGTACAAAATTATTTTTAAAAATCTATTAGTTTGATAACTAACCACCACAAACTACTTGATTTAATGACAGAGTAATTTAATAACTACGAGTACATACAGTCAATGTGTCATAAAGTCAAAGTAAAAACAACAAAAAAGAAAATTCCTTGTAATTGTGGTAATTATTCAAATATAAAGTTTAGAATGAAATAACGTGTAATTATTGATAAATATGTTGATTTGTTAGTTTTTCTAGTTTATGTTTTTATTAGTTTTTTTTTCTATATACCGGTACATTTCAATAGTATTTATTGGCAAATCAGTAATGCAGGTCAAATATCAAGTCAAAAATTGCATTAATGAACACGTATAAAATAAAATAATTGCAGTTGTTTTGTTTCATCATTATGATTTATAACTTTAGCTTGAAAAATGTAATAACAAAGACAGTGGGACAGAGGTGATATTAGTTTTTAAGTTAGGCTTTTATTATACCCTTGACCTTCGTGAGAAGGGTATATATAAGTTTGTCATTCCGTTTGTAATTTCTACATTTTTCATTTCCGACCCTATAAAGTATATATATTCTGGATCCTTATAGATAGCGGAGTCGATTAAGCCATGTCCGTCTGTCTGTCTGTCCGTCTGTCTGTTGAAATCAATTTTCTGAAGACCCCAGATATCTTAGGGATCCAAATCTTCAATAATTCTGTCAGACATGCTTTCGAGAATTTTGCTATTTAAAATCAGCAAAATCGGTCCACAAATGGAGATATGAGGAAAAAACCAAGACAACCTCGATTTTTGACCTATATCTGGATTACTAAGACATTAATATAGACAATATGGATATCTAATGATAGATATTTCAAAGCGACGTATATAAGACCATAGTAAGTTGGACCTACAATGGGTCAAAATCGGAAAAAAAAATTTTTAAACCGAATTTTTTTTTTCAAAAAAAAAAAAAAATTGAAAAAACAAAAAAAAATTTAATATTTAAAAAAAAAAAATTTTAAAATTTAAAAAAAAAATTGTAAAAATTTAAAATAACAATCAAAAAAAAATTTTTTACAAAAAATGAAAAAAACAACTTGAAAAAAATTAAATTTTGTTTACCTAAAAATATTTAAAATTTTGAAGTATAATTTGGTGAAGGGTATATAAGATTCGGCACAGCCGAATATATCACTCTTACTTGTTTTTATATACCGATCGACTCAGAATCACTTTCTAAGTCGATTAAACGTTGTCTGCCCATCCGTTCGTCTGGCTGTCCATGTAAATTTTGTGTGCAAAGTACAGATCGCAATTTTGAAGATATTTCGATACAATTTGGTACATACAAAAGGCCCGCTTTCGAAAATCACTCTTAAAAATGTTGGTATACTCATTAAATTCTACAGAAATAACTTTCATATAGACATAAATCATGGCGACCTGATTTCATGGCGACCGGTCCATAATTGGTCATACATGGATCTTCCGAAAGTCATTCACGAAAATAATCAATTTAGTAAATGCAATATAACTGTGGATAAAGAAAAGGTATAGTTGAGTTCAAGTTTTGAATAGACCTCGAATATACTAAAAACAAGTAAGAGAGCTATATTTGGCTGTGCCGAATCTTATATACCCTTCACCAAATTATATTTCAAAATGCAAATATTAAATATTTATTTTTTTTCCAAAGTAGTTTTCTTAATTTTTTGGAAAAAAATGTTTTCGAATGCTTTTTTTTACATTTAAAAATTTTTTTTTAATTTTTTTTAATATTTAGCAAAAAAACTTTTTGTGAACAAAAAATTTATCCAACTTACTATGGTCTTATATACGTCGTTGCAAAGGTCTTTGAAATATCTATCATTAGATATCCATATTGTCTATATTAATGACGTAGTAATGCAGATATAGGTCCAAAATCGAGGTTATCCCGTTTTTTTCCTTATATCTTAGTCATTTGTCGACCGATTTTCCCGATATATAGCAACCTAGCCGGAAGAATTCCGGAGATGTATGAATCGTGTATATAAGTTATTTGGGGGCTTAATCGACTCCGCTATCTATAAGTATCCAGAATATATTTACTTTATAGGGTCGGAAAATTATATTGTGGAAATTACAAACGGGATGACAAACTTATACATAACCTTCTCACGAAGGTGAAGAGTATAATTATATATAATGACAATTTAAAGTGATTTTGATACGAATTACTATATTGTAGTTTATACGGATTCAACTAGTTGATAGCTATAATAAACACCTATAATTTACGAAATATTCACAATCTAAAACTGTTGTCACTATGAGGATCAAGCTTTCTAATCTATAACTTTCAAATTTAAACCCAATTTTCTATAATCGCATAAATACAATCGACAAATTAAAACGAATTTGTATAACAAAATATATTTGAAATCTAAAAACACTCATATTTTTAAAATGATTCTTAGACATCCAATTATTAAATCCCGAATATTAATTGAATATTTCGTGCCAATGGACCAATTGGGACAAAAGTACTGTTTGAGTAATTTTGACCCATGAGTACAGGTTAAGAGTTAAAGAATTTTTTGGGAATTATGATATTTTATAATAACAAATCTCATTTAAAACTAAAAATTCCATGTATTGTAAATGTAAAATTTAATTCAAAAATATTTAATGTAAAATATTAAAATTTAAGTGAATGTTTGCAAAACGATTTCCATGAAGTTTTTAATTACTAAAAAAAGGCGTAAATATTTGAAAATTTTCCTAAACTTTGATACATTAAAACTACTAATCCGACTGCAAAATTATGTACGAAAGAATAGTACAGAGACCTCACTGTTAAAACACAAGGTAAGATACTGAGTGTCAGAGTCGATCACCTTTGGTTTGCAAAACTATATACAACTCGTAGCAGTTTGCAATCGGACCAGTATTTTTTCGATCAACCCTACTATGCGTCGCTTTATTATTTTTAGTTTATTTTTTATTTTTTAATTCATTTGTTCTTTTTATCTCTTTGCAGTTTATTCATTAAATCCTGTAAATCTAAATGAGCTTAATGATGGAAATACATTGGAAAAAATATTAAAATTATTGAACATAAAGTACAAAATTTACAAAGGAATATTTTGTATAGAATTTAACCACAAAAATAACATTGAAAAAATAACAAAAAAAAGTCTTTAAATTAAATCCACAACAAGAGAAATCTGAACACTAAAATATGACCACTAATATACGACCTGAGCTGGCAAGAGTTCCTAGAATGGGTGATGTTGTCAGTGTGGCTGGTGGATTTCTAAATAATCTAACAAAAGCCGCACTGCAAATAACTAACGATACAATGAATTTGCTGAACAACAACAACAACAACAACCACATCATCAGCGATTCGACGCAAACTAAGGCAGCGAATGTTTTCATTCTTACTACCCCATCCACCACAACACATTCCCCTCACAACACACTCATGCCAACATTAGAAACATCGTCAATTAATGCTGCATCAATAGTTTCAACGACAGCCTTGCAATGGTTACAACAGCATCCCAATTCACAATTACCCGCAACAATGAAAATAACCGATTCCACATATGCATTCCTCACGAATCTAACGTACACCAACTCCAATGTCTATATACCAGCCACCGCCGGTCCCACCATAGAGGATGATGAAATTCGATTAGAACATGCACCGCAACTGTCCAAATCGGCCATGATTAAAGTGTACGTTCTAACCATAATGGCCTTGTTCTCCCTCCTGGGCAACGTCCTGACCATGTGGAACATTTATAAGACGCGTCTGGCACGACGCAACTCCCGCCACAGTTGGAGCGCTATCTATTCGTTAATATTTCATCTGTCAATAGCAGATGTTCTGGTGACTGGATTTTGCATAATCGGTGAAGCGGCATGGTGTTATACCGTCCAATGGCTGGCAAACGACTTGACGTGCAAACTTGTGAAATTATTCCAAATGTTTAGTTTGTACTTGTCAACGTATGTTTTGGTGCTAATTGGTGTCGATCGTTGGATTGCTGTCAAATATCCAATGAAATCCCTAAATATGGCCAAGAGGTGCTATCGTTTGTTGGGTGGAACGTATATACTTTCGCTGTTATTAAGTCTGCCACAGGTATGTATTAACTATTTTTATGTATATTAGGGTAGTCCGTTTCTATGGCGGAGAACATTTCTAAAAATGTTTGTCTTGGCGTCATACGAAATTTTGTTGTCATATTAAAGGCTCATCTCAATTCTCGTCAAAATCTTAAGGGCCTGGCTCACTAAATGCGAACGAACATTTTCTTTCTTATTTTATATTGAAAACAACAAATAAATTTGAATTTTTTTATTGTTTTCAATATAAAATAAGAAAGGAAATGTTCGTTCGCATTTAGTGAGCCAGGCCCTAAATATATAAAGTTTTGTAATTTTTTTTTAAAAAAAATAAGTTTTTTTAAATTTTGACATGGAATTATTGAAAGGAATTAGATTAAGGTAGTAAACCTCATAATTTTCTGAAATACAATTAGAAAATTCTGATATAAAAATGGAAAATTCTGAAATACAATTGGAATTGGTGTAGTTAAAATTTTATTAGAATTTTAAACTATTTCACTTTTTAGCTACATATATGTTCGAGACAATTACAATATGGATAACGAAATAAGCGTAATATCATAATCTTTCCGTTGGTATATAACACTTTTTGGACTTACGCCTTTTGTTTTCTTTGCGAGAAATTTTAAAAAATTATAAAAACCATTAAAGTACATTTTTATCCTTGCATCCAGCTCACCAGATGTTGAACCCAGGATAAAAAAGAATTAAACATTTATTTTAGTTGGGAACATCCCGACTTTTTTGGGGCCAACCTATTGAACATGGAAAAATTGGGGGTGAATTTTTTAAGGTTTTTAGAGTTTTTTTCATATATGAAATATTACTAGCTACGCTTTCAATGCCAAATCCAAACTTTCTTCCAAATCGAAGTTTTGTAATTTTTGGAATAAATTTAAATTTTGACATGTATAATTATTTAAAATAAGTGGTTCAAATTAATACTTTGTAAACCTCATATAAACTTACCGTATTTCGAAATTTAATTGGAAATTTTCGAAACCAATTTTCTCCCCGATTTGATATTAGCTGTATGTTCAATACGATTACAATATAAGCGTAATTTCATAAGCTTTCCATTGAATATAACATCTCATAATTTCATTAGGTTATACAACCAACATTTGCAATATTTCACGCAAAATATGGCATTTAACATGAGTTCTTTCTTTGTGATTAACATTTTAATGTTGTTTTGTTATTCAAATAAAATTCAAAATATATTGAATATCGAACAGCGGAAAAACCGTTTCTTTGAAATTATATGGTGATTATAATTTGTTAATTTAAACTACAATTATTATTTAAATAACTTAAATGATAATTTCACATACATATGTACATACATATGTATGTATGTATGTATGTATGTACATAGTAGAAATAAATAAAAACATTTTTATATATTTTGTTTGGAATGATAGTTGGTTATGTCCCAGTAAAATATTGTGTTAAGTTTTGGTAAAGAGTAAATGTACTCTAAATTCTCAGCACCTTGTTCACGTGCAAAAATAGATAAAACCAGATGGATTTACATATAGAGATTTGAGAAATTTAGACATATTTTAATAGTTTCAACAAAATTCTTGAAAATATTCAATATAACTGCCAAATTCCCTTTATATTTCAAAAATATTTTTCTATTGTGTATGTTGGTAAATATGAGTACAAAATGTTGCTTAATTTTACCCAATCAACATACAAGTGCAAATAAACATTTTGTTTTTAAGGTCAGAAAATGTAAAAATATTGTAATTATTATTAGTATTGTTACTGTTTTTCTATTGAGTAAATATGTATGTGTACAAAATGTTGCATAATTTTTCCCTGTAACATAAACGAAGTCAAACAAATATGTACCAAAAAATAATATTTACGATTTTTTAAACAAATATTTTCCGTGTTGACCGTACCTATTGTATACCATACATATGTATGATGTAGTTGTATTATAATAATATTACTTATACGCAGACATGGTTCATGCGAAAAATATTGTTATATGGTAGCGTATGAGTAATACGAGTAAGGAGTGAGATCGAAAAAAATCTAACATATAGATATAAATGTTAATACAAAAGAAATCACTAAACCTACAGTTTTGATTTTTTTATTCGAATTAAATTATTATTACAATTTACAAAAAATATTATTTTTATAGTTCTAATCAATAGTGATGAATTTATGAACGTTTTCTGGAAAACCTTCCATTAAGGTTTTTTTAGAGCTTTCTGTCACTTTCTTCGAACACCTAGTCCATCTTCCTTTACAATCGACCACACTTTTGGACCCCTTTTTGTGATCTTCAATTCTCTTTTAACAAGAGCCCAATATATCTCCACTGGCCTTAGCTCCAGGCAGTTTGGAGGATTTGTCTCTCTTGGTACAAATACCACATTATTGTTCTTGCAGCACTCAAGACCTTGCTTACCATAGTGACAGGATGCCAAATCATAACTTAATGTAAATTTCGGTATTTATAGAGCCCTTTGTAACAAATGTTTGGTTTCTTTTGCCGCAACTGCATATTGCTTGCCATACCAAGAACTTTTTGGAGAAAATTTTCTGCTTTTGGGTACTAAAGTTTTCTACAACAACATAAAAATATTGACCCGGAAGCTGAGAAAAATCATCCAGAACATTCGTTTCGTCATCCATTGTGCAGCAGGTATATTTTTTGTATAAAATTTGACTTAAATTTCCGTGCTCTGTCAACCGGACTGCTTTCCTACCAGATGTGTTGGGAGCTCTTTTGAAAATGCTTTATATTTTTTGGCTTTAGAAACATCCTATGGACCATTATTTCTACCTGAATCAGATTTTCTATCAACGGACAAGGTCGCCCAATACTGTTGGATAACATTGGAATCAGTTTGACGACAGGCAGATCTTTTGGGTTTGGGTTTTGTTGAAAATATTTAATAATTTTAGTACGCACTTTTTTCTCGTCACTCTGTTTTATCAGATTAATAACAAATGAACATAATTAACATTAAATATAATAACTGATATACTTTTCAAAGGTAACTTTATCAAAAAAAAAAAAAAATCAAATAAAACTTGGTTTAAAAGTTCGATTTCAGTGCTTAATTAATATTTTATTGTAAAATGTCCAATTCAAGCTGAAAAAAACAAGATTATTAGAGTCCACAATGTAAAGTGGTTACTGTAGGGCAACTAAAAATGAACTGAAATCTGCGCTAAATTTAAAATAACTATTTTTTGGTAATTAATAGTACATTTGAAAAGTTTTGATTTGTTTCGGATTAGGCCGAATATTGATTCGGTTCTAGATATGAACAATTCTGAATTGCTTAAATAGTATTTAGATATAAAAGTCTTGCTTATAAACCAGCAGTAATTTTTGCTGGGATATATTCAACGAGTTCAACTGAATTGAATTTAAAACATTTAAACTATTTGATTATAAAATAATAAAACATTAATAAGTAATAATGCACACAAATAATTTTTTTTTAATAAACTGGAATAATAAATTTCTTGGAATTGCTTCATAAACAAATTTTTGTAATTAAATCAACTCAATTTCGCCTTAATTTAAATAAATATGTATTTAAAAAAAATATTAAATAAAAACATTTTTTTGAGATCTCTATATTAATGAGAATTCTATGTAATAATATCATATTAAATAATGTTAAAATGTTCAAAATTTTAAAGCTAAAATTAGGTAATAAAAGCTAAATTGTTTTTGCAAAAAAAAATAGAAAAAGGAAATGTCTAAAAAAAATAATTGAATTAAAATTTGTATTAAAAATAAATTAAATTTCAACCATAATTTAATTAATAATTAAAGAAAGACTATACATTTTATACTAATTTCTATTAAAACGTGTAAAATTTATAAAATATCGCTGCAACAAATTAGAAAAACTTAAGAGATTAAATACATAATTTTAGCCCTTGTCATAAAGAACAAAATTGTGAACATATAAAATCAAAAACTTCAATCTTCAAGATCAAAATCGCAAAAAACTTTAAAAAATTAAATTTTTTTTAAATTTTTTCCACTGTTCAGGTCCATAGGTAGCAAAATGTTCAAAATTCAAGGAAACAATCAACTACAAAAATGTACCTAAGATCTCAATAAACAACTTTCTAGAACATATGAAGTTCCTAGGAATGATTCTTAATACCGTTTAGGTAGGTCATTATAACTTAGTAACAAAAAAACTAAAGGAATTAAGTGTTTTGGGCCATGAACTATTAAATTATTATAAACTAATGCATACTTTTAGGCATTATTTCTAAATTTACTTTGCCTCAGAGAGTAAATCAAAATTCCGAACTGTTTGCAAGATATGAGCCAGAGAAAATGATCACTTTTTTGCAAAAATGACACCGACGCCCCCAAATCTTTGGGGGCCCATAAAAAGAAACTGGGAGACACGGGTCTTTTTATTTTTGGTCTTTTATCACGTAGTGGTGTCCGTATATGGTTATATTTCCATGACTCAAATATTAACACACAGTGTAATCAAAGATAGATTTATGGCATCTTATAACTATGGTTGTTGTTGTAGCAGCAGTGATTGCTGAGTTGACAGCCCTTGGCCGAGTGAACTCGGGTCATTCCGGTGCGTAGAACCGGCTGTCGTGGGAATGTATAACTGTGGTTGGCATTGTATATCGAATTTTTGGTGCAGAATTCTACTATTTGTTTCTTTTTCTGATAATTTCACATTCATTCGGCTGCTGGAGGCTATGAGTGCCGACCACTAATTTTTAATTATCTGATCGTAATTTTTATGTAATGTTAATGAATGAATTAATACACAGAGAAAAGTGATTCGTGACGGCAGCCGAATTTGTAGCCAATCGAATTTTGTCAATTCAATCTCTCACTGCTTTTAGAAGTGATTCGGTAAAAATATATACAAATGTACATATGTATGACTATTTTGAATTATTTATTTTGAAAATTATTTAACAATTTTTTTTCAATTGTTTTTTTCCAATTGAAAATACAGAAAAATACTTAAGAAATAGAAAAACGTGTAAAACAAAGAATAATAACAAGAAGTGAAACGCTGTCAAAAAAAACCTAACTATAAGAATGTATTGGTATCATTTTATTTATATGTATTGGTTTTCAAACCACTTTCACCACACTCCTCAACCACACAGAGTTGTAAAAAAGCGACCTTAAAAATTATAACAAAATTTTATTACAAAAATTCAAACAATTCTCAAATTATTTGAATGATATTTGATCTGGAGAGGTTTTATAAATTGATTTTTCCGCTTTTTATTCCTTAATTTCTGCAAAAATTAAGTTTATTTAAATTTTTTATTAATTTTCAATACGAAATTTTACAAATGTGTTTATTTTAGTTTTTATTTCAAACCCCAAAAAATTAATGTCAACAAAAATTAAAAAAATATTTTTTTCGTTTGTGCAAAATATACACGTTTCGTTTAATTAAATGGTTTAAATGTGTGGAAAAAAATAATAAAAATATTCACCCCTATCGACAATAACATGTGAAATTTTGTTCCCATGAAATATTCATTTCCCTCGATGGGAAAATTGCTATCGGGAATATCATGATGAACTTTACATTCACAATAGTTGATTTTGTTCGTAACAGCTGTTTATTGTTTACAAAATTCCATCTAAAAATTTCACAACAAAGGGAATTTTTTTCACGTGAACAAAGTTGATGAACGAAAAAAGGAAAAGGGGAAATATTTCATGTGAAATGTTGATTCGTGATAGGGGTGATTATGTGATGGTGAAAGTGTGTGTTAGAATTGTAATTTTGTGCAAATTTTCAAGAAAAAGTTTTGAAGTTCAAGTGTGTTGAATTCACATACTACTTGTATGTGAGAAGAGAGAGAAGTTGTTGTTTTAGAAAAAATGAGAGGCTTCCCTTCTTGTTATTCTTTGATGCAGACACTAGCTTGCTATTGTACGCTTGCATTATTAATTTTAAATATTAATATACTTTTGAATGTTAGATTTCATCTTCCTCTTTTGACATTTTCGACGCTACACAAGGTAAACTTACGACTTGGAGAAATTTGTGTTCACAACCACAATAGTTTTATCATACAACGTACAGCATACAACTAAGTTGTGAATTGGACAAATATGTACATTAGGGTGGCCCCGTTTGTATGGAGAAAAAATAAGGTATCGATGTTCCCGCCTAAAATGAAAATTTGATTCATTCTAAGACTACGTTTTGAAATTTTTTCGTCCTGGGGTCAATATTTGGCGAGCTGGATCAAAGGATAAAAAGGTCCTTTTTTGAGGTTTTTTACATTTTTTCCATATTTCTTCCAAAGGAAGTATATGTAAATTTGGTATCATATGAAAGGTCTTTGAGAGACGCATTGAATTAGTTAAAAGAAATTTTAAAAAAAAAATTTTAATTAAAAAATTTTAAAAATTTTCGACAAAATTTTAGTTTTTTTTAATTTTTTCATAGAATTTATTCAAATACATAGATGAAATTTCTTGATCATAAACATCATGTAATTTCACCGAAATGGTTTTTCTCGTTTTTTAAAATTCAATCCAGTTCAATGTTTATTCAAATTTGTTTAAACCTAATTTCATCCCTATCTGACAATCTCTGTACTCAATTCATAGTATATGTATGGGCATCAAAATAACTCAAATTTTATAAGCTTTCCATCGATGTATAAATTCTTATACTTTTCTTTTGTTACACTACGAATATTTAAATTTAAGCTAAAACATTTACTATACATCGCGCTATAATGATTATTTTAATGTTATTCCTTTGGAATGTTGTTTTTAATTTTAAGTAACATGTGAAAAACTGCTTAACAGATAGGGATGAAATTGGGTTTAAACAAATTTGAATAAACATTGAACTGGACTGAATTTTAAAAAACGAGAAAAACCATTTCGGTGAAATTACATGATGTTTATGATCAAGAAATTTCATCTATGTATTTGAATAAATTCTATGAAAAAATTAAAAAAAAATAAAATTTTGTCGAAAATTTTTAAAATTTTTTAATTAAAATTTTTTTTTTTTAAATTTCTTTTAACCAATTGAATGCGTCTCTCAAAGACCTTTCATATGATACCAAATTTACATATACTTCCTTTGGAAGAAATATGGAAAAAATGTAAAAAACCCCAAAAAAGGACCTTTTTATCCTTCGATCCAGCTCGCCAAATATTGACCCCAGGACGAAAAAAATTCAAAACGTAGTCTTAGAATGAATCAAATTTTCATTTTAGGTGGGAACATCCGCAACTTAAATTTTGGGGCCACCCTAATGTACATATGTATATCTTATCTTTTCCACTAGTGAAATAATAGATTCGAAATTAACAACAAACAGAAAATTTACTTGCCATTTTGTAAAATATTTTTGTAAGAAATGTACATACATGTGTATTACGAATCCTTAAAACAAAAATACATAGTAAATCATTTTCACCTAGAATTTTTTTTATATGAAAAATGCTTATATGATTGGATTTATTTTTTAAAAACTGATAGGGGTTTTCAGCAGAATTAACAACAAGTAATCAGGATGAATCAGAATTCACTGCAAAATTTTCTGATGCATTTTAAATGGATGAATGGCTTCCGTTATGACTAACGTTTAATTAATGAAATATGTTCATTGTTTTCTATGTTTATAGAGAAAAAACAGATTCGTTGTTACAACCAAATTTTGTCGGTTACAATTACTATCACCTAATTCTAATGAAACTATCGAATTCATATGGTAAGTGTAAAGTCTTGACGTTTAATTCAGAACTTAATGATAAGCGGAAGGATTAATATATATTGAGGAAAAATAAGAATTGCTGGGAAATGAGGAAAATCGCTAACTCCAATTGGCTATTTCATTCAACACCTTCATAGATAGAACCTTTTTACGTGTACTCATTCATACTTACCTAAAATTTGATTATAAAATGTAAAAACACTCGATAAAAGAAAAATATAGTAAAGGAAAGTCTTTTCACAACTAATGCCCGTCGAAAAATCGAACAGCGCAGCGAAATAGGTTGAATGAGTAGTACAATGTTCTATTTTATCAATGTTTTATATAATATTTGTTTTAACGTTAGAAAAAAATCTAACGGAATCAGTCAAAAATTCCCGTTTTTTTCTTATTTTTCTTATAACCTGGCCATGTTATAGGAAATATTGACAATTACACAACTCCCGCACAATTTACACAAGGAACTGTTTTATTTTATTTACATAATATGCCTTAATTGCAACAAAACAAATATTCAAATTACGTGTTTCATTTAAAAATCCAGGGAAAGGGAAATGGACATGTTTTTTTTTTGTTCACAAGGCAATTTGTAAAAGTATACACGTTTCAAATTTGTCTTAAATGGTTTTTGTCACTTTTGATTTTCGCCTAATTTTGTGTACGTAGCAAAAGTATCAAGTAAATACGAACATTAAACGTGCTTTTATATTAATAGTATACAAACGTGTTAGAAAAACAATAGAACAAAACAGAAACGCAAAGATTGCTTATTACCAATGGTTTTTTAACCGGTGAGAATCTATCCCAAAATGAGAGAAAACTGAATATGTCGGATTTATCATTTCCGATTTCAATGAAGTTGAATTTTCTTTTAAACTTTTTTTACACTCAATAACTTTCAAGTACACAGAAAAAATTATATTTCAATTCAAATATTTGTCACATATTGAACTGGTTTCAATTATTTCATAATTAAATCAAGTATTCATTTGCTCAAAAACAAAATTTCTTGATATTTTCTATTAAATTTTGAGTTTTGAATTTGATTATTTTGACAATTGAATACAAAATTTTACTATGTTTATGTAATCATTTAAAATGTTTTTTTACAAGTTTCTGAACGATATTATAGTCACAGTAATTATTTATATGATTGCGGTAATATAGTAAAGCGAAGATTCATATGATTCTCGCAATGATATATATGATTGTAGTAGATAAATATATGTTTATTGCAATCATGTTCATGATGAATCATTATATCATGATATCATTATCTAATATCTATGTTGTTCTCAGATTATGGTATGGTAAATCCATAATTTATATACAATCATATATATGATTGCTACAATCATGTGAATCGTAACTTTATCATATTATGGTTACCTCAATCATATAAATAATTACTGTAACTATAATATTGTTCAAAACCTTTTAAAAATGCTTACAGTAAAAATGTACAACTATATTTTTCTCTGGGTGTACGTGGTTGCAAAGATCTTTGAAATTTCCCAATTTTAAATAGTAACCGCACCATATCCGATATAGGTACATATGTATGTATCAATCATGATTCCATGTTATTTGGGAAAGTTGGGTCAAAATTGGGACAAATAGTTTTAACTTGATTTTTTTTTTCACCGAAAATTATTCTTGAATTGTTTAAATTACTTGTTATATTTTACTAGATCTTTTTTTATTGTATTTCTTTTTATTAAAGGATTTAGGGTAGATTTAGTTTTAGCATTAAAGAAAATTAAGTACAAATTTGTTCTTTTTCCTGAATTTAGTAAATTATTTAAAAAAGAACAAACAAAGAACTGTTATCTCAAAACAACAAATACCAAATGTTTGCAACTAAATTGAATAAGACTTGTTGAGACTGCTATAACCTTTAACAAAGCGCTGCCAGAAACCAAAAAAAAAAAAGACAGAAAAAGTGATGAAGAAACATTTTAAAGGAAATAAAACTGCCGAAAGCTAAATTTCTATACCATTTTACCATTTCATTTAATACACGAGCCGTTTAACTACCCGGCAGCCCATGGAACTAGTTACGCTTTGATGATGCTAGGGATCTCAACTACTTCCAAGATGGTTCTTGCAAACTTTAATAAATCCTTTACATAATGTTTTTATAAGGATAATACTATTACGTGTCAAATCATTACCAACACGATGTTGAATATATTATTATATGGCGAGGGTGTACTGTGTTCAATGCGAGTAGGTTGAACACACTTCATATTACTTTTATTTAGACGATTTAATTTGTTTTGAATTTATTTTATTCAAACTTTATAACATGTACTTCTATTTTAATATGCATTACTGAATATAATGTGTGGTTTAAATGTCAGTTATAAGACTAATGAATTAAAATAAACACAATAATGACGGAATTTTAAGCACTCAAAGTATGTAAATTTTTTTAACATTTAAATAATAGGACTTTTCTAAGAACCTGCAAAATCATGTGCATATTTTTCCATAGAAATCTAATAAGCTGAGTATTTGCTGAAAGTTTGAAGGAAATTACACTCTATTAGATCAGTAAATACAGTTTGCCCCGCAGAACAAAAGGTACTTTTTCGCATCTTTTAAAAAATTGGATTTTTGGTATTTTTATAATATTTGGGTTGAAACTTTCTACAAACAATCAAGTCAGCAATATTTTTTTAATTTTTTTTTCTAAGTAAATGAGTTCTAAAAAAATTGTGCTTAACAAAAAGTACAACACTAGTATAAAACGAAAAAAAAATTTATTTAATTTCAATGTGTAATTTGTTTATATATTAGATCAGGATTAAAAAAATTCATTTAAAATATCATCGTTAAAAAAACGCATAAAAAACATACTTTTTAATTTCGTTTTTAACAAAACGTACATTTTGTTTCTTTATTTTTTAACAAAAGGTTCTTTTTCATGGTTTTATATCAAACATCCTTAACATTTAATGTGGTGACTTATGGCATTTTGATGTATCTATTGATAAGTAAGAAACTTGTTACCATTTCCAGGTTCATGCAGTTTTTTAAGGGGGCGAAATAAATAAAACTTATTTTCCCAAAAATTTTAAATGTGCGAAAAAGTACTTTTTGTTCTGCGGTTTTGATCAAATCACTAATTTATGAACCTTTACTCTTCTGAAATCGATAATGTTTGGTATAGATGTTATCATGGCAATACAATATTTAAAGTTATCAGTTATAGACGCTATAGACTAGACGATAGTTTGCTGCACTATCAATCTGAAGATTACGGGTTCGATTCCCATCAGAGACTTTGGGTGTATCTGCAGACAAGCAAAACACTTCACAGTTTGTGTTTGTTTAAACAAATTCGATAATTTTTTATTGATACATTGATATATCGGGTATAGTCTCAATGTGGTTATATATAACGCAGGCGTATTCAAAGGGGGCGTAAAAAAAGGATTATTTTATGACAAAACAATAAACATAGTTCAAATAGTCTTATTAGTTTAGAACTATTTTGTTTGAAACACAACAAAAATTTGAATAAATATTAGGACATTATGACAATATGATCAAATAGTAGACCGTGTGAATACCCCAAATATAAATTTAGCGATATATTTGTAAAAATATAAACTTAGTTTTTTTAATCCTTGAACTTTATTTGTTCTAGTGTATTACCCAACAAAACATTTTTATCAGAAAGAGGATTATTAGTATGAATTAGGATCATCGAAATTCATGTCCTTTATTTGTGTGTTTTGTTTTCATAAAAATTTGTTTATACTAAGGATGAAAAGGTTACTTTTCCAAAGTTACTTCAGACGTATATTTTTTATTCAAAATATAAAATATATTACAATCTTTTTTTCAAGATGAATCAACAAAATCTGAAACGTAAAAAATATCATTAAACGCAATTAAATATCATTTAATGTTACAGCACTTCATCTTCTTCAAAAAATGCAGTAAATTTCGCGCATATTTTCTCAAAAATTATCAAGAAAAATTTCACACATTTTTGGTCAACATACATATGGGCAATTCCATCCATGTCATCGTACGTAACATTTGTATGCCTATAGAGTGGAATAGATTTTGCAATAATAAGAGTATCTGAAAAATAATTTAGTGATTATATTCCATTCAGATTATATTCCATTCAAATATAACGATTTTAAGGGCTGATTTAAAAGTAGTATAATGCTTTCAAATAACAGTGCTGTAATAGCAAACTGTAACATATCTGTGGGCATTATTAAATAAAAGCTCTCAGTTGATTTGATGGTAAGTTGGCAACGCTGTATTCGAATTCGAATATTCAGTTAAAGAACATTGTAAAAAGTACACCACAGATGGCGTATGTATTAGTAAGATCTAGAATATTCGAATTTTGACAGTTAAAGAACAATCTAGAGTGCAGATGGTAGTGTTATAAATAGTGGCAGAGGTTGCAGTCGTGAGTCAGTTTATCAGAGACGCTATTTGAATAAACATCAACTGAGTGCCTTAAAGTGTGCTGTATTCTTCAAGTGAATTCGTATACATTATAAAGTGTCTGTATTTCTGAGAATTTATAAACGTGTATAAAAAAACATTGATTGATTATTTAATTCTGTTGTTGTACATTTTAATAACCCCTATATAAGACAAATATTTTATTGTCAATAAATTATTTATATATAATGATATTATATTAATAGTTTTGAAACATAAATTAAAGTCAATTAATAATTTATATATAATGATATTAACATAAATTTTGACATACGACATTTAAAGTTTTATGAAATTAATCACTCCATCATATTCTGAACAGTTCGGAATGAATAAAGTCCCTAAGGCCAACAGTATCGGGAGAACTTGTCCGTTGATAGAAAACCTGGGGCAGGTAGAAGGAATAGTCCACATGTTTCTAAAGCCAATAAATAGAAGGTATTTTCAAAAGTGCTCCCAACACATCCGGTAGGAAAGCAGTCCGGTTAGCTCAGTAGTCGGACTATTTGGTACGAAAAGTTAAAGCCAATGCAGGTTTAAAAACAAACAAGGCTCAAAAATTTCCTGACAGGAACTCTGCCAAAGACAGAGCTCGGAAATTGAAGTCAAATTTTGTACAAAAAATATACCTGCTACATAATGGATAACGAAACGTACGTATGGTAAATTATGTTGCTGATGCTCGAAGAGAATTGAAGAGCACAAAAAAGGTGTCCAAAAGTGTGGTAGATTTTAAACGGATATGGAATACCTGTTCGAACAAAGTGACAGAAAGCACTATAAAAACCTTAATGGAGGGGTTTCCGGGAAAGGCTATTAAATTCATCACTATTGATTAGAACTATAAAAATTATATTTTTTGTAAGTTGTAATAATAATTTCAATCAAATAAAAAATTTAAGTTTAGTGGTTTCATTTTTATTAACATATATGTATGTTAAGATTTGTTCGATCTCAGTCCTTATATGTTGAAATTATGGGCATTAGTCCTGCTACGTTTTTTGCTTTGTTTCCTTTCAACGATAACATAAAAAGTTTAAAATAATTCTGTTTCATTTTGGTCATTATTAAATTTTTTGTTTCGCCTACCAGATGACAAATATTAAACCCCATCCAGCAGCAGTAAGTTACATGTCCGAAAATAATTTCCCAGATTTTCTTCCTTTCGGTTTTTGATCCTTGTTTTTACGCAAATACTTAAAAGGTATTAAAAAATCCTTTTTTTGTTTTGTAGTTGGTATGCACTAACTACCAACTTATACATTTTTCCACTTCCCTTTAGTTCGCCCTCTGTCTTCAATAAATCCCCAAAAAAAAACAAAAAAATATATTATTATACTGTGTCAGTATATGCTTTATGCCGACTATTGAAGGGGTATTGAAGGAGAGAATGTTGTTCAAGAGGACTCTAGCAAATACAATATATTTTTAAGCACTTTTAACAATAACAATGAAATCAACATAAATACTCGTGCTTAGAGGAAAATAAGAAAAATTCTTTGGTTTTAGCGGCACATGTTTGATATTTTTTGCCAAGTTTGTTTATTTTTCTGCGAAAAAAAGTGAGAAAAAATAACCACAAGAACTCAATTTAATTGCATACAAAGACAGGTATTTTACATAAATTTATTAAGCTATGCGCTAAGTACACACAGTATTGAATTAAATAAATGTATTTTTTACGAATTCTTGTGGATTTTTTTTTTTGTAAAATCATTCAGAGAAAAAATTAATCTGTAAGATAGATCCTAGAGGTTTGTGTTCGATTTAAATGCGAAAATTGGGATTTCGTGTCTAAACAAAAATTGTAGTAGATTTTCAAATATGATTTACGTTCAGTATTCATAATTTACAAATCAATATATCAACTAAACTTGTTTAAAGTTTAAGATTATAGCTCTTATTAAAAAACTTATAGCAGACTAAATATACAATTGGTCAATTCATAAGGTCTCCTATCATGTCATATTGTCATAATGTCCTAATATTTCACGACCCGGCGGCTCGGCTTAACCGTCTCTTAGGCGTTCGACGCATGTCTCTGCATTTTTTGCTTGAAGGGCAATAGCAACATTTTCAAACCATTGTAAAATATTAGGACATTATGACAATATGACATGATAGGAGACCTTATGAATTGACCATATATAAACAGAAGAGGACGAAAGTGTTCACAAAAAGTAGCAAAATTTTTGTATTACAGACGAATTTTATTATTCACTATGTAGATGAAAAATATTAATTACTTTAAAAAGAGTATCAATTTATTAGCTTATCCCAGCAAAAAATGGTGCTTCCTCGGAAGCAGGTTTGTAAGGCAGAGAGCACTTGTATACTGCTACCACTTCGCATGAAAGATTACATGATTTTTATATGGGATTCCTCGCGTAGAGGCTCTGCATAAGGAATCCAAAATAATCATATTTCACAGCTTTAAAATTAACCTGATTTCATCGAATTAAATATGTGCAAACAATTGTGCACATAGATTTTAGAGCTGCTGAGAAGCAATAAAATCTTACAGACCCAGTGATTGCCTAACAAGAAGCGCTGATTTTTTCTAAGTTCTTCACCACCTATACGAATAGCTTAATGTATGCCTTCCAAAATCATTTTTGTAAGGCAATAATTTTAGGATGCAATTAATGTAGCAGTAGAAGATGCAGTACTCATATTTATTGCTTCCAAATCCAGTATATTTTTTGCTGGGATACAATACACAAAATCTAAATTTAAAAATTGCATTAAGTACAATATACCACTTTTAAAACAAAAGTCGATGTGAACAGTTTTGTCCCTTGTTTAAAAACAGTGTAATTTTAAAATTAATATTTTGTACGACCGCCACGTGATTTTTTTACAGCTTTGATTCTTTCTGGCATACTATTTAAACGATTTTCTGAAATGTTTGGGCTTACATATTGCCATGCTAGAAGGGCTCGCTCCCACACTTCAACTACGGGTGTCGGAAAAATTGTACAAAGGTGCTCGGTAGGGTTTAAATCCATTGTAAAGCAACTGAAGATTTATTGAAGTGCTTTATTTTGTGTTTCTTTTTAATAAAGAAATTAAAAGGATTATTATTTACTTAATTTTCTTTTTGTAATTTAATTTTTCACAAAACATATTGGGGGACAATACTGTTCACATGTGACTTCGTTCAGATTTGATTCAAAAAACGTATAAAAGTTCCGCTAATAGTAAATTGAGTGCTTAACAATTAACAAAATGAAAATGTTATCAGATCAGTTGTTATGTGCAAGAAATAATAAACTTCAACTATTCGTGAACACTTTTGTCTTCTACTGTATGAATGAAAAAGTAGGCCTCTTTTTAAAAATTAAAATCTTTTTAATTTTTGTCTATAAAGACAAGATCGTGATAACTTTCTTTGCTCTGCGAAATTATCACTTCAACAGATATCAAACATTTTTTTTTTGGTGAATTCTAAATACAATTTGTAAATATATCGGGACAATATAATACAGATTTTACGTTTTCTTTATAAATTAAAAAATGAAATAATCCCCCAAAATATATGTTGGGGATTTATTTCATAATAATTTTTTTTAATTAAAAAAATGAAATAATACCTCAAAAAATGAAATAACCCCCAAAAACCATTGTTGTTGCCTTTCTGTACTAATTTTTGGGGATTATTTGATTTTATTTTTGGGGTATTATTTCGTGGGGAGTTATTTCATGCCACCGCCAATGTTTTATTTATATCAACTGAAAAACATTTTATTTTCATATGTATCTGTTATGTATTTATAAATACAAATAGGCAACAACCAATAAATGTGAAGAAAAAATAAATAAAATTTGCAGAAAAACATCAATAAGTACCTGAAAATATTTTTAATACTACCTTGTAAACAAGTAGTGGATTCATTAATATTTTATAACTTTAAAAATGTCGTATTATTTTGAATCTTGAATATTGATTTTAACTTCAACTTTTTTCATTCCGATTATCCCCCTTTTATCATTAAAATACCGTTATTGTTTAAACAACGTTACTGAAATAAGCTACAATACCGTTTGAAACCCGTTAACAAAATAATCAAAATTAGCGTTACCGTTTCAAATCGTTAGGACACCATTTATAAAGGTCCTCCATAAATCTATGAGCTTAAAATAAAATTTGTTCATACCTAGATGTAAGACATTTTAATTTATATTCAAAATCTACGTACTTAATTAAGACCTTATTCATCAACAATGTTTTAAATTTAAACAACATTTTAAAATCAAATTTAGTAAGGAAATTTTGCTTTAAAACATTGCTTAAATTTTAAATTTTTTTTAAATGAATATATGTAGTTTTAATTTTTCAATAAACATCATGATGATCAAATGTTTCTACTACAAAATGTACAACTAATTGGTTTTAATACTACCTTTGGAATACTTTTTAATTGATATGTATGTATATTGCAATAAATTCACAATCAACCATTGGCAATTTCAAAAGTTTGATGATTTTTTTTTACTCGTTCCCAGTTCATATACCAAATGCAAAAGAGAATAAATAATTAAAAATACATATGTTTTGTGCATATAAACAAAATACAAGAGCAAAGAAGGAGGTGTATTTTAGTACATATTTGCTTTGCGAGTTCATTTTACATAACAGAGTTTAAAAAGACAGTAAGGACTGAGATCGAAAAAATCTGAACTTTTGATTTTTTTTCTATTTGATGGAAATTATTTTACAATTTACAAAAAATATTATTTTTATAGTTCTAAACAAGAGTGATGAATTTATGAACCTTTTCCGGAAACCCTTCCATTAAGATTTTTATTGAGCTTTCTGTCACTTTGTTCGAATAGGCAGTGCATCTCCGATTAAAATCTACCACACTTTTGGACACTTTCTTTCTCTTTTAACAAGACCCCAATATCCCTCCACTTGCCTTAGATCCAGGCTGTTTGGAGAATTTGGCTCTCTTACAAAATAACACGTTATAGTTCTTGTACCACTCAAGACCTTGCTTACGATAGTAGCCTTGGTATGTTTTCAAACCTGCATTGGCTTTAACTTTTCGTACCAAATAGTCCGAGTACTGAGTTAACCGGACTCCTATCCTACCGGATGTGTTGGATCTCTTTTGAAAATGCTTTCTATTTATTGGCTTCAGAAACATCATTTCTTTTACCTGAACTAAGTCTTCTATAAACGGACAAGTTCTACCGATACTGTTTAATAATATTGGAATCAGTTTGACGTTTGGCCAACTTTTTGTAGGACCAAGTTGGGTTTTGTTGAAAATATTTAATAATTTTAGTACGCACTTTTTTCTCGTCACTCATTTTAATCATATTAACAACAAATGAATATAATTGACATTAAACTTAATAACTGACATGCTTTACAAAGGTAACTTGATAAAAAATCAAATAATACTTTGGTTAAAAGTTTTAATGAAAAACATGTGTTAAGGATTTTTTTGATCTCAGTCCTTAATATAAGGTACGAGTACGTTAGTGTTCTGTAATTTGTTTATGTTTTGTCAATTTCTACATCTACATTAAGAATTCAAATTTTAAGGACAATCAGAAAACGAGAACAAGTGCCAGAAATCGATTAAATGATATGAAATTGTGTAAACAATGGTACTTTTTGTGATTTCTTAGAAATTTGTTTTAGCTACAAAATAAGACCCATCCAAAGAAAATCTTTTTTAGGGCAAGTTCTATTGTACTCAGTTTTAAGGAGGAGGAATACAGCGTTATACTGATCGACTCAGAATCACTTTCTACGTCGATATAACGTTGTCCATCCGTCCGTCTGACTGGCTGTCCAGGTTGCAATTTTAGCTTTAGCAGCGGATTGAGCACGAGATATAAATTATTTTAAATTCGTAGAAAATATGCCAAAGCGTGTAAAAATTTATTTACGTAATAGCGGAATTTCCAAAAAAAAAATTAAAAAATGCAATTATTTCCTAAAGTTTTTGTGGGTTGCAAAATTGAGTACATGCGAGTTATATTAGTTTTATCTGTTTTTTACTTGGAACTCGATGTTTTTAGTTCTGAATTGTAATTAATTTTGTTATATATTAAACATAAAATAAATGACAGAAAACATTTTTGGATTTGCTTTATTAGTTTTATTTTTATTCCATAAGAAGTGCACAAAGTAGCAACATGTACTGATTTGTGCTCCCCAATGTAAAATATAATAAAAAAATACTTTTAAAATTTTCCTTTGCAAATACTAAATATTATGTTGGTAAAAAATTGAATTTTCGTAGGATTTGTTTATTTTTATAATAAAATAAAAAAACATTTTAAAAATAAGTACCTTTTAAATATGGGCATTTCCTGGGGTCACGAACGTACGTTCGTTCGTACGCTTTTGATTTCCAAAGAATATAGAAAACAAAACTATTCCCAGCTATTTTTTGAGATTCGATAGCATTTCGGTAGCTCGATGTTTAGTGCAAAAGATGGATTCCATCGAGTTTAATTTTTCATAATGATACTTATAAACATGTGGTAACGAACGTAAAAATCTCCGAAATGGAACGGAATATTTAAAAGTGATTAATTTATTTCAAAATTGTATTAATGTAGGTCTCTATCCGGTATTTACACAATAAAATAAAATATCACTATTGGTTTTTGTTTAATTGGCTTAAGTACCGAACGTACGGGTCGCGAACGTACGATTTTTCCATATGTTTTTTTTTATTTTCACCATGTGCATTTGCCCATAATTATCTTCAAATTTCCTTCACAAACAAGTAAGAAAGTATGGTCGGTCAAGCCCGACCATATAATATCCTACACTAAATAACACTTTTCTTTTAAAAATTCAATAATTTATTTACGTGAGTAATTTTCGAAGTGGGCCTTATATGGGAGCTATGACCAATTACACTGTGCAACAACCAAAATCGGAATGGGATGAAACCAAAAGCAAGTTTTTTTTTAGTTCAGCGCTAGATTTTTTTTACACGCATTTGAAGTTAGTGATTTTAGAACGCTGCACGGTGGTATGAGAATAAAAAAAGAGGGAAATAAATCTGTAATTTCTTAACACTTACTCCGATTTGAATGAAATTTCACATGCGCAAAGAGGAAGTGTAGTCGAGTTTAAGTTTTGAATTTGGACCTCATGACCCCACCAGGTGCGGGACCAGGGATTCCCAAAGTAGGACACCTCGGGTATGTTCAATTTTTAAAATGATTACACATATAGAATCTCCTCGTCGAGCACTACATAAAATTTAATTTTCAAAATTTTTACCGACCCTACTCCAGTTTTTTGGTGACCGCGGTTCCAAATATTCCCCGATTTTATCTATTTTTCTTTTGTAGGGTTAACAATAGATGTATATATTAAATACAGAAAGAATTGTTTAAATATCATGACTGAGTCCAAAGGCGTTTTTTCGCAATTTTTTGGGGAAAAAAGTACTTTTATTCTTTTTAAGTTATCTAAAAAACTTCTAAGAGGATGTATAATGAATTTGTACTTTTTGAAAAGCTAACTTTACGTCAAATATTTTAAATGAAAAAAATTTACACTTTTTGATACCTAGGGGACCAGGTCCATTCAAAAAATGCCTATATTTTATATAAAATTCAACTTTAGGGCAAAAATTCTCAAATCGCATACTCGATATCAAAATATAGTAACCTATTTTAGATGGCCCAATAAGTTCTTAATTATCTTGTAAAGGGTTCCGATAACCCCGCCACTATATAACCAATATATAACCAAAAAACAAAAAAATCCCATTTTTGCGATTTTTCAAGATTTTTTTAGGAATTGCTGGATACTTGATAACAAATTTCAAAATTTGTTTTTATTTTTCCATTTTAAATAGAAAAATCTACATAACTGTGAAATTTCATTAAAAAATATTCATAAATAAAAATTTTATTTCAATTTGAAAAATTTGTATCTATGCAAAATTCAATAAAAAGCATTTTTTGTCATATTTTTCAAAAAAGTATTCCATGAATTTCTTTCTTTATTTCATATATAGATCTATTGTTAATCCTATAAAAGAAAATTGGATAAAATCGGAGAATATTTGGAACCGCGGTCACCAAAAAACTGGTGTAGGGTGGGTAATAATGTTGAAAATTAAATTTTCAAATGCGAATATCTCCTAAGCCATAAGAGATAATTGATAGCCACGACGAGGTTTTATGTAGTGTAATCATTTTAAAAATTGAACATACCCGAGGTGTCCTACTTTGGGAATCCCTGGTCCCGCACCTGGTGGGGTCATGAGGTCCAAATTCAAAACTATGTATGGCAAACAAAGAAAGAATTGTTTAAAAATCATTACTGAGTCCAAAGCATTTAAATTTGAAAAATAGGGCCGAAAAAATTATATGTACTAAAATATATCGAAATATCTTCAATAAAACACGATGATTATCAACATTTTATTTTTCGATCCTGGTTGACTAATCGTAGGAAATGCTCATATTTGTTATTACCAGGAAATTAAATGTACTGACATTTTGTACATACATATCAGTACATTTAATTTTATTTTTTTTTCACAACACAAAATTAAGTAATTGCTAAGGAAAATTGTAAAAGTCTTTTACATTTCATTTCATTAAGCTATGTGCTGTGTTCGATTTCACGTGAATTTCTGGGAAATTTCATTAATTTGTAATATGTTCATTATGAGTATGATGATTTTCATCGTGAAATGTTGCTAGTCTTTGGCAAATAAATAGAAATTTTCAAAAATTGTTAAAATTAGATACTTTTCATGAAACCGGGACAACATCGATTTTTGGGCTATTTTTTTGCAACAATGGGTCAAAATCGGGAAAAATATTTTGTATCCCGAATATATCATCAAACTATTTTAGCTTGAAAATTGCGACCTGTTCTTTGTGCACAAGGTTTAAATAGACTCAGAAAGTAATTCTGAGTGGATCGGTATACTTTAAGGTGGGTGTTAGACTAATATTATTGTGCGTTACAAACATCTGCACAAACGCCTTTTACCCTTCCCACTATGATGATGTAGGAAATAAATACTTTAATATTATTATTGCAATCTTAGCTAATTGAATACGAATATTTTAACATGAATATAAATATTTGACTTTTATTGAACTAAGAAAATTGGTTTCAAGTTTTAAAATACAAAATTTTAATAACATATTCCTGGAAAATAGAAATACAAAATTTGTTTATTTACTGCTGACAGCGGTTTCTCTATATATTTATGTTTCATTGTGCAATTCTTTGTAAAAGGAAATAAAAGTAAAATAAACTGAAGTTTTCTTCAGTTCACTTATTTCTCATAGTTTTCCTTAAAGCATTTTAAACTTTTTGTTGCATATTGTTGTTGTTAAAACAAGTAAGAAGGACATTGAGGTTACTTTATACGAAAGTATCTATCTGCAAACCACATTTCACTGTTTATATCGCATTTATTTTTCTGTTCGATTTTAAATAATTGTTAAGTTTATAAAAGTACGCTCGTTTAACTTTATTTTCCAACTAATAATTTATTATCAATTTAGCTAAAGGCTCTTAGTTTTTCACTATTATAGTTCTAATGAAACCAAAAATTACACAAAGTAATTTCATGGAAATGATAATTTAGGAAATTATAATTCTTAATGTAGAAAAATGTTTGAAACTAGTAAAATGAGGAATTTAGTTGGTAAAATTTATAGGTAGTTTGATGTATATTAAACATTAACAATTCGACAGAAACTAAAAGTGTAATTTCAAAACATTTTTAATTAGCAATGAATAATGCATACAAATTCGAATGATTTTCGTGATGAATCGGATTGCGCGATAGAGCAGAAACTCTGCCAATAAAAACCTATGAAAGTGACTAAGAAATGTATTAGCATCAAAACAACAGATAAAATTATATGAATTGTTTATGTTGTTCCAAAAACACACAATACTTGGTCAAATCCAGAGGATATAAAGCTAAAACACAGCGTATCATACTATGGTAGCATCGTATAAAAGGATTTTAGAAGACCCATATCCACAATCTAAAAATTAGTTTGGACCCTCACCATGGACTTACCAAAAACACACAATACAAGCTTCAATTCACACTGCCAGAGATGTAAAACAGTGGATTCTACGGATATTGATCAAGGGCAAATGTCTGGGCGTGGCTTGTTAGGTGAGTATACGAAGGCGGTAAGCAAATTGAAATAAAATCTGGTTTCGGATTTTACCAAAGCTAAAAAGTGTAACCATATTAATCTATATTTGTTAAACTTTTATGCTGAAATTTACTAATATTTAATAGAAAGCCCATTAAATTGGAATTTATCTTAGAAATAAACATTTATATTTGGTAAAAATTAAAAACTACAGAATATAGATTTGCCCTTTTAAGAGGTTTTCTTTCAGGAGAGCTGTTAGAAAGGTGATAGATTTACACCTCTGTGTATGAATCACCAACAGTTTGAGAAAATAACAAGTAAGAGAACTACAGAACTACGAATCTTATAAACAATTTTTTTTTAAATTTCTTTCTTTTGGACAATTTTGAACAATTGTAGGTCCAACTTCTTATGGTCTTATATACGTCGTTGCAAAGTACTTTGAAATATCTATCATTAGATATACATATTGTCTATATTAATGACTTCGTAATCCAGATATAAATAAAAAATATGCTAAAAAAATCGAGGTTCAACAGACAGACGGTCAGACGGACATGGCTATATCGCCTCCGCTATATACTTTGTTAAGTCGCAAATGAAAAATGTAGAAACTACAAACGGAATATATACAGTGGGGAGCTCAAATGAGTACATGTTTCTATTGTGTGCACTTCTTATGGAATAAAAATAAAACTAATAAAGCAAATCCAAAAATTGTTTCTGTTATTTATTTTATGTTTAATATGTAACAAAATGAATTACAATTCAAACAAAAAACATAAAGTTCTAAATAAAAAAACAGACAAAACTAAAATAACTCGCATGTACTCAATTTTGCACCCCACAATAACCTTAGGGAAGAATTGCATTTTTTAAAAAAATTTTCAAAATCCTTTATTACTTAAATAAAATTGTACACGCATTGGCATATTTTCTATAAATTTTTCATTAACTTTTTTTGGAATAATCTCTCTCTCGTGCTCAATCCGCTATTAAAGCTCGTACAAATTGGTAGGAGTTAATCGATATTGTTTCAACCGCCAATTCACGATTCACTAAAAATTCTCAATAGGATTTAACTCAAGACATTGAGCTGATAACTGCATTAATAAGAAATTTTTCTAGGAACACCATTCTTTACGATTTTTGACGTGTGCATTGGGTCACCATCCTATTGAAAAATTACTTCTTCTGCGGGATAAGCGTTATAATCTACAAAGTCAAAAGACGAATGTGAAAAAGACAAAGATGATTACGTATTGAGGTCGGTATATCGAACTGGACACTATTTCGGTAGAAATTTTGCTCACTAAACCATTTTTCAAAGTTTTTGATGAGTGCTTTAATTCGCCGTCCTGCTGTAAAATAACTTCTTCGACATGATTGGCGCTCTTATCTACAAAATCGGAATGGCAAGTCTATAAATTCGGTATGATTAGTCTTCAATATACGCAGATAGTCTTCTTAACTCATTATTTCGCCGATTTTTTCAAAATTGGTGACACAGTAAGGAAACAGTAAAACACGGTAATGATATGGGGTTGCTTTATATCGTGCCACCTTGGACCAATGCAAAGAATCAATGAAATAATGGGAAAAGAAATCCATCTGCGTATTTTGCAGACTCACCATTCCGATTTTGTAGTCTCATCATCACGTTTTTGTATATAAAAGAGGAAATCCTGCAGAAGAAGTAATTTTTCAATAGGATGGTGACCCAATACACACGTCAAAAATCGTAAAGAATGGTGTTCCTAGAAAAATTTCTTATTAATGCAGTTATCAGCTCAATGTCTTGAGTTCAATCCTATTGAGAATTTTTAGTGAATCGTGAATTGGCGGTTGAAACAATACCGATTAAATCCTACCAATTTGTACGAGCTTTAACAGCGGATTGAGCACGAGAGAGAGAGTATTCCAAAAAAAGTTAATGACAAATTTATAGAAAATATGCCAATGCGTGTAAAATTTTATTTATGTAATAAAGGATTTCGAAAATTTGTTTAAAAAATGCAATTCTTCCTAAAATTAATGGTGGGTGCAAAATTGAGTACATGCGAGTTATTTTAGTTTTGTCTGTTTTTTATTTAGAACTGGATGTTTTTTGTTTTGAATTGTAATTAATTTTGTTACATATTAGACATAAAATACATGACAGACAAAATTTTTGGATTTGCTTTATTAGTTTTATTTTTATTCCATAAGAAGTGCACAAAATAGAAGCATGTACTCATTTGAGCTCCCCACTGTATATTAGAGTGCTCCAAAAAAATAAAATGGCGAATTTTGACCGTCCCCCCCTCTAGAATTGTTCTATGTATTGTAGAAACACAATGTGTAAAATATTAGGATGATAGGATAACGTTAACTGGTGGCGCAACGACGCTGAAGTTTTGAGGTGCATTTACAAGGGGAAAATATGCAATTTTTTCAGTTTTTGTAAAAATTTTGCCATTAAATAATGACTTTTACAATTTAATTTAAAAGAATTGAAATGTGTACGTAATTGTCGTTATAATATGATATAAAAGACAAAAATTGGTGAAAAAATGTTAAAGTTATTAAAAAATCGCCAGCCCATTAACGTGTCTCAGGCCACTAGAACAAGAAATTTATTAACAAAATTAACATATTTTGAGAAATAAAAAAATAAAAGCTTATTTTTACTTAAAATATATCCATATTTACTTGTATATGAGTTTTTGTCCTCGTAGGATACCGTTAACCTATTCGCAGGTATGACCAAAAAAATTAAATTTTTTTAACGGCAGTTTCAAAACTCCAATTTCAAATTTTTAAAAATTTTGTTAAACAAATTTCAGAATTTTTTGATCATCACATGGGGATTTATTGACAACATAATAGGGAATAAAAATGTGAAAAAAGTATGTCAATACCTACTATAGTTTTTCCGTACCTGCGATATAAATTTTGCGATTTTCGAGAAAAACTAATTTTTTGGCCATATTTTGGGGAATGACCAGAATTTCCTTACTGTAATGATTTTTAAGTAAAAGCTATTCAGAATAATATAGTCCAGGTAATTTTAAATATAGTCTGAAAGTTTTACTAAAATCGGAAAACTTTAACCCTTAAATCGTGAAGGTCAAAGGTCAATTTTTTCAATATTTGGAATTTCTCATGGAAAGATAGCGAAATATTATATATTTTTGGGCCGATTTTGATGAAACTTAAGAAAAATATAAAATGAAGTCTAGTATTCACAATAACAGTACAAAAATGGAAATTAACCCTTAAGAGTACTTGGGGTCAAAATGAATGTGTTTTTCGTGATTTTAAAAGTTGAGGGTCATTTGGACCCCAAGTGCTATTAAGGGTTAATTTCCATTTTTGTACTGTTATTGTGAATACTAGACTTCATTTTATATTTTTCTTAAGTTTCATCAAAATCGGCCCAAAAATATATAATATTTCGCTATCTTTCCATGAGAAATTCCAAATATTGAAAAATTGACCTTTGACCTTCACGATTTAAGGGTTAAAGTTTTCCGATTTTAGTAAAACTTTCAGACTATATTTAAAATTACCTGGACTATATTATTCTGAATAGCTTTTACTTAAAAATCATTACAGTAAGGAAATTCTGGTCATTCCCCAAAATATGGCCAAAAAATTAGTTTTTCTCGGTACAGGGACAGCCTGTACCTAGAAAGTTTTTTTCGTCCATACAATCTTGGAGCACTCTAATATATATATATATATATACTAGGTAGGGTATTCATTCGACTCGAATAATTTCTTACGAATAATTATTCGAACAATTTAAAAATGGCCATTTTCGAATAACGAATAATTCGAACAATTTTATGTAGAATAATCGAATAAAACGAATAAATTTTCATATATGTATATTTAAAGTTACTAAGTTGCTTATAGATTTTTGGTAATTATTCCAACTTTATATATATATAATTTGAAATTAAATTTTTAATTAGGCTTAAGTTCATTTTATTATAATTTATTTGTAATAATTCAAATAATATCACTGAATACTAAAATTTAAACAATTGGCAAATTGGAATGCATTTTCTACCCTGCCAAGGGTGTCATCAACAATCTCCATTGTCAAGGTCTTATCGTAAATTTCATCTATTTTTATTTACTACTATTAGGAATTAGAATATGGGAAGCCAAATTCATATTTATATTATTTGTAAATTAGACGAAATTTCAAATATTTTTTATTATATATATGGGGGATTTCATGTCAAGTGAACCAACTTTTGAAATCGATGTCTTCCGATCGGGATGAAATTTGCACCAAGGTTAGCTCTATTGGATAGTAACTCAGACACAATTTTTCAACAACATCGGTCGAGAACTCTCTGAGTTATAGGGGGTAAAATTTTGACAATTTGGTCAAACAGGGGTTTTTTCTTATCCATGTAACTTATTACCTATTGTTCTTAGCAAAATGTGTTCCAAATAGTATAGATAGCTATTTCTTCGATCTTTCGAAAAAAAATATTTAAAAAAAAAAATAAAAAATTTTTAATATTTTTTTTCCGAAATCAAAAACTTTTTTGACTTTTTTTTAAAATACGCTATTTTTTTTTTTTTTTTTTTTTTTCTTAAAATAAAGTTTAGATATTTTCCTTGAACACCTACTTGGTCGCTTAGTGGGATGCGAGTGGGATATCTATCAAAATAAATATTTTGTAACTCAAAACATAAAATTTTTGACTTTTTTTGCAAAATCAAAAACTTTGTTGACTTTTTTTTTCAAAATAGACCCTTTTTTAATCTTTTTTTTAGGTCAAACAAAAGCTTAGATATTATCCTTGAAGACCCTTTTGGTCGCTTAGTGGGATGCGAGTGGGATATCTCAAAATAAATATTTTTTAACTCAAGACTTACAATTTTTGACTTTTTTTTTTTGCAAATACGATTTTTTTTCCAAATGGGCCCTTTTTTAAAATTTTTTTTGTAGTCAAAAGAAAGCTTAGGTCCATTCCTTTAAGATATTTTTAGTCCCTTAGTGGGATGCGAGTAGGATATCTATCAAAATAAATATTTTGTAACGCAAGACATACAATTTTTTAATTTTTTTTTGCAAAATCGAAATTTTTTTCCAATATGGGCCCTTTTTTAATTTTTTTTTTTTGCTCAAAAGAAAGCTTAGGTCTTTTCCTTTAAGACCTATTTTGTCACTTAGGAAGCTGTGAGTAGGATATCTATTAAAATAAAAATGTTGTAACTCAAGACATTCAATTATTGACTTTTTTTTTGCAAATTCGAATTTTTTTTCAAAATGGGCCCTTTTTTAAAAATTTTTTTTTAGTCAAAAGAAAGCTTAGGTCCATTCCTTTAAGATATTTTAGGTCCCTTAGTGGGATACGAGTGGGATATCTATCAAAATAAATATTTTGTAACTCAAGATATACAATTTTTGATTTTTTGGCAAAATCAAAAACTTTTTTGACTTTTTTTTAAAATGGGCCCTTTTTGTAATTTTTTTTTTTGCTATAAAGAAAGCTTAGGCCTATTCCTTTAAGATGGTTTTGATCGCTTAGTGGGATGCGAGTGGGATATATATCAAAATAAATGTTTTGTAACTCAAGACATACAATTTTTGTGTTAAAACATTTATTTTGATAGATATCCCACTCGCATCCCACTAAGGGACTAAAAATATCTTAAAGGAATGGACCTAGGCTTTCTTTTGAGCAAAAAAAAAAATTAAAAAAGGGCCCATATTGGAAAAAAATTTTGATTTTGCAAAAAAAAATTAAAAAATTGTATTTCTTGCGTTACAAAATATTTATTTTGATAGATATCCTACTCGCATGCCACTAAGGGACTAAAAATATCTTAAAGGAATGGACCTAAGCTTTCTTTTGACTACAAAAAAAATTTTAAAAAAAGGGCCCATTTGGAAAAAAAATCGTATTTGCAAAAAAAAAAAGTCAAAAATTGTAAGTCTTGAGTTAAAAAATATTTATTTTGATAGATATCCCACTCGCATCCCACTAAGCGACCAAAAGGGTCTTCAAGGATAATATCTAAGCTTTTGTTTGACCTAAAAAAAAAAGATTAAAAAAGGGTCCATTTTGAAAAAAAAAAGTCAACAAAGTTTTTGATTTTGCAAAAAAAGTCAAAAAATTTATGTTTTGAGTTACAAAATATTTATTTTGATAGATATCCCACTCGCATCCCACTAAGCGACCAAGTAGGTGTTCAAGGAAAATATCTAAACTTTATTTTAAGAAAAAAAAAAAAATAGCGTATTTTAAAAAAAAGTCAAAAAAGTTTTTGATTTCGGAAAAAAAATATTAAAAATTTTTTATTTTTTTTTTTAAATATTTTTTTTCGAAAGATCGAAGAAATAGCTATCTATACTATTTGGAACACATTTTGCTAAGAACAATAGGTAATAAGTTACATGGATAAGAAAAAACCCCTGTTTGACCAAATTGTCAAAATTTTACCCCCTATAACTCAGAGAGTTCTCGACCGATGTTGTTGAAAAATTGTGTCTGAGTTACTATCCAATAGAGCTAACCTTGGTGCAAATTTCATCCCGATCGGAAGACATCGATTTCAAAAGTTGGTTCACTTGACATGAAATCCCCCATATGTATTCCAATCTCCAGTTTGATTCAACGAATTCATGATTCAACTTTCGATCACTGTAGATAAGTGTTATGATAGCTCCTTCTATAAATATATAAATATTACTGCAAGAAGTTACAATTCTAAAAACAAATCTTTCAAAATTTTTAACTTAGGACTTGAACCAATGAAAATAAAAGGTACGGAATAAAATATATGTTATTTAGCTGGCGAAATATTAGAAGAATCGCAATTAATAATCAAAATATTAACTTAGATTAAAGTAGAGTTGTGATGGAGAATGTGATTTTGAAACGGTCATCGAAAGTGATATTGAGGATGACATTTATAATGATTACATTGAAATATATGAAGGCCATGATCTTAAATTATATGTATATAAGTGATGTTATTAACCGCGTACGTAAGTGTTGCAAAATATTTAATAAATCGAATGATAAACACAAATATTGCAAACTAACGTTTTGCTGCAAGAAAAGCATGGAGTTCGTCTTATATATGATTTTGAACATTGTTGAACATCTTTGTCTAACATGGTAATAAACTTTTTGCGTATTTGTAAATGCGTCAATCATGCACTGCCTGACTTCAAATTAGCCAGTTCACTGAAAATGATATCAAACTTTGCACCCTTTTCCCTTTATTGTGTAATTCCCCAAGACCACTTTATTAAGCAAAGATTCGGCAACGTTGATAGTGCTTGATGTATAATACAATTTGTTATAAATAATTTTGAAATAGTGAATAATTAATTTACTAAAGAATTAGTTACCGAATTTAAAACCTGAATTAATGAACGACATAAAAAAGTTCTTAATACGTTTATATTGTATTTGAATTCAGGATCATGTCCAACTATCTCAAATTTTTTAAAGCATTGATTCAAAAAGGAAACTAAAATGTTTGCTACTCAATTGTTTTGTAGATTGTTCGGGAGTTATTCTGATCAGAATATTTCTGTTGAAAATTTAATGATGTACTTTGTTTTCGAATGTTTTTTTAACATTATCAATACTTGAATTGTTAACTTTAACGTTATTTTTCGTTTTTCTTTAACAATAAAATATTAAAAAACCGACATCAAAAATTCGTTCTTTAATTTTTTAAAAAAAATTTAAATTATTCGAATAATTCGATTAATTTGAAACGTGTGATCGAATTATTCGAACAAGTTTAAATCTCTTATTTGAATTATTCGTTTTATTCGAACAAGAGAAAAATCGAATAATTCGAATACCCTAATAGATACCCTTTCCATTCATGGTGAAGGGTATAAATATAATATGTAAAACAGAGGAAGGAAGTTGAATAATGTTTTAGAGAGTCAATATTATTGTATATTAAAAAAAATAAAATTAAACATAGGTTATCGTATATTTTTGTTAAGTTCATTTACTTAACTTTTAAATTCTTGCATAATTATTGATTGTTTTTAAATCCTACGTAAAAAGTTTCTAAAATTTTGCTAAGCTTAAGGAAGCGTAAGTGTTTTGAATACACATAGTCACACGTGCACAACATATAAGCACCCATTCATAACTCCATTAGTATTAGGATGGCTCCAAAAAATCACCATCAATTTCAATGGTAAATGGAGATTGAAAGTGTGAGAGATTTTGGAAGCCATAGGCATTTCACATGGCTCAGTGGTTTCAAAGCTTTCCGGCTTTCCGCAAAAAGCAACAAAAGGTGCACAAAAGGGAACACACATGTGCAGTTTCCATGGCAAAAATTCCTCTTCCCTCCTATTCTCCGGATTTATATCCGAGTGATTAGTTTTTGTTTCCAAACCAAATATGAATTTTGATGACCTCGCCAAATCTTATTTTTTAGAAGGGATTCAAAAATTGTAAAAACGTTGGATAAAGTGCATAGAGCTCAAACGAGATGTTGAAAATTAAAGTACGATTTTCTTCGGAGTTTTTGACCCACCCTTGTAAATCGGCATCAAAATAGAAAAGTATAAATCAGGATAATGTTGGCTATTTTTTAAATTATTCGTAAATTTTCTAAATATAAATCTCTTATAATTCCAAAACTCATCAACAATTTACGAAGCTTGAACAAAAACTTAGAATAATAACATGGGCTCTTTAGAAATCGTGCCATCCTAATGTGTTAATGTTATAAGTGCACGCATCATTGATACTGAATACTTTCAAATAATTGAATTTTTATCGAAAAAAAAATGTACTCTACTTACTCTCCTCCTATTTCGATTCAAATCATGTTGATAATCATTAACATAAAAGCGTTTTGTCAACAACATTTCATTTTTCTAATAAAAAATTATAGGCATTAACTTCTTCTATTTACTTTTTATTTTTTTAGTTAATGTAAACGTTTGATATGAGATAAAAGCAAATTACGAAATAAATAATTATAGCAGTAGTTATACAAGAACGTAATTTAGGCGGATTTTATATACATGTGTACATATATTATTACACTTTGTGTAAATAAATTTATTTCAAAAAAAGGCCAAGAAAAACAATAAAGGTGTCGCGCTCGCACACGTTTCATTGGCAAATTATTTGAAAATATTACAAATATTTAGGCATATCACAGATTGTGTTTATATTTTGGTTTTCCAGCTTTCGTACGAATTTGTGTCGAGCGGGTACCGAACTCCCAATACCCAGACCTATAGACTGGCACCTATCGGGACGATATTTAAATGGTAAATATGGCTTCAAGAAAGTCTTTTAGGTCTTAAAAGTATTTATCCACCTGTTTTTCTTTCTAACAAACTGTGACTTAACAAGAAATATATAAACAGCTCAGCTTCAAAAGAATAATTCATTTATTCTTATAAAATGTTTATCTAGCCGTAACTGATGTATTTTTAAAAAAGCTCACGACCCTTATTAAATTTAATCTACATTGCAGTTTCTTTTCCATACGAATGAATTTCAGTCCATATGTTGTTCCATTTACTATTTTTATCCATTTGAATTTAATAGAGTTTTTTTTTTTTAGTAACACGTTGTATGTTGCGAAACTTTATTAGCAACATAAAAATTCATATTTTATTTATTTTCGTAAAGTCAACCCATGTGTAGGTACACACACATCCTCCTGGAAGTAAATTTGCCAACCATACGATTTACAGCCCAAATTTATCATTTTATGACACATCAACCCCGAAAAGAGAGAATGAATGGATGGTGAAATGGCGAACAAAAATTAAAGTAAAAACTGTTCATGTATAGAAGAGGATTTATACATCAGGAATAAAATGCCACAAGTGTCAATGCTATAAAAGGAAACTATTGTTAACCGGAAGCTGTTGTTGGGAAATAAAAGGAAACAGAATTTTATATATATTTATGCATTCTTAATGTGATTAAGTTTCTTATTTCAAATTCTGAATAAATTTTACGCTGTATTTAAGCGTTACACTTTTTAAGTCTCTATTACATTTTTTAGCTCATAAATCTTTTCAAAAGAAGACCCATATAGATTTACAGTGAAGGGCAAATACAAGGGATTTTTGGTAGTATATTTATGTACTTGTTATAATTAATATTACTTATATGATCACAATGTCCATGCGAAAAACAAAACTAAGACTAAACATTAGTCACTGGATTCAACTTAGTCGATAACTGAATTTTGCACCGACAAGTTTTTTTAATGCTCAAAGTTTGTTACTTTTACGAAATTGTTTTTTAATTTATTTTAAAAAAGTGTTTTCAATTTTTTTTTTTAAATTTATTGGAAAAAAATTATGACAAACAAATTTTTTAGGTGAAAAAAAATTCGTGTTAAAAAATATTTTCCCCTATTTTGACCCATTGTAGGTCCAACCATTTATGGACCGATTTTGTCGATTTTCAACCGAGCCGGAAGAATTCCCGATATATTGATGTGTAAGCTACGGAAAGCTGATTTCAACATACAGACAGACATGGCTATATCGACTTCGTTATCTATAACGATCCAGAATATATGTATATGCTTTGAAAAAAAATGTTGGTGAAAAATAAATTCGGGTTAAAAAATATTTTTCCCGATTTCGACCCCTTATAGGACCGACTTACTATGGCGTTATATCGTCGTTGCAAAGGTCTGTGAAATATATATCATTATATATCCATATTGTCTATATTAATGACTTAGTAATCCAGATATAGGTCAAAAATAGGTCAAAAATCGAGGTTGTCTTGTTTTTTTCCTTATACCTCAGGCATTTGTGGTCCGATTTTCTCGATTTTAAATAGCAACCGAACCGGGTCTATAGTGGATTTATTGATGTATGTATCATGTATGCATTTTGATGATACGGAAAGTTGTCTCCGCTATCTATAACGATCCAGAATAAATCGTCATTTGAAATGAAAAGTGGCCTATCAACACTTTTTGAAATTTCACAGGAAAAAAAAAACATAATAAAATTTAAAGGATTGTGGTTATAAATATAATTTTCGTTCTTCACTAAAGTCGTTATTTTTAAAAATAGAAAGATACAAATTTGTCTGTACGAATATACATTAAAAACTCAATTTTGAACTTTTTGGTTGATAAGCCCCTTTGCATTTCAGGTGACGAGAAAATTTGCCACTCATGGTGAAGGGTATTCCGTATTCCGATGACACATGACAGAGCTTTGTAATAAAGTCGATTTCAAATAAAGTCCAAAATACAAATATGTACATTAAGTTCTTCTTGTATTGTTAACCACTTTAGACATCAAATACATACATACATACGTATATGCATCTGCCAAACTGTATTTCGTTTTTAATCTCTCTCCACTTTGTGATGAATTTATGGTAAATTTCCCATTCTGTTTGTCAAAAAAATAAAAAATTAAAGTCTTTACATTCGTTTGTTCTACAATTTTATATTTACATCTTTGATGGTGGCAGTCCTTTGCAGGTTAATATGTAAATAAGCCAGGATTCGAAATGCATAATAAAATTGTATGCCGTATAATACCTACTCGTATTATAGAAATTCTAAGGCAAACAAAATAAATCATTTTCGTAGAAAATATAAATTGTATGTAGTAAATAGTAATAGTGATATGTTTGTATGCCAAGATAGGGTTGTGTTTTTTTATTTTTTTTTATTTTTGGTTATTGTAATACATTTTAACCTTCTTTATTTTGTTAGTTCCTTCCGAACGCCTCATTTAACCCCCACATTTTCTGTCCGGTTTGTGGACTAGCTTTCAAAGGATAATAATAATAATAAATAAGTAAGGGTCATGTTTGGGTGTGGGAGGATTTGTTTAACGCACTATAAGGCAAGTGTATACGTGACAATTTTGTCGACAATAGAATTACATTCTGTTTAAATTTTCAGTATGAGTGAAATTACTTGGAACATGCGATAATCTACATAGTATGTATGTAGTTATGAATAAAAACTAAAAATAAATTTTATTCGAATTTAGAATATTTCTGGAATTTCTCTTAAATATGAAAGAATTGCTAAAGTTACAATTACAAGTACACATCTAGTTATGTATGAGTTCCCTTACCCTGTTTTTTAATTGTGGGTTTTAATTGTTTGGAAACTGGGTGGTGATATTTATAAAATTATTATATTTGTAAATAAACGACGATGAATTTCCTATTAAGCATAATAGCAAAACAATGAAACTATACAATACATATACATAAATATGAAACTTCAAATAAAATAAGCAACCTATAAACGTTTAGATTTTCAGCCATAGAGAAACACATAGAGCGGAAACTCTCCTGTCAATTACTATTGTATTAGTAAAAAAAACTATGTGAAAACAAAAACAACACTCGTATGTGTAACTTTTTTGAGTAATTTTTATACCCTACACCACCATAGTGGGGAGGGTATTATGCGTTTGTGCAGATGTTTGTAACGCCCAAAAATGTTAGTCTAACACCCACCTTAAAGTATACCGATCGACTTAGAATCACTTTCTGAGTCGATTAAGCGATGTCCGTCCGTCCGTCCGTCTGGTCGGCTGGCTGGCTGTCCATGTAAACCTTGTGCGCAGAGTACAGGTCGCAATTTTGAAGATATTTCGATGAAATTTGATACATATTATTTTTTCGGCTCAAGGACCAAGCCTATTTAAACTGGCTGAAATCGGTCCATTATTTCACCTAGCCCCCATACAAATGTCCTCCCGAAATTGGACTTTATCGGTCATAAATGTTTAATTTATATATGTATCTCCACAAATTCCGCTCCAAATTAGTTTTATATACACAAAATTCATGTCACCAAATTTTGTTACGATCGGTCCATAATTAGTCATAGCTCCCATATAGACCCGCTTCCGAAAATCACTTTAACGTGCATAAATCGCTTAAAAATGTTGGTAAACACACACAATTCAACATAGTTAACTTTAATATAGACATAAATCACACGACCTAATTTCATGGTGATCGGTCCATAATTGGTCATAGCCCCCATATAAGGCCCACTTCCGAAAATCACTCAAAAATATAAATTAATGAAATTTTAAAAGAAACATTTTTTTTGCTCTTTTACTTAGTGTAGGATATTATATGGTCGGGCTTGACCGACCATACTTTCTTACTTGTTATATATGTATTCTTGTTTTAACAAAAAAATGTTAATAATAACTACATATTACGAGTAAAATAATTATATCTAAAAATGTTTGTTGAAAAATATGAAGCATTTTCCATGCATGTGTTTCGAAAATTTTAAAACCTAGTGAATTTACCTAGTATTTGCAGTGACAACTACACGTAGAGAAAAAATATAGTTGGGCATGGTTACGGTAACCATTTCAATATAGTTACACGTTTTTTAACTATATTATAGTCACAGTAACCATTTACATGATTGTGGTAACCATAATATGGTTAATTTATGATTCATCACATGATTGTATCAACCATATATATGGTTACAGTAAACCATTCATATAATGAAGGACTTATCATATTATGGTGCTCTCGGCTTAAGGCTTATCATAATCTGAGAACAACATATTATGATAAAATTATTCATCATAAATATGGTTGCCACAAACATATATTTGTTTAATGTAACCATATATACTGGTGGATACAATCATGTGAATCGTAAATTAACCATATTATGGTTACCACAATCATGCAAATGGTTACTGCGACAATAATATTGTTAAAAATCTTGTAACACTATTTAAATGGTTACAGTAACCATGCCCAATTATATTTTTTATCTGCGTGTAGTTACATAACTAGCAACGTGACTAGTTATTTTAACACGTGCAGGGGGTCAATTGACCCTGAAGTACAATGAAGTAGTCAACGCATTAGATTCACATAACGGTTACATAGATTCAGTTACCTAATTGGTTACTTGATCAGCTACATAACTAGTTATTTTAATATGTACAGTTGCCAGAGGAAGCTAATTGACATCAAATAGCCGCCTAAAAAGACATCACATACACAGTCCAATAACTGATTGCTTTTAAGCAAACCCTCCTCCGACAACTCTCCAATAGAGTACTTCTGGTGGGTTAAATAACTACTTTATAAAGTCCAGTACAAAATAAACTTTCAAAGTGACTACACTATAGGTTACTTAGAGACACTAAAGTGATAATTGACTTCACGTTCGCTTACATGGGATAGTCAGCAAAATGAAAACAAATAAACGTTTAAAGTGACTAGATTACTTAAAGACACTTAAGTGACTATTAAATTCAAGCTTAATTACCTGCGATGTATAAAGTATAGTATTGACTTATCAGTGCACTACAAAGACTACATACGTGTCAAAAGACCCAAAATGTATGAATTGGAGTGATCAGACATTAGTGACAATTACTGCCTATTGAATAATTGCTTAACTGCTGGATTATGACTAAAATTGTATCGTATTACTTACTATTGTACGAGTATGATGTTATTTAGGTCATATTTAGTAAATATGTATGAGATACCCTAATATGAATAAATATTACTTACACGTATGTAAATATAATACAATACAAATATGTATGAATGTGTAAATATGTATGTATGTATGCATGTGTTTGCATGTATTATTTTTCAATAATATGACCACCATATTTGAATAAGTATGTGGGGATATTGGACATAAAAAATTTATTATTATATTTTCCATTTACGCAGAAATTTTAGTATCAATCATGTGTGTATTTTACACATAGAAAATAAATTTATGTTTGTTTTTTCTTCTTAAGTATATTTAGATATATGAGATGCATATACAATATAAAATATGAACATTTGTGCAGATACCCTGATGTTTTAAAGGTATCAATTGCACACTTTGTATTGACTACATCGCTTCATAGTGTGGAATTGTAGTATTGTAATTTTGTTGTCAAACTTACTATGATAGTTATTATTCGTTGCTTTTATTATATCGTATAATAACTATATACTTATAAAATTTTAAGACGAATTAGGTATGTTCGGAACGTATATATATGTCTAGGTATATAAGGAAGGGGAAACAATTTAATATTCTATTAAATATTTTCTGTTCATCAGAAATGTTTGTAATAGAAAATTATCAAAATCGGTAAAGCCAAAAAATTAACAAAAGTGGTTAAATGAGTAAAAAGTTTTGTATCAACATATCGAGCCCTTAGCGCCAAATTATCGTAAGCGACAAAACACAAATTTTACAGGAGAAGGTTTTTTCGATTATTTTGAAATTTATCCATAGAATTAAGAATTTTATGATGCAATATATTATAATTTCGTTCAAGCTATTTGTCTATTTTACAAAAATATTTATAACTTTTGACAATTAAAAATTCATGGAATACTTTATTGCAAAATATGACAAAAAAAAATTTTTATTGAATTTTTGCATAGATAAAAATTTTTCGAATTGAAATAAAATATTCATTTATGAATAGTTTTTAATGAAATTTCACAGTTATGTAAAATTTTCTATTTAAAATGGAAAAATAAAAACGAATTTTGAAACTTATTATCAGCAATCCCGCAATTCCCAAAAAAGTGTTGAAAAATCCCAAAAATGGAAATTTTTAGTTTTTTGGCTATAATATCCATACCAGAGTCGGAGTTATCGGAATCCTTTACAAAATAATTAAAAGCATATTGGGCTATCAAAAATTGGTTATTGTATTTTGATATCGAATATGCGATTTGAGAATTTTTGCCCTAAAGTTTAATTTTACATAAAAAGTAGGTGTTATTTGAATGAATCTGGTCCCCTCGGTAACAAAAGTTTTTAATTTTTTTTCATTTAAAATATTTTATGAAAACTTAGCTTTCAGAAAGTATAAATTCCTTATACATCCTCTTAGAAATTTTTTGCGATAACTTGAAAAGAAAAAAAGTTCTTTTTTCCCAAAAAATTAGCGAAAAATCGGCTTTTCAAAATTTTTTAAATTCAAATGCATATAACTTTGTACTTAGTCATTATTTTTAAACAATTCTTTTCTTATTTGACACATACGTGTGTTGTTAGTCCAATGAAGGAAAACTGGAGAAAATATTTGGATACGCTGTTATCAAAAAACTGGAGTAGGTTGTGTAAAAAATGTTGAAAATTTAATTTTCAAATGCGAATATCTCCTAAGCTATAACAGACAATTGATAGCTACGACTAAGTCTTTTGTAGCACTCGATGAAAAGATTTTATGTGTGTAATTTTTTTGAAATCGGAACACAAACGAAGACACTTGGTCGCGGCCCTGGTGGGCCTATGACGTCCATGCTTTGCACATGTGAAATTTCATTCAAACCAATCTAACTAACCATTTAGAAGTTACAGATTTATTTCCCTCTTTTTTTTCAATACCACTATGTGTCGCTTACGATAAAATTCGTTTACTGTAAAATGTAAACATTGACTTACGATAAAATCTTACACCCTATAATTTTGAAGTTATTAACAATTTTGATATTCTGTGAACGCTAAAACATCAGTCGGTCCATAAAATTTTAATTTTTGCAATAAAAAAAAAATTTGGAAAATGTCGCTTACGATAATTTGGCGCTAAGGGCTCGATATATGAAAATCTGTGTTCGGACATACTTTATTCCCGATAACATTTATTAAAATCGGCAGTCGAAAGCCTTGCAAGTAGGCACATGGGTAACTAGTGGTAAGTTTTGGTGGATTTCACTGGCTGCAGGGTATTTATATATCCAAACATTCATCTAAATATATTTATGCTTATATACATAACATTTTACACATAAAATTGCATTTTTAATACACATAACTCAGGCAATTTGCACTTACTTTCAAAGTTCAGGATTATAGATGGAAAGAAATCTAAACAATTTTTAATGCTTTTTCCATAAGTGCTTTATGTTATACATATCAGTGACATGATCCCCTTTATATTGAGTAAAATGTAAAGTTTTTAAGGAAATCTGTTTCTCAGAAAACTTATTAATACAACACCAGTAACAGTGCTTTATTCTGTGCTGAATCTTTTATACCCCTCACCAGATACATTTTTGTGAAAATTAAATTTTGGTGAAAAAAATATTTTGTAAAAAAAAATGTTGGAGATAAATTGGTGAAACAATCGAGGTAAACGAGATCTTTTGCTTATATCTCATCCAATTTTCTCGATTTTAAATAACAACTTAAGTTGTGGGTGGCTTCGGAAAGATGATTCTAACAGACAATCGAAAACTTATACATACATACATACATAACTTTGCCACTTATGGTGAAGGGTACAATAAATGTGTGTTGGTAACCGGGTAATAACATTCGAGGAAATAAAATTCAATGGAAAAAATCTATAAAGTACTAGTTTATAAATGGAAAAAATATGTACGAAATAGTTTAAAAAGTTCTTTGTAAATATGAGTCTCTCATATTGAGGAGTATTTTTTTTTTTTTTTTGAAAGGAAATATGTTTCTCAGAATATGTACTTTTATACAAGAGAACAGTTGGATTTTTGGTATAAAATATGAGTGATGACAGATTTATTTGGATTGGACTGCAGGAAATAATTTTTAAAATGTTCTTAATAATTTCAAATCAAATGTGTTTTTCCATTATTACCCCTTTTTGGTATTTTTTTTGTCCCCATTGAAATTATATACATTTTATTTAAATAAATTTCAGTGTCATAGTAGGAAGCCATAATAAAATATTCATTCATATGGGCCTTATTTTATAAAACGAAAAGAGAAACGTTAAACAAATGTTGGGTCTAATTTTGTAAAACGAAACGACAAACGTTAAAATAAAATTGTATGGAAAATATTCAAGTTTCAAACCCTTTTCCCAGTATTCTTCATACAAATTGCTTACGTTTCTGAACGCTTCGTTTTACAAAACAAGGCCATATATCAATTTATAGAAAATGAAGCCTGAATGAATTTTATAATGAATTAATTACGCTGTGTGTAATTTTTTAAGTCATGGAAATATAACCATATACGGACACCAGTACGTGATAAAATACAAAAAAAAAAAGACCCGTGTCTCCCAGTTTTGGGCTTCGGTGTCATTTTTGCAAAAAGGTGATCATTTTCTCAGGCTCATATCTTGCAAACAGTTCGGAATTTTGATTTACTCTCTGAGGCAAAGTTGTAGCCCTTGTCATAAAAAATTTTGAACAAATAAAATCAAGTTTTTCATCTTCAAGATCAAAATCGCAAAAAACTTTAAAAAATTCGAAATAAATTGTTTTTAAGCTGCTTAAAAGTATGCTTTAGTTTATAACAATTTAATAGTTTATGGACCAAAACACTTTATTCCTTCAGTTTTTTCTTACTAACTTATATTGAGTTTTTTTAAATTAAAATGTTTAATTTATCTTCTGTACGAGTGTCGTTTGATAAGTATGTGTCCCAAAATGTTGAAGTAAAAAAACCTAAATGAAATTAAAAAATTTTCGTGAAATTCCTAGGAAGTTCATATGTTCTAGAAAGTTGTCTATTGAGATTTTAGGTATATTTTTGTATTGCTTTTTTCTTGAATTTTGAACGGTTTGCTACCTTTGGAACTGAACAGGGGAAAAAGGTAAACAAAATAGAGTTTTTTAAAGTTTTTTTTTGCGATTTTGATTTTGATCTCGAAGATGAAGTTTTTTTCATTTTATATGACAAGAGCTACAACTTTGCCTCAGAAAGTAAATCAAAATTCCGAATGGTTTGCAAGACATAAGCTGGAGAAAATTATCACTTTTTTGCAAAAATTACACAGAGGCCTCAAATCTGTGGGGCCCGTAAAAAACTGGGAGATATGGGTCTTTTGTTTTTGGTTTTTTATTACGTAGTGGTGTCCGTATATGGTTATTTTTTAAATGTTGCCCTGTGTTATGAATTTGTTAAACAAAAAATTATATTATACGTATGCCATTAAACAACTACTACTAAGTAATGCAGACATTATGAGTTGGTCATTGAAAATAAAGTTTTTCAGTAACTGCAATTCATTATCTTAGAAAGATTAGAGTTATACTTGATGACCAAAAAACTTAATGCTGCTGCAGACTGGTTTCACAAAACTTAAATTTTCTTTTTAAATACAAATATTTATTTCTAACAAAACATTACAGTTGAGAACTTGTTCAATAACAAACAAAAACTATACCAACATTTTAAGAATTTCCAAGAAAACTTACAAAGAACTAAGAACTCAAACACTGAAACATTTTGTTGGAACTGCGCTTCGATGCAAATACTTATAAGACTATTTTAAACTTGAAGAAATTCGAAATAAAAAATACTTTTTTGAACCAAAATCATTATTTGGATGGAATTTCGATTTCATTTTTACTGGAGAACTACTATTGATATAAAGTGTAATATCCAGTGTCAAACTGGACTCGAGGCTTGAATTACGCATGTATTCAACTTGAATTGACCGTTTGGAATTGCATTTTTTTTATTAGCGCATATTTCGATGACTTACATTGAACTGTAAGCAGCAAATATCATGATAAACTAAACATGCCCCATTAGCATCTTTAGAATTTATTAACATGATCTCAATTCGCAATAAACTTCAGTTTTATGTATTTAAATGAAACTGATATTGGAAAATAATGAGAATGTCATGCGTGTATCCAGCAGCATGTTTCGTTTAATTTCACTATCAAATACCAGTTAAACGGAATTCCTTTTCCGTTTAATAACAAGGTTTTTTCTTTACTTCAGCCTGTTAAATACAAAGTAGTGAGGGTAGTCGTAACAATGTCGTTCGTTGGAGTAATAAAAATAAAATCAAAAATGAAATTCTAGTCAGGATTATAAAAATTTTTATTGAAAATCATCAGTTGCTACAAACACATTTTATTGGCCTAGAAAGGATTTTATGGCATCTGCAGAAGATGGTTTCATGACTAAATAACATTCTACCACTAAAACTTATGCAAAAACATGAGTTTTAGAAGTAGAATGGAAGTAGAAAACCAACTGTGTTTTGTTGGACAAATTGTAATTTTGTAAAAATATTTTTATTTCCTAAAGTATTTTCTGTAACAATTTGCTTAAATATAAGCATAAACAGATTAAATACACTTGCCCAAATACAAGTAATTATAGATCAACTTAAATGTGTAAGTAATTGTTGGCCATTTATGGATTGTGTACAGACTTTATGTAATTAAACTAAAATTGTTGACTTAGTTATTCGGTTGAGGCTTTAGTTGTTTTATTAACTGAGTAGCAAACAACTTAGATAATTTTCTATTTAATACTCTCGTACTAATGTCATTTACTAATTACGAAAGTTTTCCTGTTTTCTTTTCGTTTTCGTTTGTTTTTGCTGCAACTTTGCTTTAATTAATTTGTTCCTGCCTTAGATTAAATAAAACTGAGTGACAAAGTATATTCCCTTTTTCTATACTTAATTTATACATAAGTAAATCAACATTGTAAATAATTACGCAGAACCCTCTAATGTACTTGTTAATGCAAGAAAATGTAATAGAACTTGAAAGTGATTTCGTATACGTTAGTTTTTTCTTTTCTTATTTTTTTAAAAGCCAAAGTTTCTTTCTGCTGAAATGAACATTTTAATCAGTTGATTTTTTAAGCAACAAAGATTTAATTGTAGGTATGTATACCCTATATATTCTGGATTCTTTCCTTTCCAGCAACACATTTGTTTTCGCAATGTTCGAATTTCAGGAAAAATATTTTTTAATTCATATTTTTATTAGAATATAGAAAATGTACCAAAAAGTAGCCACTTGTGGATTCCCACTCACTCGGGTACATATAAGCTTTATTTCATTTTTCTAGGTTCATTGGTGAAGAAATTACCATTCGAATAAATAAGAAGTACCAAAAAGTCGCCGCCTAGAATTCTTACTGACTTAGGACCGTGTATGCTTAATTTCATATTTCTAAGTCCATTGTCATATAAAATTCAAAAAGTACCATTAGATGAATAAAAAAGTACCTATAGTTCAGTTCTCACATTTTGGTACCTAAATATTGTATCCTATTCCTAACACAAACTTCACTCAGATACATATCAGCTAACTTTAATGTCGATAAGTGAAATAATTTAAAATATTAAAAAAGTACCATTAGGAGAAAAGTACCAATTTCCCTTTTCTTCCTCGAACACCCCTCAAGTTCGAACTTTAAAAATATTCCATTTTGCCAAAATTGTTTATGCTACAGACATGTCTCAAAATATTAAAATTTGTGTTAATGTGCCCATGAAAAAATATGTTTTAAAAAAAGTGCCAAACTGTTTACCCGGATTTGGCCCAATATACACCTTGGTACTCGAGTTCCAAATAACACCCTGTTAGTTAATTTTTGTATGAATCCAGGAACCAATGTTAAAAAAATTATCAAAATTGGCTTAATAATTTCAAATAAAATGTATTTTCCCGATTTTATCCCCTTTTTGGTACCTTTTTTATCCCCATTGCTTTGGTAAAATTTTATTCAAATAAATTTCTGTATCGTGGTGGGAGATCATAATAAAATATTTGTATTATATAAAAACATATTTTATGAAAAAGTACCAAAAAAAAACACAAAAAAAAACACCATAATATGGTTAATTTACGATTCACATGATTGTATCTACCATATATATGGTTACAGTAAACAAATATATGTTTCTGACAATGGCAATAAAATACCACAATCATGTAAATGGTTACTGTGACTATAATATTGTTAAAAATCTTGTAACACTATTTAAATGGTTACAGTAACCATGCCCAATTATATTTTTTCTCTGCGTGTATGTTTATTCTTATTATTACAATTTTTTTTTTACTAAATTACATATATTTCAATTGTTTTACCATTTGTGGGCTTATATACCCGATTTTAACGAAGTAGGGAAGTAGGGAAATGCCCTATATATTGATGTATCAATCATGGATGTAAGTTATACGGAAAGTCGATTTCAACAGACAGACGGAAATTGATATACAATGCTAACTATAACGTTGCTAAATTTATATATAAACAGTGATCCAAAAAAAACTTATACAATACAAGTAAAATAAAACAAGTTAAATAAAACTTAAACCGTTCAATATGAAAATTCTCAAAAATACGTAACACAACTGCAAATGGCTTGCAACACAAGAAAATTCTAGGGGAATTTTGTGTTCATCCGTCACATAAAAATCTTGAACCGGAAGTTGTGAAAAATCTGCCGTTCTTTTGCTCGTTCTTTTGCTTGCAAGTTCTTTAACAAATTGCGATCTGGAACTTTCTGAACTTTATACGACTTCAATCCAGCATTAGCTTTGGCTCACAAAAGAGTCAGAGCATTTATCTTTAGGACCTGCTTTCCCGATAGAAGTGTTCGGAGCTCTTCGAAAGAGCTGTTCGTTCATGTAAAAGTTTATTTGTGTATAAGTTTAAAATCAAAACAATTGCATTTTTACTTTAATCAAGGTTAGTTTATTATAAAAAATAAGAAAAAATTAATCAAAACATGAAAAAACCAGCCCATTCAAAGGTTTTTTGTGGAGTGAAGTGGTTAGTTTACTAACCACCGTGGCGGTTGCCATTAAAAATAACTATGATAAAAATTTTTATTTCGTATAATTTTTTTTGAAATCGAATATTTTTGACTAAATTTTCCGGCCAAACAACTGAAATATCAAATTAACACTGAATTCGATGAACAATAAACACTCTGTGCTTTTTTTTATTGAATGAGTGAAAATCTCTTAAAATAAACTGATTTTTGCAATATTTTCAAATTAATATATCTATTTATCTAACCAGAGCACCCTGACGGCAAAGTTTTGCAAAAAATCATAAACAATGACTTAAAATAATATAAGTGTTTAGCAAAATGGCAATAGATGACAATAAACTCTGTTTTAAAGAATATAGAAAATGTGGTTAGTAAACTAACTACTAAACCGCAAAGAGTTAATGTTGAAGACCTTCAGAACTTTTGCTATTTTTTTAAAGTCCATGTTGGATTTTTTTTTAAAAGTTTTAATTATTTTTTCATGTATGTACCTTTTTTTCGGTGACCATTTTGTTTTACTGTTGAAATTAATGATTTAGAAAAGATAATACCTGACAAAAAAACAATAATTTGTTGTAAATGGATAAGTTTTGGCTGGAATAGTGTGCTTAAGTTTTTTTTTGAATCTTTCTTTACTTTATGGGGTAGCAAATGAAATAAATTCTAAACGTTTCCTAAAGAACATTTTCTGTGGTATGAAATATATAATAAAACATTTTAACTTTGGGGTGGATAATTTAATTTGTTCATAAAGTATTTTAAGGTGAAGGGTATATTGCATGCGTTTCAGCTGATTATAGCACTATTACATTCTTAATTTTTAAAGAAAATGTTGAAAATAATTATTCTTGATACTAGGTATTTTTCTGTTGTTAACTGTGAATTTGTTTTACGGAGAAATATAAGTAAAATTTAAAAAATACAAAAAAATATCTTACAACTGCCACACATCAAACAGGAATGAGTTTTAAAATTGAAATGTGATTTAAAAAATTATTTCTTTATACGAAAAACTGCAAATTTTATAGAATTTCTTTTTATACATTATTTCTATTTTTACTACTTTAATAATTCTTGACAACTTTGGCTTGAAAAATAAGCACAAGAAAAGAAAAGAAAAGTATTAAATACACTCGATAATGTTGTAATAATATACTGCTCCCATATACTTTCCTCCCATTACGATTTAACAATTTTTGTTTGTGTTTTTCTTTTTTCCTACAGTTTTTCATATTTCGTGTTGCACGTGGACCTTTCATTGAGGAATTTTATCAATGTGTTACACATGGTTTTTATACGGCAGAATGGCAGGAGCAGCTTTATGCCACATTTACTTTGGTTTTCACATTTTTGCTGCCATTGTGTATACTGTTTGGAACGTATATGTCAACATTTCGCACCATTTCAAGTAAGTAAAAGCAGAAATAAAAAACTTTGAAAATCAAACTTTTTGCAAAGGGAACTTGTGCGTTTAACGTGGGTTGTTTCAGAAATATAGGTTTAAAAGAAGACAAGAAAATTGCTATATATAACTATAACAAACTAATCATTTTTGAAAGACAAACGAACCCTTAATTTCTAGCAACATAATGTTCAAGTTTCACAATTACTTCAATAGAAATTTTGTTTGTCTTGGTTTTTCCCCAGAAATGACAACTAATTTATATTTCATTTACTAGCAAACCAACCCACCTACTTGCCAGAGTACAATAGATTTTCCATTAGCTTACACTACGTCCGGATGATGCCATTCATTGACAGCAAGCAAACGCTGCTGCTATGCTGTTATGGTTTCAGAAGAATAATTGATTTCTCCTTTTATCCTTTTTTCAAATTTTTTGATATTTACTTGTTTTTCAAAGTGATTCATGGTCTATTCTTAGAAAATTTTTAAAGTATCAACAATATATTAATTTAAAAATTAGTAAAAGTTTTAAGAAAGTTCATGAAACTAACATAAAACTTAATGAAAAAATATGTAGATAGTTATTATTATGCAGATAATTAACCACTTGATAAGATTTTTTTTTATACAAAGACCAATGAATGAATGACAAGGGTATTTTAATTATTTAATTACAAAAGGTCTTAAAACAATTAAGAATTTATAGAGAGTTGGATTTTTAATCTCTACTCCCAATGATATTTACCACAATGCCTTAGTTTTGAAAATTAAAAGAATGTCAGAATTAAATTTTGATTTCGTTTTAGATATACATCTTTTTATTACATTCATTGAAAATTATCATATTTGTAACGTCCAAAATTATTAGTCTAAAACCCACCTTAAAGTAAGATCAAAATGTGTTCCTAATCGGGAAAATTTTCCCGGAATTTAAAAAAATAAAATTTACAAAAAACCTTTTAAATCAAGTAAATATTTAAATACGAGTATTTCAATTTACTTTCAAAATAATAAGCATTTTATAAATTATGGAATATCTCTATATTAAACTTGGACATGGCAAACATAAGCGTTGTATGTGACTGGAAGAGCCCTTTCAAATGATACACCATATTATCACCCCTATCGCGAAACAATATTTCACATGAACTTTGTTCACGTTTCCCCATGTTGTGAAATTTTTAGATGGACTTTTGTAAACAATAAGCAGCTGCTACGAACAAAGTCTACTATTCACCCCTATATACAGTGGGAGAAATGGCCAATCTAGTGGCGCTTTAAGGAAATTTTAAATTTTAGAATTCTGCTAATTTTTTTTATTTTTTTGGTAACTAAGAAACCAACGGATTTTTGGTTTTTTTTTGTTTTGCACTCGATATTCGCCCACCTGTGAGCTTTCAAACTTGTCATATGTTTTAGCAAGTGCATTAATACTTTTCGCGCTTTTTTAAAGTTAAAGTTTGTTTACACAACAAAATCATTACTTTATATATATTTTTTTGAATTAGTGTTTAAATTGAAATTATTAGTTACATATGTATGAAATAAAAAAATATGTTTGTGATTTGTGCTTATATGTTTTTGTTCTTAAATGTGGTAAACAAATGACCTGTGTAAAATTGTGTTTTATTATATGTAACTTAAACTTCTGTGGAATAAAAGTTGGGAGTATTCGACGAATTTCGCTCCAATGTTTGGTTTATTTGTTTCTATGTTCTGTTTTCTATGTCCATGTGAAAAATTAGCTGCAACTTTTTGCAACTTTATGATTTTTTACGTTTTTTAGATGCAATGTCAGAGTCTAAACGCACCCTTTTTTTAATTTGGCACTCTGAACCAGTACTAACAAAAAAGTTTTTAGCGGTGGAAATTCATGTTTTTTCTAATGTTATTGATCCATCAAAATATAACGAAGAGCAATGTCAACAAATTCGTCAACAATTAAGAAATTTTGTTAATAAACTGCGGTACAAGTGGACAACTAGTCACAGAATCATGACAAAATTCGCAGATCGAAATAAAGAATGGTTAGAAGGAGATCTTATTTTTCCAGAACCAGCCATTGATCGTCGTAAATATACAAATTTTTCAGAGTGCTCAAATAAAAAAGGTTTCTTCTATTGTTGATAAGACGCCAACAGAAGAGTTAATGTTAGCAATGCGCATTAGTCTTTTCAAATCTGGAAAAAGGAATGCTTCACAAGTTGTTTCGAAATTGAGCTCAGAACCTACAATAGCTTCAAAAATGATTAAAACTGTAAATGCTGAGCCAAAAGCACCTATTCCATATACACCTGAGGAAGCTTTGGCCCTATATATAGATGGAGACTACTCAAAAAATACATATAAATTAATGCAATATGGTGCCAAAGAGCGAAATTGTAACATTTATCCAAGCTACGATGTTTTAGCTAAAACTAAAAAAGAGTGTTACCCCAATGACATACGCGTAACTGAACGTTCAGCAGAAATAAATTTACAGTCTCTTATTAACCACTATAGCTATAGTGAAAAACATGTGGAATTTATGTTCACATGAAATATCCATTTCCCTCGAAGGGAAAATTGCTATCATGATATTCCCATGAACTTTTCATTCACAATAGTTGATTTTGTTCGTAACAGCTGTTTATTGTTTACAAAATTCCATCTAAAAATTTCACAACATGGGGAATTCTTTCACGTAAACAAATTTCATGAACGAAAAATGGGAAAAGGCAACATATTACATGTGAAATATTGATTCGCGATAGGGGTGATTGTGAATAAAAAGTTCATGGAAATATCATGATAGCAATATTCCCTTCATGGGAACAAAATTTCACATGTTATTGCCGATATTGTGTAGTTTTGAGTAAAAATAAAAATATTTTCCAAAAAAATAAAAATGGATTTTTTGAAAATTATCCAGCTCACGACCCAAAATATATTGGGATACATCCTTAAACAAATCAAGGCTTAATTAGAGGGTGGTAACTAAATCAATTCCTCTCCATACGAAGAGAGTGGCTCTAATGTACCTATATAAACATTAGTGAATTTTACCGAAAAATGACCAGGAATTCCCAGGAATTTACAGTTTTTCTAATATTTCCCGGGAGTGGAAAATGCCCAGGAAATCAGCAACAACATTTCAGATATTTTAATATAAATTTGTATTGGGTATATGACTTAATAATGAGAAATTGTTTCAAAATTTTTAGCTTTTATTTTGAAATATTTGTACAATATAAATTTATTCAAAGTATTGGCCACTGTTAGCTATGGCATTTTCCCATATTTCCGAGCCAAAAGAACTTCTCATCTTTTAAGGCCAAGAACGAATCAAGCCAATTTTTGATACTCTGTTCCAAAGTGTAGCGTATCAAAGAAATAGTAGTCGGACGGAGCATGGTCTGAACTATAAAGCGGGTGAGGCAAAACTTCCCAACCACTTCATTCTAAATAGTTTTTAACAATTATTGCAACATGTGACCGAGCGTTGTAATGATGGAATATTACAGTTTCATTTCTGGACGCATATTCTGGGAGTTTTTCGGCAAATGATCTCTTCAAACGAATCAGTTGTATTCGGTACAGTTTCCCTGTGATGGTCTGGCCATATCAGCAGCACATAATATTAGGTGCCGATTCGGCTGGTTGGCCTGGTTTTACATACCATCTCGTACGCAGCATTTCAGACATACAAAATCGTCTTTCAAGGTCTCTCAGTTTGACAACAATCTTCGTGGAGTAATGCCAATGCTTATTCTTGGTCTTCAAACATTTTCTGGCTTTCAAAACGTGGTGATTTTCAAAATCACCACTTCTGAACCGAACAAACCATTCTCGCATTCTTGGAACCGATGGAACACAATCACCATACGCTTTGGTTAGCAATCGGTGTGCGTCTGCGGAACTTTTTTCCAATTTAAAGAAGTATAACAAAACGTCCTGAATATGACGCTTTGTTGGTACAAAATTCAATATATTCGAAGCAACAAAAACTTTGTTGTTTACACTAATAGTGAGAATAAATTACAGATGTACATTTCAAAATGACATATAAATTATTAAAATCAAAAACCGCGCTCAAAAGATACGTCATATAATGTAAATCCCGGATTTTTAAGAATTTTAAAAGGTATAAATAAGATAAAGTCAGATTTATAAAATTTCAAAGTCAAATTTTTTATGGAAATTTTGTTTTATAAATCTTTGATACATTTAAAAACTGTTTATAAATATGGGGGAATATCTCTATCCTACAAATTAAATTAAATTAAAGTTAAAGTTGTGTATTATGTAGTTCAAAACTATGCAAGTAAATTTTTATAAAGTTTTGATTTTTTTTCTATTAATTTGAAAAATAAACTTATTTGAAATAAATTTGAGAATAAAAAAATTCTCTAATTGTTTAAACCTTCGTGTTTGATTAAACTTAAGGATAATTTTAGTTAATTTTTGCACAACAAAAGTTAAATAATTTTTATTTAGAAAACTATTAAACATATTTAAACAAAACAACAATATATACATCCTAAATTTATCAAGATTAATAGTATAAACCCTTTTCCAAATATCCTGACGGTGTACTTTTCTAGAAAAAAAAAAGAAAGAAATCATTTACATGTTTTTCTACAGGTAACTACTACATTAAGAGTGCTGATGTTCTTTCCAAGAGTTATTATAGATAAACATCAGTTGTATTACTACATTGTTGTCTCCCTAAAATTCTATTATAGCCTTCCGAGTGGATAGTTTTGAAACCTTAAAATGTATTTATTTGTTTGTTTATGTTTTTTATCTAAATAGAATCAGTTTAGTATACCAACCCATGTTACAGTTGCCAAAATCAGCATCAAAACAGCAAGCCAACCCATATTTTATATTTAATTTACAATCTGTTTTTGTTGTTTTATTTCTATTATTTAATGCTTTTTTCATTCATTTATTTATATTGCAGACAGTGAAAAAATGTTTCAAGGTTCAAAGTTGGCTGGCTATAATAGCAACAAACCCACCAGTCAGACGAATCGTCAAAGACTTATACATAAAGCCAAAATGAAATCTCTGAGAATTTCCGTTGTAATCATTTTTGCCTTCCTCATCTGTTGGACACCTTACAATGTCATGATGCTGATTTTTATGTTCTGGAATCCAGATAAAAGAGTAAGTAATCTGCTTAAATGTTGAAACGTTGCAAATATTTTTCACATTCGAAAAAATTAAATAAACAAAAAAATAAAGTAGATGCCATGATACTAAGGACTGGGATCGAAAAAACCTTAACACACTTTTTTCATTAAAACTTTTAACCCAGGTATTATTTGATTTTTTTTATCAAGTTATCAATGTAAAACATGTCAGTTATTATGTTTAATGTCAATTATGTTATGTTATTATGTTAATGTCATTTGTTGTTGTTAATATGATTAAAATGAGTGACGAGAAAAAAGTGCGTACTAAAATTATTAAATATTTTCAACAAAACCCAACTTGGTCGTACAAAAAGTTGGCAAAAGGCCTACCGTCAAACTGATTCCAATGTTATTAAACTTTATCGGGAGAACTTGTCCGTTGATAGAAAACCTGGTTCATGTAGAAGGAATGGTGCATATGATGTTTCTAAAGCAGTAATGCGCAGCCCATAGCACAATTGTGCAGAATCAAATTACACGTATTCTTATGCTCTTACATTTTAGTAGTCGTTGTCCACTCAACGAGACAACTAGGAATACGCATGAGCACTGGTGTATGACTTTTTCTATATTTTTTCAGTTTTTGTATTTGTGTGTTTGTAGGTGCACTGAATAAAATAAAGAATTGAATGTGTTAGTGAGAATAAGTGTATTGGTGAGAGGATTTAAAAGACACCCAGCAGTTCGAGGAGACAGTACCGAACTAGTGATTTTACCCATCCTTTAGGGTGGGAGCTAGTTACTTCGATAGCCACGTGACTAGTCATTTTAACACGGGCATGTCCTAGGCAGGGGGTCAATTGTCTCTTTTTGATTACAATGGGACTGTCTAATAGCTGGTCCAAAGTAGGCAACGCATTAGATTCACATACTGTTTACATAGCGTCAGTTACCTTACTAGCTTTGTAACTGGTTACTTGATCAGCTACTTGACTAGTTATTTTAACACGTACATGTCCTAAGCAGGGGTTCAATTGACTCTTTTGATACAATGGGACTATCTGATAGCTGATCGAAAGTTGTCAACACTTCTGGTGGGTAAAATAAAGTGCAGTACAAAAAAAACGTATGAAGTGACTTCTCCATAGGTTACTAAGAGACACTAAAGTGACTATTGACTTCATGCTATGTTACATGGGATACCAGATACTTAAGCAAAAATAAAAATAAACTGTATGAGAATTATATCAACACAATTTATATAAAACCAGTTTGTACGAATTACTCACAAAACGTTTAAAGTGATTACACTCCAGATTACTTAGAGACACTTAAGTGTCAATTGTCTTCACGCTAGATTACTTGGGATGTATAAAGTAACCAATTGTCTTCTCTCTGCACTACAAAGTCACACGTGTCAAATGACCAAAATATATAAATTGGAGTTAGCCAAGTGATAAGACATTTGTGACAATTACTGTCTTTAAGGGATACATTGACTACTTGCTTAACTGCTGGGCATTAAATAGAAAGCATTTTCAAAAGAGCTCCCAACACATCCGGTAGGAAAACAGTCCGGTTAGCTCAGTACTCGGACTCTTTGGCACGAAAAGTTAAAGCCAATGCAGGTTTAAAAACATACAAGGCTCAAAAAGTTCCTGACAAGAACTCTGCTAAAAATTTAGAGGCCAATGATAGAGCACGGAAATTGAAGTCAAATTTTATACAAAAAATATACCTGCTGCAACTTCCGGATCAATATTGGAATGTTGTAGAAAAGTTTAGGATTTCCCAAAAGTTCTTAATACCGAAAATTACAACAAGGAATGCTTACAAAAGAGGATGCTTCCATTCATAAGACTCCTTAATGTGTCCACTTATTTTTGACTTGATTTGGCATCCTGTCACTATGGTAAGCAAGGGTTGAGTGGTACAAGAACAATAATATGTTATTTGTACCAATAGAGGCAAATCCTCCAAACTGCCTGGAGCTAAGGCCAGTGGAGAGATATTGGGATCTTGTTAAAAGACAATTGAAGAGCACAAAAAAGGTGTCCAAAAGTGTGGTCGATTTTAAACGGAGATGGACTACCTGTTCGAAACAAAGTGACAGAAAGCTCCATGAAAACCTTAATGGAAGGGTTTCCGGAAAAGGTTCATAAATTCATCACTATTGATTAGAACTATAAAAATAATTGGGGGATTCAAACGGTGTCCTATTAGGTGGTATTGTCATAATGTCATAAAATATTTTTTTAGTTTAAACAAATTTTTGTTGGGTTTCAAACAAAAAAGTTATAAACTAATAAGACTTTTTGAATAATGTTTATTGGTTTATCATAAAATAACACTTTTTTTGTTTGCAGCTCAAGAATAATTTGTTTAAACTAAAAAAATATTTTATGACATTATGACAATACCACCTAATAGCATACCGTTTGAATAACCCAAATATTTTTTGTAAATTGTAATAATAATTTCAATCAAATAAAAAAAATCAAAACTGTTTTATCAACATGTTAAGATTTTTCGATCTCAGTCCTTATTTATATGTACATCCTATCCTTTTCCTTTCATGTTTTTTTTCATTTTGCCTATTCTTATTTGTGGTTTCCTATTTTATGTGTGTATGTGTGTAAGTGCGAGTGTATGGGGTGAAAGATAGAATTTGTAAATGTATTTTGTTTGAGTTATAATCTTATAAAATGTTTGTTTATAGTATTAATAAAATCTTATTACAATATTTAACACATAAAGTATATTACTAGATACGTACATATGTATGTACGTACGGCTATGTTAGTACAATTACACTGTTTTATAGTCTGAAGTAAAGAAATTAAGGAAATTGAATGCACAGAACTCATAGCACGAAATGAACAAGATTTCATTCACGACCATAAAATACATTTTAATTAATTGTAGTGCCATTACCAAGACATATAGTGGTAAAATATATGTATATCTATGTTAAAGGTAAATCAACGAGTAAACTAAGATATTTACTCCTTCCTCTGCCATCCCACCATATAAAATACACTGGATACAAAATTTAAGTAAAACTGGTTGTTGTTGTCTTTTATTATAACGCAAATTAAATGGAAACTTAACGTTGAGATATTTTATGAAGGTCTTTAAACGAAAATGAAATATTTATATTAAAAATAATTGTTTGTACATAGTTGTACGTACACCCAGAGAAATGAGATGGTTACGACATGGTTGCGGCAACTATACTATGTGCTACGTTCTACGTAATTTTAAATGTTTGTCGTATAAACGTATGAATTAGTTATAAATCCGTTTTAGATAATTTTAAGAATTTTAGCATCGATTTGATAATGCATATTTTTGCATAATTTTCATTTTATGGTACATTTTTGCATATTTTATTTTTTCCTAATATAATTTTAATGTTTGCATTGTAATTTTTCTTTTCTATACGAACACAATTTTGTACATAAACGGAATGAACTGCCTTGCATTGGTTTCAAGTCATAATACATAAGTATAAACAAAAATAAATGAATATAATTAATTTGTTTATATTTTTCCAATTATGTTATTATTTACAACAACAATAATTCAATAAAAAAAACTTATAAAACACTAAAGACCTTATTCATAAGCAATTTTTAAATTTAAACGTTTTAAGAAATCAATAACTTAAGGGTTAATTTCCATTTTTGCACTGTTATTGTAAATCTAAGACCTCAAGGTATATTTTTCGCAACATTCATTAAAATCTACACAAAAATATATAATATATCGCTATCATTTATTTAGAAATTCCAAATAATGCAAAATTTGACCTTCACGATTTAAGGGTTAACGTTGTCCCCTTTTAGTAAAATTTTCAGACTATATTTAAAATTATCTAGCCTATAATATTCTGTATAGGTTTTACTTAAAATTCAACGAAATTGATATCATCTGCCAAAATATCGCCAACAAATTAGTTTTTTCCCGAAAATAGCAAAATTTAAATCGCAGGTACGGAAAAACTGTATGAGGTATTGACATCTTTTTCACATATTTTTATTCCCTATTGTATTCTCAATAATTACCAATGTGATGATCTAACATTTGTTTAAGAAAATTTGAAAATAAAACTTAATTTTTCGTTATAGTGTCCTGCGACTCGTTAATGGCTTGGGAAATTTTTAATAACTTTAACATTTGTTAACCAATTTTTGTCTTTTATATCTCATTTAGGGTTTTTAATTTTCCGACCTTTTTTGATTTCCGGGAATCGGGATATTTTTTTCTTCATTCCCGGGTACCCGACTATTCCCGAAATATATAATGATACAGTAAATTAGGAATATTATAGCCAAATTTCATATAAAAACTTAGTTTTATAATTATTAAATATCAGAGCTTCGAATTAATTAATACAATTTGTGTTTAATTCACTAAAATCTTAATCCGTAATTAAAGAATGTCAGTCTTTCATTCCATAAATCCATTCCTAATATTTAATTTTTTAGATACATTCCAAAGCCTTTGTTTAAACTGAATTAATTTTAAAGTTAATTAATAACAGAATTTATTTGAACTTTTAATGATTAAATTTTTGTTAAATCAAATCATTTACAAAATTAATTGAAACAAGTAAGAGTGCTATATTGGGCTGTGCCGAATCTTATATACCCTTCACCAAATTATACTTCAAAATAAAAATGTTAAATATTTTTAGGTAAACAAAATTTATTTTTTTTCCAGTTGTTTTTTTTTCATTTTTTGGAAAAAAAAATTCTAATTGTTATTTTAAATTTTTTTTATTTAAATTTTATTTTTTTTTTTAAATTTTAATTTTTTTTTTGTTTTTTCGGGTTAAAAATTTTTTTTTCCGATTTTGACCCATTGTAGGTCCAACTTACTATGGTCTTATATACGTCGTTGCAAATGTCTTCGAAATATCTATCAATAGATATCCATATTGTGTATGTTAATGTCTTAGTAATCCAGATATAGGTAAAAAATAGGTCAAAAATCGAGGTTGTCCTGGATTTTTCCTCATATCTCAGCCATTTGTGGACCGATTTTGCTGACAGAATTATTGAAGATTTGGATCCCGAGGATATATGGGGTCTTCAGAAAATTGATTTCAACAGACAGACAGACGGACATGGCTTAATCGACTCCGCTATCTATAAGGATCCAGAATATATATACTTTATAGGGTCGGAAATGAAAAATGTAGAAATTACAAACGGAATGACAAACTTATAGATTATACCCTTCTCACGAAGGTGAGTCTTAAGCCTTTCTGTACTAGATTTGAATTGAAGAACAATTTAATCATTTAATATATTTTTGAAGCTATTTTGTTATGGATTTGAAGAAGAAATTTAAAGAAATTAGATTGATTCAATAATAAATAAATTCTATAAATAATGAATTCACTTTTTAAATTTTCACACGAAAAACCCCAAATAAATAATAAGCGGTCAATTATTACCGAGATATAAGCAAAAAAATTTAAAAAAAATTTCAGTGTTTTTTGGTGAAAAAAAATAGAGTTCTAACTTGTTTTCTATGTATTTTTGTCAGTTTTTAATTCCCGGTATTCCCGACTAAAAATCCCGGGAATCGGGCAGTGAAAAATTGGCAAAATTCCCGGGAAATTAGTACCGGGCATTTCCGGGATAAAAACCCTAATCTCATTACAACGACAATTACGTACATATTTCTATTTTTATTTCTTTTATTATTTAATAGCAACATTTTTATAAAAACTGAAAAAATAAAATTTTTTAACCCTAGTACGGCACGCCAATTTTTAACCGATCAAGCTCAAACTTCTGTACATTTTTTATAATCCTAACCTCACACAAAACTACCCTTCATTTTTGAAACAGATGAGTTTTCAATATAACAAAAAAGTAAAATCTATGAAAATTTAGCCGCAACTTAGTTATTGCGTTCTCAACACACTTTTTGTTAATTATTTAACATTTACAAATGCATAGACTGAAAGAAGAATATCTTACATTTTTTAAAACAAAAATGTTTCGAACTAAAAGTAAGTAAAACTTTGATTAAAAATCACACACAAAATTTCAAGTGCTAAAATTATGACATCATTGACAAAACTGCTGACAGAACAAAAACTAAAAATCAGAATGCATTTCGATCATCGAGGGTAAATTTAAAAACCAGTTAACCAAGCGATATAAACCGGTTAAACGAAAATCAACATTTTAAATTAACCGGTTCAAAAAACCGAAATTTCGAAGAAAACCCGGTTTTCGGTTAACCGGTTTATAAACACTAATTACAAATAAATCTGTTTATTAATTTCTAAACTAATAAAGATATTTAAAAATGGTTTGACAAGTAAATGGTCGATTAACAAGTATTTCTAGTGGTCTAATAAAAGCGATCATATACAGAAATTAATGAAAATACTTTGTGGGAGTAAAGATTAATAAAATTTCGTATTCATGCGCCATATCGTATTGTTGCAGTAAAATTATGTTTGTTAAATTACAACGTTTTTCCTTTCGATACTACCAACTATCTTTTTTGCCCAAGTGTAAGTTGACCATTATAAATCAAGAGTAATAGGGATTATATTATATTTAGACCCAAATGTGACGATAAATTTGAAATGTATTATTATATAAACCTACTCCATAATTAAGAGATGATTACATGAGAACGAAAATTAAAAATAAATTACTAAAGATAAACAGTTGGAGTATTAAACTATTAAAACTAGATACATATACACAATTAAATATAAGAAAATAAAAACAAAAAATAATTTTGAAAAGTAAATGCATCTTTTAAGTAAAAGAACCAATGTTAAAATCAATTTCAAAACTAATTTTTTTTCAAAGTTGTAACTTTAAGAATAGCATTTCCGAACTAACTGAACACCAATTAAACAGAATTGCTATATGAAAAGCCCTGCATATTTTTGGTGTAGCATAGTATTATTTATGAATATTTGTATTTATGTATGTCTTGAGATAAGAGTTAATAATATTTAAGCTATTAGTAATATTTTGTCCATCCTCATCTGTAGTGCATAAGAATAATACAAACAATTAGTTCAAAATTGATTGTGTGAAACTACATGACAGAACTAAATATTAATTGAGTCCTGTTAGGTAGTTTTTCAATTCAGGACATACATTTCATAAGATTTAAACATATTTTTATTGAATACATTAATTTTTCTTTCTCTGTTTCTTTTTCTATCTTTAACTTCCTGTTACAGTTTGGTGAAGATCTGCAATCAGCCATATTCTTTTTCGGCATGTCCAATAGCTTAGTAAATCCGCTTATTTATGGTGCTTTTCATCTGTGTCCCATGAAGAGGAAGACGAGCAAAAAGAGCTACAACAATAATGGAACATACAGTTTAAATAGGTTTGTACTCGTATAACTTGAATTTAAATTAGTTTGATTTGATTTTATCTTTTTCCATCAGTCGAAAGTTACTAAGAAAGAGCAGGATTATTTCAAAAATAGAACAGGAAATAATTAGAAAAATCTATAAAAACAAAAACTAAATTAGTTACAAATGAATGTAAGAAAAAGAAAAATGTGGGATTTGCTATTGATACATGTTTGAATATTAATTGAATGGTTTCTCTGCCACTCCAATTGATGAATGGCATTTGTATTCATAACTCCTACAAATAATTTAATTATGTTTTTAAAACAAATCTTTAATAATTAAAAAAAAAAACATAAAAATGGAATGTAAGAAAACTCTATAGTTTGTATAATATCTTTAGCGTTTCTAAATCCTTTTGGGTAAAGGTTTCCTGATAATCTGGCCTAAATGCACATAGGAACTAGCTTATCCGACAACAATAAATTTCAGTGAACTTGTCAATAATTAAATTGGGAATTTAGCATATGAAAATTAAATCTTACCTAAACAATAGAAGTTAAAATATAAACATGATAATTTGTGTTTTTTTTTTTTTTTTTTTGCAATATATTTCAGTTCAAAGTAAATCAATTTGTTTAAATTAAACTAAGAAATTTGCAAAAAATATTCGCAATTAAATTATTCCTGGAAGACTTATAATAAAGAACATAATAGGAGGAACACTAGCTGAGTCCTTAATTTAGTTATTTAAAATCATTTAGTTACTTAATTCATTTACATTTGCATAGATGTAAAATAAGGTGTTCCCAACTAAAGTGAAAGTTCCCAACTAAATGTTCCCAACTAAAATGAAAGTTTAGTAAGGAGTCCATTTCTCAAAATGTTTGCCCTGGAGTCAGTATTTGGTATTGTGTGTATTTATTGTGTGGATGACTTAAAAATGCGAGATTTTTTAAAATTTTTAGCTTTTATTTTGAAACATTTGTAGAATATAAATTTATTCAAAGTATTAAGCATTGTTAGGTATGACATTTTCCCTTCTCTCTGGCAACATATGGATTCTGAGCCAAAAGAACTGCTCATCTTTTGAGGCCAAGAACGAATCAAGCCAATATTTGATAAACTGTTCCAAAGTGAAGCGTATCTCAGAGAGAGCGTTCTGCATCGATCGAAATGGATAAATCCATTTTTCATCGCAAGTAAGGACTGAGATCGAAAAAACCTTAACACACGATTTTCATTAAAACTTTGTTTGATCAAGTTACCTTCGAAAAATATGTCAGTTATTATGTTTAATGTCAATTGTATTAATTTGTTGTTAATCTGATTAAAATGAGTGACGAGAAAAAAGTAAGGGTGTGAAGTTAAATTCGTAAGTTAAATACGTCCCACATATATGTTAACTACTTAACATAGCACTGTTAAATAAAGTAAATTTGAAAAACATAGTTTTTTTTTAAAAAAACATAATAAAATTAATTATTTTTATTCACCAATTAAAGAAAATACCTTAAATTTAAACTTTTAGTTAAAAAATAAAAAAAACGTCTTCATATTAAGATTAAAATTACAGTTTGAATATGTAGTATTCAAGTTCATTGGCGGGCCACTTAGGACAGACCTGAATGAGGTTTGGATATGGTAGGTGAAAGCTGGGAGGGAGTAGATATCAAAACTATATAGGGTATACCCAGTTGTTTCTACTCCCTCCCAGCTTTCACCCACCATATCCAAACCCCATTCAGGTCTGTCCTAAATGGCCCCTATAACACTTTTAACATTACAACAATTTTGGAACAAAATCCACCCCCCGTAGCGCCCTCCCTGAGAAACAACTGGGTATACCCTATATAGTTTTGGTATCTACTCCCTCCCAGCTTTCACCCACCATGTCCAAACCCCATTCAGGTCTATCCTAAATGGCCCCTACCCCACTTTGAACATAAATGTTAAAAAAGTAATTGAACAAAGTCCACCCATCGTAGCGCCCTCCCTGAGAAACAACTGGGTATACCCTATATAGTTTTGATATCTACTCCCTCCCAGCTTTCACCCACCATATCCAAACCCCATTCAGGTCTGTCCTAAATGGCCCCTATAACACTTTGAACATAAATGTTAAAAAAGTAATTCAACAAAATCCACCCCTCGTAGCGCCCTCCCTGAGAAACAACTGGGTATACCCTATATAGTTTTGACATCTACTCCCTCCCAGCTTTCACCCACCATATCCAAACCCCATTCAGGTCTGTCCTAAATGGCCCCTATAACACTTTTAACATTACAACAATTTTGGAACAAAATCCACCCCCCGTAGCGCCCTCCCTGAGAAACAACTGGGTATACCCTATATAGTTTTGATATCTACTCCCTCCCAGCTTTCACCCACCATATCCAAACCCCATTCAGGTCTGTCCTAAATGGCCCCTATAACACTTTGAACATAAATGTTAAAAAAGTAATTCAACAAAATCCACCCCTCGTAGCGCCCTCCCTGAGAAACAACTGGGTATACCCTATATAGTTTTGACATCTACTCCCTCCCAGCTTTCACCCACCATATCCAAACCCCATTCAGGTCTGTCCTAAATGGCCCCTATAACACTTTTAACATTACAACAATTTTGGAACAAAATGCACCCCTCGTAGCGCCCTTCCTGAGAAAGAACTGGATATGCCCTATATAATTTTGACATCTACTCTCTCCCAGCTTTCACCCGGTATCTCAAAACCCCATTCAGGTCTGTCCTAAATGGCCCCTATAACGCTTTGAACATTAATGTAAACAAAGTAATCGAACAAATTCCGCCCCTTGTAGCGCCTTCCCTGAGAAACAACTGGGTATACCCTATATAGTTTTGATATCTACTCACTCCCAGCTTTCACCTACCATATCCAAACCTCATTCAGGTCTGTCCTAAGTGGCCCGCCAATGAACTTGAATACTACATATTCAAACTGTAATTTTAATCTTAATATGAAGACGTTTTTTTTATTTTTTAACTAAAAGTTTAAATTTAAGGTATTTTCTTTAATTGGTGAATAAAAATAATTAATTTTATTATGTTTTTGTCAAAAAAAACTATGTTTTTGAAATTTACTTTATTTAACAGTGCTATGTTAAGTAGTTAACATATATGTGGGACGTATTTAACTTACGAATTTAACTTCACACCCTTGAAAAAAGTGCGTACTAAAATTATTAAATACTAGTTGACTGCCTCGGCTTCTCCCGGTAGCATTTACTAATGTTAGTTCTTCAAGTTTCTCCAACCCACCTATACCTGCCTGTTCTTATTTATTTCCAAATAAAATATCTAAATTTGTACTGCATACTTTAGGGAGCTTTTTTATTACAGTTGACTGGACTCAAAAAATAAAAATTTCCGAGTTTTACCCGGAATTTTTTAATTTTTTTCTTTACAAACCATCTCCTGAAAATTTCGAATCGAATAAAAAAAAATCAGCCAAATCGCTCCATCCGTTCTCATGTGATGCCATTACATACTACATGGACCATTTCATTTTTATATATATAGAAGAAGATTAGAAAGTTGGCCAAACAATCAAAGGTCTGCCGTCAAACTGAGTCCAATGTTATTAAACAGTAGCGGGAGAACTTGTCCGTTGATAGAAAACCGAAAGCATTTTCAAAAAAGCTCCTAACAGATTCGGTAGGAAAGCAGTTGGACTATTTGGTACGAAAACTTAAAGCCAATACAGGTTTAAAAACATACAAGACTGAAAAAGTTCCTGACAGGAACTCTGATAAAAATTTAGAGGCCAAAGACAGAGCACGGAAATTGAAGTCAAATTTTATACAAAATGGATGACGAAACGTATGTAAGGTAAATTTTTCGCAACTTTCGGGTCAATATTTTTATGTTGCTGATGCTCGAGACAATGTTGTAGAAATGTTTAGGACCCAAAAGCAGGAAATTTTCCCAAAAAGTGCATGGTATGGCAAGCAATATGCAGTTGCGGCAAAAGAAGCAAAACATTTGTTATAAATACCGAAATTTACATCAAGGAATGTTTACAAAAGAGGATGCTTCCATTCTTAATGTGTCCACTTATTTGTGGCCTGTGAGTGCTACAAGATCAATAATGTGGTATTTGTACCAAGAGAGGCAAATCCTCCAAACAGCCTGGAGCTAAGGCTAGTGGGAAAATATTGTGCTCTTTTTAAAAGGGAATTGAAGAGCACACAAACGGTTTCCAAAAGTGTGCTAGATTTTATACGTAGATGGACTACCTGTTCGAACAAAGTAACTGAATGCTCTATAAAAACCTAAATGGAAGGGTTTTCGGAAAAGGTTTATAAATTCATCACTATTGATTATAACTATAAAAATAATATTTTTTGTAAATTGTAATAATAATTTCAATCAAATAAAAAAAATAAAAAATATAAGTTTAGTGGTTTCATTTTTATTATCATTCCTATGTGTATGTTAAGATTTGTTCGATCTCAGTCCTTAATGATTCAGTGGAAAAATTATTTTCTTTTATAGCGTTCAAGCTTCATTTCGGACATGCAAAATCGTCTCTCGGCTTCAATTCATATGGTAATCAATCCTGCTGTTAAATTTTTGAAATTGTGAATTTATATCAAGTTTATCACGTATTGCAATAATTTAAACTAATTGCTTTAAATAATTCTATGTGAAAATTCAAAAAACATAAAATTTTTGCAAAAAATAACAAAAGTTCGAATACTTTTTGGACTTATACAATAATTTTAGATATGGTATTGTAAACGCGTTTCAAACTTCTTTCAAATAATACCAGCTCCCCAAATACTGACGCAATGACAAATATTTTGAGTAACCCGTAATTGAAACTTTCAGTTTTGTTGGGAACCTGTACAACTTTTTTGTTGGGGCCACCCTAATATGTGTTAGCGCTACACAAAATTCGTATTATTCTTTAGTACGCAAATAGTTTTAACAGACGAGTGATGATGATTGAAAGCTATATATGTATATTTGTTTGTATAATGAGAAACAAAATACTATATGTATGTTTCTGTAGATGGATAATAAATTAAGTCATTCATCATTTTATATATATATTGTATTGTCTTCTCTTTTTTCTTTCTTTCAATTCTTTTACAATTTTATTCTGTACATCTTCTTTTTGTGTGGCCGTATTTAAACTACTAGATATACTTTCAGAGGTGATTCACAAAGGACGCCCTCAATGCTAACAGCTGTTACACAAGTGGATGGCAATGGTCGTCAGGTGCGAACCTTCCGGCAGTCCAGCTATTATCGCAGCATAAGTACGGGCAGTGCATACAAAGAGAATATTGGTTTACTGCAAACAACTGGGTCATCATTATCGGCCACAACAATAAATGTGCCACTTGCAACGCCATCATTAACAAGAAAATCAGCATCAATGAAAAGCCCCCATCCGAATCAAAGAGCACTGGTTACCTCTTGTCCTGCTAATAGTGGTTCGGCCAGTAATAGTGTACACAAGCACAACTTTAATCATCGCAAGACAGCAGCAACAGCTGCAGCTGCAGCAACACAACAGTATCATAACCATTCAACCGAAATAATACAGAATGATAATTCTGTCAGCAGTTGCAGTAGTGTGGGTCGTAGTGATGATAGCAGCGACAGAGCATGTTTAAGTAGTGGAGGAATATCTGGAAATGGCGGTGGTGGAGTCTCTATAGTTTTAAGTTATGACAATCAACGTGGTGGCGCGGCTAGCATGAAAAAACGTACATCATCATCATCATCACCCCTAAATGGTGGAGAAAATCGTAATTGTTTACTGACGCAAACCACGGTAAATGCAATGGGCCTGCAGCCTCTTTTGTCCGGCATAGAAGACAGTGTGTCGAGTGTATGAGACTTAAGATATGAAGGAGACTGGACAGTTTCATACTTATAAAATGTTCATAAAGAGACTGCTATTAAATAAATACTTAAGATTTTACACTAAAAGAGCAAAACAAACGATTCAAAATACGAAAACATGGTTGTTCCTTTCCAAGACATTTCTTATTTGTTAAACAAATTACAAATTTTATATTTATTTATGCAGTTTAACTAAAAAACACTCGAGTATTTGCCCTCCATGACACAGCAAATGTAATTAAAAGAAAAAGAAAGACAATTTTATACAAAAACGAGTGAATACATACATACATTCATACATACCTATGTATAAAAGATTTTGTTAAGGCTAGTGCTTTAGGATTTTTCATTTTATTATTCTTGTTGGTTTTTTATATTTATAAGATTATTAATGACAATATTTAATATTAACGTTGGAATATTATTATCTTTTTTTTATTATATATGTATGTATATTTTTATACAGCTGTAAATACATTTATTTAATGAAATATTCCAAAAAACATAAGTTAAAATATTAATTAAATAAAGTATATATTTTTAATGCCAGTGAAATTTAGAATCTTTAAAAATTCTGCCATATTTTTGTTATTTTTATAACATGCTGTCTGCATAACATCCTACAAAGGTATTACGACTATTTCTAGATTGTGTACCACCACAACACTATAAATACAAAATTACGACTCTTCCAGAAATTGTGTAGCACCACAACGATGGAAAAAAAAGCAAAATTGAAAATAGGGTGAATCCATTCCAAAGCGGACAGCAAACAGCACTTTATAATCTCCGATTTTAACGAAATTTACCACAGATCCCAGCAAAAACTTACATTACAAAGTAATGACATAAAATGCTAATATATTTATTCTTCACTTTGGATTAATTGGATTTCTGGTTTAGTCGGTTAATCCAGCAAATAATTAATCAGGGTTTAGATTTAATCGGTTTATTTTAAATTATTCCATTAACAGAATAATTTACATATATTTTAATTTTAAATTGAAAATAAAACCACGAATTTTGTGCCGAATTTTATATACCCTTCACCAAATTATAATTTTAAATATTTTAGGTAAATAAAATTTAAAACCATTTTTTTTTTTCAAAATTGTTTTTGAAAATTAAAAAAAAAATCCAACATTTTAAAAAAAAAAATAAATTATGACAAAAAATTGTTTTGGTAAAAAAAATCGGGTTAAAAATTAAAATGGGTTGACCCATTGTAGGTCCAAATTACTGTATCCATATTGTCTATATTAATGAGTTATTAATCCAGATATAGATCAAAAATAGGCCAAAAATTGAGGTTGTCCTAGTTTTTTCCTTATATCTCAGCCATTTGTGGACCGATTTTTATTTGAATTATAAAGATATGTCCTTTAAAATTGTACAATATAAATAAATCACAATTCTTTCAAAAGTTCAAAGATCAATTCTTGAGATATAAAATTCAAAGGCCTATATCTCAAAAAGCTAATTTTTTTATTTTTTTTTTTGAGATATATGGCTTTGGAATTTATATGTTCATATATCTCAAAAACCACTGCTTTAAAAATATTTAAGCTGCTGTCCGCTTTGAGATGGCTCATCGTACAAACGAGTTTACAAAAAAACGTATACCCTTACGAAACAGGAAAAACCAAAACACGACTCTAGAATTTATAAAATGTATCGTTTAAACATTTATTTAATTTAGTCATTGGCATAATTTATATTTACATTACTGTGGAAAGGTTGTAAACAGGATTCTATTTTACTGCCTGGCATGTTTCATTTAAACATTTCAGTTTTTGGAAAAAAATTTTAAAAATTTCCTACAGCGATATTTTAATGTAGAATGAACATATTTCGTTTTATTTAAAATACAAATTTTGTTTCTTTCTTCTAATAAGTACATATGAAATTGTGATACTTCCCTTAAACCAACGATATGTACTGTGATATTGTACACTGTCACATATGAATGATGTGATCGATTATGATTTATGTCCTTAAACAGATAAGGAATCCTATTCTATTAAATGTAGAGTTTCATGGTCGTTTTTAACCGAAACCGCAGTTTTTCTAGGCCTAAAACGGAAAACCGACAATTAGTCTCCGGTTTTCGGATATTAGTTTTCAAATCATTTTCAGTAGAAAACTTCAAAATTTAGAAATGATAAAACAAACTTTTTATTATACACTAATACCCCGGTTTGCGTCGCTAATTGGGCCTGGAGAAACGCGACGCAAAACGAAGCACGATTTTCCATACATTTGTATTGATTTTCATTTAATTGGTTCCTAGATTCATAATTTTTTCATATTAACGACGCAAATCGAAGTACTAAAGACGCAACTTCGAAGCCATTCGACGCAAACTGAAACAAAAACAATGCAAATCGAAGCACTAACGACGCAACTTCGAAGCCATGCAACGCAAACTGGAACAAAATCGACACAACTTCGAAATCACAGAAATTTTTAAAGACGCCACTTCGAAACCGATGCAGAACGAAGCGACGCAAACCGGGGTATTAGTGTATTATAAGATAATTTCCAACAAAAAATATATTTGTATGGAAAAAGCAGACCTAACAGTGATTATGCTGATTAAAGCATTGGATTTTTATTAAATTTTTACAATAATTGCTTCGGATTAAATGGTCTGCCTATATAAAAAAGCAGGTTAGGCAAAGAATTCATTTTTTTGAAACCTTCCAATTAAGAATGACACAAATTCATTTCAAAATATTGATAATATTTTCAGACAAACTTCAAATTGAGTTTTGAATGTTTATTTCTTTAATTTTGAAGGTAAAATAATGCAAATTTTAAAAAATTTAAATTTTTATCTTCAAATATCTGATAAAAGTATGGGGTATTATTGATTACACAAATAATTTTTAGTTATAAAGAAATCATATGGAAATTTTCAACGTATAACAATTTATTTTTCAGTTACACACTCTTCACATTTTAGTTGACATTTGAAAAAATGAATTTATAGCGTATGAATGTAAATAGAAAATAAAATTTCAAAGAAATTATGGCTGTAAGCTTTTAGTTTGTAAGTTCTGTTCTTTAGAATCAAATAGGTAAAATGTATTCTATTAATATGTAAAATAATTGTATATAAAATTGTATTTTTGTTCCATATACATAAACTAAACATATTGAATTGTAAAAATGTAATCTTAATAATTGTTGAAAAAAAATTGTCTTTTGTTTACAAAACTTTATTACTTTCTTTCAAAGATTCTGGTTAAGGTATTGCGAATACTGCAATTTAAAAAAAATATGTAAAGAACTATTTAATTTATTTAAAAAATATATTTTATAAGAAGCCATTCAGTTGAATATTAAAGTGTGCCGTTTAGAATGTTCAGTGCTAAACATTTGAGGTCAAAGGTTGAATTTAAAGACGAACAGCTTATCCGCTAATAGTTTTAAGATTTTTTCAAGTTTGCCTACCCTAAATTACCTTTTCATCTCGAAATCGTTACCGCAATTATTGACCCGATAGACTAGACGCTCGAGTGCCGGACTATCAATCTGAGGGTTGCGGGTTCGATTCCCGCAAGAAACTCTGGGTGTATCTGCAGACAAGCAAAACGCTTCACAGTTAGTGTTTGTTTAAAAAAAATTACTGTTCAACCTTAAACGATATAAACGTAATTACGGTTATTCTATATTTCAATAAACTCTATTATTATTTCAATAATATCAAAACATTTTTGTTAAAATTTCAGAAAAAATATAGTTGTTTCTGGAATTTTACGAGACTCTGTGATGGTACAGCTATGGCCAGCCGTATGTCTGTCTGTAAAGTCAACTTTTGACCCCAATACGACGTTGTTCAAATTGTCTAATATTTTGTGTACCAAGCTTTAAAAAAATATTTTTCAGACACTCTAATACACATGTGTACAGTTTGATTATTATGTTTTGTTCATTAGAATTTTTCAATTCTGCAGAAATTTCATTAAATGATTTCGATTTGTTTTCATAAATTCTAATATTCGCAATACATTGTTCAGATTATTGTGAAATCAACGAAATGTTTTTACTCAATAAAGTTTATTTGTATTTTAAAAATGTAATAAATATTTGAGAAAAAGTAAAAATACTCTCAGCTTACATCGTTTTATTGGAAAACTTTTTGGGTAAGTAAAGGAGTTTGTGTAATATAAATATATTTGTAAAGTTAGTTACTTTTTGTTATCTTTATGTAAAAATAAAAACAAAGAAGTTGGTACCGTTAACAAAAATACTTGTTACTCAAATGTTGTTCATATAGAAATATTTTGCTCTCTTTTGTTTACAGTCAGTACTAGGGTATTCAATTAATCGGGTTTCTGGTTTAATCGGTTAATCGAGCAAATAATTAATCGAGGTTTAGATTTAATCGGTTAATAATCGGTTAATTTAATATTATTCGATTAACCGAATAATTTATATTTTCATTTCAAATTGAAAATACAACAACGAATTTTGTATACAAAAACATAAAAAAAAGGCAAATAAGGTATTTGAGATCATTTTTGTAAACATATCGCCTATTTGCTGCAACACCATCATTACTCAAAATCCGTGTTTATTGAACTGAGTAATACAAAATATGCGCTGTTCTATAATCTTTCATATAGTTTTATCGGTTTTCAAAAAAATAAATTATTTTTTGTGTGAGGGTGTTTTTCTGTTGTAAGCATTGTAAATTAAGTTTTACAATGTTTACTTATTTGATAAGTAAAAATTTGGGTTAAATACAGGTTAGGAAGATATTAAAATCTCCTATTAAAATTTCTGAAATCGCATGACTTGTTGAAAATTTATTTAAGAAATAGTAAAATGCATAAAATATTCAAAGATGTTTTTCTCGAAACGACTTTTTTTGAATTATGACGTTGTTGCAGCAAATGAGCGATGTGTGAGTTTTTTATAGTTTTAGTGAGATCTTCTGAAATAATCTTTTATAAAAAGAATATAATTTAAACGATTTTTTTCTTTAGATTTAATAAAACTTTTCTTGGAAAAAACTCTCTCGCTGATTGTATATTTTGGAGAAATCAAGAATATTCCTTTTTGGATGGTTTTAGATATTGATTTATCATTTAAAAAAAAAGTTTCGTCTATACATGTAAATACAAACAAAGTTTCAAATACATGTAAATTAAATATTTCAGTTGTTATACATACTCACTAAACATGTTTATTGGATGTTCAAATGGAAAAATAAATACAAAAAAAAATTTAAAGTGCAAAAAAAGGAATTTCGGTTAATCGACACAAATTAATCGGTTTATTTGTTATTTGAAAATCGGCAATTTCAAATTATTCGAACAGTTAACCGTCCAAAATTAATCGGTTAACCGATTAACGGTTAATCGATTGAATATCCTAGTCAGTACTAAATATTTGTCAGAAATGTGCATTTCAAACAGCGTCAAAATGAAAAAAGGTCAATGGTTCAATATCATGTGTTCAAAAAAAAGTTTTTTAAAAGGATTTGAAACTAGGGTACATAAGCATTACTATGAGACAAATACATTAATACCCCGGTTGGCGTTGCACAGTGGGGCAGAATCGAAATTTTGGAATTAAATATGGCATTTCTAAACGGCTGGTCCGATCGGAAGTGGGCGTAGCCAAGGAGTATTCGAGTTTAAGTTATTAAAATGGGCCCTACAAATTTTTTGGTCCAAAAGTACGCCTTATATTTTTAAAAAAGCGGACCAAGGTATGGCAAAATTCTAAAATTTAAATTATGAAATGCCTATAACTCGGAAATTATAAGAGATAAATAGCACACCCAAACAAATATAAAAATCTTTGAAATCGGATGGGAAACAAAAATATTGCATGTGTTTAAAAATTTTACATATCGAAGGTACCCTACTTTGAGCCGCCATAGCGCCGCACCTGGATCATTTATAGGGCCCATTTTAATAACTTAAACTCGAATACTCCTTGGCTACGCCCTTTCAAATCCGGATCCCCCACTGTGCGTAGGTAATTGGGATCGGAGAAACGCGACGCAAACCGAAGCACGATTTCAAATACATTTGTTTTGACTTTTATTTAATTGATTTATAATTTTAACTGAAATAATAGAGAAATTTTAAAAAGACGCAACATATTTGAGCAACTTCTAATTTTGTAATTACAATAAAGAACCTGCGTGCCAAGTTTTAACAAATTTAGAACGGGAAGGTCTGATGCCTGGACGAACATTTTTGTTTCCTCCCAGCATTTTGCAAACTTTTCATTGAACCTTATATGCAATTCTAATTTGATTCTACCATACAACAACGATATCACGTTTTAACAAATTTAGAACGGATAAGGTCTGATGCCTGGACGAACATTTCTGTTTCCTCCCAGCATTTTGTAAACTTTTCATTGAACCTTATATGCAATTCTAATTTGATTCTACCATACAACAACGATATCACCTATTAGTTAGTAAACTTTGTTCTCAATAATAAATATTTAGAAACATTTATACAAAACTTTATACATACAAATATACTTAATTACATTTTCTACTTACGAGTCTTAGGAGTGTGTTTTTTAGTTTTAGCTTTTTAGTAATTTGAAACTGCACTTTGATTGTTTATTGTTTAAGAGAAACACAATAGCAACAAGAATGATTGTAAATTTTATAAAACAATTTGCATGTGATTTCGTATTTACCTGCAAACAATCAAAGAAGACTCAATTAATTACAGAGATAAATGAAAAATACAAGAATAATTGAATAATACAAAAATCAATATGAAAATGTAAAGGATAAAAACAACAGAAAAAGACAAAATAAAATAAGATAAATTAAATAAATAAATAAATTAGAGCTACACACAACCTCAACACTAGTGAATTTTTTGATTTTTTTAAGATCATGAAAATCGTTATAGTCCGCCTTAAATCTTTTTTTCCGAACCGAATCTATTTTTCAACACAATCTCCCAAAAAAAATTTTCGAAAAAGAATTTATGACAAAAAACATTTTTGATGAAAAAAAAATTCGGGTTACAAAATATTTTTCCCGATTTTGTCCAACTTACTATAGCCTTATATACATCGTTGCAATGAACTTTGAAATACCTATCTACTTAGTAATCTAGATATACTATGTATGTATATAAAAATAGGGAAAAAATCGAAGTTGTCCCGGTTTTTTCCTTATTTCTCAGCCATTTATCGGACGATTTTGTCGATTTTAAATGGCAACCGAGCCGGAAGAGTTCCCGATATATTGATGTATGAATAATGTATTTAAGTTATTTGTGGGCTACGGAAAGTTGATTTCAACATACACGGACAGACGGACATGGCTTCATCGACTTCGTTATCTATAACGATCCAGAATATATATACTTTGTGGGGTCGCAAATGAAAAATGTAGAAATTACAAATGGAATGACAAATTTATATATATTAAATATTGAAACTCATGGCGAAGGGTATAAAAAATGGAATAAATTAATTGAATAAATAGAGATGAATAATAATAATAATAATACCATACATAAATATGTATGTTCTTATCAATCATTAATATAGACCATCGGTTCTTAAATGGGGGTCTGCTCCCTTTAGGGGTCCGTATAAACATTCATTAAGCTCGAAATCCTTTTATTATGTACCTTTCCAAGAAGAAAGAATTGAAACGAAATGTAACTGGTGTGCTAAATTTGATTTTCAATTACTTTAAACTGAAAACTATTTTGAAAATATTACAAAGGTTTACAGCTTGTTGGCTTTGAAGCTATTAATACAATTTTCATTGAATTATTTATCTGAAACGGGTACTGTTTTTTATCGTTTGTTAACTCTTACCTGATTTTTAACAAATTGAAATTGATATTGAGAAAAGCAAATTTATATTGAGAAAAAACCAATTGAAATTGACAAATCAAAATTAATCTAGGGAAAATACAAATTTAAATTCAGAATAGCAAAGTAATCTTGAGAAAAACCAATTGAAATTGAGAAATCGAAATTTATATTCAGAAAATTAAAAATGAAGTTTAGAAAATACAACTATAAATTTCTGTTAAACAGACTTGAATATTCGTATCAAGTATTTTATAAAAACAAAACTAAATTAAAACAAGTAAGTAAGTATGGTCGGTCAAGCCCGACCATATAATACCCTACACTAAGTAAAAGAGCAAAAACATTTTTCTTTTAAAATTTCAATCATTTATATTTTTGAGTGATTTTCGGAAGTGTGCCTTATATGGGGGCTATGACCAATTATGGACCGATCACCATGAGTATACCAAAATTTTTAAGCGATTTATGCACGTTAAAGTGATTTTCGGAAGCGGGTCTATATGGGAGCTATGGCTAATTATGGACCGATCGTAACAAAATCTAGTGATATGAATTTTGTATATATAAAACTTATTTGGACCGCAATTTGTGGAGATACATTTATAAATTAAACATTTATGACCGATAAAGTCCAATTTCGGAAGGACATTTGTATGGGGGCTAGGTGAAATAATGGACCGACTCAGAAAGTGATTCTTAGTCGATCGGTATACTTTAAGTTGGGTGTTAGACTAATATTTTTGGGCGTTACAAACATCTGCTGTGTAGGGTATAAATAACATAAGAATTTTTAATTCTCGACATAATTTTTATTTACTCAATGTGATTTCATTATAATTTTTTTCTATTCTGAAATACAATTTTCTTATTATTAATTTTATTTCTGAATTTCAAATAGTTTTTTTCTCAATATTAATTTGCATTTCTGAATTACAATTTCTATTTTCCCCTGTGGCGTAACTTTTGAACGCTGTTTTTAATAACATATGTCATTTTGAAGGTTACATATCTGTCATTATTCTCACTTTTGTACCAACGAATCGTCATATGCGGGAAGTTTTGCTTTACTTTAATTTGAAAAAAAATGCCGCAAGCATACCGATTGCTCACCAAAGATTATGGTGAATGTTTCGGTTTCATCGCGCAAGAAGTGGTGATTTTGACACGGAAGACAAAGATCGGACTGGCCATGCCAAAAATGTTTGAAGATCAATAATTGAATTGATTTCAAAACATTTGCGGGCAGCAGGATTCATCCAAAAGCAGGGAAATTGAGAACCATTCGAATTTAAGCCGAGACACTAGGATATTCTGGTTTAATCGGTTAATTGAGCAAATTATTAATCGGATTCTAGATATAATCGGTTAATTTTAAATTATTCGTTTAACCGAATAATTTATATTTAAATTTTAAAGTGAAAATAAAACCAAGAATTGTGTATACTTATTTAAATATTTTATTAATAATAAAAAGAACAAAAACGTGAAAAATAAACAAATCATAACACAACATAATAATTCAACCCAAAAATAAATAATGTTTTTAAGTTTTATTAAAACTCGACTTGGAATAACTCTCTTGCTGATTGTAGATGTTGGAGAAATCGAAAGTAAGGCATGATGAAGAATATCCAATATCTCAGTTCTTTTTTAAGTTATTTTAAAATCATCAGTTTTGAATTATTCAAACAATTAACCGACCAAATTAATCAGTTAACCGATTAACGATTAATCGATTGAATACCCTACGAAATGAGGCTCGAACGCTATAACAGAATACCATTTTTGCACCGAATCATTACTTTCGATGAAAAACGGATCCATTACGATAACTCGAAGCGTAAGAGATCGAATCGATACCAAAGTCAAATATCCATGGCGCTAAGGTCAGGCTCTGTATTATAAGCTGCTGAAATCTGACCAGACCGCTTTCTCTGGTATACAGAGTATCCGATAATGGCTTGATTCGTTCTTGGCCTCAAAACATGACCAGTTCATTTGGCTCGGAATCGATATGAACTCAAATAAAATTCGAACTAGGTTGAATTTCGAAAAACCGAAAAAAAAGTTTCGGTAAATTTTATAAAACGAAACGACAAACGTTAACAAAATTTTGGGCCTCATTTTATAAAACGAAACGACAAACGTTAAACAAATTTTGAATGGAAAATATTCAAGTTTCAAACCCTTTCCCCAGTATTTTTCATACAAATTGCTTACGTTTCTGAACGCTTCGTTTTACAAAATATTCAAGTTTCAAGTTTTTCCTAGTATTCTTCATACAAATTGCTTACGCTTCCAAACGTTTCGTTTTATAAAATGAGACCCTATATCAGGATTATAATCTGTTAATCTATATATATAAAAATGAAATGGTCTATGTATGATTTCTTTATTATTCGATTCAAAATTTTCAGGAGATGGTTTGTAAAGAAAAAAATTCTAAAATTCCGGGTAAAACTCGGATTTTTTTTTGAGTCCAGCTCCCATACTTTAGCAGTACAAATTTAGATATTTTATTTGCAAATAAATAAGAACAGGTAAATGCATTAGTAAATGCTACCGGGCGAAGCCGGGCGGGTCAACTAGTCTATCTATATACAGTTACGAACAAGAAAATAGCAGTACCACTAGGAAATTTTTTTGAAACAGCGTACAACGTCTTTAAAACTGTTAAACTTAAAATTTTGTTTATGCCCATAATCGGTCAAGCCTGTAATTTTTTTGTGATGTAATCTTTTTGTAAAAACAATGGTAACTTCGGAAATAAAGGCTCTTATATATGACAATATGTATTTTTTTATTAACATTGAAATAGCAGTGCCGGATTATTAAATTAATTTTTTTTATTTTTTTTTTAAAGAAGTCAAATATTTTTTAAGATTAAAGTACAATTTAGTTAAATATGCTGAATTTATTGTATATTTAACATTAAAAATAGTTCTTTTTTATATAATTCATTGCTTAAGGAAAATTAATTTTAAAGTTATAAAAATAAGGAAAATCTTTTCCACATATTCAACTTTATATCAAATGCTATTGAATAGAAAGAAAAAAATAAAAAATGGGGACTGCAAACGGAAAACTGCACCTCAGGACGATCGAAATATCGTCAGAATCATCAAATGCAATCCATTTAATCTGTCAAGCTAATAAAAACCGAATGAAATTTAGAAGTTATTGATATGACAGTAAGGAGATGATTTCTAGATGCAAACTTCACAGAACGAAGTCCAAGGAAAAAGCCACTATTAAAACAAATATATAGTGGTACTCGTTTGGAGTACGCTGAATGCCGACTGGTTTGCAAGCAAATATCTCAATATTTTGTGAACTGGTGGGTCTAAACTGGTTTTATTTGGAAGTTCAGGCTGTAGTCAATATATTCGACGTCCACTCTCTTCTGTATGTCAAATTCAGTACACTGTGAAAAAAGTTAAAATATTTCAAAATTTCGTGGTCTGCTATTATCTTGTTCGCAACTGAATGTATATAAAAATGAAATGGTCCATGTGACCATCAGCACGTGAGAACGGCTGAAGCGATTTGGCTGATTTTTTTTATTCGATTAGAAATTTTCAGGAGATGGTTTGTAAAGAAAAAAAATTCAAAAATTCCGGATGAAACTCGGATCTTTTTTTTAGTCCAGTCAATTGTAATAAAAAAGCTCCCTAAAGTATGCAGTACAAATTTAGATATTTTATTTGCAAATAAATAAGAACAGGCAGTTGTATGTGGGTTGAAGAAACTTGAAGAACTAACATTAGTAAATGCTACCGGGCGAAGCCATGCGGGTCAACTAGTTTTAAATAATTATAAGTCAAAATTTAAAATTTTTGCCAAAAATGTTAACTTTGGAATATTTTTAGACTTAAACGATTATTTCAGATACGTCATTGAAAGCGCTTATCACTTGATATCAATAATTCATATGCAGACTTTGTGAAAAATATGAAAAAAAATCATGAAAACATTTAAAAAGGACTTTTTTTATCCTTTGATTCAGCTCACCAAATACTTAACTCAGGGCAAACATTTTGCGAAACGATATTTTTTGGGGCCATCCTAATATAAATATATTCTCTAATTTCAGAAAATTTAAATATATACATTTGTAGACTCAGCAATTTATTGAATTCAATTGTAAACCACACCACATAGCATTCATCAACCAAATCGATTATTTATTTATGGGTATGTGTATGTATGTATGTTGTAATTCAAATCATAAATAAGAAAATTAAATGAAATGAAATAGAAGTGGTTAAGAAATACAATCTACTATGTATACTTATTACTTACTAACCTAGTAAGTAAGATTTTGTAGTATCTGACGAAAACACCAGCACATTCAGAAGATAATTTAATTTTATTGTTAATGGGTGTGAATATTTATGTATTTCATGCTCGTCCTTGTTTTCCTGTTACGCATTTCCTTGTGTCGATTTCTTTTCTTCTGTCAATTGAGTAAGATGTTTGAATATTGGGTACTAAATGAATTTTAAATACCCTTCACTGATACTCAATATAAAGTTATTTTTGTCTAAGAATTTTAAATTCCTCTGTTGTATATTTTTAACAAAAAAATTAACAAAATGTAAATTTCTATGTATATGGGTGAAAACAGTGAAATGTAAATGAAACAAATGTATATCCTTATAATTAAAACCCTGCACTTGAAACTGAATTAATTAAAATTTCATGTTGCATAAACTGTAAAAACATATGTATGTCCAACCTCTCACAGTACTTGCAAACTCATAGCGGTGGGAGTTTACCATGAACTATGAAGTGTTAATCAAAAAGTCAATGAAAGCAATAAATGAGTTGTAAAATGGAATCGTATACATACAATAAAATTTTCATATGGAACAATATTCCTATAAAATTTAACAATAGAATTGGAATTATGTATATTCCTTTTAGACATTGACAAAAAACAATTGGGGGATTCAAACGGTCTCCTATTAGGTCGTACTGTCATAAAATATTTTTTTAGTTTTAATAAATTTTTGTTGGGTTTCAAACAAAAAAGCAGACCGTTTGAATCCCCCAAATATAAATTTTTAATATTGATTTATGCATTCTTGTGTTGAAATGCTCGTGCTTATATAATTTCAATGCAAAACTAGGGGAAAAAGGAAAAAACTCCCGGGGAATTTTTATTCATAATTAGGCTGTATTTGAAAATAGTTTATTTATTTTTTTACTATGTCTTTTTTTACTATTTCTTTTATTTACTATGTCTTATAATTGTGTATCATTCTCAGAATACGGAGGATAACAATGATTTGCTAACAAAGATTTCAATATTAATCCCTATATACATACATAAGGAGTTTTTAAATTTATCATAGGTTTATAAAGTAAATTTTGTATGAAAATTTCAAATATTCGGGGTATTATCTAAATATTTCATACATATTTAACTAATTTTTTATATCACTGCAGAGCTGTTAATGAATCTTTAGTTTTTGAATTAATTCGCGAATTATTCATGCCCTGAATTTACAAATTCTTAATTAATTCTTTTCACGGAAAAAAATTAATTGAATGAATTTTGAGTCAATTCAAATTTGATTTCAAAAATTCAATTTGATACAAATTAATTGTAATTGTAATTAATTGTTTCTAATTCAAATGAATTTGTCCAGGTGAATTGCAATTCATTTTCAATTCATTTAAATTGATTTCATTTTGAATGAAGGTTATTCATTTCAAAAAAATGGAAAATTACACTCTGATTTTTTTACACTTTTACACAACAAAAACTTGAACAAAATTCCATAAAAAGTACGACTTTTTTCTTGTTTTTGTTTTTTAAAAGTGTAAAAAAATCAAAGTGTAATTTTCCATTTTTTTTAAATGAATACCCTCATTAATTCAAATGAATCAAACTCATTTGAATTGAATTGATTGAAATTTTAATTGATTTTGTAAGTAAATCTACACTATCGTTTTGTTATTCAACTAATTTTTTATGTAAAAGACAGCAAGCATTACTACTCTCTTTTTTTATCACCTAGTATAGTACAAAGACAAAAAATTCTTGGATTTGAAGTTCCCATGATATACTGGAATTGTCAGGTAGCGGTAGATTAGGAATTGAATTATTAGGTATCGGCGTAAATCCTATCAAAATGGGAAAATTTTGTTTATTTGCTAAAAGAAACAAATTTTGTATGGACAAAATTCAAGTTTAAAACCTTTTCCCCAGTAATCTTCATACAAATTGTTTATGTTTATGAATGTTTCGTTTTATAAAATGATGTCCTTAAATTTGTATTTTACATTTCCCCTAGATCTTCTCTTGAATTTTATTTCATTCGTTTGAACTACAATTCATTGTTCTAATTCATTTCAATGAATTCAAAATAAATTCAATTCAAACGAATTGGAAATGAATTGAAATTTATTTTAACAAATTCATTTGAATTAGAAAATAATTGCAATTCATTTTACAGATTTATTGGAATTGAAAACAAATTGCAACTTCTTTTTACAAATTCATTTGATTGGAAAAGAAATCGTTTCTACCTAATTCGTTTGAATTGATTAAAATTTCATTCAATTCTTTTTTGATGTCAAAAAATAATTAATTCATGGACTCATTTTCTAAAACGCAACGACAAACGTTAAACAAATTTTGTATGGAAAAAACCTTTTCAAAACCTTTTTCCCATTATTCTTCATACAAATTGCTTACGTTTCTGAACGCTTCGTTTTATAAAATAAGGCCCTCAAAATTTACCTAATTCGTAACGAATTAAAATCAAAAAAGAATTATTCATTTACAGCTCTGATACACTGCAATGCCTTAAATGTGAATTTTGGGAATAAATCCGTAACCATGGATTTATTGAAATCAAAATTTGGCGATATTTTGATTTCGAGAAATGTACCTGCCAATTGGCCTCCAAGGTCGTGCGATTTGACACCTCTCGATTATTTTCTATAGGACCACGTGAAGTTACTGGTTTATGCCGATAAATCAGTAACAATTGTGGCATTGGAGGCCAAAAGTAAATTAAAAAAAAAAAAAACGGGCTTTGAAACCCCAAGATTATCACCTTATTTGATACATTTTATGCTTTATTTTGAGGATTATATATGAAAATTGTTCTACTAGTATTGAAACTAAATCGTTTCTTTAAAACTAGGTATCTTCATCTATATAACTCAAGGACCAAAACTGCTGAAAAAAAAACTGCGTCGATTGGTCAATGTTATTTCAAAGCACCATTTTTTGTTCTTGTTAAAAATTCCCACACATAGCCAAGAACTCTATTTCACTTCTATTCGAACTACGCAGTAATCTCCAGTATCATAAAACATTTGGAACACATCAATATAGGTACCAGTAAGTTTATATTTTCATACTTTTTTCTGTTAATATTCATATTTTCTGTATTGCCGGTTTTTGGACGGGTGTAGAGAATTAAATTTCTGAAGTAATGTCATATAAATTCAAAAAGGAATTTTTGGTTCACAATGTTAATAAGCAGTACCATATTATATACCATATAAAAGGTATTTTGATACCCATAATCAGAGAAATTTGCTATATTTATAAATGATGGATGTGTGGCACGAATAATACTAAGGAATAATTTTTACATTTTCAAAACAGTAATTTCATATTTTCAATTCTACTCTTCAATTCAGGAGTAGTTAATTTTTCATTTTGTTGCTTTTCATTTTTACAGTTTAATAATAGGTATTAAAAAAAAACAATCTAAAAAAATGTATTTTACATTTAAATAAAATAATAATAAATTGGAAATTGCCTGGTCATTTTGAAATTGACGACAGCCGCATCACCGTGAACTAACAACCGCTTCTTTGCGAGCGGCATCTTGTAAGAGTTGTGTGTCGACTTCATCGCCCGGCAATTGAACGTAACGCACTACGGAACCGCGTATAAAACAATTTTTTACCGACAACATGTGCGGATACTTTTCCGGATCGGTTACACTGATATCGGTTAATTTTATGTTTAAATATTGATCGACACTATGCAAAGTTCCACAGATACTGAAAATATAACAAAAATAATTAATATTTAACCGGCTTTTTGTATAATAGACAAACAACACGCTCTCACCTTAAATCATTTTTCAATTCAACAACCACATCTTTCCCAACCAAAGATTTAAAAAACGAATAAAACAACTGAAAGACAAAATGGTTTAATTAATTGCAACAACTTATATTTCAATTACTTACCATTATATTTTAGTTTGTTTATAAATTGTGGAATTTACTATTTTTTATTTATTTTTTTTGTTGGCAAACGTTTTACCACAGACATGAAAAAATATTTAGCGTCCTAAACAGCTGTTCGTAAACTAAAGTGAAGTTGGCTGCAGTTTTCATCAGACCGAGAAAGTGTTACCAGATGCACTACAAAAATAATGTGTACTAAATGGTATATGTCTCTACTATTTACACCAACGACTGCATTAGTCAAGTCACTTACCTTAAATTGTGTGAATTTGTATACAGAATGCCGGGCAATTAAACGACAAACGTTAAACAAATTTTCGGTCTCATTTTATTAAACGAAACTACAAATGTTAAAATAAAATTACTTATATGGGAAATATTCAAGTTTTAAACCCTTTTAACGGTCCGCAATGAGGGCATTTATTTTAACGTTTGTCGTTTTATAAAATTAGACCCTTAAAGGGGGGTCAGACGGCATGTATTGCTTGTGTTTTGTGCCATGTATTGGGACATTTTTCCATATGTAAACATATACATACCGTGTGATCCATATGAAACTTTGTGTATGTAAAATACATGTGTATTACTCGTGGCATTTTTGGCAATTAGAGCATGTTCTATTTTCGTGTGTATAACAGTGTTGTATTTTGAAATACAACACTGTGAGAGTGCAAAATAAAAAAAACAAAACAAGAAAGAGTAAAGAAAAATCATAACAAAATAAGTTTCATTGCATTAAATATATTTATTGTTATTTAAAAATGTTTTAAATAAATATATTGTTAAAAACAACAAACATATAAACTAATAGAGGTTATGTCACATGCAATGACATATGTACGTTTGAACGTGGAAATTATGAATCGTATGTATAACGTGAATTTTGACATACACATGGAATTCCATATGTATCGAATACATGTCCCAATACACAAGCAATACATGCCGTCTGACCCCCCTATTACTGTGGTTGCAGTAAGATTTTTGACAACAGAAGCAGGTTTATGACAATTACATCTCGTCAATATGCTACCCTACGTTAAGAACCTTGTAATTTATGGTAAATATTCAAGTTTCAAACGCTTTTCCCAGTATTCTTCATACAAATTGCTTACGTTTCGGAACGCTTTGTTTTACAAAATGAGGCCCTAAATAAAATATTAAAGTTTTAAACCCTTTTTAAAGTATTCATCATATAAATTGCTTACGCTTTCAAACATTTCGTTTTATAAAATGAAGCCTTAAGTTTTTTCCGTAAAGATACAGTATTATTTCTGCACAGATAAAACTGATTCATTGCGATTTGTTGCCAATCGAATAATTCGATATTATCCATAGAACTTTTGATACTAGCCACTAAAAAATTAGTTGATACAAACCAAAAATTGATTTTTAGTATAAAAAAGTGAAATATCATAATCGTTAATAACTTTGTAAATACTGCGATTTGAGACAAGAGATGCTCAATCTGTGATCACTGATATTTCATACCAAAAATTGATTTTTGGTATAAAAAAGTCAAATATCTTAAATCGTTAATAACTTTGTAAATACTGCGATTTGAGACAAAAGAAGCTCAATCTGTGATCACTCAAATGTTATACTATAAATCGATTTTTAGTATAAAAAAGTCAAATATCTTAAATCGTTAATAACTTTGTAAATACTGCGATTTGAGACAAAATAAGCTCAATCTGTGATCACTGATATTTCATACCAAAAATTGATTTTTAGTATAAAAAAGTCAAATATCTTAAATCGTTAATAACTTTGTAAATACTGCGATTTGAGACAAAATAAGCTCAATCTGTGATCACTGATATTTCATACTAAAAATTGATTTTTAGTATAAAAAATTCAAATATCTTAAATCGTTAATAACTTTGTAAATACTGCAATTTGAGCAAATATAAGCTCAATGTGTGATCACTCAAATTACATACTAAAAATTGATTTCAATTCCGGTCGATTTCGTTTATGTTCTTCAGATTTCGTGTAATTTGAAGGAGCAAATTTCGGAATTAATTCCACTTTCGATCGGAATTGAATTCTGTGACAGGTCTGATAAGCTCAACCTCTGATTTTAAGGAAACTAATCCTCATCTGTGATCACTCATATTTTATATCAAAACCGAATTTATCGAATGTAAATAAATTCCAAGTAGCACATCAGTGTTTAGTTGAACTGATTAGGGAATTAGGGATTTAAATCCCCAGTGGCTTCAAAATAAAAATAATAAAATCTGCTGAAACAGAAGTACTCACACTGATAAAACTCCTCTTGATCGTCGAAAAAAGTACGCCCCTTTTAGTATAAATAGCGCAGCCATTTCTAGATGGACATTAGTGCGCGAGTGAATTTCAAAACGTTAACATTAGTGAAGTAAAAATAAAAAATAATTAAACAGTGAAGTGAAAATAAAAAAACAAAAACAGAATTCCCAACTAATACCGGGTGTACACCCCCAAAAGGATTTTGTATAAAAAAAACTGGGAATAAATTCAGTGAAAAATGTGTGAAAAGCTTCAGTCCTTTTTTGTATGTTTTGCTGCAATTATATCCTTATGGCCAACAAATGTCCTGTGTGATTATGATAACCAACCAAAAATTAAACTCAAAAATGGTGATCTCGTATTGGAGGCAGCCCACGATCGCAACATAACCTTTCGTTTATCACGCGATTCTTCGCTGTTCCTTAACAATGTGAATTTAATGGAAAAAATACGTCAACGTTATACGCCTGCCATTGTGGATAGTGAGACTAAACAAACGGAAATGTACTCCACAGATGAAATTAAAAGTGAAATTCATAAGTTACACGATGATCTTGAGCGGTTTGCCCACAGACTGATGACATCGCAGAATCGCACAAGGCGTACTCTGCAATTGGGTGTGATTCGTAGAAATTTGGGGCGTATCAATAGATTAAATGGCAGATTGTTGGCGTTGGAACGTAAATTGAAAAAGGATGAATGTGCTGAAGCCACAGAACCTTGTAAGAATGGTGGAACGTGTTATGATTCTTACAACGGGTTCCATTGCGAATGTACGGAAGGCTATACGGTATGAATAGGAGATAAACAGTAAATTTTTACATTTAAACATTGAATTAACAATTAAGGGGCGTATTTAAATAATCGATATTAATGTTTATGGGTGGTTTGTTTTGTTTTCATCAGGGAAAAACTTGTGAAGAAGATGTGGATGAATGTTACTTGTTGTCGGGCACTGATTTAGGTTGTCAAAATAATGCTGTTTGCATTAACACACCGGGTAGTTACAAGTAAGTTTGACATGCGATTGCAACGTTTCTAGTTTGTCAAATAATTTCACTTAATTCGTAGATGTAACTGTGCCAAAGGATTCAGTGGCACCCATTGTCGTTTACGTAATGTTGTTTGTCATCAGGACCAATCACAGGAACTCTGTGCTCATGGCACCTGTGTACCGGCCAATAACCAACAAGGTTATACTTGTATTTGTGAACAGGGTTGGACACGAAATACCACTTCCATTAACGCCACCAGCCTGGCATCGCTGGCTTGTGATGTTGATGTAAATGAATGTGAAGGGTCGAGCAATCCCTGCCATAGTGAATGTATTAATCTACCGGGAAGTTTTAAATGTGGCCCTTGTCCGGCAGGTTATACTGGGAATGGTATTACCTGTTTGGATATTGATGAATGCAGCAGTAATAATGGTGGCTGCAGTTTGTTGCCAAAAGTTCGTTGCATAAATACAGAGGTGGGTTGGATATTTTTTATTATTTGGCTTCATGTCAGATATTTAGGAAATAATTTCTAATTCCCCCCTAGGGTTCCTATCTTTGCGCAAGTTGTCCACCGGGTTGGGTGGGGGATGGTCATACATGCGAATTAGCTCCTTCCAATTCCTGCAACGATGAAAAGATATGTCATCCTCAAGCCAAATGCGAATACATATCAGAAGTAGCCTCTTGCACTTGTCCGGCAGGCATGTTCGGTCATGGTTTCGGACCACGAGGCTGCCATACCAACCCCTTAACGGATTCATGTGAAAGTCATATATGCCAGGTAAGAAAATAGACATACATCTCTCTGAAAAACTCTAAATTCCACCAACATTTGCAGAACAATGGCACTTGCTTATCATACGGCCGTACCACATCATGTCTATGCCCCAACGGATACTCTGGAGCTTTGTGCGAAATAGCCGATGGCTGTCATCCAAATCCTTGTGAAAATGATGGTACATGCAAACCATTGGCTGTTAAAGGATTCAAATGCGTCTGTCTACCCGGTACAACGGGTAAACGTTGTGAAGTTCTGCGCAGTGTTTGTGCAAAGACCATGCGACTGCCTACGGGTGTACTTAAATATCCTACCGATGATGTTCCAGAGTATTCGGTCAACGAGAGATGTGCCTGGATTATTCGCACTACGCCAACACATATACTGAATGTCACATTTACCAAATTTGATGTTGAAGGTAGCGACGATTGTACCCGCGATTGGTTGCAAATACATGACGGCAATAGTTTGGCCTCTCAACTAATAGGAAGATTTTGTGGCAATGAATTACCATTAGGAGGTAATATTGTGTCTTCACATCATCTCTTATTCTTCTGGTTTAGATCGGACAATGCCACAAATAGGCCAGGATTTGATATGTCTTGGGTTTCACAACCTCATGTGTGTGGAGAGACTCTTGAATTGTCCAATAAAGATGCAGGAGTCATAAAGTCACCCGGGTATCCAGGCAAAACACCTATAAACCGTGAATGCCAGTGGGAACTTTCGGCTCCTTATGGTTACCGTTTCGCCATTCGAGTGTATGACGTCAATCTAGGTACCCTGCCCAATTGCACTGGAGACTCTTTAAAGGTACAGAATTTATATAAAATAAAAATCAATATTTCTTCTTAATTTCTTTATTTTAAGATGTTTGATGCTGATTTATTGCTCAAGCAATATTGCCAAACCTCTAAGGCTGAAGTTTTGCGTTCATCCTCCAATAAAATCTCCCTGCATTATCACACAGATCGTTTTAGTGCCGACAGTTCTTTTCAATTGCATTACGAAGTAGAATCCGGAATACCACATTGTGGTGGTATATTTACGGAACCTTCTGGTTACATAATTGGTCCATCCGAACAGGCCACCTGCTTATATCTAATACAACAACCCCAGGGCACACAAGTGAAGTGGGAGTTCTTAGATTTGAAATCTTTCGAAGTGACAAATTGTAATTTGAATAGAATTGAGGTAAAATGTAGGTTTAATTTTTCCACAATGCCAACTAATTTATACATTATATGATTTAAGATTTTTGATGGCAAATCCGATGAAGATTCTCAGCTATTAGTGGCCTGTGGAGGAAAAATTCCGGAACCGGTAGTAAGCAGCTCTAATTATATGTTGGTAAGATACAAAAACTCACTATCCGATGAGACTAAGAATAATAATCCAATCAGAGCGAAATACTCTAGAGGTAAGTCAGTGAATAAGTTCCTCTTAAGAGAAATTCCTTCATAATCTTGAATAATTGCAGTCTGTGAATTCCGAGTATTTGGCCCTGACTCGGGTGCATTAAGCACTCCTAACTATCCCAAACCTTATGTAGAGCATATAACTTGTACTTTCCATATCTACGGTCCCGGTGATTCTTTGGTTTTAGCCAATTTCACCGATTTCTCTCTAGAAGAAACCATAACCGTAACAACTAATATTAACGATACTGTGGATAATGTGGTCGCCAACAATAGTATTACCGAGGTTGATAAACTAAATGATGACTCTATATCATATGTGGATGTAAGCTGCCTAATTCTATTTATTTTAAAGCACTTTTTAACAGTCAATTTGTATTTGTTCTTAATTTATTTTCAGGTTTATCTTTCTGATGCGAATAAACGACGATACCACAAAGGTTCACCCATGGTACTGAGATCTGAACGTAATCTAATGACCATCGTATTCCATGCAACTACTAATAGTGAAAAGGCTAGAGGATTGCGTATTGAATACAGTTTTGAAACTATCGAATGTGGTGGTGTTTTTACAGAAAATAAGGGATCGATAGATAAAACCGTAAACGGTGAAGACTGTATTATAATTCTTGAAGCTCCCGAAGGAAAACACATCAAGTTGGACATGGAATACACCATTTATGGAGATAGTGGCGCACTTTTAATATATGCCAATCAAACAGCCGGAAGAGATTTCCTTTTGAAAAAGTAAGTTGAGACTTTTAGCTTAGGCATAGATTTCTATAACTTTGATATTGAATTACATGGACTTGCAATCTAGAAGAATCCTTCCTATGTTAAAGCATTTTTTTAATATCTAATTTTCTAATCAATCAATAATACATATTTTTTCTAGTGTCACAAGATCATCTGAAATACGGGAAACATTCAACTTTAATACAATTACCCTTATAATGAATCAACGAATGAAAATATCCGGATCATACGAGTTTATCAGTACAGTACAAGGTAGGTACAGGAACTCATGCAAGTTGTATGTAAACAAATGTTAAATAACTAAACTACATTTTAGCTTGTGGTGGCAATTATAGTACATTGTATGGAGCCGTCACATCGCCATCATGGCCCAGAGCATATCAAGCAAATCTTGACTGTGTTTGGGTAATAACAGCACCTTTGGGAAACAAAATCGAATTACAAGTACATAATTTCACCTTGGAACCCTCATGTTCCGGAGATATTTTAGAAATAAGGTGAGTGAAATTCAAAATCTTATAATTACACTGTGTATAATTTTTTAAGTCATGTAAATATAACCATATACGGACACCAAAAAAAATCGAAACTACTTTTTTAAAGCTTCCTAAAGATATGCTTTAGTTTATAATCATTTAATATTTTATGGTCCAAAAGACTTCATTCCTTTAGTTTTACATTGACCTACCTAAACGGTGTTAAGAATCATTTCTAGGACGTTCATATGTTCTAGAAAGATGTTTATTGAGATCTTCTGGGGATATTTTAGAAATAAGGTGTAGTTGATTGTCTCCATGAATTTTGAACGGTTTGCTACCTATGGACCTGAACAGGGTAAAAAACGATTTTTTTTTAAGTTTTTTTGCGATTTTGATCTTGAAGCTGAAGTTTTTTTGATTTTATATGTTCACAATTTTCGCGGAAAATATTTTTTAATCGAATTTTTTACTTTTTGACCAAACAATTTTTTTAACAATATATTTATCATTAAAAGTTTGAATGTGAAGCTCTCTTACTTGTTTTATTTTTAAAGACTTTTAATAATTGTATTTTACATGTCTCTTAAAGGAATGGAAAATTCTCAACTTCACCATTAATAGGGCGCTACTGCGCCAGTGAAATACCCTCCCGCTTAGCATCGTTTACCAACAGCTTGTATATAAGATTTACTAGTGACAGCTACATCGAAGGTCCGGGATTTTATCTTAACTGGGAACAGACTACAACAGGATGTGGTGGCAAATTAACTGCATATAAAGGTTCTATACACCCTCCACACTATGACTCCACTCCAGAGGTAATAGCCATACATAATATTCACATGATTTGCGATTGGCAAGTAGTTGTTTCTCAAGGATCATCCATAGATTTGAGAGTAACAACTTCCACAGATGAGTTGGAGTTTTGTCGTAAAAATAATTTGAGAATTTATGATGGTGGTTCCACCTTAAGTCCTTTACTTCAATTTAACTGCAGTAACATTCTAAAGGGACAGATTATGCAATTAAAATCTACCTCAAATCAACTTTTAATTATTTATACTTTAACACAAAACTCCAAATATGAGACTCCCGAGTTTGTACTCGACTATGAAACCAACTGTAAAACTGTTATTGATAATTATCGTGGTGTAATTGAATCGCCCAATTTCCCTGAAAACTATCCCGAGAATCAGAATTGCGCTTGGGATCTTAAGGCGGGTCGCAACAACAAATTAACATTAGTATTTTCCCACCTTAATATGGAGGTGGATGATATGACATGCGAATATGATTATGTCGAAGTTTGGGATATGAAAGACATGGATATATTGAAGAAACATCATTTATGCACCTATACATCGGAACCGTTAACATCTGAGGGAAATCGTATGATAATACACTTCGTTACCGACTATTCCAACAACAAAAATGGTTTCCGATTGGAATACACGCGCAAGGGCTGCGGAGAGCATATGGATAATGCATTTGGTTACATCACTTCACCCAATTATCCCTACAGCAATGATTTGGATTGTGATTGGTTTATTGAGGTGCCACCGGGAAAACAAATATTTTTGAATGTGGTGGAGTTCCATATAGACAGTGATAGTCCGGATTGTAACCAGAATATGTTACAAATTAAAGAATTTAAAAATTCCAGCATAGAACTTGGTAAAGAATGCCAAGAACAGCAAATTCCTTTATCGATTACATCCCCGGCCAATCGTTTATATGTACATTTTCGTACGAGTGCCACAAGATCTCGTAAATACTTTAAGGCATTTTATCACACCAAAGTGGCCTCGTGTGGTGGCTCATTTAGAGGTACATCTGGCTTTATTAGTTCTTCAAATTATCCTTATTCGCCCAATGCCCAGTCTTACGATTGTATTTGGGACATCACCGTACCCGACTCGTATGGCATTCGTTTAGACTTTAACGAATTTCATCTTAGTGACTCTCCAAACTGCACTGAGGCTTCAATGGAATTTTCGAAAGTTACGGGGGCATCTATTCAATATTTGGACAAATTTTGTGGCGTAGAAATGCCGAATATTAAACTTGTGCACGGCAATCATTTGAGAATCGAATACAAAGATAGAGGCAAGCAAAGTTTGGGAAAATTTGCCATAGAATTTAAAAAACAATGCGGAGGTCTAATAACGGAGTCAGTTGGTTACATTAAGTCTTTGGCCACAGAAGAATGCATTTGGGAATTTGATGTGAAGCCAGGTATACTATATTTATTTACAAACCCCAGAAAACTATTTCAAACAAGTAACAATGTATTTCCATTTTAAGGCACTCTAATAAGTCTCAACATTTTACAATTGGATTGTTACTGTCGTATGAATAACGACAACGTGGAATTGTGTAAAAATGGTTTAGGGGTAAGTTTTGCTCTAATGGAATCTAAATTACAACTAATTAAATAAAACAATTTTGCAGTTTAAAGAAAATCATTTTGATGATAACCTACAGTCAGGCAATTATACTCTGTATACGTGTGAAGATCACCAAACCGATCTGGTCTTCGAGGCATCAAAATTACACATCTTTGCCAATAATATTAATTTCCGTGCCAAATATTCCACAATACAGCATTCATGTGGTGGCTATATAGAATCGGCGAAGGGTTCATTGGCTTCTCCCTACTATCCTTCGACATATCCACCAAATATTGAATGTACTTGGGTGTTGCAAGGAACTAAAGGTAGTTTCCTGGAATTGCAATTCGATCAATTGGATATTGCCAACTCAGAACACTGCAATGAAGATTATTTGGAAATAAGAAGCTGGTCAGAGAGCAAAGTATTGGGTATATATTGCGGCTTAGAGAAACCCGAAAATACTTTGGTCTCTTTTGAGAGATTTTGGTTAAGATTCCATAGTGCGGATGGTAGCACCGGCAAAGGTTTTAAACTATCTTGGAACTATGGTAAGATTAATTGGAAAAACATAGACAAATTCATTGCAAATAATAATTCTAAATAAATTTTAGCTCATCTAAATGATTTAGTAAATATTACTCAAGGATACATATCAAATCCCCCCATTAATATGGTTCGAAATGATGAGGAACCCTATGCCTGGCGCATTTTAGTTCCCAGAGGTGAATTCATTCAATTGAGCTTTCACGAATACAACAAGGGGTTAAATGTGAGAAAACACTTTTTTAAATCTGCGTTAATTCAATTTAACTTTTTACTTTTACGTATTACAGCTTTATGATGGTTATGATGAAACAGCACTTTTGGTTGACATACTTCCATCTCCTTGGCGTTTTGTATCAAGTTCGAATGTGGTCTACTTACAAACGGACAACGACAATTTCGAAACATTCTCTATATTATGGAATACCACCACGAACAAACCTCTCGACAGCAATACAACACTGACCAAATGTCATTCAGAAGAATTTATAAAAGTGCATCGTTTTAATGCCATTCGAGTTATTTCACCTGGCTATCCCAAAGGCTATGAGCATGGTCTTCATTGCGATTGGATTTTCAAACCAGTTAATCCTATAGAACATGTCGCAGTAGCTCTGTATGATGTTGACCTAGAAACCACAGGCGATTGCTCTGCGGATTATCTGAAAATTTCTACATCCGTTGAGTTAGTGTCTTGGCATAAACAAGAACAGTTGTGTAATGGTTCCAATGTTCGCAAATGGATGAAAGAATCTCCCTTTCTATGGGTACATGGTACACCACACATTAAATTGGATTTTGTGACAGATATGTCCGTTAATCGTACTGGATTCCTAGCTAAAGTTGTGGCCAAATGTGGTTCCAACATGACCGATTCCGTTGGTTTCATAGATGGCAGTTTGTTGTATGATTTCAATGATGGTCCTAATACCCAGTGTATTTGGCATGTCAACGTTAAGCCGGGTAAACGTATACGCGTGCAACTGGATTATCCCAGAGTTACACTTGACAAAGACGATTTTGATGAAGAGTGCAGTACACATGCGATGCTTTACGATGGTGTAGATGATCATGCACCACTCATATCACCCGGAAGATTATGCTATCCGCAAAATATCACCTCAATCCATGTAAATTCCACCAGCAACCATTTGACCATCAAATATAAACTAAATCTGGATAAGATAAGTGCAAAACTTTCACGTACTAAGTTCTGGAATCTGACATATCGCGAATATTCCGAATGTAGTGAAGAAATACGTTTAATACCACAAGCTTCAGTGATAAATATCACCTCGCCACTGTATCCCAATGTGCCACATCCACATACTGAGTGCGAGTGGCGAATAGTGGCACCCCAAGGAGAAATAATTGAAGTAGAGTTCTTAGAGCGTTTCGACATGAATTCCAGATATTGCTCTCAGGAATATCTAGAACTCTTTGATGGTTCTACTTCATTATCGCGAAATTTAGGACGTTACTGCCGTAAACCTTCTAACTTAAGGACCACACAAAATATATTGTACATGCACTATCTGACGGACATAGCGGAACCTCGCAATGGATTTAAGGCACGAATTTCAATTAGCCGGTGTGGTGGTACATACACAGAAAACTTTGGCAATATTATGTCTCCCGGATACCCGGCATCATATCCATCATCTACACAGTGTGATTTTGTCATTAACTTACAAGGCAAAAGCCTAATACGCTTAAATCTCATTGATATAAATCTGCCCTTCGACGAAACTAAACTGAGCTCATCCGACCATTTGGAAATTATTACCATAGATGGTGCTGATGCTAATATTCCACCCATAATGGTATATGGCAATACTACAAATAGAACTGAATTCCTGATTGCATCCAATAAGGCCATTATACGATTCCATACCTTCTTAAAAACAGTCAACTATAGAGGATTTTCAATGAAATTCAATTCGGATAGTACCTATTGTTCCAATACAATAAATGGTGTTTCCGGCCAGATTACCATGAACCTTGCAGCTAAGCCTCACTATCAGAATACATGCACTTGGAAGATTACTGTGCCTAAAAAGCAAAGAGTTCGTTTGGATTTTCTAAATATGGAAGATATAAAGGATCAAAATTTGACAACGTAAGTAAGAATAACTGCTGAACTGAAAAAACTATCTATATCTATATATAGGTTATAATGCTATCGTATTATTGATAAATATTAATTGAAACAAAAAACGTATTTCCTTTCCTTTCCAGCCCATTCCGTATTTCCCTTTTTAATAATTTCGATTTAACCTCAGAAATTACATCATTCACAACTAGTACGTTTAATCCCAATACTGTCCTACAATCAACGGATAACTTGATGTATTTGAAAATCGTGGTACCAAGATCTGATTCAATATTGCGACCTTTAAAAGCCCGTTATAGCTCAAATGAGGAATCTCCCTGTCCGACCGATATAGACGAAGAGCATAGTATAGGTTCAATAAATATACCTGGCTTGGATACCGTCTTCAGTGACAATTTCTATTGTGGAATTAAAATAAAACTGAATGAAGGTGAGACCATAGCATTCAATATCTCCACACTTGTTGTCACTGGTAACGGAAGAATGGGATTATATAAGAATCCATTAATATTTAAGGACCTCTATTTGAACACATATTATGGTAATAATCTAACCGATTACATACATGCACAATCCCAACCTACGGGTTCTCTTTCGATCAATCAAAATGCCGCTAGTCGCATACAGAGATTGAAGATGTCTTATAGGAAGTATCCATGTGGCGGTGTAGTCACTGTCGTAAACACTGGCAAGGATATTAACTATCCTCAAGGAAATACAAACTATAACGGGAGACAAATCGTATGTGTGTGGACCTTAGTGAAACCATTTGTATCGTATGGGACGGACAAGAGCAGAGAATTTAAATTAATCGGAAATTTCTCATTCACAGAATCTTGTGAGAATGAGTATGTTGAAATAATTGAGGGTCAGTGGATGAACCGTACCTCAGCTAGAAAGATTTGTAAAGACAGTTCCATTGATAATTTTGAATACTTAATATCAAAGCGTAATACCTTCCTGGTATACAGTTCCAGTCATTATCGTGCGGAAAAATCAGCTTTTGCCTTGAGAATAGAGAAGAGCCTCTCGTGCTCTAGTGAAACTATGGTCGATATGACCACTTCCTCCATTAGGATTGACCAGACTTCCTATAAGAACAATCAAGAGTGCTCTTGGATATTCCATACCAAACCGGGTCTATATCTGCAAGTGCAGTTTCTGGGCAGATTCTTTATTGAGAATTCTCCCAACTGTACAAAGGACTATTTGGAAATTCAGCGTGACAGCGACGGACTTTGGATGCCCGAGGCACGTTTTTGCGGTAGGGAGGTACCATCCGTATATAATTCAACTTCAAATCGCCTTCAGCTTATATTCCGTACAAATGAAAATGTAACTACTGAAGGTTTCGAGTTTGTTGTTCAAACTCATTGTTACTTGGAGGTGAATGTTACTTCAACCCAACCACAATTCATTGTAAGTCCACCAAACAATGCCAGAAGTTGGCGTAGACTGCATTGTCAATACATGTTCAAAGCAAATGAAACCGATAAACGAATAGTTGTCCGAGCAAAGTTTGACAACCAACCTATGGTCTTTGTTCGAGACTCTTGTAGACTGGGTTTAATGACGGTCAACAAACGTGATGAAAATGGACTTGACATGTTGGGAACGCAACATTGTCAGCTCGAATTGGAAGAGAGAGCTTACAATTATCTACGTTTTACATATGATTCGTATGTAGGACAGAAATTCACTTTGGAATATGCCTACGATACGTGCGGTGGCAATTTGACAGCACCCACTGTCATACGACCTCTAAAACATGAAACGGAAAATACTTATGACGATAACATGAATTGCATCTGGTACATAACAGCACCGCCCGAACACTCCATTGCTGTGAGATTTAAATATTTTTCCACTGAAGAGAATTACGATCATCTTAGCATTTATAGCGGAGTTCAAATTAAAAAGGAAAAACTTGTGGCCAAGTTAAGCGGCAACTACTCCACCAATACCCCTATAGTTGTAGATAGTAATCAGGCAGTTATAAATGCCATTTCGGATAGTTCGGGCTCGGGAAAGGGTTTTGAAGCCCACATTGTATTTATAGCGAATTGCAATGAGCGCATTTCACTCACCGAAGGCAATTCTCCCTTAACATTGGTTCGCGTTTTGAAAATCAACTCTAGCGAAGAGTACATATGTAATTATCGTATAACCGCTCCCAAGGATTATCGCATACGAGTCGAGATTAAAAAGTTACAAATAAATACCGCCAACTCAACGTGTCAAAATCGCCAAATGAAATGCGAAAATAATTGCAATTATTTGGAAATATTTGACAATCCAACAACATATGATGTGTCTTTTGGTAAATTTTGTTCTCCGTCCAGCACGAATACGACGTTTATTAGTTCCCATGAGTTTGCCTCAATAAAATTGAATGCCGATAAACCGGGTCAATATAATTTTGAAATAATCCTTAAAATGGAAAAGACAGAATGCGGTCTCACCGAATACAAATTGGGTGATAATGAGGTGAGCAATCGCATGTTGAGCCTTGCGATGTAAACTCAGAAATGTTTTAATTTTATTCATGAATTACTTTTGCAGAAATATAAATTCACATTCCCGCCCAATGGATTAGCTAAATATGGAGCCAATGTTCATTGCACTTGGCGCTTGATTTCTTCAAACCAATTGGAATTCTTGTTCAATTACATGGACTTGCAAAATAAATCACAAGTCACGGACAAATGTTTGGATTATATAAATATTAGAGATACCTATGTAAGTAATAATTTAGTTGTATTTTATGAATCTTAGGATAGCTGGTTATTGTTGCAGTTGACTGTTGAAATTTTTTGCCAAATCGGATAACTCTAATACGAGCTTTTGTGTTGATTAAAGTAGTTGGGGTGATGTTTTAACCAATTTGGAATGGCTAAGGTCCAATGGCTGGTTAAACAATTTTGTTTCGTCCCTGTTATCCGATTTTGCTCAAATATTCAGCACCAAGAGATACAATACTCTACAAAGAGCGGTCATAGTTTTAGCTTCATTTGTACAATGCTTTTATTTGCAGGCTGTAAATAATTTATGCGGTAAAGCTAAAAATTTCACTATTATCTCCAATAAAAGTTACCAGGATTATGTGGACATAACATTTCACAGTGATTTCACAGAGGAGGGAAAAGGTTTCGAGTTTGTTGTTCAAAGAATTGATGGTAAGAATAATACAATAATAAATATATATCATAACAAATCTAAAATATGTTGTTCTCTTCAAATTCTAAGCTTGTAATCGTACTTATAATTTGCTAAGTAAGAATATTGAATATCGGGGATATGGAAAGGAAAACGAAGTTTGTATGGATACCATAGTAGTGCCAGAGAATTATACACTAAACTTTTTCATCACTTCGCTATATTTCAAAAACTATGACTGTACTAAGTTGCACTTTAAGGTATGTATTTTCTTTGTTTTAGTATTAACTAATTAGATACTTAGGGCCTCATTTTATAAAACGAAACGTTTGGAAAGGTTTTAAACTTGAATTTTTTTCCATACAAAATTTGTTTAACGTTTATCGTTGCGTTTTATAAAATGAAGCCCTTAGATACCCTTACAAGTTAGAATTAATTTTTTTTAACTATTTTATTATTAAAATATGTATTTAAAGAATTCAGCATCATTTATTTATATACCCGAACTCAACCCGGTTAGGGTTAGGGACATAAATACTGTTGTCTCATTAGAAATGTCCACTTTTGCCCTTCACGCACGCTTTAAGTCGCAATGCAGTCTTAAGAATGGCAAACCATGTTAGAGGACACGGTCCACAATTTGTAATCCAGAGTATTCAGATCGGGGCAAATTGTTTGAAAGCCAGGTTTCTGAAAACCCACGGATGGTTTTCGAATGAGGAATGGTTTAGTGGCCGATGTTTTCACCCCTCTGAAAGATCAGAAATACTCGTAGTTTGTTGAATATATCTGAAAAAATAGGTGCATAATCAGGATCTATAGGTCCATAATCTGTACCTAGTTTTTCATATATATTCAACAAAGTACGAGTATTTCTGATCTTTCAGATTTGTGCCCCCATAATTTAATAAAAAAACAATATTGAATAGTCTATAAGCAAAGTCAGCAATTTGTATGCAATGGGCTTTAATGCAAAAAAGTGTTTCATTTCAGTGTTTTAATTTGTATTTTTTTCTTCCTTTCAGATAATTGATCTCAAAACAAATGAAACTTTATTAAATCGTTGTCAAAATGCTTACTTAACTATCAATTTATACACCAAAACCAATGCCGTTCGCATTGAGGCAGCAGAGTATACGACGCTATCCATGGTATACTCAGCAAGTGATCGTAATTTAAAACCCGGTTGTGGTGGAATATTTACATCTAATGAGGCACAATTCACCAGCCCGGACTTCGAAAACGATCGTAATTTTTCGGAATGTCGCTGGGATATTATAACACCCGTTACTAGTCTTAAAAATTTACAATTTTATGGTAAATATATAAAATGACAATATGACATGATAAGAGACCTTGTGAATTGACCAATTGTGATGAATTTATTGCCAATCAATGCAGTTTGTGGAAACGAAACTTCTAACTATTTGTTTTTCTTTTAAATATAGATTTCGATATGGGAGCAATTACTAATTGCCATTTGGATAATGTTAAAATTGTTGAAATTTTGCCCAATGGTACTGAAAAACTACTAAAAACTCTATGTGGCTCCAATGCACCGGATAATATAAAATCAAGCAGTGCCCATGTAGCAATTATTTCTAAAAAATCACCGAATTTCGATGGTAAAGGCTGGACATTGAGCTACAGTACTTTAAATTATGAAACGGAACGAAGTGGATTTGTTATAAATAATCATTAAATTAAAAATTATTATTATAACTCTGTTCTAAATTAAGAATTTGTGTTGGCATTTCTGAAAAATAAAAATGTTATTGCTATTCAACTTTATAATTCAGTGAAGTATTTTGTAAGAAATTTATTGCAATCCAATTAAAATTTTGATACAAATTTTAGTTTTAGAAACTCAATAAATATGTAATATGTAATAAAATCTTTATTTATTAACAAAACTCAATGAAATTTTCAATTTTTGATTCTGCCCCACTGTATACTAGTGCAAATGAAAGCGCAAGAAAAACAGTAACAAGTTTTTTTTAATGACTAACATTTTTATTTATTATTTTGTTTTTGGTTTTTTGCTTTTTTATCAATATATGTGACAAATAAATAATATATTTATAAACTTTATAACAATTTCATTATAATTAGTGAATAAATAAATAAAAAATAAATAAATAAATATTTACAATACAAACACATTTTATACAGGCTAAATTTAAATATACAAATAATTACAGAGGGCTAAATTAAAAACATTCAAATAAAATTTAAACAAATATTATACAGTTAGGATGTTTAAAATATATGCATGCATGCATGTATTTAAATATTTTGACATACACACATTCATTTGTTTAATCACATTTTGGGAATTATTTATATACGATTTTAAAAATAGCTTTATTTCAATACAAACTACAATACTTTAAAGTAATAAACTACAACACAGTTACGTTGTGCTAGATTTTGTTATTATAATTAATTAATTTAAAATCATTTTACGATTTTAGTTGTATTTTTAAAAAAAAACTACTTGCTAGAATTGCCTCCGTTTCATGTTTTGAATTTTCTTTGTTTTTAGTTTGTTGGGGTATTAATTACTTGCTAATAAATTCGTACAATAATTTGTTTAACTTGTTTCCTAAAAATAGTTTAAGATTCACCTTGAAAATATGAATTTTGCATGAGATACAATTTATCAATGGGATTTATAAGGCTGTTATTTAAATTGGCTAAAATATCTTGAGGATTGGAGTTGTGATGGTGACCCGATGACGAGGACGATTGCAATTCCAAGTTGTTAAGTGATAATGAATCGGCATCATCATCTAAATGATCGAAATTGCTGCCATCTAAAGAAAGATCTGAACTGCAGAAACTATCATTTGAATTGGCGGGATAGTCTAAAAGAGAGAAATAAATAATTAATTAATTGTTTTTTCTTTTTCAAAGATAAAATAAGAAAAAAACACTTACCATCTGGTGAAAAAGGTAGATTTGGATTTAATGGTTGCGTGGCATATGAACTATCCATGCCCAAATAACCATTTTCACTACCCGAAGCTGAACCACCCTCCTGTTTAATACCCTCCTTATCCAATTTATCCTTGTCTTTGTCGTCTCCTCCATTGCCGCTACCGCCACGACTATTTTTAGCTTTACGCTGTATCTTCTTCATTTTGGCTCTTTGGTTTTGGAACCACACTTGCACCACTCTCACCGACAGCCCGGTGTCTTTGGCCAAAGCTTCTCTTACTTTACGACACGGTTTGGGCGACTGTTCAAATGAGGCCTTGAATTGTTTGCGTTGCTGTGAGGTCAATATTGTTCGCGGTCTCTTGGGCCCTCTACGACCATCTCTGGGTCTCATTAGATCATCTTCATCTAAGCCCAAATAACCACAATGTTGGGCAGCCGCGGCCGCTAAAAACATTTCCTTTTCCAGATCATGTCTAAAACAAATTATTTGACCGTCCCTTAACAGAAATTGTTCGCCTTTTTGCAGGGGAATGCGACAGGCCACACAAACGAAACAGGACAAATGAAATATTAAATTGTTTAGGGGACGCATGACCATGTCTTGAGGCAGTATGGGATGACAGCAAGCGGCACATTTGAAGGAGAATAATCTAGAAATTAAAGAAAATAAACACTGTTGAAATGTATGTTTCAAATAAATGTTTAAAAGAAGGGACCGTAAATAACGGTTATACACAAATCCAATAGATTCGTATAGCATGCTCTTTCAGAATCTATGGTGATATTAAAATAATGATCAGAACTCCACAGTTAACAGTTATTTTTCAACATGAAAATAAAAGTTCTCATGAAACTCTTAAAAAAAGAGTTTTAAATAGTCGTCATAAAAAAACTCATTTGAGGAATTTTATTTTTCCCGTCAGAAAAAAAACTAATTTGAGGAGTTTTATTTTTTCCGTCTGAAAATAAAACTCTTTTCGTTTATTTTCTACTTTTTTCAGTATCATTCTTTATTGAGTCTGTCTGATATAATTTTATATGTTTAAAAAAAAACAACAATTTAACAATAGACACAATAGCAAATTAAAATCCCACTTGTTTTTATTTTAATGACAATTTATTCAAAAATCCTCATTATAAAACTCCTCAAATGAGTTTGTTTAAAACTAATTTAAAGCTAATTTTTCATGCGAACTTTTATTTTTACGTTGAATAATAATTGCTTTAGATGTATTTTTATTTTTAAAGTCACAAAATAACTGTTATAAAATAACTGTTTTGATATCACTTATAACCGTGTTGGTACATCTGATTTCATGGGCCAAAATGTAAGAAACCTTATGTTGCAGTTAGTTTTCTTTTATTTAATTGTTTTGCACTTACCTTTCGTAGTCCATTTTGCAATAGAGCTTGCCATTGCGCGTATAACAAGTCTGATGCAGTTGCATACCACAATAGCAACAGGCCAAACAACTTTCATGCCAATTCGTATCGCCCACATTCATAAGATAACGATCATGGATTTTCTGGCCACAGCCTTCACACACCTCAAAATTTTTCTCGCATTTTATTTGATCGACACCTAAAATACAAAATTTTAACAGATATTAATATCTAAAGCATATACTAAATAAAATAGTAAAAAATTAAGGCAATACCATAAAACATATAAGTACTAGTACATATTTTGCTAAATATACTCGAATTTATGCTAAGTTTCCTTTTGAAAAATTACTGTTATTCAAATTTTCAAAATTTTTATTTATTTTTATTATTATTTTTTGTTTAATAAAACCATTGATTTATTATCATTATTGTTCGCTCTTTTTGTTTATTTTTTGTGATAGATTTTGTTGCCACAATTCAAATATGATTTACTAAGCATATCAATAAATCGTTAGTTTTGTTTTTGTTTTTGTGTTCTCTCGCTTTTTTATGGTTATTATTGTTGTTGGTTTTGTGTTGATAGAATTTCACTACAATAAAAATGCGCTTTTTTCTATGAATTTTATTGCACACACTAAGTTTTTGAAGTGTTTGTGTGTACGAGTGTGTGTTAGCATATTATTCTAAACGTACAACACACACATAAATCAAAATGCCAAAGACTCTTGAGCTCGTATTTTACAGTTAAGCCCCCTCTAATACTAGAGAAGTTCTCTTTTATTTTTATTTTGTTTTTTTTTTGTATACATTTTATGTACATATTTTGTTTGTATACAAAAGCTCAACCATCCTTGCCCCCTAATACGAACTTGCACAACCACCAACTACTACACACTTCTTATTTCTCTCCTTCCTCTCCTATTCATTGTTTAAATTCTCCTAACTCTCATATATTTTATTTTAACAAGTGTGTATGAGTTTATTCATACAAGTACTTGTTCTACGAGAAGTTGCACTTGTTGGTTTGGTTTTGGTGTTACGATTACCCAACATATACTATTTTTATTTCTCAGTCATCGTTTAACATTTATTGATAAATAAAAACTGGAATTACTATCTCATAAAAGTTATAAAAATTGCTATATATTTTGAAAGAAAAGGCGAAAAACCTGAACAGTCTTCTGGAGTCATGTAAATAATATTTAGAAAAATATTAATCATACTACTCGTAGGCCACTTAATGTTTGAATTTTGAAAATGGAATATCCCTGCAGTTCTACATTGACTACATAAGAAGTAATTGTCACTTCAGTGTCTTTAATTAATCTAGCGTGTAGGCACTTTACAAATTTTTTGGAACTACACTTTAAGAAGTACTTATTTTACCCCCAGAATTTACTTTTTTGGAAAGGCAATTGTCACTAAGTTTTTTTTTTGTAATCCGTATTGTGATTTATGTGGAGTCTTGCAATAAACACATTCACGGCAGCAGGCTACCGACTACGCGACTGTAAAAATCACTAGCAACAATTGCGTAACTTGGCTACAGCGGCATCGGTGGTCAAGTAGCCTTGAAGACGTGTTGTCGTTAAAATGTTAAAATAACTGGTCACATAGCTATGTAAATAACTAGTGGTGATGTCAATGGTAGGTAGAACAGCTGGGATATTTTGAAAGAATTATTCTAGAAAGATTTGCAAATTCTTTACAAAATACGCATATATCCAAAATGAATGAGATTTATCTTAAATAAATATCATTGTAATACGCAGTTTTGTATTGAAAATCAACATAATCGCATAAAACAAGTAAGAATGTATATTATGTCAAGAACGACTTGACAGACTTATGGACAGATCGTCTCAATATTTAGAAATGCGAATTCGGCTTATATTTTGCTGAATATATAAATAATAGAGTAAATTCATGAAGCTACTAGAAGGAAGATGGTGCTGTATAAATAATGGCAGCGGGTACAGTCGGTAGTCAGTTTATCCTAGGCGCAATTAGAGTTAACATCAACTACATTCTTGTACATTATAAAGTGTAATTTAAGTGTGTGTATTATTGTGAATTACAAATGTGTATTTATATAAAAACACATAGTGACTATTTAAACTTTTGTTGTGTAAATTTTAATAAATAAAGAGTAAATTTTAAACTACTAAACTGCTTTTATTTGCAATCGAAAGTATACGTTTTATCTAAAGGAAATAAGCCACCGTTTTTAAAAGGTAACAATAAAAAACGTAACAATATTTTAAAATTAAATTTATTTCAAAAACAAAAAAAAAAATGTCATGAAATATCAAATCTAAAATTACCTCATATAGTTTGAAATGCAAAAGTGTAAAGTAAGAACTTCTACCATAGACAACAACTAGATAGGTAACTGAGAGCCAAAAACCTAAGTCTGTTGTCAAAAACCTAATTCATGAAAATGTATTGCATGTATTTTGTTATTGTATCACCCGTATGTGTGAAAAGAGAGTAATTTTTCCATATATATTACTCTCTCCTTCCGTTCTATGTGTTTATTCTATGACTTCTACCTTCTAAATTATTTTGTTTTTGGTTCTGCTAAAGTGCTCTACATTGTGAATACCGCTAATATTTCTTTATACAAAATACGACCTATTGAAATATTTTCAAATTGTTTGCTGGGTTAAAATATCTACATTGAGTGTAGTTTTTTACTTTTTCATTGCATTTGTGTTATGTTTTATTCTTTTTGGAAGATTTCAGTTAGAGTTTTCAAAATAATCCTCTTTGTATTAAAGGTTGTAATTTTTTGTAATTTCTCTTATTTATAGTAAATTTTAAAGTAATATTTTTTAAAAAACAATCAAATTATGCAGTTAAAAAATTGATTTGTATTTTATTTATTGTATAATTTCAATAACTTATCATCACACAGTCAGTCAGTCATTGCAGTCATCACAAACAGATGGTGTCTCCAAATAAAATAAAAAGATTACTGCTTTTTTAAGGGTCTCACGTCGACAACAAAGTAAGTACACGAGTAAACTTTTTTTTTGAAGGGGAAAAAATGTTAATAAATACTTGTAATATTATAAAGAAATCATAAAGCGCGATTTGCTGTTTATAATAATATAGAAAAGTTAAGGTTCTTTTGCGTGTGTCGCAAACCATTATGATGGAATAAAAAATATATTCAAGATGTTGACTCTGAATTATATGTATATGTAGGTACAACAAAAAAATACAAAAAATTATTGAAATAAAATAATTGGGTGACATTTGTGTATCAATTTGAATGGCATGTTGTTTATCAGCATGGAATAAACAAACAGTATTAGGGAATAAATACGTTGTAAACTGCGTTGTAAAATGGAATTATTTTCAGGAATGGTAGATAAATATGACAATTTAAGACAAATTTCGAGTGCTACTTACTACAAAAAAAAAACAACAAAAAAAACAATAGAAAGAAATAAAGTATAGTGGGTCAAACCGGAATATATCATACCCTACACTGAGTATATCATCGAAATATCTTCAAAATTACGACCTGGACATTATTAAATCTATTTTAAGTTATTGGGCTAATATTTTTGGGTATTACCCTCCCTTCTATGCTGGTGTAGGGTATAAAAACTGAACTAATCGGACTAAAATGGTTCCCATTGTAACAAAAATTCAATGTGTGTTTTTTAAAATAGTCTGACTGGAAATCATACTGAGATTTTAAATTGAAACCCAAATAAATTTCTAGACCATAAATATAAACTTAAATTCTTGTATTTTTCGTACGTACTTCTTAAGATAGAACTGTTAGAAAAAATAGTGTTTTTTTCACTTTAAATATTTTATTTAAAATATACAAAACAAAAAACTTCTTTTTTTCTCTACAAATATGCTTATTTGATATTCTTTTTGTAGATTTTTTTTTTTAATTTAAAATATTTCATTTTTACAACTTTTGTTTGCACTTCCGTTTTATAGGAATAACACAACAAATACAAACAGACCAAAACATACATACAAATGCTAAATACACACACACATTTGCATAAACTCACAGTATAATATTTTTGATTACATTGAATCCTGTTTAGACAGCCTGAAGTTTCATGATTTATAACAAATAAACTCTACAAATATTCAAAAATCCGTATATAAGGAGTCGGGTGTACTCATACAGTTTGAGCTGAAAGTTTAGTAAAAATATGCTTTAGTTTTTCTCCATTTCTCTCGTATGAATTTTATTTTTATTTTTTTTAGAACATAACAACAAAATATGTTGTTGATTTTGTTGTATATTTGGTTTTTTTTTTGTTGTTGGTATTTTTTTGTAAAAATGCTTAAGGATTTCCGTCAATGATTTTTCCAATATATACATTGATATTTTGATTGATTGATGGCTTTATATTTTTGTACTATTGAACGCTATGCAAAATCTTTTTCTTAAATTTTATTAAACATTTAAAATTAATTCTTTTAAATTGATTTTGAAAATTAAAGAAAAATCTTTCTGTTTTAATTAAATATGCAGTGTAAAACACTTGATTTAGTTTATTAACAATAATTACCCAAAATAATATTATTAAATATTTATGCAACATCAAATACCTTTAAAACATATTCAAAATATGTATTTGTAAATATGCATATGTGTATATTAGGGTGGCACCAACCAAATTTATGTTGGCTGTTACCATTTGAGATTAAATTTTAATTCATTCTAAGGTAAAGTTTCTTAAAATTTTTGTCCTGGTGTTAGTTTAAAGTAAAGCCAGCTAAAAGGTCATTTTTCAAGATTTTTGTGAATTTTTTCATATTTCATCATGTGAATTTTGCAAAAAATATTAAAAGAAAATATAGTTGCTTAAAACAAGGTTGGCTACTGATTCATTTGAATTTGGAGAAGAATTCAGATACGGCATAGATAACACTTTTCAAATACCTTTCTCATGATACCAATATTATATGTTTCCTTTTGAAAGAAATATGAAAAAATTGTAAAAAAACCCTTATCATTTCCGTACAAACGGGCCTACCCTAATGTATATGCGTTATTGATTTACATTTTAATATTTAAATAATTTTATAAGGAATTTCAAAAATCTATAAATACATTTAAATGTGAATGTATGGCAGAAGGGACTGTAAACTCATTCGAATATTGTATTTATTTATAGCCGTATTGTTAGTTTTTGCGTGAAGATGTGTGTAAAGTTTCAAACATTGTTTTAGGAAATAAAATATACATAGTAATATTATTTTTGTTTGTGAATATTTTGGCAATGAACCTGAAAAACGATAGTGCAATTACTTTTTACTATGTGCTTTTAGATACACATGCAGTATGAAAATTAAAAGCTGAACATAGTTGAGAACAGTCAAATCTTGATTGGAATTTCTGTTAAGCATGATAATATTAAACTTCTATTTTTTAAGCCGCTAAATCGTCTTTCATTTCGCTGCTTTTGGATGAATCCTGCTTCTCTCAAACATTATGAAATTGCTGCTAGAGTAGCTCCCAATGATTTTCCAAGCTCTGGTTGAGTTTTACAACAATCTTCGTGGTGTAATGAATCCAATTCTTTGTATTCCGTATCAAAATCACCACTTCTGAACCGCACAAACACACTTTCTCGCACTTTGAAACCGATGTAACCCATTCACCATAAGCTTTGCAGAGCAATCGTTGTGCCTCAGCGGCATTTTTTTTGTTTTCTTTCAAATTAAAGAAGTAAAGTAAAAACGTTATTCTTTACACTATAATGTTCAATAACTAAGTGAGAATAAATGACAGATACATACATATATACCCATTTAAAATGGCATAAAGGTTATTAAAAACGAATACCGCGTTCAAAAAACGCCAAGTATTGTAAATCCCGCATTTTTAAGTCATACATCCAATATATTTTCTAATGAAATGACTTTGAATGTTTGAATTGAATTTGTTATTATAACCTTCACCAGGAGTGGCAAGGGTATATGTATATAAGTTTTGTAATTTCTACATTTTTCATTTGAGACCTCACAAAGTACAGTGGTGGCCACCAATTTAAGACAAATACTAGAATTTTTTTCATCAACTGAATTTTAAGTGCGATAGAGCCAAAATAAAAGGACCTCTAAGGATATGAAATTTATTATTAATGTTTCTAGTTTCTGAAAAATGTTTGGAAAAATCGGTAAAACATATATGGACAAGTAAAACATATTTGGTCTGAATATTTTATAATAATAAAATTATAATGATATAAATGTGAGAAAATATGTTTATTTAAAAAAAAAAATTTTTGGTCGAGTTGCAGAAAAAATTGTATGTGTTCATGGTGAATATGTATGAATTGACACAGTCGAATAAAACACACTTGTGTGTTAAAACAGTCCTCATGCATACATATTTGTGGAAATATTTGAAAAAATAATTGACAATTACATGGAATTTAGCAAACAATTTTTGTCTTAAATTCCTGGCCACCACTGTATATATATTCTGGATCGTTATAGATAGCGGAGGTAATATAGCCATGTCCGTCTGTGTGTTGAAATCAACTTGCCGAAGCCCCCGATCATCCCGCTCGTTTGCTATTTAAAATCGAGAAAATCGGTCCACAAATTGATGAGATGTAACGAAAAAACCAAGACAACCTCGATTTTTTACCTATTTTTGACATATATCTGGATTAATAAGTCATTAATATAGTCAATATGGATATCTAATGATAGATATTTCAAAGACCTTTGCAACGACGTATATAAGACTCGGAATAATATTTTTTAACCCGATTTTTTTTCACTAAATATTAAAAAAAAAAATGTTTAAAACTAAAACAAAATTTTTTGAGAATAAAAAAAAAATTTTAAATTTTAAAAAACAAGTGGAAAAAAATTTAAATTTTGTTTACCTAAAAATATTTAAAATTTGTATTTTAAAGTATAATTTTGATCCAATTTACTTGTTTGGAAAAGAATTATAGACATATCGCTCAACGTAATAATTAAAAAAGCCCAAATTTCGAGTTAATAGCACCATAGTAAATAAGTTGTGTTAATAACTGACAAAGTCTTGTGAACGTTTTGACATTTGTAACAATAAATCTATCATACTCCGAAATTATGAAAATTTTTATAAAATTTTGATAAAATAAACTGAAAGATTTTAACACTGAGAATGCTCACCAATTACTTCTAGGCTTCATATGATTTGCAACAAAATACCATTGAATTGATCTTGCATATTTTGGTATAATTGCATATTTTGCTTTTATATGCATATAATTTATTATAATGAATATCTGATAAATATTTGAATTGAAACTGTTTACAAAATAGTTTTTTATTAGTACCAGAACTTAAATGTTTTGTTTTGGTAAATGTGTTAAATTGTATAGTGCATTTATATCTGATTTTCTAGTTCATGTTTTAGCTGCATATTTCCGTTTTTTTTAGTATATGAAAAAAATCTCAGCTTATGACCCACTTGCGGCTCAATTACGAAATGACTGATGTAGGATTCTCCATAGGAGCGTAGTTACTTGCTAGATCAATGTTTTATTTAGCATGTTTTAATGTGAATTATTAAAATTTTGCTAAAATATTCATTAGCTTTATTTTGTTTATCAATACCAAATCATTTTACTGATTCATAGCTTAATTAATCCATATTGCACTGTAGTTATGAACTATTTGAATAAAATGTCTAAAACTATTAAACAATTTGGTAACAAAATGCCATGCACTTATTAGAAATATGTATGTATGTATGTGCGAATATCTGCATATTTAACTAGCTATCTATGTGTGTATGTATAATACATATACCTACGTACATATATCTATATCTATGTAATGTCCTTTTCAGATATGGTCGAATGAACACCAGCAAACATCTAACGGAAATAGTTAAAATACAATACATACCTAGACATGTTGTAGAAACATGTTAACTATTTAAGAGGATGTATCTGACAAAATTTTCAAAATTACCATTTTCTAATGCACACATGTTTAGATCAGAAGTTAAAGTAGACTTTGAGTTAGTTTAATTGTTTGAGAAAATTTAAATGGTGGCAATATTTATTTTTATTTAAAACCTTCCAAATAGCATAATAAATGCTGAGTAAAAAAATAAAAAAAACATTTGTATTTGGTTATCTATTTGTGTGTGTTTACTTGACTACGTCAAATTCATATTGCTTGGATTATTTTGATATTCGCCAAAATTTGCTACTATCTGATATTTATCACAAAAATTTCCTACAAATTATCCAAAATTTGACTACTGATTGACAGTGTCGTTGAAAATGTGATTGAAAGACGGGACAATCAAATATATAAAAAAAGACAATTGCTTTTTAATATTTTATTATCATTATTTAGCATAATTTAAGTTATTGTCTATCAGTTTTTTTGTTTATGTGTCCATAATAGTATTATTAATTACGAACTATAGTTTAGACGACTATTCATACACATGTCAATAAAAGTGGCTACACATAAATAAAGGTATCTATTTTTTTATAAAATTCTCTGCATGTGAAGTATATGTAGTCCTTATATTTTGTGTGTTTTTTTCTATATTTTATATTTTGTTTAACCATAAACTATTTGTTTATTAATCTTATCAAAAGTTTATCAATATTTTTTTTTCATAAGTTAAACGTTTAATCGTTTGTTATCTAAACTGTTTTATACTGAAGTGTAGGTTAGTTACCAAAAAAGGAAGGGTTGTTGTAATACTCATTTGATTATTTATCAACATCAACATCATCATGTCAAATATGTAAATACGTTTGTCATATTTCAAGTGCTTAAAGTGTAAATAGTATTTTCATCATAAGATACTCACTGCTGCTCCTATATAAATACATATATTGTTTTTGGAAGTTTGGGGGAGTTAGGTAGGATTAAAGCCACATTGTTATTAAAGGCTTTTCAAGTGGATTCTTAGAATTTGAATGTGAGTTCTATTTTCAGTTTGATGCGTAGGTAATTTATCATAATTATGACAGAAAAGAAATCATATTTAATAATAGTTTAGTAAACATGGAAACAGATTTTGCCAACTTTTATCTAATAATAGTTTTTTTTTCTTTATGGATTTGGAATATTAACAAAGTAGTTATTAGAGGTTTTCGTTAGTAGGCTTTTTACAAATTCAAAATTTTCCAAATATGGCAGGGCAAATTAAGGGCGATTTTAAAATATTAAATTTCAATTAAGCAAATCCAAACTGTTTTAAACTTTTAATGCTGTCGTTTTTAAATAGATATGAACAAAATCCTTAGTGGCTTTAAATAGAGTTTTCATTTGGAACAGTGGAACTTATATTTTTAATTGTATAAAACTTTAGCAGCAATTAATTTAAAAATTTTATTTAAGATGACTATCTTATATAATCAATATTGAGTTATTTGCCAATTACAATGTTGTGCTACATATAATGGGATCGTTCCTAATTCATTTGCTATATATCTTAAAGAAAAATTAAAATTTTAATGTAATAATATTCCAAGGTTTAATTTAACTCTTTGCGGTTTAGTGGTCACTTTACTAACCACCTTTTCTATAGTCTTTAAAACATAGTTTATTGGCATTTTGCTCAACAATTATGTTTTTTGAAGTCATCGTTTATGTTTTTCTTTGCAAAACTTTGCCGTCAGGATGCTGTGGTTAGATAAATAGATATATTCATTTGAAAATATTGTAAAAATCAATTTTTCTTTCACGCATTCAATAAAAAATGCACAGAATGTTTATTGTTAATTGAATTCAGTGTTACTTTGCTATTTCGTTTGTTTGGTCAGAAAATTTAGTCAAAAATATTCGATTTCCAAAAAATTTATGCGAAACGAAAATTTGTATCATAGTTATTTTTAATGCCAACCGCCAGGCTGGTTGGCTATTGGCAAACCCCTTTCCAAAAAAACCCTTGGAATTCGTTGATTTTTTTTTGTTTTGATTTATTTTTTTCTTACTTTTTATAATAAACTAACCTTGATTAACGTAAAAATGCAATTCATTTAATTTTAAACTTATACACAAACAAGTAAGGAAGTATGGTTGGTCAAGCCCGACCATATAATATAATTTTAAAATTTCAATAATTTTTATTTTTGAGTGATTTTCGGAAGTGGGCCTTATATTGGGTCTATGACCAATTATGGACCGATCACCATGAAATTATCACTCAGAAAGTGATTCTAAGTCGATCGATATACTTTAAGGTGGGTGTTAGACTAATATTTTTAAGCGTTACAAACATCTGCACAAACGCATTATACCCTCCCCACTATTATGGTGTAAGGGTATAAAAAGGAATACAAAACTGGTCCCGTAATTGGCTCCTCAGGGGTAGTGAGGTTACGGAACTACCATGAAATTAACCACATTTGTTTCAAATACATTGATAAATTTTCAAAATTTTTACACAATACTGCTTATTTTATGGGCCACGGAGAGTAAAAAATTCTCATTCTACCTGGTCTTACTTTTAGTCTAATTGATATTTTTAATGCAAAATATTTTGTGGAATACTTATTCATAAGTGTTTGTACAGATTTTAGTTTCAATCTGAAATTTACTGGAACAAAATAACCTTGCTCTGATAAGATATAAAACTGATCATTTCATTTTCGCATGAGAATAGCAATAATTTCTTCCATACGGATTTCTAATTAATAGTTTCGTTTATAGTTGATTATTTTGTTTTCTCGAGAGGAGAACAAGAATTTCTTTTACACAGATTTTTAATTAAATGTTTTATTTTCACAAGAGTAGAATGAGAAATATATCAAATATTCCCTAATTGTTTTGTTTCAAATTGCATAAATGATGTTCATAGTTAATTTGTTTTAAGAGTGATTTGCTCAATTTTGTTCTATTTTTAATCCTTTAAATAAAAATGGTATAATATTTATCCCGTGATTGCCGCTTTCGGCAGTTTGTTGCAGGTTAGGGAACTATTCCTGAACTAGACCACATTTGTTTCATATTCATTGAACAATTTTCAAAATTTTACCAGAATTGGCTCGTAATCCTCTTTACACGAGTTACGGGACTATAGAGAAATCGACAAAGATTTACCGCAGAGTAAAATTTTTTTATTTAATTGATATTTTTTACGCAAATTGTATTGTGCGAAATACTAATTCGTAAGTGTTTGTACAGATTTTGATTTTCTTAATTTTAAATGGCATCGTTCTTAAAAAAATCACATCTAATAAATAACTATTAAGCCAAAAATGCTTGATATTGATGAGAACCTAAAATGTTAGAAACATCGCCTCTCGGAGTCTCATCGGAAACTCGCCTCTCAAAGACCTAACTCAGTTGTCAAAAACCTAAGTTGTATTTCGAAAGCACGGCATTAGAAATTAAATGAATGAATGGAAAGTCAAACAAACAATTATTTTATAAAACTTATTTTATTTATTTCAATAAATAGATATTTAGTAGCAACCGAATTTCTTGCCAATCGAATGATTCGGTTGCACACAAACAATTGTTCGGCTCTATCAACTGAAAGTCAGTTGATAAAGAAGAATTTCAGTTGAAGCTGCCAATCTTTTGTTAACCCTTCTAAAATTTTGTAGCCACAACTATAAAATTCGGCCACTGAGTTAGAATCATTCGATTGGCAACAATGTCGGTTGCCATTACGAATCTGTTTATCTGTGTATCTATTCTTGCTTAATTACTTAAGGTGTAAAAATATTTTGTAATTTTCACCCGTACCTTTTAGGAAAATTTATCGGTATTTTACACCATAGATATCGATTTGTTAAAATTATGGGACTAATTCCCGCAGATAAATTTACCTAAAATGTAACTTGACATTAATTTCAAATCAAAATCTGTGGGTAAAAAATTACCAAATATTTTTACTCCATAAGTAACTATGCACTGATAGATAAATATTTGTTGAAATTACGGGCATAAGTCTAGGAATACTTCAAAGAATACAAAAATACACCAAATTACTGTGTTTGGTTTGAACCACAGTGCTTAAGAAATTCAGAAGCGCAAACAATTTTTCTAAATTTGTTAGGTTATTTTTACAAAAGCTCTAGGCTTTTTTTCTTTAAATAAATCATTAACACCTACAAAAATTAAATGAAATCCTGACTGATTTAGACTACATACTTTACTCGCTTTCAGGATTTTCTTTTCCTTTATCCATTAAACTGGTTAATAAAATGTTTAACATCTTTGTTAAAAGTTTGTGAGTAGAAAATTCACTCACAAACCCTTTTTTAACTTTGGCGAGCCTTTTATTTACAAACAAACACCTGGCAAAAGTATTTCAAATAAAAATTTTAACCAAGAAAATAAATTAAGGTAAAACATACCAACACCTAAAGTTTTAAACCAAAAATGTTTAAAGATACCAACAACAAACAACCAACAAAAAAAAAAACGCAAACTCACATAAAGATAAACAATTCAAAGATGCAGTTTAGTTTAAAAATGCAAAGGAAATGTGAGAAGTGGCGAACAGCCTGCCTAATTCAAGGTGAAGTGAAACACAATAAAAATTAAAGGAAACTTTTTGGCAACTTTTTAACTACTGTCTGTTAAAAGTCTGTGAAAATAGAGCAGGGATAGAAGAGTAAAATATGTATTACATGCGAACTAAAAATAGTAAAAGTTCAACAAAGAAAATAAAAGACAAAATGATAAAACTATTTTTGGAATACATACCTGTGCGTCCATTGCATTCTAAGGATAATTTTGAGCAAGATGAAAGTAGTGTAGCAGAATTTGTACAATTATTCGAGGATGCTGTTGATGCCGAGGAGGTGATGGAGACTGAGGCAGGAATGGCAGACGTAGCATTTTGTTGAGTCGTAGTAGAACAATTACTAGACGACGATGACTGCTGCTGCTGCTGTTGGTGTTTGCTGTTATGGCTGTTACTAATTGTTAAATGTAATGAGGTGGAATTGGAGGTGGAGGCGGATAGTGAGGAGGAGGAGGATGTGGTGTTAGAGGTTTCTGGGTTAACATCATTACTTGTAGTCGTGGCAGAAGGTAGACATGAAGTTTGTGCTGTTAATGAAGCTATTGAGCAGGTGTTTAAGGAATTATTATGATTTTGTGGCGGACATGCTGCTTGGCTGGGTGAGGCAATCATTTGCTGTTGTTGTGAATTTGTCTGCTGCTGATGTTGTTGTTGTTGCTGTTGTTGTTGTTGTAAGTGTTGTTGCTGCTGGTGAGTCATGGTGTTAATGCTGTTTATATTTTGTGGGGCAGGATTATCCAAAAATCTGGCACCACCATGATTTTGCTGATGAGGATACAATGAAGCGCCATGATTTAAATTTGTAGGCATGGGATAAAATTCCAACATTTTAAGAAATATAATAAATATATTCTGTTTTTTTATAATTGACTTGTTTCGTTTTTTTTTTGCACTAAACTTTTTTACAAATTGTAATATTTTTATGCACAAATTCCATTTATAAGTGTAATTATTCCTTTTGATTTATACCTATAATATTTTTAAAGATTTCTTTTTTCAAGTTTTAGGTTTTTGTTTTCTCACAACTTTAAAAACACTTTGAATAATTTTCGTAAAATCGTTTAATTTCTTAATACGTTCTGTGTATATATTCTTTTTTTGAAATTTTACTCCGCGTCGTTCAACCGTTTTCATGTGCTGTCGTTTAACAAATGATCGACAATCAGAAAAATCAAAGCATTTTTACTTCGTTTGTGTACATTTGTGGGTCTCTGTCTGTCTGCGTGTATATTTGTCCATCAAACCGACAAAATTCCAATTGCAATGTAAAACCTCAACTAGAATTCAACCCTCTCAGAAAAAGGAACAAAAACAAAAAAGAATCAGCAAAACAGTTGTTGTTGTCATTTATTTTTCACTTCATTTCATAATTCCCTTTGATGAAAATATAGTCCACACAATACAACCACTCAATTGTGAGTGCTCTCAAAAAAATCCCTAAAATTCCAACCCCCTTTCATTCATTCAATCGTAGTGATAATAAGGGTTTGTATTTTCTAATGCCACACATTCTCTTTTTTTTGCGTTTATGCGCAGTGATATTATACTCAAACTTCTTTCTATTGCATAGAAAATTTCTCCTCTTGCTAAATTGCACTCATCTGTGTTTTCTCTCCACAGCTCTGTTTAAAAGAAATGGTGAAATAAAATAGTTATTGAATTCAAACGTTAGAGTATAAATAGTTAACCTAATTGTTTTTGTTGTTCTATGAGTACATGTTCTTCTACTAACTTTTTGATGATCATGTCAACAATTTATTAAAACGAAAATATTTCTTTTCGTAAGAATATAGTTGCCAATAACTGATAAATTCACTGAAATTTTTTGTTGGGGAATAAGCTACTTCCTATGCGCATTTCAATGGTTGCTTAGGCCAGATCAAAAACTAAAATTTCTCATTTTACTTCATTTTAACGTATGTGCATGTACAAATCTATATAAAGATATAAGTTTTTGTTCGTAATAGTGTTTTGGTTTTGGAGCCACTTCCTTAGTTATATATTTTAGTCAACTAAATTAAATACTATGTCGTGTTTATAAACCAGTTAAACCGAAAATCGGATTTTCTTCTAAATTTCGGTTGTTTGCGGTTAACCGGTTTTTATCACACAGTTAAACGGTTTTTAAAATTTAGCACTAAAATCAATAAATGTCATGTTTTGCTAAATTTTGTATTTATATTCAATGTTTTGCACAATATACCAAACATTGACTCTGGTTTAAAATCTGAACTGCTGATATATAAAGCCCTTTCAATACAATTAATCAAGCATTACAATTGTTGAAAATAGCAGAGGACGATGATTCATGTACATATAAATCATTATCTTTTTTTGCATAAATTTGACTGATTAGTGTGTTTTGTTCTTTACATTTTATTTTATTAATCATTATTAAAATTTATTAATTATTTTCAAGTTTTTAGCTTTTATTTTGAAACATTCACAGAAAAAAATTACGTTAAATTAATTTTCATATTAATTACCATATTCGTTAATACAATTAATTTTTTAATTAAAAATACGGTTTTATGTCTGGCCTATTATACTGGAATTTTTTCAAGCGAATCAGTTGCATTCAGTACAGGTTCCGAATCTATAGGATAGTATCTATATTTTTTAATCTCGATTACCGTTAGTTCTAAAATACCGTTACGGACATATCTTCAATTAGTTACCGTAACAGTCGAAAGTCTAAAAAATCTAAGAAAACATAGTAATACCATCTTGGTGAATTATTGTAAATTTTATTTAAGTTTAATTTTAATTAAGTCATGCTAAAATTATCATTGCACTGTATTTTTTTTTGGAAATTTTTAATTTAAAAAGATTCGATAGCTCGTGAGCTGCTTTTGAGTTAATTTGTGCTTGGGTTCGTAGTTGTTATTTAAAAAAAATTACCAAAAATTCAGTTCTTATCTTAATATCAAGACATTTTTTATTTAGATAGTATTTGAAAATATCTACAAAAGACCTCGCTTACATGTCTGGGTTATGTAATTTACTTAAAGAGATATTATATTTGGTCATCCAAAATTGGCCAAGTGTAAAGAAAAATTTCAGATTTATCTAAATAGTTCTAAAACAGGAAAGATCCAATTATAAAAAAAATATTTTTGAAAGGCTTTAATACATACATAGTTTAAATAGATTAAAAGTTAATAAAATATCACAAGGCAGATCGTCCTCTTCTATGAAAAAACTATAAATATCTGTTTTTGGAATGTCTGTATTTAGGTGAAGACAATGGCAAGGTTAACCCATTGAATAAAATACCTTTCGATCATATAATTTAAAAATATTTTTTTCAGATATTTATCTTAATTCGTTCTAATTTTTAAATGTTCTTCACAAAAATCTCAAAATCATGAAATTTCAGTTATTTTTTTTTTAAACAAAAAGCTGCAATTTTTCAAAATAATTCGAACAGAAAATTGCAGCAAGAATTTAAACAATTGAATAGAAGCTTAAAGGGCCCATTTTGAAAAAAAACGTCAAAAATAGTTTTTGATTTCTTAAAAAATATGTAAAAATTTGTTGTTATTTTCTTCGAAAGAACGAAGAATAACTATCTAAACTATTTGGGACACATTTTGGTAAGAACAATAGGTAATTAGTTAAATGGATGAGAAAAAACACCTGTTTGGCCAAAATGTCAAATTTTGACCCCTCATACTCAGAGAGTTCTTCGCCGATCTTGTTGAAAAATGTGTCTAACCTTGGTGCTAATTTCATCCCGATCTGAAGACATCGATTTCAAAAGTTGGTTCGCCCCATATATGTATTTATTTTATTTAAATAAGACCCCTTTCCTGTTGACACGCTACGTGCCACATTGGCCATTTTGCTAGATCGATTTGAGGTCGTTCGATTTGGCCCCGTTATGTATTTTCTTGTGGGGTTTTCTTAAGTCGCAGGTCTATGCGAATAAGCCATCGTCAAATTAAGGCTGATACCTGCGACTTAAGAAACCCCCACTAGAAAATGTGTAACAGTGCCGAATCGCACGATCTCAAATCGATCGTGCATAATGAAACTTGTTGAAACCAAATCTCGTTGGTGTCCATATCACTCAATTCAGGTCAAAAGAAATTGATAATCATCGACCTATAGCGCTAGCCGTTGCCGGTAATGTCCTGGAAAACGTCCGCCAGCCCAAAATCGACACAGTGACTTTTTTGGGATGCTTTGGAAGCTCTTGGATCTCATATGGTTTATTGTCGTCCCAAATTTGACAATTTTTTTTGTTGACATATCCATTCATCCAGAATTTGGCCTCATAGCTGACGATGATTTTTAGATGAAAAACTATTTATTCAACAATAAAGCCGCTATCAATTGTCAATGTTCGGAAGTTCTTATTGAAAGATCCTTTATAAATGTTGGTATCAAAATTTAATCACGATACATTTTTTAATAGCTTTTTTTAAAAATTGTATACTTTTTGGTTTTTGTAATATTAACCGAAAAAGTACAATTTTTAAATTTCATTTGGCATCCCTTTCAAGAAGCTTCAAAATGGACTTTACAGATTTGGGTCAGGATTAAGTTGTTATGCTTTCTAGAAATCAGGTAACACTAATGATCATATACTGCTATAAGATAAAATCAATGATTTAAGACTGTTTTAAAAAACGAACATTTGATCCACTACTATTCATATGCAACTGTTTCTAATATTTAAATTGGTATTACAAAGTAGCAATCTTATATTCGGCTTTATTTCTATGTTTATTGTTTAATATATTTATGTAAATTATTTGTAATAGTTTAGAAACATTATTAATGTTTTCAACTGATCACATTACTGTGTCAACGGGAATTGTTGTGTTTTATTTCAACACGGATACAATACACCACAAATGAGTTAAAAATCACTTCCTATGAACAATTTTCAAAACTCCGGAGACTTTTCGGGGCGATAATAGTACTTTTTCATTATTCCCACAACAATTGAGTTAAATTACTCAAACACATGCTGTATTAAGTGATTTGTTACAAATGCTCTCACCAGAGAGAACACGCCTTTTCTTTATTTTGATTGGTTGTTTTTTTGTTTTTTTTGCTTTTCAACTTCCCCTGAGTCAATGATTAACTGTAATTCACCATTAAACACACCATTTTTCCATGAATGTTATTTATGTGGTTGTTGTTGTTGGTTGAACGACTGTTGTTGTTGTCGTTTGTTTTTGTGTGTGTGTTTAATATCCTTTTGAGCATGTCCCTCAATTGTATGACGACAGACGACACAATAATAATGCACAAAAAACAAACGGCAACAACAACAACAACATTAATACGATGCAATAAGAACAAAAACAACTACATATAACAATAACAAAGGTAAAAGAAGAAAAAGAAGAGCAAAAACCAGTTCTAGTAAAAATTTGAATTTTGTTTATTTGTTGGCTTTATGCTTCACTGACTTTTTAATGGGCATTGGTTCGGGTTCTTTTGGCTTTTCATTCGCATTCATTCAAGCATTTACAACAAGATCGTACTTTAAACGTTTTTTGCTTTATTTTTTGGTCGAAATGCTAACAATAAAAGCATAAAATAACAACAAAAAAACATATTTTTTTTGAGAGAAAAAACTTTTACAAACGACATTTGAGTATGTCATCATCATTGTCATTTAGAATCCTTGTGAGTGTTTGTGTTGTTGCTGTTTGACATTATTTTGTTACTGGACATTTTTGTTGTTTTTTTTTTATCAACTTTTACAAAGTAAAGGAAGTTTGTAAACGATTTTAAGGCAAAAACTAAAATAAAATGGTGGCCTTGCTTCAGTTTCATCTTTCTTGTTTCTGTAGTACTTTTTCCTTTTCTTTTTATTCGGTTTCATCGTTTGACTTTTCCTTCTTGAAAGTTTTTCTTATTTTATTTGTTTTACTGTTTTTTGTTGTTGTTGTTCTGTTCTATTTTGTTTTTATTTGTTTATTTATTTTTGCTTGTATTTTTGCGGCTGTATGCTTGAGAGGCTTCCAAAAAGAACCAACAAAAACAAACTAAGAAAATATCCTCAAGTATGACTTAAATTGCTGAGAACGAAACAGGGTCACTGGAATATTGTTAAACTTAAAACATTAGTTGATTGAATTGATTTGTCAATATTTTAAAATAATTTCAAATGTATAAATACGAACCAAAAGACGGGACTCATATTTACTTTTTTTATATTTATTTTGAATTAGAGTCAACTTGGATAATATTAACCAATGCCGCATCGGCTGTGAAGTTTGGAAATGTGTTTACAAGAGGACACATTTGGATTTCTCCCGAACATTACATAACCCAGGCCACATGTAAAAGAGAATGCGACAACAAATTTAATCGTTGGGCAATTATTTTAATACAATGCATTTCGATGCTCATTAGTACTGAGTCAGTACTCAATCTTTTTCCGGTACACAATACCAAAAATAACTACTCAATATTTTTAGAGTTGCATTTTTCACTACAACTCGGAAACAACGCGGAATTAGGTTGTACTTGTTAGTGAATTTAGATGAAACTTCCGAAAAATATTTCATAAGTTCAGAAGACTTATGAAATAGCAAAAAAGTTGTCGAATAATTTTTTTTATGGAAATTATGACCCAATAAACTCAGAACAGCCATCAGAAACTAATTTCCAAATTAAGTTTAGGAACCAGGTGCAAAAAGGTGAAGAGCGCCTCAGGGCATTGTTGACGGTTTAGGTGTAAACAAATATTTTTAAAAGGATTTTATTAAAAAACTGATGAAAAAATATATTAAATATTTAAAATTTTTTTTATTTTTTTTAAATTGTACATGCTAAAATTATGACATCACTCACAAAACAGCTGACAGAACAAAAACTAAAATTCAGAATGCAGGGTAATGTTAAAAAAACTGTAACTAAAGTCACAGTTAAATTTAAAACAACAAATTATAATTACTTTTTGAGATAATTGGTGTTTAGTAATGCATGTCTTGAGGCACTCTTGCGGGTTAGAGGGTTAAATTTAAGTCAAAATTATACATTTAATGTACTTGGAGTTTAATAAAATTACACTAATTTCCGAATGCATTTAAGAAAACGGCAGCATACCTTTTGTCTGATCACCCTGTATATAACAAATATTCCAAGAAGAAACTTGATTTTTTACCCCAAAAAAGTATAAATAAAACAAGTATAAAAGAAAAAAAAGAAGTTTTGTGCATGTGTACACTGTGAAAACGGAAGCTCAAAAGACAAACCAAACATGGCGCACTTCAACAATTTTTTTTTATTCCTTGCTACGACTTTTTATGCCATTTTGTTCATGTACAATTTTTTCTTGTAGTCCTTTCGTAAACGAGCAAGATGTAAACGTGTGTGTATGCATATCTATGACGATGTGTCACCGTGAGTTTGCAGGAAAATGTTTGTTTGCATTTGGTATGCAATACCAGTTCTTGTAGTAGAAGTCGACCCACAGTGGAACCGAATATAAACAATTGTGATAAATATGTATGTTTGTATTTAAGGAGAGGTCTCATATCTAACAATGCTATAATCCTAAGAGTCGGTTAAGCCGAACTGCCGCGCCGTGAAATATTATCACATTATGACAACCTTATGAATTGACCAAATATATCATTATTATATTTGTTTTTGCATGAAAAGAATAAAACTTGTACTTAAAACTAAAAAAAATCTTAATGCTTGATTTTGGTATTTCGAACGTTTGGGAAACGAAACGAAAATGATTTTTTTTTTTGGAATAAAAACGTTACATTAATAGATAGAAATGCATTTTAAATTCTTGAATTCAGTGATGCCTACTCGAAAAATTTAGTCCTAATAACGGAATTTTCTAGTTGTAGCTCCAAATTTTAGATGGGGCTACAAAAAGTTTAAGTTTATTATGGTGATCCTTATTTTGTACCTTTTAATGCATCCAAGGTGTAAAATTCTTCTGTGTCATCTAAAAATCAAGTTCAGAAAATTGTAGCATAATCGGATAGCGTTTATAGGTTGCATATTTAATCGAAGTTTCGATTTTTGGGTCAAAGTAACAATATTTAAAAAATAATAATTTTGAAAAAAATCCCATTGAAATAAGTTTTTGTATTTTAAGAAATTTATTACAAAAAATTTTAAAATGAAAAATTTAGAATTTGAGACACACGTATTCGTAAAATTTTAGGATTTTTATTGGTATCAAGTTATAATGGATTATCAATGTCAAAATGAAATACAAAAACTAATTTTTATTTTGCTCGAAATTTCGAATACAATTTGCAACGTCTTAACGTTTTTAGATTTTGCTCAAATTTACAACATTTACCTTTTAGATGAAGACAAGATGAGAACAATTTTAGACCTTGGGAGCAGTAAAATTTTAAAATTTACAAAATAAGGGCATTCAAAAATTTCGATAGAAAAATGGAATTAATTTTACAATAAATTTTCTACATAGATTTGTCGTTCCTTACTAAGTTGATTGTGTTATGTTTTATATTTAAAACATTGAATTCAAGATTATATTTTTTTAATTCTTCTAATACCAATATTGTTGCCAAAAGTTTTTAGTGGACGATTTTGGTTCGAAAATACTTATGGTCAACAAGGCAACATGTACATTAGGGCTATAACCAAATATTGGCCCTAGCACCTCACGATGGCAAATGTTGTGTTATTTACGATAAAATTTATTTCGGGTCATTTTGCAATAAAAACCTCATCCACAAAAACGATTTTTTAAACTAAAAATGTTCTCAAATTTTTATTACTTTTTTACAGTAAAGCAGCGGATTCTTTCCCGTTACCACAAATTTTATATACAAAAAAAAATAAAAAAAATATATTCAAACATTATCGCGTTTTGTGGGTGAACTTTTTTGTCAACCGCGAGTAATACCATTTTTATACCCTTCACCTTCGTGAGAAGGTTATATATAAGTTTGTCATTCCGTTTGTAATTTCTACATTTTTCATTTCCTTATAGATATCGGAGTCGATTAAGGCATGTCCGTCTGTCTGTCCGTCTGTTAGTTGAAATCAATTTTCTGAAGACCCCAGATATCTTCGGGATCCAAATCTTCAATAATTCTGTCAGATATGCTTTCGAGAAGTTTGCTATTTAAAATCAGCAAAATCCGAATAACGGAGATATGAGCAAAAAACCGGGACAACCTCGATTTTTGATCTATATATGGATTACTAAGTCATTAATATAGACAATATGGATATCTAATGATGGATATTTCAAAGTAAGTTGAACCTACAATGGGTCAAAATCGGGAAAAATATTTTTTGACTCGAATTTGTTTTTCATCAAAAAATTTATTTTGTCATAATTTTTTTTTCCAAAAAAAAACAATTTAGAAAAAATTTTTTAAAAAAAATTAAAAAACAATTTTGAAAAACAATTAAAAAAAAAAAAAATTTTCTTTACCTAAAAATATTTTAAAGTATAATTTGGTGAAGGGTATATAATATTCGGCACAGCCGAATATAGCTCTCTTACTTGTTTTTTAAAAAAAATTTTAATGGTCTATTCGGCTATGTTAGGGCCACTTTGAAATTTGCAAAAAAGTTATTGCCCTAATGTACATATTCGTACCTACATATTTGTTGTGGCATTGTGTTCTAGATTTAAAATTCAATCTACTTTCACACAGACACGTATTGTCTTGCGTTAACATGTCTTGATTTGGTTGAGAACATACATGTGATCCAAATTATTTTGTGGGCTGGTTTTTTTTTTATTCTACATCTTCTGCTGCTCCTTGTCAGTTGGCAACATCGAACAACTTCGATGACTCTTATTTCTTTCAAGTTTTTGTGTAGAAAAAATATTGAAGAATCTTTTCGTTGCCTTTGAATTGTTGGTGCTTTTGTTTTTAACTTGTTTATTCAACTTTGTGAAAACTTTATTTACCGTTTTATAGCAAACTTACATATAAACAATAGAATATAAGAAAAAATGTATATAAACAAAATATTAAACAAAAAATGTTTATAAGAACAAGAATACAGACAAACAAAATTTTTAAAATATTATGTAGCAGAAACAAAAGGAATCAGATGAAAAGTAGATTGATTATTGCCGAAATGTGAATACACTTTACTAGAGAAAGTCTCAATAAAAGTTTGCATCTATATTAAATATAATAAATATTAAAGCTTTAAAGGAAATAATATTTTTTGAGATTTTTGTGTTTTTTTTTATTTTACAAACGCTTCAGAAACTACACACAACCTTTAATTTCCCAATAGCGCTGCATATAAACAAAAAAGTTTGTACAAGAAACAAACTTAAAAAAGGAAATGTTTGCAAAAATAAACAAGTAAAATATAATATAAGATTCGGCTGTGACGAATCTTATATACCCTTCACCAATATAATACTGATACCGATTTTTGTACATTTTGTATAAAAACATTTATTTTTATCAAATTTACCAAATTATTCTATAGAAATGTATGTATTATAGAGCCATATTCGGGGTCGATATTTGTATGGATGCTAGGAGAAATCATGGACCAATTCTTACCATTTTCTTTACAAATTGTTATCTTTCTTTAAATATATTTAAAGTAAATTGCAAAAAAGTTTTAAAAAACATCAACTTATTTCGATGTTGTCTCTTATTTAATTGATCGATTTCTAATCAACAAAGAATATTTGGAGGCAATATCATCTAAGTTCTTTCATGTACCGTCAGACGGACAGATCGTTTTAGAATTTCATGGGTCTGCAGTGAATATTTCGATGTGTAACAAACGGAATGACTAAATCAATATACCATACATATTTTTGGTGGTGGCTATAAAAAAAAGTTATAGAAGGGAAATAAAAATTTGAGAAGAAAAAGTCAAGAATTTTAAGAAAAGAAAAGTTTAAACAACAAAAAAAAATGTTTTCAACTTTTTGAAACTAAATGATCTAAATAAACTTTCGGATTTATTGAAAGGTGTTTCAATGTCTTCAATGTTCGATGGAAAATAATTTGATATTGTGCTAATACTTTTTTAATTACCAGCATTATAAAGAGCAATATTTTAAAAAAAATATATAATTAAGAACATTTTAAATAATCTATACATATATGTATTTAATATAAATATTAAAATGTTAATACAAATTTTTTAAGGCGGCATGAAATAACCCCCCACGAAATAATTCCCCAAAAATAAAATGAAATAACCCCCCAAAAATTAGTACAGAGAGCAACAACAACGACTTTTGGGGTGTTATTTCATTTTTTGGGGTATTATTTCATTTTTTTAATTGGGGGACAACTTGATTAAGATAGAACTTGAGGATATAATACAATTTGTTATAAATAATTTAGATAAAGTGAATAATTCATTTACTAAAGAATTAGTTACTCATTTTAAAACCCGACATAAAAAAGTTCTTAATAAGTTTATATTGTACTTGAATTCAGGATCCAAAACGGAAACTATAGGGTTAGCTGGTCAATTGTTTTTTAGATTATTCGGGAATATTTTTGATGAAAATTCAATGATGGACTTTGTTTTCGAATGTTTTTTAACATTATCAATACTTGAGTTGTTAACTTTAACGTTATTTTTTGTTTTTCAAAACTTCATTCTTTACTTTCTTAAAAAAATTTAAATAATTCGAATAATTCGATTAATTTTAAACGTTTGATCGAATTATTCGAACAATTTAAAATGTCTTATTCGATTTATTCGTTTTATTCGAACAAGAGAAAAATCGAATAATTCGAATACCCTACTATCTATTCAAATAATGTCCTGGGTCCGGAGGCGACCTCCTGTTTGGTCGAACTACATATGAATTGTTCTAAATCAACAGGGTACTTGTTAAATTCCAATTCAACTACTTAATAATTTGTTGGACTTCCCTAGCTTTAGATGGGAATTAGATGCCATTCGCAAATATGAACAATCTTGCAAAAGTGAACTGGCCTGGTTTTAATTAATTCATATTATCGCGAGTGCACTGTCCTTTTAAAATTATTCGATAATTTTAAAATAATTACTTTTATTCTTAGATAATTATGTACATTGTTTAAATAACAATTTATGCCAATAACACGTACCCCAAATTTTCTATTTTATAAACAAATTCAAATAAATATTGTAAAAGAAAGTTTTAACAATTGGACATCTGAGAGTAAATGAAAAAAGGTTAGATAAAATTTAATATAATTTTGTAGTTACGAAAATAGACAAGATAACAAATAAAACAACATCATTAAATTTGTCAATGCCTTTTGTAGTTGTCATTGTCATTAAACCCTTTTTAAACTGCAATTAATGCCAACTGATCCACAAAAAAACACACAAAGTCACAGCTGCTGAGCTGAAAGAAGTGGGATGCAATGTCAATATTGCAGCGCAAACACAAAAACTCACAGAGGCAACACAAACTAATTACATACATTTTTGTTTTTCATTTACGTTTAAATTTTTTATGAAGATTTTACCCACGAAAACCCACAAAAATTTGCAGCATCACTTGAGCTACAAGTGTGTAAACAATAGGGTATTCAATCGATTAACCGTTAATCGGTTAACCGATTAATTTTGAACGGTTAACTGTTCGAATAATTTGAAATTGCCGATTTTCAAATAACAAATAAACCGATTAATTTGTGTCGATTAACCGATTAACCGAAATTCTTTTTTTTTTGCACTTTAATAAATTTTTTTGTATTTATTTTTCCGTTTCAATTCAAATACAAATATAATTGACATATTTAATTTACATCTATTTGAAACTTTGTATTTCCATGTATAGACGAAACTTTTTTTGAAATGAGTGTTTTATCATAACTAAACGAAACTATTAAATTAATCAAAATCTAAAACAATCCAAAAAGGAATTTTCTTTATTATGCTTTTGATTTCTCCAACATATACAATCAGCGAGAGAGTTTTTTTTCAAGAAAAGTTTTATTAAATCTAAAGAAAAAATCGTTTAAATTATATTCTTTTTATAAAAGATTATTTCAGAAGATCTCACTAAAACCCTAAACAACTCACACATCGCTCATTTGCTGCAACAACGTCATAATTCAAAAAAAGTCGTTTCGAGAAAAACATCTTTGAATATTTTATGACATTTTACTATTTCTTAAATAAATTTTCAACAAATCATGTGATTTCAGAAATATAAATAGTAGATGTTAATATCTTTCTAATCTGTATTTAACCCAAATTTTTACTTATCAAATATACGAGAAAACATGAATTTTAATTTTGATGTTTACAACAAAAAACACTCTCACACAAAAAATAATTCACTTTTTTGAAAACAGATGAAACTATATGAAAGATTATAGAACAGCGCATATTTTGTATTACTCAGTTCATAAAACAAGGATTTTGAGTTATGACGTTGTTGCAGCAAATAGGCGATTGTTTACAAAAATGATCCCAAATAACTTATTTGCTGTTTTTTATGTTTTTGTACACAAAATTCGTTGTTGTATTTTCAATTTAAAATGAAAATAGAAATTATTCGGTTAACCGAATAATTTTAAATTAACCGATTATTAACCGAATAAATCTAAACCTCGATTAATTATTTGCTCGATTAACCGATTAAATCAGAAACCCGATTAATTGAACACCCTAGTAAACAATGAAGCGCAAGCGTGCAAACGCCAACAACAACAACATCGTTAATAATAACAACAACAAGCTACAACTAAACCATAGAAATACTCATCTGCCCCATGTTGCAACAAAAAATAGAATGTACAACAACACTGCAGTGCAACTGAAATGAAGACCACAGCAGGCCTGCTGTTTAAGAAGTGAGCTAATTTTTCAAACTCACAGCCACATGAAATGAAATCTTATGAAAATAAAACCAACCGTACTACTCGTCGTCGTACAACAAAAAATATTAAATAATGAATGTAAAGAATTGTTTGTTCAATATTTTGAAATGTGAACAAAAGCCATGCTCATCATCTCAAACATAGTTTTGTTGTATTGATACGTATTTGTTTAAGTATCTCTCTCTCTCTTGGTGACTCTTAATGTGTTAAAGGATTTACAACTGTGTAAGAAATATTTTCATTTCTACGTTTTCCATTGTGTTGATGTTTTGCGTTGTGGCAGCGAAACCGTGGCTCTGTAATAAAAGGATATTTTTGCAGATGCTTGAAAATAAAATCTATGTTTACACTCTTGCTGACTGACATCACCACTTAACCACCATGAATCAAAAAAAAAAGAAGATATATAAACTCTTAACCAAACGCAGGAGTAGAAGTGAGTAAATACTTCACTGCATATAAATTCTGGCTAAATTAGTTCACTTATAATTCAAGCTGAAATGATTGCAAGGACTCTTAGTGACTGTCACATGTTGTGACTGCTGTTCAGTTTTAGTTCCATGGAAAAAGCTCTCAAGTTATAAATTTATAATTGATATATTTATTTATTGATGAAGTTTTATTAAATTGTCGTAACTTCTTAAAAGACCAACAAAATGAAGCAATCATATTGAGTTTCAAAATATTTATTTTGATAGATATCCCACTCGCATCCCACTAAGCGACCAAAAGGATCTTCAAGGAAAATGTCTCAGCTAAAAAAAATTAAAAAAGGGCTCATTTTCAAAAAAAAAAAAATCAACAAAAAGTCAAAATTTTTATGTTTTGAGTTACAAAACATTTATTTGGATATATACTAGGGTATTCGATCGATTAACCGTTAATCGGTTAACCGATTAATAACAAATATACCGATTAATTTGTTTCGATTAACCGATTAACCGAAATTCCTTTTTTTGCACTTTAAAAATTTTTTTTTGTATTTATTTTTCCGTTTCAATTCAAATAGAAATTTCAAATTAAAATTAGATATTTTTTGAATATCCAATATACATGATTAGTGAGTATGTATAATAACTGACATATTTAATTTACATGTATTTGAAACTTTGTTTGTATTTACATGTATAGACGAAACTTTTTTTAAATGAGTCTTTTATCATAACTAAACGAAACTATTAAATTAATCAAAATCTAAAACAATCCAAAAAGGAATATCTTTATAATGCTTTTGATTTCTCCAACATATACAATCAGCGAGAGAGTTTTTTTCCAAGAAAAGTTTTATTAAATCTAAAGAAAAAATCGTTTAAATTATATTCTTTTTATGAAAGATTATTTCAGAAGATCTCACTAAAACTATAAAAAACTCACACATCGCTCATTTGCTACAACAACGTTATAATTAAAAAAAAATTCATTTCGAGAAAAACGTTTTTGAATATTTTATGACATTTTACTATTTCTTAAATCAATTTTCAACAAATCATGCGATTTCAGAAATATAAATAGTAGATGTTAATATCTTTCTAATCTGTATTTAACCAACATTTTTACTTATTAAATATACGAGAAAACATGAATTTTAATTTTGATGTTTACAACAAAAAAAAACATACAAAAAATTATAAATTAAATTAAGAACAGCGCATATTTTGTATTACTCAAACACGGAATTTGAGTTATGTCGTTGTTGCAGCAAATAGGCGATATGTTTACAAAAATGATCTCAAATACCTTATTTGCTGTTTTTTATGTTTTTGTACACAAAAGTCGTTGTTGTATTTTCAATTTGAAATGAAAATATAAAATATTCGGTTAATCGAATAATTTTAAATTAACCGATTATTAACCGATTAAATCTAAACCTCGATTAATTATTTGCTCGATTAACCGATTAAACCAGAAACCCGATTAATTGAATACCCTAATAGATACCGAACTCGCATCTAGAGTGTCCAAAAAACCGGCAAATTTGAAAACCCGGTTTCCGGTTTAACCGAAAAAGTGTGTTTTTGAAAAAAACCGGTTTTCATTATAGTATTTTAAAAAAACCGGTTAAACGGTTTTTGTCTTCAAAAAAACCGGTTAACCGGTTTATATTCAATTTTTATTTAATATGAAAAAGTTCTCTTAAATTTATTTTTATTTGTGGACGCTATTGGGAAATGTGTTATGAATTGTGTACTAAATCTTCGGAAATTTTACATTTTTTAATTCTTAATAATCTATCTTTATGTAATTATTTTATATCTTTTACGAAATATTGTCAAAGAAAATATATTTCATTAAAACCGGTTTGTAAAAAAACCGAAAAGTTAAAAAAAACGAAACCGGTGGAGTTTACAATGATGAAAAAACCGGTTGACCGGTTTCGGTTTTGGATACTCTACTCGCATCCCACCAGTGTGATACCAATTCTTGGTGGACAAAAAGGGCTAAATTCTTAGGAAGAAAAGGCTAAAAAAGGGCTAAAAAGGACTAACATTTTTAATTAAAAAAATACATACATTTGAAATAAAAAACAACTTTGAATGTTACATTTGGCTATGCCGAATAGACAAACAAAAATGTCTGAATATAACACACGTTCAAATGCAAGAAAATAAGAATATTTATTCCTGTATGTTGATCCTTAACTTTAAAATAACGTAATATGTGGCCACACGTATATCATATGCCGATGTTTTTAAATCCTCGTATTTATCACATGGTCTGCAAAATGCTCCTAGGCAAATTGTTTATATGACAAATTATGTATAAAGTAATCCTTTGTGATAACCTCGAAATCGATGGAGAATATTTTGATAAGTGATATGGCAAATATACCTCTCAAGTAATGCAAAAAAAAAATATTCTAAAAAATACACACGTCGTCGGACAGAATTGATTTTCATTGGCATAATATAAATTTTGCCATTAGTCAGTAAACATTTCAAAACTAAGGTAGCCAAAATATTTGAATGCGTCCTTGGTGCAAATAATAAAATGCTTGAGCAAAAAATTTAAGATATAATTTGAGAACTAGAGCAATTTTGAAGAATGGATGGAAGGTTCCAACAATTTGTATGTGATTAAATTGTTTACTGGTTCAACATTTTTAGTTAATTTTTGTCATAATATTCCTGCCAATTTTTTTGAACTGATTTTACTAATTTTCAACAGCAAAAATTTCTGATCATTAGAGTAAATATATATGGCTAAATGAAAATAAAAAATGCTAAAAAAATGGCTAAAGGCTAAATTTATTTTTTTGTGTCTTAACAAGATTGAAAAGGGCTAAATTTAGACAAAAAAGGGCTAAATTGGCAACACTGCATCCCACTAAGCAACCTAATAGGTCTTTAAGGAAAATATCTAAACTATATTTTAAGAAAAAAAACGTCCATGAAAAAAAGTCCAAAAAGTTTTTGATTTCGGAAAAAAATATTCCAAATTTTTTATTTTTTTTTTAATATTTTTTTTTTTTTTAAAGATTGAAGAAAGAGCTATCTAAACTATTTGGGACACATTTTGCTAAGAACAATAAGTAATAAGTTACATGGATAAGAAAAAACACCTGCTTGGCCAAAATGTCAAATTTTGACCCCCTCTAACTCAGATAGTTCTCGACCGATCTTGTTAAAAAATTATGTCTGAATTAATATTTGCACCTTGCACTGTGTTCCCAAATCAAAATCTAGGTGGACAAAATTATTTGGCGCTTTTTATACCCTTCACCTTCGTGAGAAGGGTATATATAAGTTTGTCATTCCGTTTGTAATTTCTACATTTTTCATTTCCGACCCTATAAAGTATATATATTCTGGATCCTTATAGATAGCGGAGTCGATTAAGCCATGTCCGTCTGTCTGTCTGTCTGTCTGTCCGTCTGTCTGTCTGTCTGTCTGTCTGTCTGTTGAAATCAGTTTTCTGAAGATCCCAGATATCTTCGGGATCCAAATCTTCAATAATTCTGTCAGACATGCTTTCGAGAATTTTGCTATTTAAAATCAGCAAAATCGGTCCACAAATGGCTGAGATATGAGGAAAAAACCAAGACAACCTCGATTTTTGACCAATTTTTTACCTATATCTGGATTACTAAGACATTAATTTAGACAATATGGATATCTAATGATAGATATTTCAAAGACATTTGCAACTACGTATATAAGACCATAGTAAGTTGGACCTACAATGGGTCAAAATCGGGAAAAAAATTTTAACCCGAATTTTTTAAAAAAAAAAAAAAATTGAAAAAACAAAAAATATTTTTTTTAAATTTAAAAAAAAATTTAAAAAAATTTTTTTTTTAAATTTAAAAAAAAATTTGAAAAAAAAAATTTTTTTAAATTTAAAAAAAAAAAAATTTTAAAATTTAAAAAAAAAAATTAAAATAACAATCGAAAAAAATTTTTTTCCAAAAAATTAAAAAAATGGAAAAAAAATTAAATTTTGTTTACCTAAAAATATTTAAAAGTTTGAAGTATAATTTGGTGAAGGGTATATAAGATTCGGCACAGCCGAATATAGCACTCTTACTTGTTTTATATAGAATTGGTGTCTCCCATTCCAAAAAAAAAATTTAAAAGATCAATATAAATTTTTTTTCAAGTTACAGTAGGGTCTAAATATATAAAAATCATTAACAAAAAAAATTTTAAAAAATACGTTTTCATGTTTTTCTGAAACTAAATTTTTAAAACGATCTGTATTTACTATATTTCAAGTTACAGTAATAATCAATAATAAAAATATTAAAAAAAAAAAAAATATTTCTAAAAATTCCATTCCGTAAAAATTTCTTTACAAAGACATTCCCTAGAAGCTTCTTTAAGTGATGTATATAGTCATTGGACGGGCTTCGATGGTATTTTTTTTGGCAAGCTATATTATATTCTTAGAAAAAAAATATCAGTATATTTGAGAACCAAGTTTAAGGACTATAACAGGAAAATGAAGAGGTCTATAAATATAAGATATACATTTAATAAAAGCCTATATCAATGTTTATCTATGTTTTGAAGTATGAATTTCTATATGGTAAAACAATTGAGATATATGTAATTTAGTAAAGCAATAAAATATTAAAAATAATTAACGAAAATATGATTAAAAATTTTTGGAACTTCTGGCGCTTCTGTCGAGATAACGAAATGTCCAATTGAAAAACCCATTCGTATTGGAGGAGAGCAGCAGACAGTGCCTTGGTGCAAATTTCATCACGATCGGAAGAAATCGATTTCAAAAGTTGGTTCAGTTGACATGAAATCCCCCATTGAATAACACATATATTCAATTATTCGTTACTTTTTTTAATACAATAAATTTTGCTGTAGCTTATAATTTGCTCCATCATTTTCATAAATATGAAATTGAAACTGTGAATATCCGTAATAAATAAAGATACAACTGTCATAAGAGTGTCATATTTTTACTCATCATCATTTGGGGATTTTTTGTCAACATTTAACATTAAATCCACTTCTCTACTTGTTTTTCGTTGTTGGTTTATCCCAGCGTCATGCTGTCTACGGCGTTTTTCTACAAAATCTCGCTGTGTTAAGAAGAGTGAGTGTTTATTTGTATCTGTAGTAATTTATTTTTTCAATGGCCATTCTTTCTTTCTATAAATAATCTTTCTTAATACGAAATCTACAAGCACATACACTGCACAGTGGGGCCTGAACGGACAAATAAACGGTAATAAATATCTAACACTGAAACTTGGAATGTTAATAAAGTAGTTGTTTGAAGATCAGACGATGCTACAGTTGGCCTTATAACTTTCGGAAATATCAACCAATTTTTACATTTCTGAATCATGTTTAGCTCTTGTACTTTAGGAGATATTTGACTTCAATAATTTTACAAAAATGTTAAAGATTTTTAAATTTATTTATTAACATTTATGCAATTGGTCCCACTGTGCTCTGGCATAAAAACACACAGATTTTAATATGCACTTACACTCGTAGCCAGTTCAACGCTAATATTTTTGTTTATTTTTACGACAAAACGGTTCACATTCAGCATTCGAAACAAAAACAAGTAAGAGTACTATATTCGGCCGTGCCGAATCTTAAATACCCTCCACCTAAATATGATGGTATAAAAGCTGAAATAATATAACTATTGTTAGAAAGACTAGTTTACGCAGAAGATATTTTATTTCAAATGTACAAAAAATTGTATCTAATTCAGCAATTTATAACTGAAATTCCTATTAGAACGTTTGATACAGTTAATTATTGTCTTTTAATTGAGAAATTGTCGTCTAAATTTAATTTTTCTAAATCTTCGTGTAAATTATTATTTTCTTATATCTTAGATCTGCAATATCTGAGTGTCAAAGTGGCGCACAGTGGTATGAGAAAAAAAGAGGGAAATAAATCTGTAACTTCTAAACCCTTAGTCCGATTTTAATGAAATTTCACATGCGCAAAGGGGAAGTGTTGTCGAGTTTAAGTCTGGACCTCATGAAATGAAATTTAACAATTTATATACTTAATAATTAGTTAATACGTTTGGATCAACATTTTTCCCTTTTAACCTCAAGTGAAGAAACAGAGTATAAAAAAGGGTATACAAATATATTTAGACAAATTTCAAAATATTTGGTTGTGGGACTTATGCGGGAGCTATGACCTATTATGGTTTAATTGTCATAAAATATTTTTACGTGATTTTTATGTATTTATATGGACCAATTATGGACCAATATTCACAAAATTCAGTATTATGATTTTTGAATACAAATTACTGATCTGTGTACTATTTTGGTTTAATATATGGATGCTATGACCTATTATGGTCCTAAGTATTTAAGGGCTATTTTTGTAGAATTTCATATAAACAACTCTATTAGCAAGAGTGGACCTTATATGGGAGCTATGCCGAATTATGGACTAATATTTAAAAAATCTTGTAGTACGATTCTTGGATACAAATTACTGATCGGTGTAAAATTTTGGTTCAGTATAGATTTTTATGGATATTTGTGCAGGTTAATGTGTTTTCCTGAAGTGGGCCTATCATCATAAGATTTGGTACATCGATTTTTGTATATATTGAATAAATTTGTTTTGAATTTCAACCTGATAACTATATTTGTAAGAAATTTGTGAGGATTTTAGTTATTTTCGGGAGTGCACCTTATATGGGAGCTATGGTTAAATATGGACCGATATTCACAAAATCCAGAAGTATGATTACTGATTAGAAATTACTGATCTGTGCGTAATTAAATTTTGATATCGATATGTTTTTAATACTTTTTAAGGTTAATATCTTTTTTCGGAAATGGACTTATAGGGGAGCTATGACCAATTATCGGCAAATCTGCATAAAATTTGGTACAGTAATATCTATATATATGAGTATAATTTTTGTCGAATTTTAGCATGATAAATGTATTTATAAGAGATTTATGAGTAGTTAACTGATCTTTGGAAGTGGACCTTATATGGGAGCTATGGTCAAATATGGACCGATATTCACAAAATCTAGTAGTATGATTTCTAAATATAAATATACGGATGTGTGTGAAATTTTGTTTTGATATTGATATTTTTTAGGTATTTATGTAGGTTATTGTGTTTTTCGGAAGTGGTCCTTATATGGGAGCTATAACCAATTATCGGCCGATCTTCATAGAATTAGGTACAACGATTTTGGAATATATGGGGATTATTTATGTCGAATTTCAACTTGATAGCGACATTTATAAGACATTTGTGCTTATTTAAGAGATTTTCGGAAGTGTACTTTATATGGGGGCTATGGTCAAATATGGGCCGATCCACAAAAAATTTTGTAATATAATTTTTTTTTACCACGAAACTTATTTTTGCTGAATTTTCTATGGATAGTGCTATTCTGTAGGCATTTATAGACCATAGGACCATATTTCGGGAAGAAAGTTGTATGGGGGCTAGGAGAAATCATTGACCGATTCTTATAATTTTCACCAGAGTTACTCCCTTTATCACAAAAGTAACGAGTGCAAAATTTTGTGATATTAGCTGCAATATATTTACAAAAAATGTCCAAAAATATGTGAAAATTATCAATTTTTTTTTGAGGTAGTCCCACATTTTAATTCATAACTTTGGTTCCACTATACCGATTTCGCTGATTTTCAATACCAAACTGCTTAGGACAATAATAAACAGTTTTCTTGCAACTCTACTAAGTTTGTTTGCGTATTTTGGACGTGAGCGTGTTTTACACAGACGGACAGACGGACAGACAGACGGACATGGCTCAATCGACTTAGAATTTCATAAGGATCAATAATATATATACTTTGTTGGGTCTCAGATGAATATTTCTCAATGTTACACACGGAATGACAAACTTATATATACCCTCATTCACCACTTATGGTGGTGGAGGGTATAATAAACAAAAACGACCAAACAGCACAAACAAGAGTAATAAAATCCAAAATCTCCACTTCAGATTTTTCATTAAAAACGTTGGCGTTTCAGCAATGGAATCATGCAGTCAGATTTTTCGTTTGTTTTAGCTTTAGAGATGAGCTTAATTCATGTTTTCATTGACTAGCTGCTCTCAGGCACATTTTAAGCCTTTATGGGGTGTATGTGCTGTAAAAGCTGGTGGTGTATGGATCTAAAATCTTTTGATTTATTTATGTTTGAAAGCAGTATTTTGGTGAGTAAACAAACGATTTTGAAACTTATGATTTTCATAACAAAAAAAATGCCTTTATTGCGGATGTTATTGTGGCCATTATTTTATAAGGAATTTGTTTGTTTATAGAAACCAACAAATTACAAAATCAGACAAAAGACATAACATTTATTTTGTTCACACTGTTAGTGGGTTGTTAACCTTTAGGAGACCGATTTATAAAAGTTGGTCATCAAAAGTTATTTTTATAAAAGATCTGTTTTATATTATTTTATTACTTCATATAAAATAACTTTTACACTATTCTTATGTTAGTTAATACGACCCATAATACAATTTCAACTTCACCTGTTTCAATTTTTTTCATTTCATAAAAATGCTACTGCTAATAAATAAATATGTACATACTTTTGCAATTTCAGAAGCTACAAAAATCATTCCTTACAGAACACTGAACATTTTCACTACCCGTTTCATTTTTTTTTTTTTTGATTTTCTACTTGAATTGATTTTATGAATCATTTTTTCATTTAATATTTTCTGTCTGTTGTTGTTGCCTTTATATAAAACATAAATAATAAATATTCGCAATGTCTAATAAGCCACAAGGTGGTCTAATACCTCTTTAATATCATGTCCTCAAGCCAAATGAAAACGCACCGACAACAAACAAAAAACTCTACCTAATTTGTATTTATAAAATTTCATTCATGCGTTTCTTAAGGATGTTTTTTTTATAACACTACAGGATCACAAACGCACACGAAACCCAGGATCTAAATAAAAGAAGTGAGTTAAAAAAAATTTGCCGATTTGAGAAAGTACTCGTAGAATAGACAATGAATTGGAAATGTATTTTATTTTGCCTCTTTAGTGTTTATCATGGTTAAATGATTATTTAAGTGTTTTTGTTAGCTATTGTTGTTGTTATTGTGGTTGTTGTAGGTATCGTTAGTTTTTAACCATCATAAACTATGTAGAGTGTTTTGTTTTTTAAATAGACTTTACTTTACCTTTGCCCCATTGTCATTGTTATTAAACCCTTAACAAAAAAATTATTGTTCAATATTATAATCATGTACCCTACATTAGGTAGGCTGTGCTGGTTAATTGTGGTGCATTTGAAAATTAATAAATTTGTATTCCAATAAATAACTTCAAATTACCAAAAAAGCGTAGAGGTTTTTTTTGTATGCAGAACATGATAAAATCTGAAGACAGGCTTTCGGATATATATTAATAACTTGTCATTACTGCCTAACATAATTTGTAATGACTACTGCATACTGTCTGCAATAATTAGAAGCAGTTTTACTATTTCATTTTATGAAATTAGTCAGTTATTTTAAAATAAAAGTGGATTTATTATCTTTGAACTCAAGCTAGTAATATAATTTATCATTAGCTTGAGTTCAATGATTCTAAAAATAATACGTATTAAAGATTTTGTATTAATACCATTGCAGTGTGTTCCAAATCCGACTTATGCCGACTATCGCTTCCCGTATTTACTGTAGAACATGTTGTAAACAATAGGTGTGTGTTAGTTGTGGAACCCCTTTTATGACCATTGATTTTATGTGTCTGCAGTTTTTTTTTTTGCGATATTATTAAATTTTATTTCGTTAACCAACTGTGAGTCTCTTTATTATGGTTGCACAAGGGAATAGGATAAGGGAAAATTTAAACACATGTATTAATAATTGTCTTTGAAATTAAAATGAAATAATATTAACCACTCACTAAAAGTAAATTTTCGGAAATATCAATAACATCCCAGCATCCCACTAGTTCTGTTAATATGAACGTGCCATGAGCAGGGGTCAATTGACCCAACATAGATTACAAACAGACTGTCTGATAGCTGGTCCAAATAATTCAACGCTTGGGATTCAGCCGAATCGTATATACCGTACACCAAATTATACTTTAAAATACAAATTTTTAATATATTTTTAGGTAAACATTTTATTTAATTTTTTTAAAAAAAATATTTTTTTAAAATTTAATAGTGAACAAATTTTATGGCAAAAAAGATTTTTTTGTTGATGAAAATTCAGATTGAAAAATATTTTTCCCAATTTTGACCCATTATAGGTTCGACTTACTATGGCGTTATATACGTTGCAAGGTTTTTTGAAATATGTATCATTAGATATCCATATTGTCTATATTAATGACTTAGTAATAGGTCAAAACTCGAGGTTATTCTGTTGAACCGGGTCTATATGTTTATGTACAGGTATGTTGATGTAGCGGTTCTCATTTAGCACTTTTGTTTTATAGTTTTTCTTATCATTTCGTTTAGTATGTACTTTTTTTTATTAGCAAATGTAGTGAAATAACGATATTATATGCATATGTAACCCAGTATGCAACATTTCGAGTCAGTTCTTTTTATCGAACTTATTTCGAATTAAAATCGAAAATATGAATTTATTATGATGCTCTATCCAATCTACATTTTTTAAAATATCATATTTTAATATTTTATAGAAATGGCGAATAATGTTCGAGTTTTTTTTAATGTCAAATTTTATTTTTGCACAAATTGACAAATTCATATACATAAGTACATATTATTCTTTTGTCAATTTGTGAGAAAATAAAATTTTATTTCTTATCCTATCAATAACATATTTATAAAAATATAGTTTAACACGAAAAATGGATTAAAGACGTCTTAAAAGAAAAGCGCAGGCAATTATTGATGTTGTTTTTGATAATTAGAATCTCATAATCAGCCAACATCAGAAATATGTGCAGAGTTTATTGCATTTGAAAATGAAAACACATCTAACGCAGCATTATTGGATAATAATAAAGGTATTGAATATGCATTATTTCAAGAAGAAATTGCTCGATGGTATAAAGTATACGAAATTGTTCATATATTTAATCGAAATCGAATCAATTTAGAACATTTTTATATCGAATATACCGAAGTATATCGATAAAAATTAGAATCAGAATAATAAATAATTTTCGACTCTTTATCGCTCTGCACTCTACTTAGGAAAACACGCACATTCTCGACATTATATCGAAGTCGATATCGATAAAATTTTACGAAAAAATGATTCATTTTCGACATAACTTCGAATCATTTTGCATACTGGGAAGTACTGTTGTTTTGAAATTCATTTTAAAATAGTCTTTTTTTTATTTAAAAATATTTGTTTTGCATTTCAAACGGAAGATACTTTTTGAAATTCTGTTGGAAAATTCCTGTGTTACGGTCGTTTAAGATCAGAACGCACTTTTTTCAACAAATTTTAATTTTCTTCACGCTCAGCGCGTTCTATGTAAAAAAGCTTTCCAAAACATATACTACATACATTAGAGTGTCCCAAAAAAATTACAAGGGGAAAAAATGCAATTTTTTTCAGCTTTTAATTTTTGTGCTGTTATTATAAATCCTAGACATCATGTTATACTTTTCTTCAGTTTCATCAAAATCGGACGAAAAATATATAACATTTCGCTATTTTTCCATGAGAAATTCCAAATATTGAAAAATTTGACCTTTGACCTTCTCGATTTAAGGGTTGACGTTTTCCGATTTTAGTAAAACTTTCAGACTATATTTAAAATTACATGGACTATAATATTCTGAATAGCTTTTACTTAAAAATCATAACAGTAAGGAAATTCGGCTCATTCGCCAAAATATGGCCAAAAAATTAGTTTTTCTCGAAAATCGCAAAATTTAAATCGCAGGTACGGAAAAACTATAGGAGGTATTGACATAATTTTTTCACACTTTTATTTCCTATTATATTGACAATAAATCCCCAAGTGATTATCAAAAAATTCTGAAATTTGTTTAACAAAATTTTTAAAAATTTGAAATTGGAGTTTTGAAACTGCCGTTAAAAAAATATTTTTTTTTGGTCATACCTGGGAATAGGTTAACGGTATCCTACGAAGACAAAAACTCATATACAAGTAAATATGTATATATTTTAAGTAAAAATAAGCTCTTATTTTAATATTTCTCAAAATATGTTAATTTTGTTAATACGTTTCTTGTTCTAGTGGCCTGAGACGCGTTAATTTCCTGGCGATTTTTTAATAACTTTAAAATTGTTTATCCAATTTTTATGCTTTATGTCTTATTAGAACGACAATTGTGTACGTACACATATGGATTCTTTTAAATTAAATTGCAAAAGTAACAATTTAATGGCAAAATTTTTACAAAAACTGAAAAAATAAATCGCAAGTCGGCACGGGTTGCAATCATGATAGGAAGACAAAATTTCATATTTAACTATAGTTTTATATACTATATAAAAAATTAGAAGGTATGCGAAGGGACACTCTATCATACATATATAATGTCCTTTGATTCCTATTGGGAAGAAAGGGCTGAGGTATCTGTGATCATAGTTGGGGGTAGTGCACTAAATGTTGATTGAAATCAGCACTAGTTTGCACTATTTTTTATCAGCTTTAGTGATAATGCTTATTTCATAACTAGCACTAAAAAATAATAGTGATAGTGATAATTTTTTAACTATCACTAAACGAAGATTTAGTGCAAAAATCTGCACTACAATTAATTAGTGCAAAATTTTAACCTGCAATCAAAAAAAGCTGCATTAAACATACTATCACTAAATTTTCAAAAATGAGTAGTCATGAAATTGTTGAATCCAAATTCGAAAAATAGAAATTTTAAATATTTTTTGTTATTTTTAATGAAGTATTAGTCTTAAGTTTTAAATTAGTGCACAGAAATAAACTTAAACCATTTTGAACTTAAAAATTTAGTGCACAATTTGAAGTTGCACTCAAATTAGTGCAGAAAAAAAAGTTGCAATAAACTGATGATTGCATTTTTTTAAATCAACTAATTTAATTTTGAGTGCACAATTTTTTAACTCACTATCACTAATGTTTAGTGAGGCTGCTAATTTTCAACTCAGCAATAAATATGAACAAAATGATTGCACTATCACTAAGTATTAGTGCAAACTGCAAAATTAGTGCACTACCCCCCATCTATGTATGTCTGTGATCACAAATATTGATAAGAGGATACGAGGATATTCAGGGCAATTTTGTTGCGAAAGCAATTGCTGGGAAGGGTGGAGAAGGCGCTACACGATTCTGATGTTGCTTGCGTCTGTGGTATTCCTCTCTCGATTATAATCGGCGCGAATAGCTTAACTTTTGCAATTACATCGAATACAAATACATATGTTACCTAGTTTTATAGAAGTTGTTGGTTTACGGTATATGCCAGACACTTTGGACTTCCTTACAATGATTTTTATAGAAGCCGTCATAATGAGGAGAAGAAGTAGGAAACTACAATTACTCTATGCTCGTGTCCTTCACTGGAATCAAATCGAGTGCGTACTTTAAGTCGTTTGTTCTTTGATGATCTTTCGTATATATCTATGACTTAGAAAGTGAGTCTGAATAAATATTATGTCGTTTCTCATTATTTTCCCTATGGTGGCGTAGGGTTTCTCAATATGTTTTAGTTTTAAATTGTTTAATGCATTGAATGATCAATAATGACTTGTTTCTCGATCACAAATGTTTAAAAATTGTATTCCTCAATATCCAAAATAGTCCATCGACTGAATTTATGTTTGTCGAAAACGTTACATTTGTGCCTGCTTTTAACATTTGCGTTCACAGTGTTGAAAATAGAGAAACCGAATTTTGTATGAAAACAATTACGTTTTCGCCCGATTGGTCGATTATGTCATCGTTCGCAGGGAAGAGGAGTTAATGAAAGGTAAATCGGATTTAATTCGACATTATATAGACATAGTTGAAATTGTTACACAATTTAACTTCTTGAATTGTTTTTATTCATCATCTAAAATAGTCAATACATTTTTGTGAAAATATTAATTATTTTAGCTTTAATATCTTTATGTATTTTATAGTCACTTATAGTTATAAAAATAATTAGTGACAACAATAGGCAAACAAATTTCTTTAATCGTTATTTAACAATTAACTGTTGGTGTATTTAATTATTTTAATAACGTTTAAGAGAGTAAGTTTGCAAAAATTTGGTGAATTTATTTATGTTAACAACGTTTAAAAGAGTAAGTTTGCAAAAATGTGACCAGTAATTGATGTGACATTAAAAATAAAGTAAAATATTTTTACTTTTTAAATAGAGGACATATACTTTTTTAAAAACCCTAAAAGTAAAAACAAAATGAGAATGGCCCATATATAATATAGTTTAATTTAATTTAATTTAATTATAAAATGCTTTTTAATTTCGATTTCAATTTCATATTTTATATAGTTTCATATTAAAAAGAAAGTTAAATTGGCTTCTAATTATTTAAGAAAGTTCCTGTTCTTGCAAAAGTTTTGTAAAACTAAATTTCATTTGAATTAACCAATGACTTCAACCAAATAAAGAAAAACCCACAGAACACCAACCAATAATCACACAAAAACTAACAAACATCTAAGAATCTTCATTAAAGAAACCAAAAACAAAAAAAACGTAATAATAAAAATTGTTTACTTTTTCGTGAACTTTGTGGCAACAACAAAGAACACAAAAAATACGACAAGAGTAAAAAAAGCAGCAAAAGAAATGTCAATGAAAACGGTTATTGGCATTTTGTGTTTATTTAAGTGTCACCCAATAACAAACATCATCCAACCATTATAATCGTCATCATCATCATGATCTATTTCAAACCCCAGCAAATCAACTTAAAGCCCCCTCTCCACAACACCAGTCAGTAATTTTTGCTGTGAATTGAGTTCAATTCATTTGAAACTGTTAGCTATAAAATCAAGCCAAAGTTAAATAAACAACTGAAATGAACGAAAACTAAAATACGAGCATTAAAAGAAATTTTGTTTTCTTTGCAACCAAAAAGTAAATGTTTATACTAGATTGTTTTTCATCTTTATTTACTGTGACACACACACACATTCTAAATCAACCAGAATTTTAGTATTTATTCTTGCAAATTGTTTTTTTTTTGTTTTTGAAAGCTTTAAATATAAATATGCATTTTAATTTTAACCTCTTGATGGAAGTCTTTTATGAATACTATAATTTTCATTTAAAAACCATATGTTTTTAAGGACAATTAAACGAAGAAAGTATTTTTCCAACCAAAACCAAGCAAGAAGAAAGAACTAAAAGGAAGAGGAGCTCTTATACCTTATCAGCGTGTATGTTATGGTCAGGAGTTGACATGGACTGTATTACGTCTACAAGCTAGGTGGCACTGGATCACGAGGAACACTCTGATAATTTGGCTCAACGTACTTATCTGAGACTGGAACACTTATTTGCTACTCCTAATGTAACAGAATAGATCAGAGCCTGGGTCATGTAAATCAAAATTTCTTGGGGAAAATACACTAGTCTATAGCCGTTTACTAGTGGTGCCCTAAATTGTTGCCACCACAACTGCTGGGATCTCTCTAACAAGTTTTTCGAATATTTGCATGTTTTCCCTGCACCTACAGTGTGTTTTGCCTTCACCCACATGTAAAAAAAAAAACATTTTTCTTTCTGTCTTTACTGAAACACACTTTTAGTGCGTAGTTTTCATTATTTATTTGCTTTGTATTGTTCTCTTCGAAAGTCAATAAAAGCTGAATGATACACTCTTCTAAGTTCATTCATTAAGCTCAAACGAACGATTTTGGTTCCATTACGAAAATTCATAGCGTGTTGTTTTTTGTGCCGAAATTGTCATTTTTTATTTGTCTAAATTGTGGTTGCGCCTTCAATACATTTGGTAAGGTTTAGTAGTTGGTGTGTGTGTGTGAGTTTCCAAGTCATATATTACATTTCGCCTCACGTTATTGTCATTGGTAGACTTGGGAAAAATTTAATTTTGTAGCTTCTTTGACATCAAAGGCAATAAATCCTGGTGTTATTCATTGGTTGTTGATTTGTTTCTTTTTCTCTATGAGCTGTTTTTTTTGGCTTTATTTATTTTTCTAACCCACAAACAAAAAAAAATACGAAAGAAACTTCGTTAACATTTGAAAATTTCAAATGCCGCAATAAAAGCCCTAAAGCCACTTCTAATGTCAATAGTTGTTGTTGTTGTATGATATTTCAAAAGTATTCAGTTTCTCTTTTCGCTGCTGCTGTTTGAATACATACATTCATTTCGTGGGTATTAGTTAATTGTTTTACTCGTAGGTTGGTTTAATGAAATATTGACAGGTTGTTAGAATCAAATGTTGAAATGTATGTGTATGTATTAACGATTTCTACGATTATGGATTTATGATTTTGCTTTTCGCTCGCTTTGACGTTCAGCATTTTATGTTGCGCGAACATTTGACCATCAAAAATATTGACTAATAATCCCGGATTTTCAAAAAAGATTGCTGAATCAAGAGTCAAATTTATGAGTTTTTAAGAACCAGCCAAATCCAACAAAAACTATTTGCATATAACAATGTGTGACAAAAAATATCTGGGAAGTGCACTTTATGCACTTATAAGCCAGTAACTTACTTGAATATCAATTGATTTAAAATATTTCAGGTATTTTTTTTATTTCACCATTTTCCGTATTAGGATTTTGTTGTGAAAAAATTAAATTTTTTTGTTGGTGAAATGCACACAGATCTCTCAAGGTTTTTTAAATAGCATATAACTATTCGAAAGGTCAAATCTTATGCTTTTTTTATCCAATGAGAAACTTAAAATCATTTGATATTCAACTAAGTTACTGGCTTTTAAGTACATAAAGTTACGAAAACCCGGTTTTTTATTGGTAACTCAAGATTTTGGAGGTGCTTGGCAAATTTAATGAACAAATTCTTGTTGTATTGGATAACACCTACCAGAAAAATAGTATCACTGCCCAGGTATTTCTACTTCATTCTTCTTTGTAACACTGTGTAATCTGTCACACGTCACACAAATATTTATTTTGAAATAATTCGTTAGCTAATAAACCAATGAAGATATTGTTTCTGAGTTGCTCGGCCTTTTTCAGGATTTCGTATTTTGAATAAGGATAGGTCATCCAAAGATGATCAAGATTTTATATAAATTACACTCTGCTACAAAATAATACTTTTTATGAAAACTTGAAAAGCGAAAATTTTGAGTTATTTTGAAAAAAACAATTTTAGGGCAGGTCTTAGTACTTTAATACCTCTAACTCACACATTTTTAGACCGATTTGAAAATTTTAAATAATTATGGAGAGGCAAAGAATTAAGCTTTCATAAAATGTATGCATAAATTTTATATTCCAAAAAATTTTATAAGTTTTTATAAAAAGTTTTGCTTTACTTTTTTTTGTAATTTTTCCAATTTAACAATAGTTTCTTTAATTTTTTTCTATGAAAACCTATTTTTTGTTGCACAGGGTTTAAAAGACAATTTTATATAGAAATAAACTAGACATTAATTGTTGAAATCGATTTATATTTGCAAAAGTTATTAAAACTTTTTCAAAAAAAGTTCGAACAAATTTACCTTGAGAGAGAAAATACTAAAAATGGTGTTAATGAAATCCTGAATAACTTTTACAATTTTCATACGATTTGAAAAATTGAAACCATGTTTTGTTAAGAACTGAATGTTCCTTTATATATTGGTATTAATTTTTATATGCTTTCATATCAAAATGTGCTATGAAAAGCAACTAATGTCAAAAGATATATATAAATTTTGTTTTTTTTTTTTTGTTAGATATTCTTAACAAAAACAATACTTATAACTTACAAATGTATCAAAAACTGCACGTCATTTTAAAGCGTAATCAGTTATCTTTCCCAACCCGTTAAAAAATTAAACTGCAAACAGTTTTTAGAATAACTTCTAAATTTTAGGGTGTTTCTGAAATTTTTAGTCTCAATTTGTAATGTACTCAACAAGACCTATAACCCACGCTGGGTCGTTTTCCAATTTTTTTTTATCGAAGCACCGTGTTATTACCTATATTTCTCTCGTCTTAGCTCTGACAGTTTAAAATTAAGATACCTTCAATGATTCACGAATAGGGTTTTTATCTCTAGAATTCCCGGTACAAATTTCCCGGGAATTTTGCCAATTTTTCACTACCCGATTCCCGGGATTTTTAGTCGGGAATCCCGTGAATTAAAAACTGACGAAAATACATAGAAAACAGTGAAAAGTTTTTTACAGTTTTTTGCTTATATCTCGGCAATAATAGACCGTTTATTATTATTTATTTGGGGTTTTTCGTATGAAAATTTATAAAGTGAATTTATTATTTATGGAATTTATTTCTTATTGAATCATTCTAATTTCTTTAAATTTCTTCTTCAAATCCATAACAAAATAGCTTCAAAGATTTAGTAAGTGATTCAATTTTTCTTCAATTCAAATCTAGTACAAAAAGGCTTGAGACAATTTTTTCAATTAATTTTGTAAATGATTTGATTTAACAAAAATTTAATCATTCAAAGTTTGAATAAATTCTCTTATTAATTAACTTTAAAATTAATTCACTTTAAACAAAGGCTTTGGAATGAATCTAAAAAATTAAATATTAGGAATGGATTTATGGAATGAAAGGCTGACATTCTTTAATTACGGATTAAGATTTTAGTGAATTAAGATCAAATTTCATTAATTAATTCGAAGCTCTGATTTAAACACTAAGTTTTTATATGAAATTTGGCTATAATATTCCTAATTTACAGTATCATTATATATTTCGGGAATAGCCGGGTACCCGGGAATGTAGAAAAAAACGTCGGGAAATTAAAAACCCTATTCATGATTCACTATCGAATTATTTCTGAAATAAAATTCAAATCCACTATACGTCCGCACTACTTGTATTCATCTTCATAGAGGGAGAAAAACAAGTTTGAATGTCTACGCATTAGTTTTGTAGAATGATATTTATTTTCCTAAATAATGTAATGATTCTTGAAAAAAGAATTTCAATAGGGTTCGTCTCTTAAACTAATGAAGAATATGTGCAAATTTTGTTTGAATTATTGCACGTCGGACATATTTAAATGTCATTTTGTAAAAGTAAAATTTATAAAATCGTTATCCATTATGTAAATAGAACAAAGCTGTTTCTAAGATTCATCTGAAATATTTTCTTGTATTTCTTTGCTAACATTCTATGATCCTACTACTACAGCACAATTGTGGCCATTTTAAGAGAAACTATAGCAACCATTGGCACTATTACAGCAACTACAAATTCAACTTAGTTTCAGAGAAATACAATTGGACCGCATAGTACGATATTTGTAATATTTTCTTTTTTTTAGTATTAAAGCTGTTGTTACTTTTGTTGTATTTGTTGCTATAGTTGTTATTGTTGTTTGTGTAACTATTGTTTTTTAAGGATTCTCTCATAGATATTCTGGTTACGTTCACATTTAACTGTTGTTTTTATATGCTGCAGACAAATATTTGCTTTCCGACAATAGTCATAAATACCAAAAGCTACATGTTCAGCATACTTAGAACACTTATGGATGGATGAACGGATGGATGGTTGGTAGGTCGGTCGGTCGGTTAGTGGGACGGGTAAAGTAAACTAAAACATACACAAATACACCCATACACATTTGGACAAACACATTTGGCAAATAGCAAAAAAAAAGATAATATTTCTCAAAAAAAAAATCCCTCTGGTTGAAATAAAAACGAAACAGAGAAAAAAAATTGTTCATTGTCGAACAACATTAGAAAAAAAAACATGAACGGAAAGGAAACCATAGAAACCAACCAGTCATCGACAAGTTAAAAAAGAATTCACATACACATACTTGTGTACTTGTACACAAGAGTGTAGTTGATAGTTTTTAGCCATGTTAGTTGAAGCACGATATGGTGGACTACTGCAAAAAGAAGAAAAAAACACAAAAAATATTGTACAACATGATACAAGAAATTCTATAAAAACAGTTCAAATATTGCACAATAAAACGAATTTAATACACTTGAAGAAAAGCCGATTTTCAAGTGAGTACTTTAAAATTAACTCCAGTTTTATGACGATTAAGGATCTTGAATTTAGGATAAGTTCCTGAAATATTGAAATCCCTTCAAATTGTCGAAAATCCTCGCAAATTATAATGCTGACATGACAGCAATCCAGGAATGGATTATGGATAGGGAAAGTATATACCCAAAGTGTATCTTGGTTGTTAAAAAATGGCTTCTATGCTTGACTTGATGAGTTCGTCATTAACACATTGACTGCCAAGGCATTTTCAGCAAATAAGATGCTGGGGGCCACAGCATTTTCTTTGCGTAATCTCTTCGAAAACGTCAATATTGGAATTTAGACTACTGCCAGTAATATTTATTGCTTAGAAACAGTTTTTTTTTTATAAATAAGAGGGTCTTACGAAATGGCGAAAAGGATTTTTTATGGGATACTGAGTTAGAAAAAATACTCAGTAGAAGTTCAGAAAGTGACGAAAAATGTGAAGATTACAGTTTTGATGAGGAACTTCCAGATAACATCGAAAAAATTCTGAAAATCCAGCACTATAGTCTGACGTGGCTAGAGAGAATAAAAGTCGTGTCGGACATATGTGTCCGACGTGGCGTAAACCGCATATTGCAGTGTCACACATATGTGTCCGACGTGGCAGTCAATGTGTTAAAATTGTCCTTATCGTTTTCAAAGCTAAAATTGGGAATAGTCGCAATGTTTTGTCTCTTTGACAACACCTCCGGAAAGATACTAATTGACTTCGCCAGATTTCTGATTAGTAATATCCCTAGATCAGAGCAAATGACAGCAAATTCAAAAAATCATATTGTAATAGGGATCTAATGTTTTGAACATACGAACCATCCGAAATGCAAACATCGTTTCAAATCACCGGAAAATTCCGTACGCTCCACATTACGACAAAAACTGTCCGTACTAAAAAAAGTTCAATCAGGACAGGTATGTAGAAGCTGATCCTATCGACTCTCCGAAATGCTAGAAAAAACTCACGACTCTCTACACTTAATTCGCGCTGCAGCCGAAAAGTTACACGGATTTTTCAGACCCAAGTACAAGATTGAGGAAATTGAGATGCATTACGACAGGAATGAAACTTGAAGAATCTTTAAAAAAGTGTCAAACTGATGGATTTAAATGTGGGTATCTTCATGTAGAGATGAAAATTTTAATCACTTTTTCAAACTTGCAAATAAAAATTCTGTACGTAAAACACTCACCAACGATCAATCGCCATAGCTATTAAATCCACCATATATTATATTGTCACGTTAGGAAAAACCTTAGAAAACCTGAGAAAAACAATTGATATTTGTTGAGTACAAAGCTTCGGTCGATATGACGATGGCATGGTATTTCCGAAAAGAGCTGAGAGCTTCGTCAATATAAGAACAAAGCTTTCCGATGACTTTTCGTGTGACTTCTTCAAATTTCTGATGGAGAAGATTATACAACAAAAGTGTCATGTTGCTTCCACAAGCGGAGGATATTGAGATCATTAATCGCTATATGTGGGTAGTCAGTGGTGGCTTTGCTAAACTTGAAAAACACAAGACGAAGTATTTTATTTCAAGTAGTAAAAGAGCCTCTCGAACAGCACATTGCCTTTGTTATGGATGGATTTCGAATTAAAATTAACATGAACATAGCTAGCAGACTTCTTTGACCCGGTCTCCATGTGTAGATTGGTACTTGGTGTCACCAATATTTAGACTGAATCCGTCCATCAGTTGTTATAAACATAAATTAAGTACATGGATAAGTTTTCCGGGATCAGTTTTCTCGTATATGAGACCTTTCTTTAAAAAACATTAACTTTTTTACTACTTAAGAAATATGTTTACTTCTATGTGTTTAGCAAATTTCTCAAACATATTTTTTTCCGTGTATTCAATAGTTTTGTATGTACAGAGTGTCGAATAACATAAAACATGACGATTTAGCAAAATGAAAAACATTGTTTTTAGAAAAACAAAAAAATGGAAATGAAAACCGTTTGGAAAAAACATCGAAAAATAAAACGAGTATGTAAAGAATGAACAGTCGAGAGAAGAATGTAAAAAATAATAATAAAAACCAAACCAAAGATAAAACTGTCTATTGTAGTGGAAAAAATTGTTAAATATTCATCTAGAGGTCTTTTGTAAAAATGGTCAAAATCATTGCTAAAAGGTCTTTAGTTTTTTTGTAAACTTTTTTTTTGTTATTTCACAGTTGTTGTTTGAAATTGTGCTGTGTGGTTATTGTTAGCTTATTCTTTATTTTCTTTTTTTCTTTTTTTTTTGTTTTTTTTTTGCTTTATGTATAGTATGCGATTTTTAAGCGTTACGGAAAACTAACATAGTAATAAAAATGGCGTCCTAGAAGTGAATACAACATGGCCAAATCCATGCTAAATTCACATAAAAATAATAATGGCTGAAATGGACGCAACCAAAAAAAAAATCATGTTTCGACACGAATAAAAACCAAAAAGGGCAAAGAAGTTTTTATTTTTTGCGTTTTTACAAGTTACATTCATTCAGTCATAACAACTGCCACGCAAGTATGAGTTTTTCAATAGTGCAATACTACTACTACAACACTAATAACCCCTCACTATTATTGCAATAGAAAATTAATAAGAAGAAAATCAAGTAGAATCACGAATTCCATGCAAATCACGTGTTTGAATAGAACTCGCAGCTAAAAATAGAAAACTTCAAATGAATATTTTCTTTTTTAATTTCCACTCGTTATTTAAAAAATTAAAGATTGATTGTAAGTTATACTTATGTATATAGAAAAATATACTTTTGCCTTATTTTAATCACTTTTGTTTTAAATAGCTGCTATATATCGATAAGCCATCTAAATTCGATAACTGGGTCCGAATTATCGCGTTCGATATCGTAATTTTGTTATATGTGATTATGGCATTCAATATCAAACAAGAATTTTAGTGCATTTTATTATAATTTTGTTATAGAAATTATTTTTCGATACAATAGCTTATTCGATCATGACTAAGGTAATTTGGCCCCTGATTTTAGGTGTTATTATACCCTTCAACATGATTGTTTGTCATTTGTTTGTAATTTCTATATTTTTTAATTTCTGAATCGCTATATATAGCCCTGTCCGCCTGTCTTTTGAAATCAATAAGCAAGTCTTCCGATCGGGATGAAGTTTGCAACAAGGTTAGTTCTATTGGATAATATTATTCTTAGCAAAATGTGTCCCAAATTTGGAATTTTTTTTGCGAAATCAAAAACTTTTTTGACTTTTTTTCAAAATGGTCTCCCGTTTTTTCTCAAACGAAAGCTTAGATATTTTCTATGCAGACCTATTTGGTCGCTTAGTGGTATACGAGTTGGATATCTATCAAAATAAATAATTTGAAACTCAAAATATAAAATGATATCTATCAAAATAAATATTTTGTAACTCAAGACACACAGTTATTGTGTTAAAAGATTTATTTTGATAAAGAAAAATACCAAAATTTTCTTTTGAGTAAAAAATTTTTTTTAAAAAAAACCCATTTTGGAAAAAAAAGTTCGATTTAAAAAAAAAATCAAAAATTTTATGTTTTGAGTTACAAAACATTTATTTTGATAGATATCTAACTCGCATACCACTAAGCGACCAAATAGGTCTGCAAAGAAAATATCTAAGCTTTCGTTTGAGAAAAAACGGGAGACCATTTTGAAAAAAAGTCAAAAAAGTTTTTGATTTCGCAAAAAAAATTCCAAATTTGGGACACATTTTGCTAAGAATAATAGGATCCAATAGAACTAACCTTGTTGCTAACTTCATCCCGATCGGAAGACATCGATTTCAAAAGTTGGTTCAGTTGATGAAATCCCCCGTATTTATTTTCTTATCTTGCCGAATGAAATGCTTGGCCCAGAGTGTCTGTCAAAATTGAAATGTTTATTTACTTGTAATAAAAACTTTAAACATAAAACAGCCAAATTTGTATACAAGTTCCGTTTGCAAAATCAAATACAAACAGCAACAATCTATTAACCCTCTTCGCTATCATCAGCATTATCTCATACAAAGGAAAATACACTTTTAAAAAACCACATGCAAATTTCCTTTTCCCTATTTGAAAACTAAAATATAAATAAAAACAACAGCAACAACGACAAAAAGCAAGAAAAGTACAAAAAAAGTAAACAGCAAATACAAGTTAGTTAAACTTTGTTATTGTATGTATATTTGTATGTTGTTAAACGGAAACGGAAGTGTGAAACAAAACTCTTTAAAACCCAACCACACGCACATGAACTTTGATATGAGGAGTACCAATCATCTTCATCATGTTCCTACAACAAATACAGACAAAACACAACAATTACAACAACAACAAGCATTGAAAGCTTATAAGCTTGTGACTATATATAGTCATACACACACACACCCATTCATCCAAACAAACATCTCAAAACAAAAAGTAGTCAAGTTAAACAATTACAAAAAAAAAGAGAACCAAGATGGCTGCAAGGATGAACAACAACAAAAAAATGGCAACAACTTTTCAAGTGGGTTGAAAAGTTAAATAAAGACTTTTTCTTAAGAAACTTGATTTTTAGTTCAATTTTTTTTTCATGTTTGTTTGTTGTCTTATTGTTGTAGTTGTTGCTGTTGTTTTTCGTATTGCAATCTACACATGTTCATGAATATTTGCTGTACATATGTTTGTATGTATGGATGTGTTTTTTTATGGGCTCGGGTATTTGGTCTGAGGTTCTCTCACTCTATGTTGGTTGGGTGTGTGTTTGGTTGTGTACTTTTTTGTGGTTTATTTTGGTTCCTTTCCCAAGTTGTCTGATGAAGCCGATAACAAAAGTTTTGCAAAGTTTTAAGAAATCATTTGGTAACGGAAACCACAATTTAAGACAATAATCAAGAATGTTTAAAATTTTGATTACCAAATAAGTGAGTAAGTGAATGAATGAATGAATGAATGAATGATTGAAGCAGTTGTGTGAGTCTTGTTAAAAACTAAAAGGGAAATACAAGTTTCTTGTTAATCATACTTCAAAGAAAATGATAACACGAACTAAGGCCAAAACTTTATCAATTTAACTTGAAAAGATTTTGAGCCTAAACAAACCATTTGGTTGTAAATAATATAAATACAAATTTCACTTTTTATATTTCAAACATGTTAGATTGACTCACAGGAAGAAGTTTTTTGTTACAACCCTGAAAGTATAACTTGGTTTTTTTATAATGTTTGCCATAACATTTTGGGTCTAGTGATAACCAATTTTGAACTGCACCATTCCAAAAATATATTTTTCAACTATTTTTTAATTTCTTTGAAAATATTTGTATTTTTCCCTTTCTAAAAAAATATAAAAATTTAAAATGGTTTGGAAAATTTTTGAGTTATTAACAATTTTCCAGACCATATGTGGAGGAAAATGTTAGAAATATTTTTACTGGTTTAAGGAAATCTTTACTTTCCAAAAATATGTAAAAGTTGTTACATTAATGTTTGTCTAATTAGAATATTTGAGACCCAAAAATGTTCAAAATTTAGCTTGAACGGTATAAAAGAAAATCGTTTTTGCTCCGAATCATTATTTGCGTTGAAAAATGGATCCATTACGAAGCGTAAAATACGTATGAAAAGGCCGGCCAATCAGACGAAATGACCAAAATGAGAATTCTTTGTATTTGGTTGGAGAAAGAAGGGTCCTCTCTATTATGAGCTGCTGAAATCTAACCAGACCGTCACAGGGAACCTGTAACGAACGCAAATGATTCGTTTCAAGTGAGCAGTTAAACCAAAATATATAATGCCTGTTAAAAACTATTTATAATGAAGTGTTTGGAATGTTTGCCTCACCCGCTTTATAGTCCAGATCTAGCACCGTCCCACTACAATTTGTTTCGATCGATGTAGAACGCTCTCTCTGGGATACGCTTTACTTTTGGAACAGAGTATTCGAAATTGGCTTGGTTCTTGGCCTCAAAAGATGAACAGTTCTTTTGGCTCGGAAACCATATGTTACCAGAAAGCTCAAAAAAGATCATACCTAACAATGGCCAATACTTTGAATAAATTTATATTGTACAAGTGTTTCAAAATAAAAGCTAAAAATTTAAAAAAATCCTGCATTTTTAAGTCATACACCCAATAGAATCAAACAAAAATTCAATGTTTATTATAAACATGTTGTCAATGTATTTTTCCAGTATGAAAAATACAAAAATATCCCATCATTTTCCAACTAAATCTTATAAAACAATTTTCCTTTCCTAAACTACTATTTGCACATTTTGCTTTGTAATAGATTTCAAATAGAGAAAATTCTAATAAGTAAAAACGTCATATATATATATTCTAACTGTTTTCTCACTAGATATTTTTACACACCAATACGAGACCAAACACAATGTGTTTACAACAATAGGAAACAAACCCCTAAAAGAACACAATAGACATAAATATTTGTCTAAAAGTGATTTAAATGATGATTCTTCCCATGGGATTGTTTAGCGTCAATTCAAGTTTGAATAAATAAATAAAATCCACACAAAATGATCTGATCAGATCAATTGGTTGTATTTTAAAAACAATTTGGCTTAAAATGTAATAATTTTGATTGAAATGCTAAAATAATTGTTTCAAACAACAAGAGGGTTGTATTGAGGGCAATTGTTATGCAGCGAAATCAGAAATCATTAGATGGATGATTGTGTGAAATGACTTAAAATAAAATAAAATAAAAACAAACAGAAAGAAATGCTACAAAATTTGGGAATTTAAAAATATAAATGAATATGATGCAACACGATGGGTGGAATAATTGAAATGAAAAGGCGTTGAAATGTATCAAAAGTGTGCGAAGTTTTTCAAATCATATGTAGTAAGCAGATACATATGTATGTATGTAAGTAGTGATTTTGGAAGTGCTGAGTTATAGCATGGTGTTTGAATATTTTTATTTGAAAAACTGCTTTTGTTTTATTTTTGAATATTTAATAAATATTTAAAATAAATCGCTAACTTTATCCAAAAATAAAATAGGAAAGACGACCAGAGCTGTGAGTTTTTGTTCCCTTTTACATAAAAACAAGTGTTGTGTGAGCCTTTCTCAATTTCATAAATTATTAGCTTTATGGTGTGGTCAAAACGAAAATAACCAATTATGAAATTTAATTTATTAAATACTTTCTAAAAAGTATTGGTTTTAATATTCTGTGTCATATATAAAATTTTTCAGTGTAATTACTTAAAACTCCTTGTAAATTTACCACTGTTATGACCTCGAATAATAAATATATCAATTTCAAGCACACACGAGTATCCTTAACAAAACACTTCAAACAATCAAATTCAATATCTTTGCATTGTAAAAAGAATCATAAATAAAACATTACGCTGACGATGATGAGAATCTTTATTAATCAAATGATGAGCTGCGCTATCACAGTGATATAGTTTAATAACAATGACAACATTATTCCCATACCCACAAGTTACAAGTGACTGAATGTAACTCGTGAGAATCACGCTTCATATTGTTGCATGACCTGGATGGAGTATGTCACAACTTAATTGTTAAATACTTATGTAACATTTTGCTGTAGATTAGCATCGCAAAAAAAAAGAAAACGTAAAATCAGCAAGTAAAAAAGGCAGACGAACTGATATGTTAAAAGTCCACATGAACACCACCCTAAAAAAGCGTTTTGTTTGAAATGTTAAGTGGCTGGTCGTGTGCAACATTGTTTATGTATAAACAAATACTTACAACAATAACAATAAAAAAGGGAAATGTTGCAAAATACACAGATTTTATTTGATATAAAAGTAAAAAAGTTAAACAGGTCTCTTTGATTTTCTAAACGATTGAATCAGTGTCTGCTAGCAAATAGAGTGCGAGAAGAACTAGGCAGGCGTTTGCTTTTAGCGTATGTGGCATGTTTGATTGTTTTTATTGTATTCCACACACAACCCGGATTATCATCAACATCAACATTGTCGGCACGTGAACAACAACAGTTCAGTTGGGACAAATAAAAGTATTTGAATGAAGTCATTCATCCAAATAGTCCGTCGTCAGTCAGTGTAAGATTGAAATGAGCGATTTGTTTGATCAAAGGTGTAATACCTTAAAAATGGTCACATGGAGATTTGTACAGCTACTCAAGGGCTTTTTCTGTTATGTTTGCATTGCAGATAGATTTTCACATGGATAATTATTTTTTATTTAAAAAAAATTCAACTTGTTTATTTGTTTATTGACATGATATGACTGGTATTTTATAATTGTTGGCCAATTAGAAAAATAGATAAAATTTTTTTGAAGAAATTCAAAACAGGGATGATACTAATTTCGTGTTTTAGTTTTCAACATTTGTTTTTCATGTTTAGAAACGGAATCAAAACCTATATAGAATTTTAATTTCAAAAAAATATTTATGCCAAAAATCATTGGTTATTTTTCGAATTTTAAAAGACCGTATGAAATAGAAACTGCAATATATAACATTTACCCATTCTAATCAAAATATTTTGGAAATAAATCTGCCATTCTAACTGGCTGATTGGATTGACATAAAATTTCAAGCAGACGTAGCAGAGGAGTTCTTTCAGGAATGGCGATGTGGGATCTCAAATTAGTTATCTGCATTTGAAAATTCAAATTTCAAAATTTCACCATACCTATTGAAGGTCCAGTTTTTTCGGACACAATATATGACCAATTCCATTAAATAAATGTTATGTTAGTTAAAAACCAAGTCAAATAAAAATTTTAAATAATTTGCAAATAAAAAAAAAATTCAATAATATAATAAAATTGTTTTAAATTTCTTTTTAAATTTAAAAAAAAATAGTTTTTGAAATTTATTAGTCAAGCAAATTTGATGACAAAAAATCTTTTTTGATGGAATAACAATTCGGGTCAAAAAAATATTTTTCCCAAAGATGGGGATTTTAAAGGTCTTTGAAATATCTATCATTAGATATCCACATTGTCTATATTAATGACTTAGTAATTCAGATATAGACCAAAAATAGGTAAAAAATCGATGTTGTCCTGGTTTTTCCATGATATCACAGCTATTTGTGGGTCGATAGTTTCGGGACTATAGCGGATATATTGCTGTATGAATCATGTATGTATGTAAGTTATTTGGGGGCTCCTCTATCTATAACGATCCAGAATATATGTATATACTTTGTGGGGTCGCAAATGAAAAATGTAGAAATTACAAACGGAATGATAAAATTATATATTTATATACTCGCCACTCATAGTTTCAAAGCAATGGTTTTTACGAGTCCAAAAGTAATAGACTTTGAATTTATGAATTGAGAAAATATTAAATTTATGTATTTTTTTATATTTATAATGTTTTTATATTTTTTTCAAATGCATCTGGACAGGAATAATTTTAAAATAAAAAAAGCCCACTATATATTAAATTCACTTTCACTTGGTCTTTACGAAGTTAACATATTTATACCCTACACCACCATAGTGGGGAGGGTATTATGCGTTTGTGCAGATGTGTATAACGCCCAAAAATATTGGTCTAACACCCACCTTAAAGTATACCGATCGACTTAGAATCACATTCTGAGTCGATTAAACGATGTCCGTCCCTCCGTCCGTCCATGTAAACCTTGTGCGCAGAGTACAGGTCGCAATTTTGAAGATATTTCGATAAAATTTGTTACATCGGCCCAAGGCCGAAGCCTATTGAAATTGGCTGAAATCGGTCCATTATTTCACCTAGCCCCCGTACAAATGTCCTCTCGAAATTGGACTTTATCGGTCATAAATGTTTAATTTATATATTTATCTACACAAATTTCGCTCCAAATAAGTTTTATATATGCAAAAATCATGTCACCAAATTTTGTTACGATCGGTCCATAATTAGTCATAGCTCCCATATAGTCCCGCTTCCGAAAATCACTTTAACGTGCATAAATCTCTTAAAAACGTTGGTATATTCACAAAATTCAACATAAATAACTTTCATATAGACATAAATCACACGACCTAATTTTATGGTGATCGGTCCATAATTGGTCATAGCCCCCATATAAGGCCCACTTCCGAAAATCACTCACTCAAACCTTTTATTGAATTTTATATAAATATTTATGAATTATACAATTTCACAATTTTTGGCCAAATATACAGTATTTTTTTAGATGCCGAAGATAATTTTACTGCGACTTTCACTAACATTAACTAATTTCACGAGTAAAAAAACATATGATTTTAAAGTTGAATATTACAGATATTTGGAATTCTATTGATCTTTAGACAAAAATGCACATACAAATCTTAGGACATGTTTTTGCAAATCATCAGCACATTTTCATAAACTCGGTACTGACCAAAATCGACCCATAATTGACCATAGTACACATATAAGACTCACATCCGAAATTCACTATTAAGTCAATAAATTTCTTATACAAATTCAAAAATTAATTAAAATTGTGGATGATGCTTGATATCTCATAAAGCATGCAGAATATCGAAAAATAGCATTTAAATTATTTATAATCCACTTCTAGCAAAACAATAATAGGCTGACAAATTTTCAACATTTTTAATCTTTTCTTAAAGATTTTATTACAGAGATTATTCCAACATAAAAATTGCATCCAAATTTAACAAATTTTGTGTGAATATTTCAGATTTAGCATATTTGTTACAGAATCATAAACATATATATATATATGTATAAACTAGTACGTTTTGAATATATGTAATGTTCAGAGTCGGACCAAATATGGTCTCAATGGGAAAAATCCTAAAATTTTCATTTTTGAATTTTTTTATATTTTTTTTTTTTTTTGGAAATTTTGGTACTCTTTTCCTACAATTGTTTGTACCAATTAAATATTTAAAACTACATAGTCCACATATTAAGTATGTATACAATTTCTCTCGTTTAACAGTTTATCCAAAAATCCAATTTTAAACTAACCAACCAAATTCATCACGTGTATGCTATTGCAAGGTTTTGTTGTCAATAACTAGATCATAAATTTATTTTATTTGTCCTAACTGGTATTAATATTGTATGTTTGAGTGGTACTCATTTCCTTAATACTCTAGATCTCATCAATGTTATTAAAAATGTTAATTTTCTTGGAAAGGCGAACCCACAAATAAATGAAAATTATGCACATATGAATTATTATTACAAGCAATATAGTATTTTTTTATATTTTGGTTAATCTAATACCAAACAATACCTACTCTTATCAAACAATTGTTGCAAGAGTGTGACAGTGAGTGCTGATTGTAATCGATGCCACTAGAGAAATTTTATTATTTTATGACACAGTTCTTTTTTTATATTTATTATTCATTTATTTCACTTGTACTCATAGGATGACAAGTATTTGCTGTTGAATAACTATGACCCTTGAAATTATTTATTTATTTATTTGTTTGCATTCATTTATGCGCATTTTTTATGAATTTATGTTTATGGTCAATAGAATTTAGCAAATAAATCCACAAAAATAAATATTAAATTCATAATCATTTGTTGTGCAAATTCGTTTGCCTCCTTCCACTTACTCTATGATGATTATGATGATGGCATATCAATTCTATTCAAGCTATTTTTGATACTAAAGCTTAGCAGCATAAAAGAAATGGCACAGTAATTCAGAAGCTTAGCAGGGTTTTACAAGGGAATTGAATAGAATTTTGACAAGAGAAGATTCTCACGCTTTATCATGGTAAATAAAAGAATTTCTATGCATCAATCTTAAAAGAATCCCTAACCATACACTACTGCAGTACCGAGTAGTTGGTGGCTCGTGTTTGTTTATGTTTAGACTTTGTACTGTAAGCCTTTGGTACATAACTTTAGGCCAAATACAAATATATTTTAAATATCATCTTCATCTTGTGTGTTTGTGTATTTCTATTTAAACGCGCTTGAATCTTTTCATTATATAGTTGTGTTTTTATGTGGGCATGTTTATATTTGTGGACGCATGTCATCAAGCTAATCCGGGGGCAAATACCGAATGATTTCAATAAAGTTTTTGATGATGACTACAACAAAGATGTGATGGTGCAAGTAAAGTAACATTAATCCCTTAACGCTTCTTTCTTTCCACCAAAACCCACACACACACCATACATTTATACTATTTTGAAAATGTGTTATGGAAAATTCAACCCCCGTCCACTGGTTGTAAATATAAATGTAGAAAGTATTTCCACAAAAGCAGCGAGTGTTAGAGAACACGTGCTCCTTTTGTTTACTTTAACCCAAACGACAAAATATGAATAGGAAGGAAATAACTGCGTGAAATCTGTTAAAAGGAAGCTGCAACAAAATGTGGCGGCACCATTAAATACGTATGTATCATCGGCGGTAAGCGGAACGCAAGGTGAGCCAGTTTCTATGTAAATGTGTGTGTGTTTCTATTTATGTATATGAGTAAAGTATGTGTGTTTGTGTGTGCACAAATTTTACTTACTTGTTGAAATTGTTGTTCGGTTTATACACTCAAGAAAATAATTTAAAAAAAAAATTATCAAGAAAGTATACTGAGGATATGAACAAATAATATACGACCTCTAACGCTTCGGATTATTGTAATGGATCCATTTTTCATCGCTAGTAATGATTCGGTGCAAAACTGATTTTCATTTATACCGTTCAAACAGCATTACAGACATACAACATCGTCGTTTTTAACAAAAAAAAAAACACAAACTGCGAAACACCCGCAGTCTTTGGAAGGAATTGAACCCGCAACCCGCAAATTGTTGCTTGAGTAGCTGCGAATGATTTTGCATGCTGTGATTGAATTTGACTACAATCTTCATGGAGTAATGCCTCCAATTCATGGTCTTCAAACTTTTGTGTCAAAATAACCACTTCAGAGCCGCTCAAACCAAATCTCGCACGTTGAAACCGATGGAACACATTCACCATAAGCTTCGGTGAGCAATCAGTATGCTTCAGCGGCACTTTTTTTCAAATTAAAAAAGTAAATTAAAACTTCCCGCATATGACGCTTTGTTGGTACAACATTCGATATTTTCGAAGCAAAAAACTTTGTTATTTACACTATAATGTCAAACACTAAGTGAGAATAAATGACAGATATGTACCCTTCAAAATGACATATATGATATTAAAAACAAAAAACCGCGTTCAAAATATAAGCCATCTATTGTAAATCCCGCATTTTTAAGTGATATACCCAATATTTTTTTTTTATATTATGTAGTAAATCCGTCATTATCTTCATAAGATAAGAATATTTAAACAAAATACATATTTAAATTTTTCGAAATAAAAAAAGATTATGTGTTTATTGAATATTAGCAAAATTGGAGGACCCGAGCCCAATTTGTTTGTGATGGCTTATGGAATTCATTATCTATTGCACTTGTAAACTACTATTCCGACCTTTTAAAAATTTAGCAAGTTTAAAGGAGTTAATTTACTGGCTTTAAGATTATTAATTAATAAACAGTTTATTCGTAGGAAATTATTGAAATTAAAATTTGTACAAACGATATCCAATATCGTCATTTGCTATCAAAAAGTGACTTCATTACAAAAACTAAAAGTTTTCCTTTGATACCACAATTACATTTTTCTTCGAGTGTAAATTTTTCTAGATAAAATTTACCATAGAGCCAAGGGGTTGATTTAATTTTTCATTTCGGTTTTTATTAATACATTTTGCCACACCATGAATATTTTAAACAGGAATAAACCACCCACCAGTCACTCGTTTAAACCATTTTGTATCCAGCCTTAATTTCTCAACTGCAGCAACTACTTCTTCCACAATATTCGCACAAACAATACACACTCACACCTAGAATTCTTTCTACTCATAAACAAGAAACGTATGGGTCCTGCTATTTTTATTTCATTTGTTCATTCTTTTTCTTTCATTTGCTCCTGTTTATTTTCCCCATTTAGTTATTTATCCTGCTGGAGAGTGAGATCAACTCAGTGTTGTGTTATGATGTTGTCTGTATATAAAAGATTTTTCTCGTTTTTCTGTTTTTTTTTTTTTTTTTTGTATTTTTATAGTTTCAAATAAATAACTCAATTGTTTTGTTGACATTTTATTTGACACGTGACTCCTTTTTATAATCAAGTCCTGTTGTTGTTAATAGTTTCTCTTTCTTGTTGGCTTCACTCAGGTTATTTGACGGTTGGTCGGTATTTAAAACAACGTCGCCCAAAACGTCCATTAGTTAATCCCTGGGGGTATGCTCTACTAGATGCTGCCGCTGTTGTTTGTTCTATTGTTGTTGCTGTTATTTGTGCTTTTTGCGGTTCATTGCTGGTAATTAATTTCTAAGGTGTCTATTAGTGTCAACACTCACTGCTGACTACTACTCCCTTAACGGAACTTTAGCTAAATTGTAGGCGGGAGGGTTTGTGGTATTTAGTGTATTATTAAATGATTGCACCGCAATCCACGATTATTTAAGATGTTAATAAATTGTTTGGAAATTATAGATAAAAAAAATAGCTTAATCTATTTAAGATACATAAAATTGATCAAACGGGGTTTTAGAGATCATTAACAGATAAAAATCCAAATATTACTTAGTTTTTATGTTTTTTAGAGGAAAGTAAAAATAAAAAACCAGCGAATATACCCACCATCATCAATATGTGACAATAAAATATTTTTCTGATAAAGACGTTGTATGGGGGATCCTTACAAAATTAGGTTGAATGATTTAGGTTCAAATAAAACTTGTTTATGTCCAATTTCATCACAATATTAATTATTATAAGACAATTATGAACGTTCAAGTCATTTTCTGAGGGGGACCTCTTATGGGGACTAGAATACTTTATGACTGCTCAAGCAGTATTGCGGACGCTATGTGAAATAATCAACTATGGAGCGGATTTAATTATAATTGATGAGCCTAATAGTTGTTTAACGCCGCAATCTTTAGAGCCTAAATCATGCAACTTGCAAGCAAATCTCTTATTGCAAGTAGCAAAAATCTAAAATCCTTAATAACATTGTAAATAAGCCTTTAATCGTGAAAAATAGTTCGATCTGTGATCTCTCATATTTCTGACCACAAATCGATTTTTCATATGAAAAAATCCAAAAATCTAAAACCCTTTATAACATTGTAAATAAGCGTTTAATCGAAAAAAGGAGTGCGATCTGTATTTCGGGTAAAAAATCCATATTTAATATGAAAAACTTCAAAAACCTAAAAGCCTAAATAACAATGTAAACAAGTGTTCAATCGAGAAAAGGAGATCGATCTGTGATTACTCATATTGCCGACCACAAATCGATTTCTCATATGAAAAAATCCAAAAATCTAAAATTCTTAATAACCTTGTATATAAGCATTTAGTGGAGAAAAGGAGCTCGATCTGTGATCATATGAAAAATCCCAAAAATCTCAAATCCCTAATAACTTTGTAAATAAGCGTTTAATCCAGAAAATGAGCTCGATCTGTGATCACTTAAAATTTTTAAATCCTAATAACAATGTAAATAATTCAATGCTTATTGACGGTTTTATATATGTTTATTAGAGTGACAGCCGATTTTTTTTTTTTAGATTTCAAAGAGTGCCGGGTGGAATATTGTGACACTAGGCCTAAATGTTAAGTGCTGAAAATTTGAGTCAAATAGGGCAACGATTTCTGGACGCGCATCGAGGTCAAAGTTCAGATATATGCAAAATTTTACTGTTAATATGGAATAAATAGGTGAAACTCGTTAACTTTCTGCATTGTTTTCTAGAAATGTGTAGATTTATTTATATTAATGAATATTACATTAAAAAAAATTTTTGGAAATTAACCCTGTATCTCCTTTGGTTCAAAATGACCCAAAAACTGTATTATCGCCAAAATTAGAGAAAAATGCAAATTTTTCAGTTTTTGAAAAAAATTTGCTACTAAATAAATACTTTTGCAATTGAATGCAAAAGAATCGAAATATGTACGTAATTATCGTTGTAATGAGATATAAATGACAAAATTTGACTAAAAAATTTTAAAGTTATTACAAATTCGCCAGACCATTAACGTGTTTCAGGCCACTTGAACAAAAAATTTAGGAACAAAATTAAGATATTTCGAGAAAAATTAAAATAAAAGCTAATTTTTACTTAAAATATGTCCATATTTACTTGTATATGAGTTTTTGTCTTCGTAGGATACCGTTAACCTATTCGCAGGTATGGCCAAAAAAAAATAATTTTTTTTAACGGCTGTTTCAAAACTCCATTTTCAAATTTTTTAAAATTTTGTTAAACAAATTTCAGATTTTTTCGATCATCACATTGGGGTTTATTGAGATCAAAATAGGGAATAAAAATATGAAAAAATTATGTCAATACCTCTTACAGTTTTTCCGTACCTGCGATTTAAATTTTGCGTTTTTCAAGAAAAACTAATTTTTTGTCCATATTTAGGCGAATGAGTCCAATTTTCTGACTGTTATAAATTTTAAGTAAAGCCTATTCATAATATTATAGTCCTTGTAATTGTAAATATATTCTGAAAGTTTTACTAAAATCGGAAAACGATAACCTTTAAATCGTGAAGGTCAAAAGTCAAATTTTTCAATATTTGGAATTTCTAATGAAAAGATAGCGAAATGTTATATATTTTTGGGCCGATTTTAATGTAACTTAAGGAAAATATAACATAAAGTCAAGAATTTAAAATAAAAGCACAAAAATGTAAATTAACCCTTAGCAGCACTTGGGGTCCAAATTACCCTCAACTTTTAAAATCACGCAAAACACATCCATTTTGACCCCAAGTCCTCTTAAAGGTTAAAATTAATTTTTGCACTGTTGTTGTAAATGCAAGACCCCAATATATATTTTCCTCAAGTTTCATGAAAATCGGCCCAAAAATATATAACATTTCGCTATCTTTTCATTAGAAATTCCAAATATTGAAAAATTTGACCTTTGACCTTCACGATTTAAAGGTTATCGTTTTCCGATTTTAGTAAAACTTTCAGAACATATTTAAAATTGCAAGGACTATAATATTATGAATAGGTTTTACTTAAAATTTATAACAGTAAGGAAATTGAACTCATTCGCCTAAATATGGACAAAAAATTAGTTTTTCTTGAAAAACGCAAAATTTAAATCGCAGGTACGGAAAAACTGTAAGAGGTATTGACATAATTTTTTCATATTTTTATTCCCTATTTTGATCTCAATAAACCCCAATGTGATGATCGAAAAAATCTGAAATTTGTTTAACAAAATTTTGAAAAATTTGAAAATGGAGTTTTGAAACAGCCGTTAAAAAAAATTATTTTTTTTGTCCATACCTGCGAATAGGTTAACGGTATCCTACGAAGACAAAAACTCATATACAAGTAAATATGGACATATTTTAAGTAAAAATGAGCTTTTATTTTAATTTTTCTCGAAATATCTTAATTTTGTTCCTAAATTTTTTGTTCAAGTGGCCTGAAACACGTTAATGGTCTGGCGAATTTGTAATAACTTTAAAATTTTTTAGTCAAATTTTGTCATTTATATCTCATTACAACGATAATTACGTACATATTTCGATTCTTTTGCATTCAATTGCAAAAGTATTTATTTAGTAGCAAATTTTTTTCAAAAACTGAAAAATTTGAATTTTTCTCTAATTTTGGCGATAATACAGTTTTTGGGTCATTTTGAACCAAAGGAGATACAGGGTTAATTTCCAAAATTTTTTTTTTAATGTAATATTCATTAATATAAATAAATCTACACATTTCTAGAAAACAATGCAGAAAGTTAACGAGTTTCACCTATTTATTCCATATTAACAGTAAAATTTTGCATATATCTGAACTTTGACCTCGATGCGCGTCCAGAAATCGTTGTCCGATTTGGCTCAAATTTTCAGCACTTAACATTTAGGCCTAGTGTCACAATATTCCACCCGGCACTCTTCAAAATTTTAACAAAAATTTTTTTCCATACAACTGATTGTCACTCTAATGTTTATACTTAAAAAACTGATTTTTTATCTCATATAAAATCGCATTATGATAACTTGTTGTTCCTAGTTATCCTAATTTGTTCAGATTTGAAATTAAATTTCGGTTCTTTAGAATGTTTTTCCACATAAGCCTATAAACAAAAAGTAGTTTATGTAATTTATGTCAACTCTAACCTTAAATCATATTAAATCCTTAATATTGTTGTAGCAAAAACATCAAAAAGGCAAGAAAATACAAGTTAATTTCTAAAACTACAAGTAATATTTACTCACATACAAACACAATATGCACAGATATACATACATGGATATTTGTATGTGAATATACATGTGTATTTAAGATATATGTACATTAGGGTGGCCCCAAAATTTAAGTTGCGGATGTTCCCACCTAAAATGAAAATTTGATTCATTCTAAGACTACGTTTTGAATTTTTTTCGTCCTGGGGTCAATATTTGGCGAGCTGGATCGAAGGATAAAAAGGTCGTTTTTTGAGGTTTTTTACATTTTTTCCATATTTCTTCCAAAGGAAGTATATGTAAATTTGGTATCATATGAAAGGTCTTTGAGAGACGCATTCAATTGGTTAAAAGAAATTTAAAAAAAAAATTTTTAATTAAAAAATTTTAAAAATTTTCGACAAAATTTTATTTTTTTTTAATTTTTTCATAGAATTTATTCAAATACATAGATGAAATTTCTTGATCATAAACATCATGTAATTTCACCGAAATGGTTTTTCTCGTTTTTTAAAATTCAGTCCAGTTCAATGTTTATTCAAATTTGTTTAAACCCAATTTCATCCCTATCTGTTAAGCAGTTTTTCACATGTTACTTAAAATTAACAACAACATTCCAAAGGAATAACATTAAAATAATCATTATAGCGCGATGTATAGTAAATGTTTTAGCTTAAATTTAAATATTCGTAGTGTAACAAAAGAAAAGTATAAGAATTTATACATCGATGGAAAGCTTATAAAATTTGAGTTATTTTGATGCCCATACATATACTATGAATTGAGTACAGAGATTGTCAGATAGGGATGAAATTAGGTTTAAACAAATTTGAATAAACATTGAACTGGATTGAATTTTAAAAAACGAGAAAAACCATTTCGGTGAAATTACATGATGTTTATGATCAAGAAATTTCATCTATGTATTTGAATAAATTCTATGAAAAAATTAAAAAAAACTAAAATTTTGTCGAAAATTTTTAAAATTTTTTAATTAAAATTTTTTTTTTAAATTTCTTTTAACTAATTCAATGCGTCTCTCAAAGACCTTTCATATGATACCAAATTTACATATACTTCCTTTGGAAGAAATATGGAAAAAATGTAAAAAACCTCAAAAAAGGACCTTTTTATCCTTCGATCCAGCTCGCCAAATATTGACCCCAGGACGAAAAAATTTCAAAACGTAGTCTTAGAATGAATCAAATTTTCATTTTAGGCGGGAACATCGATACCTTATTTTTTCTCCATACAAACGGGGCCACCCTAATGTACATATTTCTTTTTATAGAAATTCTCCATAACATGTGTTACACAGAATACAGCAACTAAACCATTGTATCCCTACGTAAGTACTTACACACATTTTATAAAACAATGTCATCGTATAGAGTCAATGAGTTTGACCCGTTCATACATTTCTTGAATAGTTGGAGCTGCTTGGTTGGATGAATGAATGGATGGTTGGTTGGATGGTTGGTGCTTTCGTTTAACCAACTCATCTCATCATGCCATATGGTGTCACCTTTTACAGCCATTAACCACAATGACACTTTTTGCTTGAACATTATTTGCATAAAATGCTTGTGTGTTATAGTTTAGGAAAATGTTCGTATCTAAAAGAAAACAAGAAACTAAAGTTTATAAATAATACACTTAAAGAAACAATTAGATTGTATTCCATTGGTTTTTTTTGTTATAGAGTTTTGCTGTTAAAATGTTTTTAAACATTGATTGTCATTTGCATTTAAAATTGACCACCATTTAAATACCTACTTCTGGAAGTATGCAATGTTTTTAATCAGTTTTTCCATGTTTTCAAAATCATTTTTATTCCAGCATCAATTCAATAAGTAATAATGCGACAATAGCGATTTGAATTTAATGGTCTTTAACGACTGCCTGCAACAATCATCATGTTTATAAACATGCCCATCAGTAGAAGCTTCTACTTATCAACAATGTTGATAGCATGCAGTTATTAGCATTGTTTGTAAGTATGGCAACACTAAATATTTAAGCTGCTAACATTAACATCGAAAGCTCTAGAATTCGAATATACCAGTTTTGTCCGCCAAGAACAATCGAGGCTATTCGAATGAAGATGGCACTGTCTATAAATAGTGGCTGCGGTTGCAGTAGTGAGTAGAGTTAACATCAACTGCATTCTTGTACATTATAAAGTGTGTGTATATATTAAAAACAAATAGTGAATATTTAAACTCTATTCAACTTGTTGTTGAATAGATAAAGATTTTTTACAAATTTTAAACTACTAAACAGCTTTTATTTGCAATCAAAAGTATCCGGTTTATTTAAAGGAAATAAACCATCGTTTTTAAAAGGTAAAAACGTAACAATATGATATGACTAGTTGTCATTACCAAAATACAATAAGTATTATAAGAAGGCGTTTAAAATTATGTAAGTAAGTAGTCTCAATATTTCTTCCAGTGTATTTCCCATAAATTTGGTTGAAAAGGTCACAAAAAGCAAAAAAAATCTAAACTAAAATATGGCATAAATTATGCAAATCATAGTCGTTCGTTTCTTCGTTTGTGCTCACTGTCAACCTAAAGAAATGTAATGTTTGTTATAAGTATTTCTATGTACGAGTACGAACATATAAATTCGTGTAAGTCGCTGTAAGCGGAAATATGTTTGTAAGATTGTATTTGAGATGTTGTAATTGTAGTTGACATTTATACATCAAACATCATGGTATGATTGTGTATATTTACTCTCATACACGTACAAATATATTCAGAAATTAATGCAAAAAATGGAAGCATATATAAAGGCTACAATTGCCAAAACTAATAGGCCAATAGTTGAAACAATATGTTACACATTCAGATGACATTCTATTCTCGTTCACAAAACATACAGCTCTACCAAATCCATTGCTGGGATGGGAAAGAGTTTGTTAGAGCGATACTCATACTTATATATACATACGACCAAAACATAAATAATAAAATAACTGACCATGGCAAATGTATTAATGCTTTGTAGTTAAAAGAAATATTGAGAAAATACTGGCAATATATTTGTTTAAAGACTTGCATCGACTCCGACTGATCCGCTACTTAAGTATCCTGGTAAATAAAAAATTTGATTTCAAGGAATTATGTTGTACATATAGAGCCCTTAGCGCCAAATTATCGTAAGCGAAAAAACACAAATTTTACAGGAGAAGGTTTTTTTTTGATTATTTATAAATTTATACGTAGAATTAAAAATGTTATGATGCGATATAATATAATTTCGTTCAAGCTATTTATCTATTTTTCAAACACATTTATAACTTTTGACAATTAAAAATTCATGGAATACTTTATAGAAAAATATGACAAAAAATGTTTTTTATTGAATTTTTGCATAGAAAACTATTTTTCGAATTGAAATTAAATTTTTATTTATAAATAGTTTGTAATGAAATTTCACATTTATGTAGATTTTTCTATTTAAAATGTAAAAATAAAAACGAATTTTGAAATTTATTATCAGCAATCCCGCAATTCCCAAAAAAGTGTCGAAAAATTCAAAAAATTTAAATTTTTAGTTTTTTTGCTATAATATCCATACTAGGGTCGGGGTTATCGGTACCCTTAACAAAATAATTAGAAACATATTGAGCCACCTATAAGCGGTTATTATATTTTGATATCGGATACGCGATTTGAGAATTTTTGGTGTTTTTTGAAAGGACCTGATCCCCTCGGTAACAACAATTTTGAAATTATTTTCCTTTAAAATATTTTATGAGAACTTAACTTTCAGAAAGTAGAAATTCCTTATACATCCTCTTAGAAATTTTTTGCTATAACTCAAAAAGAAAAAAAGTTCTTTTTTCCCAAAAAATTAGCGAAAAATCGCCTTTTTAAAATTTTTTAAATTCAAATGCATATAACTTTGGACTTAGTCATTACTTTTAAACAATTATTTTTCCATTTGACACATACATGTGTTTTTAGTCCAATAATGGAAAACTGGAGAAAATCGGAAAATATTTGGATACGCTGTTGTCAAAAAACTGGAGTAGGGCGGGTAAAAATGTGGAAAATTTAATTTTCAAATGCGAATATCTTCTAAGCTATAATAGATAATTGACAGCTACAACGAGGTTTTTTGTAGTGCTCGATGAGAAGATTCTATATGAATAATTTTTTTGAAATCGGAACTCAAACCAAGAAATAATATCGTTTTAAAAATGTAACATACCCGAGGTGTCCTACTTTGAGGGCCCTTGGTCGCGCCCCTGGTGGGTGACAACACTTCTTCTTTGCGCATGTGAAATTTCATTCAAACTAATCTAAACATTTAGAAGTTACAGATTTATTTCCCTCTTTTTTTCTATAATTTGTTTACTGTGAAATATAAACATTGACTTACGATAAAGTCTTACCCCCTATATTATTAACAATTTTGATATTCTGAGAATGCTAAAACATCAGTCGGTCCATACAATTTAAATTTAAATAAAACAAAAATTTTAAAAATATCGCTTACGATAATTTGGCGTTAAGGGCTCGATATATCAACGAAATTCAAATTTTGGTAAAATCTCGATTTTATTATGCTATGTTCACACTTGGGCTTTTAAACGCGTTTAAGCTAAATTTTGATTAAGTTAATCAAAGCCATTTACATTACATTTGAGATGATTAAGTTGACAAATAAAAAATAACAACGAAATTTATATTTCTTTAAGGCATTAAATACTTTATTAAAGATATCAGCAGATTATTTTAAACTTTTTAATTATGAAATTGTGAATATTGATCAATTATTTAAGGTTTTTTTAAGAAAAAAAACTTCTGTCAAAATTAGTGTTTATAAAAAAACGACTTTTTAAAAAACCGGTTTGTTGATTAACCGAAAATTGACCTTTTTTAGAAAACCGGGTTTTCGGTTAACCGACATCGAAAAAACCGGTTAACCGTCATATATGTGTAGAAAACATAAAATGTCCAACAAAGTATATACAGCTTTAAAATTTGTAGTTTTTAGTGGTCAGGAATGGTTAATATTAAATAACTATGAATATAGAAAAGTGACAAGTACATTTGATTTTGTAAAAATTTCAAAATTATTATCTCAGCCAAATGGAATTGAGTATAAATATGTTAATAACTATGCAATACTTGTTTTAATTATTGATTTATTCATTAAATTTCAACCAAAAAATTTAAATAAATTTTTTAATTAAATCTTTGATAATTTTAAAATTTATTATCACCTCGACTTTCTGATATGAAACAGAAAATGTTACAAGTCCCAAAAAAGGACATATACGATGCAAACGCACTCCATTATCAGATTTCATAAATATTTCAAATTATGGATTTTAGAACGTTTTGTCTCTCCTGTAATACTACTGAAAAGGACTTTGTACACTAAGCTAACGAAATGATTAATAAAATAAAATTTTAAGAACAAAACCCACTAATGAAGTCAAATTGGTTGAAAGAAGTATGCACATCAAATTCAACTTAACGTTTGGTAAAATCATCACTAAGTTTATAACGAATCATTATTAAGATTTAATTTAACTTCTAGAATTATGCGGAATTTCATTTTTAATAGTTTCATTATGTGCAATTTATTCTGAAAAAGTTTTTAAAGTAAACTCATCGTCCTCTACTATTTAGAATTATTGTAATTCTTAAAAATGTCAATCTAAATAGGTTTGTATTGTAAATCAGCAGTTTAGGTTTCAAATCAGACCAATAATGTAATGTGTACAAAGTATATAAAAAATGCACAAAACCATGAGGTTTCTTATTTTTATACCTAAATTTTAAAAACCGGTTAACCGAGTGATAAAAACTGGATAAATCGATTAACCGAATATCAACATTTTAAACTAACCGGTACGCAAAAAACCGAGATTTCGAAGAAAAACCGGGTTTTCGGTTAACCGGTTTATAAACACTAATCAAAATTTATTTACCACACAGTACACAGAAAGGTGGCCGATGCCACATCATAGTCGGTTTGAGGTATGTTCAGGTGATTCTATGTGATTAATGAAGTGATTAAGTTTTAATCATGTGAATTTGAAGGGATTAACAAATCATTAAAATGTATGGATAATCATCTCGATCTTGAAGTGATTAGAGCTTAATCACGTTCGAGATGATTAACTGATGGTGACCCCAAAAATTGTCGGGTTGTTCAAAGTCCAGCTTTATCTCCTTCGTCCAAATATTGAAGAGTGTTGCCGATGTGATATTTGCTAGTGATATTTGCAGGTGACGCAGTGATGACGTTGTGTATTTCGGCCCGTCGCCGGCCGCAGATGTGAAGTTGGCGAACACTTCGCATCTCCTTATCTCTCTCAGAGTCAATAAAAGAAGTTGAAATACTAGCGATTGTGCATACCGAACTGTAGATCACAACTTGTCAATTCTTGAACTCAAGACGAACCATTTTTTCCGCTTTACCAACCTGGTGATATCGTGATTCCGCTAATCGATCTTTGTGACGACCTAATTGGAAATTCTGAAGTTTTGAATACTAACCTCTGGTTTTAATTGATACCAAGTAGTTATTTAAGATGTCTAAGATCCATTTTGAACAATATATAATTTCTTAAGAATTGCTTACTTATACGAATTACGTCAATATGTATCTGTCATTCACAGTGTGACGAATCAATCTTTGGCTTGATAGGTTTAGGTTTATAACCTACTAACCCCCATTAACATGAAGCCTGGTTATGCCTTAACTAATAGTTATACTGTCGGTTAAAATTATTTTTGTATGAAAACTGTCAGTATAACTATTAGTTAACACATAACCAGCCTTCGTGTTACTGGGGGTAAGTATTATCTTAGAACTTTTAGAGCTATATTTTTATATTTCACCAAATGTATGAGCATTTTTTGCCAACTTTGCCTCTATACAGGTTATGATAAGTATTTACTAAATATCCCTAAATTAATTTACAATTTTACACTTCCAACAGCAAATGCCTGTATTTAAAGTCCATAATAATTGAAATACTTAAAGTGTGCCAAAGAAAAGACAAATTTTATACACATATACCTTAAAAAGTAGAGCTGACTAGAATTATGATTGGCAAAACTCAATCTCATTTACGCTAGACTTGACATTTAAAAGCCTTAGGGGTATTTATGAAAAAGATGCTCGCCATAGTTGTTGTACAATAATTGCTTGTAATTGAGGTTTTATATAACAACACAGTTGATGTCTTCAAATGTTGTTACTTAGTTGATACTACGGTACAAAATTCTTTTTGTTTTATGAAATTGTTAAATAAATTATTGGCCTAAACCTTTTTGTTATAAGGGACTCTATAAAGCCATGTTAATTATTCAAAGTCATCAGGATTAAACCGCCATTAGGCAATTTATTTTTAAAAATTCTTATATTTATTAATAGAAATTGTTTAAATTCATTTAAAAAATACAAATGAACTTTTTTATCATTTTTTTTTTTAAAAAAAAGAGTTTTGAACAAAAATGTATTTGGGTGTTCTTTTTGTAAAAATGTCTACTCCAACTTAATTATTTGGCTACAAAATGAGAAAAAAGCACACAAACATGGCTTAATTGAGTGCGGTTTAACGCACATTCATTTAAACAATAGAAAACATTTTTTATATGTCGGCTGAAAGAGTATAAAACACATTCATGCCACATTTGAGCAAACATTTTAAAGGGTCACAAATAACAAAACATTTGTAATTTGTTACATGTTATTCACTTAAGGTTTAAACATATAAATAAAATATTTTATATTTTGTTTTAGTGTAAATACTTTTTTTCATTTTATTTAACACATTTCTTTGTTTGCTGCTAAATAAACAAAACAATTATCCTCGGTTTTAATAAATACAAATATTTCAAACATTTGTTGCCCTTTTCTACAGCGAGGGATTTTCATTTAATTGCAACCGTTTTTAACAGGACCAAAAGAAAGAAAATATACGCTCGAGGTGTTAATTGGGCCAATTTGTGAGGTATTTAAGGACAAATGGGTAAACTATGGTTTAGGTATGTATTATGTATGTATGTATAAGGTTCATTAAATATTTTACACATTTAAGAAAATGAGAAAATATGCTTGAAAATATTATTACAGGGACTAACGAATATTGTGCAGAATAATAATAGTAACTCGATTAAGAAGTTTTATTAATTGTGTATTTTGAAAATATAAAATATTTGGAAAAAAGTAAATTTTGATAGATAAATAAATACTTTGTCCGAATGCCTCTTAATTGTTCAACAGATATCTTGAAATATTAAATAAATATTACAATAGCTGTAAGTATTGAAAAAAACACGCAAAACAGCATCATATTAAGATTGAATTTTAAAATTGCAGCCATATTATATTATGGTTGCTATATGACCATACCACTACTAATTTGTAGCATGATTAAATATCATCTTACATAACCATAATATAATCCCTTGTTATAATTCTTTATTTCTTGATATTCAACGATCAATAATAGCACAACCATAATATGATTCCACCTCTACCATAATGTCAATTATGGTTGTGGTACAATCAGAATATCATTGACCTCAACTATATTATGATTTTAACTGAAACAAACTTATGGTTATGTAAACACATAATTGTTGATATGATCATAAAATTATTATTCCAATCAAAAATATTATGATTCCAGCTCAACCCTAATATGAATATTTTTATATCTAATTGGATGATATTACTTTTGTAGCTAAATCACACATAATTATATCATGACTCTAAGACAATCGTCATCATATTCTAATAGCTGCAAAATCATAATATCATTTAATCTATTCATAAATTGCAAAAAATATGAATTCAATTAAAATATCACATATTGATGGGGGTGGGTATATAAAATTCGGCTCAGCCGAATATAAGACTCTTACTTGTTTTTTTAATCAATTTGTTTTCTGGGATATTTTTTTTAAGAATGTCTATATGAATATGCGTATTTCTAAATACAAATGTGGAACAAGAAATAAATACCACACACTACCACATCAACATCTAAAATACAAAAAAAAAAAATAAGTATTTTTCCCATTGTTATATTTTTATATTATTCTATCGTTCTACATAGCACAATGCTCATTAAAATTCATGGTAAAACATTTAAAACCAAATGCACACAAACATACAAACAGAATTACACTCGCATCCAGAGACACCAAAAGATCAAATGAAATGTTGCTTTTTTGGCAAAAGAGGCGTTCTACTAACACACACCCCACGCCTCATAATGGTGATAAAGACAACGATAATGTTCCAAGTTAATACCTCTAGTAATCTAACCGTGTACTTGGAATGTAAAATAGCGATGCCTTTAATATAATATGAAAAAAATTAAATATAAATGGTTTTGAATGAAGGATATATGTGTGTAGGTACACGCAGAAAAAAAACATGGTTACGTTATGAATGCGGTTTCAGTAACAACTGATATCACCAATAATATTTGGATAATATTTTATAATCACACTATAGTTGCTATGGTTGGAAATATTATCGATTGCGGACGATATTATTTCTGTTCCGCAAATAGAGGCATTCAATTTGTGTGCATGTATGGGTAAACAATAAAATGTCCGCAACAACATCAAGCAACAGATTGAAATATTTGTATACGTGTAAATTGACGAAAATCTTCGTATTCTGAACAATACTAGCTAGGAACTATGCCCTATAATATGGCTATGTGTCTAAAAACATGATCATGTCATATAATGGCTTAAAAATAATCATATTATGATTGAGCGGGAATTATATTGTAGTTGGACTCAATAATATTGTATCTTACATAGTTTTGGAACACTGAACGCAAATATGATAAGAATTTAAAACTCGTACTGTTAGCTTTCGATATATTTTCACTTTTCGGATTTCAGGAACATGGAATTTAATTAAAAATATTGCAAACTGTTTATGGTTTAGTTGAACTCCATTAGTTTAATATTTAGGGATGTTATGTTATCCTGAAAACATCCTTAAATATTAATATAACAAATGATACATCACGATCTATAAAGCATGACATTTATTTATTTATTAAAAATGTTGGACAGATTTCTGTTCAGCATAGCAAATTTATATAGACAAAATATTTTGCTCTTTTCAAAAATTTAAATTTGGATGGTAGTGTTATTTTTAAATGTTATGAACTTAAATTAAATCATATTACAATTATTTATGTTGAAACATTTTCCAGTGTAATTATGATTTGTAAATGTACATGTTGAATTTAATGCCAATTTAGTACTTTACAATATTTATATACTTTTTGCTTATCTGCAGACACACCCAGAGTCTCTGGCGGGAATCGAACCTACAACTCTCAGATTGATTGCCCAGCACACTATCGTCTAGTGACTAGACTCTGGTCTATCAGGGCACTCTTATGTTTATAGCAGCAACTACACTGAGCGAAAACGACGTTGCAAAATCGACAACGGTGGTGTCATTTTGACATCATACGGTGTCACTTTTTTTTGACACCGTACGTTTACAATTTGTAAACAAACGGGTACGAATCGACAACGCAATGTTATTAAATTAAAAACCGATGCATTTCAACGTGAGTTGCTCTCTTTTATAAGTGAGTTTTAAATTTATTTACATTAAAAATGTTTAATAAATATAATGATAAAAGTGAAGTAAAAGTAAATAAATGGATTAAAAAGCGTTGATTACGGCGTTGATACACTATTGACACCGAATGGTGTCAAATCGTAAACGGATGTGTTCATTTTTTCGCTGGGTGTATTCATAATCGTTGGTTGAGCTGAAATCATTATATGATTGTACACAATCATATTATGGTTGTTATTCTATTATAAAATGATCGTTGAACCACAATATAATATTTTATAAGTAATAATAAGGTCATATACATTGACAGATATCACAATATGACTCTATTCGATTACAATCACTAAAGCATATTTTTTCTTTGCGTGTATCCATCTGAATGTCTATGTATTTTAGAATAGATGAAAAACGTGAAACGATGAAAAGCATATTTTTTCTTTGCGTGTATCCATCTGAATGTCTATGTATTTTAGAATAGATGAAAAACGTAAACAATAAATAGAAATAAGACTGTGTGAACATCACCGACGTCCACAGAATGACCGAACTCCCCTACAGCTTGTTTGAGTGTCTGTAATCTATATCTTTTATAAAGCTACAGAAGCCGAACGCTATCAACGAACATGCGTGTGCATTTTCTGCAATACCCTTATGCTGAAACTTTCTCAAAGCAATTGTCGGACATCGGAAATGGTAAAATTCCAATTATTCCCTCCACAAATGCGATTTCATTCCCGGACTTCTGCCAAATGGAAACGAATATTCAAGAAGTTGTCGACAAAGTATTCCCAAGTCTTACAACCAACTACAACAATTCGGATTGGCTGTGGGAACATGCAACAAATTATGATGTTAACAAGCTCAATAAGCAAATACAATTAAAACTGCCTGGTGAATCAATAAAATACAAATAGATTGACACAGTAATGATCGAAGAACAAGCCGACGATTATCCTACTGAATTTTTGAATTCATTGGAACCAGCAGGAATGCCACCATATGTATTAACATTGAAGGTTGGATCACCGACTTTGTCCGACTGCAATATAAAACAGATGTTTTCTAAGGGCCAGCAACGCGGACCGGGTTCAGCTAGTAAATGCATAAAAGGGAAGGAGAAAGAAATATCAATGAATAAAAGTAGCAAAATACATGACAATACATTCTAGTCAATTAGGTTTTTGACAACAGAATTAGATCTTTGGCTCTCAGTTACTTATCTAGTTGATATATATGCAGACCAAAATTTAACTACCTCAAAGTAATACCGCAGTGTCACAAACCATTCTCTCAAACTAATAGGATCCTTTGAAACAGCACGGCAACACAAAAAACTAAAACAGCAATAAAGCCACAAGAAGCTCAGTATGTAAACAAGTACATAGTGTACATACAACAACAAAATGTTGCTGCTCTCTTGCAACACAAAGGTTGCCTGCCACAGTGAATATAAAACAACAGAAACAGCATATTTCTTCGAGTCAGAGACGAAGTCACACGACTTGTGAATAAATTTTAATGATGATGTCATGAATAAATTAGCAAGAAACAAACAACAACAACAAAACAGACGTAAAGGATTCTTACTGTTCGTCTGTGTGACAGGCTCTGAAGGCAAATACCAGGATAGAGGATACACGATGTGTGTGTGTAGCTGTGTGAGAGTTGTTTTGTAAAATGTCTTTCATGTACAAAATGTCGAATGTTTTATGAGTTTTGCGTGCCACCTTCTTAAAAGACATACAAAGAAACACACAAGTTTAGAGGCAGTAGGAACGACAAACGATTCATTTAAATTTTAAAGTGTCCTTGTAAATATTTAAAAGTGTGTGTGTGTTGTTAGAAGTAGGCGTAGCTTTTTTCACCTTCTTTTTTTTGTGAATTTCTTGGCTTTTTTCTGTTGGTTTCTCAAACTAACAAAGCTACACACAATTTACATTTGTATACAGGGGTACAAGTTATACATACCTTCATATTCTATTTAAAGACTGGGATTAACAACACAAACACTTTAGTTGCTTTTGTCATTGTTGTTTTACTCTTTTTTTGTTTGTGTATTTTGCGGTTTTAAAGGTTTTAATGAGAAAAATGAAGTGAACCACAAAAAATGTTGACTTTTTAGTGGTTCTTAGTGGATAAAAGTGTGTTGTGGGTGGATTGGATACGAAATATTGTTGTTTTAGTTGCTGCTGTCGTTTAACTCACTTTGTGGCATTTCAGTCATCATTTTGAGTTAGGAATATGTTGCGGCTTAACACGACTACGGTTGACAACCACGTTCTTAAAACCGCACATATTAATCGCACTTTATGCTCGACTAACACACACATATTTATTCAAATACATACGTATGTATGTATGTAGTTACGAATAAACATTGTAATTTATGTACAAATACCCTGCAGTTTTATAGATAGCAGTTGTCAAGCTATATGTACAAGTAGTTTTTTTTAGCATTTCCTTTCATCAATATAATCAGTAGTTCGATTTCACCTTAATATATCGAATTATTTTCTATTACAATTTGAATCACTGGAAAGTATTTTCTTAGCTGGTCCAGTCGTCGCTTAATCTTCTATCGTGCTTGCAACAAAACTGCAAATTAAGGGCCACCCTAATAATTTAGATTTTTTTTATTCGAATGTTGTACAACCTGTTATATATTACTCTATGTACTCAAATGTGTTATTTTTTTGGAAATATAAAATAAACACACCATAAAAATTTAGGATGCGTTTAACGATGACAAAAATTTTATAGATTTTCATTAAAAACCACAAAATAAATTCATGCATCAGCAAGCAGTCTCATGTCAAAGCATAATAATAAGCATTTCTCAAAAACAAAAAAAACATTGTTTGTTGTTTTAGCCTCAAAAATATAAACTGGTCTCCAAAACAGGTGTAACTAAAACATTATAAATCATATTGGTTTTTAGGTGGATAGAAATAAAATTCACAATAAATTTTACACACACACAGAGTTTCCTTCTGGTTTCATGTGTCAAAAGCACAAAATTAATTAGTTGCAGTAACAAAAAACCATTGGACAATCAATCAAAATTCTATTTTATATAAAAGAGATATTTTTCATCAGTACGATGGAGGGAGACTTGCTTTATTGTTTAACATTTTACAAGAAAAGAGTTCTGTGTCCTTGGCACAGTAGTTTTTTTTTGAGTTTTTAGAAAATAGAACATTATAATGCTTCAATGCTTCTGTTAATGTTGCATCTAGTTTGATCACTGTTCTTTCATATTTAATGTCTTCGAACGTAGTTGAGTCTTTTGTTTGTGGCAGCACTTGCAACATGTTACATTTGTGGCATTTCAATGACAATGATAATTATTTTAAAAGATACAAATTATATACAGTCGGTCATAAAAATATTTCTACACTTATTTAAAACTAAAATAAAATCTGAGAATACTTCATAAACTCTGGGATTGTATTTTTGGTTTTTCAATGTTGCAACGGTAAACGATTATAAACTCAATATTTTCAAGATTCATCATCAAGGAAACACGAATCATGCAAGTGCATGTTTTTGCTGTTTCAAAATGCGGGATTTTTTCAAATTTTTAGCTTTTATTTTGAAACATTTATTCAATCATTCATTCAAAATATGGGCCATTGTTAGCTATGACATTTTCTCATATTTTTGGCAACATATGGATTTCGAGCCAAAATAACCGCTCATCTCTCGAGGCCAAGAACGAATGAAGCCAATTGCGTATACTCAGTTCTGAAGCGAAGCGTATCCCAGAGAGAGAGCTAAGCATCAATGGAAACAAATCGTAGTCGGACGGGGCAAGGTCTGGACTATAAAGCAGGTGAGGCAAAACTTCCCAACCACTTCATTTTAAATAACTTTTTAACAGGTATTACAACATGTGGCCGAGCGTTGCCATGATGGAATATTACGGTTTCATGTCTGGCCGCACACTCTGGGAAGTTTTCGGAAAATGTTTGCTTTAAACGAATCAGTTCAGCAGCTCATAAATGATAGGACGCTTTTGGTCCCACCAAATACAGAGCTTTACCTTAGTGCCACGGATATTTGGCTTTGGTGTCGATTCGACTTATTGTAATGAATACATTATCGCAAGTAACGATTCAGTGCAAAACTGATTTTCTTTTATAGCTTTCAAGAATCATTTGGGCCATGCAAAATAGACTCTCGGCTTCAATTCGTATGGTACCCAATTTCCCTGCTTTTGGATGAATCCAGCTATTCGCAAAACATTTTGAAATATTCCGTATCCCACAATTTGTGGCGTTGACTATAGTTTTTCCTTAAAAGTTATTCACTCACAAATGGACACACCTCCTTACGTAAGTTGACACACAAAGTAGAAAAACTGATGCAATGAAACAGTTTGTTGCTGTAACTGCTGCTGCTGCATGACAAACAATCAGTCATGCATACAGATTGTAATTGTGTCATCGTTAAAACATGATTACATTTAAACAACTACAACTCCAAAAATAATAAAAATAATGTACATTAACACTGTCATCACTTGGTGGCCAGCACAATTTCCGTACTCAGCATTGGAAGTAGGCAATTGCAATCTATGTATAATGAAATCAGGGGTTGATTTTTCTTCCTGCCACATTTGTGATTTTTCTTTAATGAGGGCTGTTTATTTTCCGTGTGGCTGGGGGAATTTTGAAGTCATGACATGATACAGTTAAAAAACAATATTGTTTTTTCCGAATCTATTTATCCTCCTTGATTTTTTTTTATTAATTTGATTGATAGTGTAAAATTACATTAAATGGAGTAGAACAAAATCAAGAGAGAGGGCAAAGACTGAGTTTCAATTTAGTCATAATGAAATGTAAGCAGAAAAATTATTATGTCAAATATTCGTGTGTCATTATTTCAACTATATATTATTAGATTTGTACGGTAATGATTTATAAGTCTGTTTTTTGAATCGAAGGAAAGTTAGAAATTGGTTCTACTTATTTGCAATTCCGAGCCACTTTGCTCTAAACAAACACTCGTGGTGAAGGGTATACAAATCGTAAAGAGACCGATTGAGAATATACGAATATTAGATACATATATAAACATTTAAAACCTTATTTTCTTAAATATTACAAAACATTAATGTTTTCTAACCCAAAACAGTCCATCACTGAAGTCAATAAAAAACTAAACATTTGCTAACATCCAACAAATCATGGCTAGAATAAGAAAAACACAAACAAATAGTCCCAAAACAAATACAAGTATGCAAACACACTCATTTGCCCATACAAGTTGTAAACTCTCCAGATACTTGCCAGTTCAAAGTTCAATTCAATTCTTTGAGTGTACAAATAACAATTTGATAGTTTTGCCTTTTCTTGGTTTCTGCATGCGTGCTTACGTATCTGAGTGTGCTTTAGCTCGTATGTGCCAAGTCAGGAACTTTTCATAGATACACATTTGACCATAAAGACTCTTCATATACATATATATATTCTTTTTTTGTTGCCATCAAATTGAGGGAAAACAGAAATTGCAAAAAGATGAGGAAAAATTTGCATAAACCAATGACAATGCAGTATGTGGTTGGACAACAAAAAAAAAGGAGAGAAATCGTTTGAAGATGACTTTTACTTGTGTTCATAATACTGGTTGTCAGTAACAATATTGTGGTTTTCTGTTTTTTTTTGCTCTTTTTTTGGAACATCAAATATTGCATCAATGTACTCAACATAAAAGAGAGATGCCATATTGGAATTAACAAAAATGTCCATAGACTTCAATGTCTGGTTAAAACATTTAATGTCGCTACTGACATCTCAAGCACTCTAGCTATAGCTAGAATGCTGTAAAAAAATTTAGGTTCATTAAGGATAAAAAATATAAAACAAAAATGCTCTATTGAAAAAATAAGAAAAATATCTAAAAAATATCCTCGATTTTCATTTAAAAAATCGAGTTTTCGTAGATCACAGATGATTGACAGACTTATAGCTACTTTTATGTTTTTCTTGATTTTTATATAAAAAAACGATTTTTGGTTGAAAATATAAGTGATCACAGATTTTTTTTTCAGTATCTTTTTTCTTTATTGAATCTTTCTTTTTAGAAATTTGCAAATAAGTATTCAAATCTTAACACATCACAGATGATCATCCTTTTTCCTTTTGACTACTATTTACCGACTTATATCCACTTTTATATTTTTCACAGATGATCGTGCTTTTTCCGTTTGGAAAACTTTTTACAGACTTATAGCCACTTTTATGTTTTTCTTGATTTTCATATAAAAAAAAATTTTAGCATGAAAATTTAATTGATCACAGATGATCGTCCTTTTTCCATTTGGATCACTATTTATCGACTTATAATCATTTTTATGTTTTTCTTTATTTTCATATAAAAAACCGATTTTTGGTTGAAAATATAAGTGATCACAGATGATCGTCCTTTTTCCGTTTGGAAATCTTTTTACAGACTTATAGTGACTTTTATGTTTTTCTCGATTTTCATATAAAAAAACAATTTTAGCTTGAAAATATAAGTGATCACAGATGATCGTCCTTTTTCCGTTTGGACCGCTATTTATCGACTTATAGCCACATTTATGTTTTACTTGATTTTCAGATGTTGTGTTGATTTTTGTTTTAAAAAATATCCTAATGTTTTTAAATTTGAGGGTTATTGAACTTCTTTAAATAGAAAACAGTTGGTAAATTATTTTTTTTACATTAAATTAATAAAATATATAATTTATAAATGTTTTATATACTATTTGGTTGAACGTTACAAAAAAATAAAATGTTTAGGCAATTTTTTTCAGCATACGTTATTTGTGAAAATTCTATCTACAGCTAAAGGCAAAATCTTATATTTAATTTACCAATAGGTCACACGTTTTTTTGTGGTACACTTTTAAGTATGTTATTGTCCACCAATATTGATGAAACTTATATGGTTTAAAAGGTTATTTTCTCTAGATGTGCACAATATAAATTTTTTTAAAAAATTCTTTCCATAAAAGTGGTAAATAGCGTTTTAAATTTACTTGAAAAATAACAACAACATGTTAACAAAAATATTTTTGCAAATATGTACTCAAAAGTAACTGTATAACATCGTTATTAGTGGTCGAATTTTGACCACCAGGCGGTCCTAGCATGTTCTAAAAAGTTGACATAAAAATGTTGTAAACAATTAAAAATGAATGCCAAAATCCTTAAAAGGTTCTGAAACGCATAAATAACGTGAAGTGCACTCGCGGTGCACCCCAAAATATGAACACTTTTTACTTCCATAGGGTACTCTAAAATATGAACTTAGTGAACTAATATGAAGCTTATTTTTGTTTTTTTTTAACGTGTTTTATCTATCTAGACAGAGTTGAAATCTAAATCAATCAGGGTAGTGGCTAAATTCTAATTCAACTGCTTAATAATTTTTGAACTTCACTAGCTGTTGATGGGAATTAGATTCCATTAGCAAATATGAACAATCTTGCAAAAGTGAACTGTGCTGGTTTTAATTAGTTCAAATTATCGCGAGTTCACTGTATGCATAATTCACTAAATAATATAATAATCATGCATGAAAAGTTCGACAAAATAACCACTTTTATTAATTAATTTCAAAATGTTTTATGTCTTGTTAGTTTCATTGCTACTGATTGGTTTTTATTTGTTACAAACACTATTTTCGTTTGCCAGATATTCAATTACAATTGCATGGCAACTCCTAGGAAATAAAAAAAACACTTATTCATCTATAGTCATGCTCATGCATGCATACAAACTATCAGGGATGTGTATTTACAATGAGGAATAAACTTCAGAATTTACATACTGGTAAATACACACAGATACACAATACATGCCCAGATCCACACATTCGCATACTGTTTGGTTGGTTATGTTGGTAAATTTTGCATTTTGCTGATGTTTCGAAAGTCTTTAAGTGCGTGTCCTTTTGCATGCGAACATGTGAGAATGAAAATGATTTTGTTTGTAGTGTGTATCTGAATGTATGCAAGAGAGACATGTGAATACATGTACATATGTATGTGAGTATGTGTTTGTGTCAACATACTTACCAAATGTCAATATGGCGACAACAAACGCACAAAGCATGACAAAACTGTTTGGCGCCTTGTCTCCGAGCATTTTAAACTTTATGTGGTTTATTATCTACCAAATATGTATGTATGTGCATACATCCTGGTTTTAAAACTATGTACGAATGTTTGTATGTGTGTTTGTGACACAAAACGAATGGTATTAGTAGTAGTAGACTATATACATATATGTATAATTGTGTACTTGTGCTTTAGTATGCAATGTTCAGTCTATTTAAGTTTGTGTAGTTAAGAGCAGTCACTTGCTACATGCATCTGTAGTCTCTTGCTTGTTAATGTATTTTTTAGTACAAACATAAATATGTTTGTATGTGTGCAAGTGTACTTATGTCTTTAGTCCTTTTGTTGTTTAACAAAATTCATACACAATACCTTCAAACTTACAAATACACACACTTTTATATACTACATAAATGTTTCTGTGGTTAATTACAAGTAAAATGTCGACATCAGTCGATATATCAGTCAATCAACAATTGTGTTCATAACATTTTATGAATTGTTGTTCATGTTGTAACAGTCATTGTCATTTTAGTATTGATTGTTGAATGCAACAAAAGAGGGCAATTTCCGATAGAACAACCAAATCTATCTATATATATAAAAATGAAATGGTCCATGTATGTAATGTCATCACGTGAGAACGGCTGGAGCGATTTGGCTGATTTTGTTTTATTCGAATCGAAATTTTCAGGAGATGGTTTGTAAAGAAAAAAAAGAAAAAATTACAGCTAAAAGCGGTTTTTTTGAGTCCAGTCAACTGTAATAAAAAAGCCCCTAAAGTATGCAGTACAAATTTAGATATTTTATTTGCAAATAAGAACAGGCAGGGTTGGAGAAACTTGACGAACTAACATTAGTAAATGCTACCGGGCGAAGCCGGGGCGGTCAACTAGTTTAATATAAAATACACTTAGACCCGATATGCATCATTAATGGTTACCAGTAAAATGTGAAGCAAACGGAACCGACGAAAATCGAATAAATTTGATTCATATATTTTCACTTTCTTCCTGATATTTGGTTCCAGAATAAATTTAGGATCAAATAGGTATTATTTTTTAATAAAGAAGCCATATTTATTCCAACAAATGCTGTTAATTACACTGTCCAATAAATTGATTGGAACAGAAATACTTGAATTTTTCCAAAGCCTTTAGCAGATACAATGTTTTCGTTTTAAAGTTAATTACTCTATCCAACAGCATTTTTTGGAACAGAACAGCGAGCCTATAATTCCGAAAGGGCATGTTAAGTAGATCATTCTTGTAGAATAAACTTATAGACCAGCTGGTTGGAGTTTTTTTTTACAAATTTTTAATTTTTTTAACGAAGGGAGTACTAAATGAAAAAAATGTTTTAAATTAATGTCTGAGAGAATTCTTATTGTCAGAGTTACATATATTGTAGAATTTTATGGGCATAATTTTTGTGGAAAATTTTAACCCTAGCTCCTCTCTGTAGGGGTCAATTTTACGTTTTTTTCGAGAAAATTAAAAAAAAGTCCTTTCAAAAAGAACATTTAAGGATTAAAATATTCTACGAAAATGTTTACTGAAATATTTCAGTGGAGGTCACCAAAGATGCCAAACTTGTAAATAAAACTCTTTACGCTTAATTATCAAAATTACACGCCACCTTGGGTCTCACATTTTTTAAAACAAATTCCCAAGGCCTGTAATTTGTAATATATTTTATTCAAACGCTTAAAATAAAGTTTTTCTTTCATGAATTATTAAAAAACAAGTAAGAGAGTTATATTCGGCTGTACCGAAATTCGAGTTAAAAAATAGTTTGACCCATTGTAGATCCAACTTACTAAGGTCTTATATACGTCGTTGCAAAGGTCTTTGAAATATCTATCATTAGATATCCATAATGCCTATATTAATAACTTAGTAATCCAGATATAGGTAAAAAAAACGAGGTTGTCCTGGTTTTTTCCTTATATATCAGCCATTTGTGGACCGTGTATGTAAGTTATTTGGGGGCTTCGGAAAGTTGATTTCAACAGCCAGACAGACGGATGGACATGGCTTAATCGACTCTGCTATCTATAAGAATCCAGAATATATATACTTTATAGGGTCGGAAAATTATATTGTGGAAATTAAAATGTAATGACAAACAAACTTATTATGTAATAATTAATATTATTCAAAATTTTCCGGTTTTAAATATATTTTATTAAATTATTTGAATAATATAAATTTAAAACTTTTATTCGAATAAAATAAAACTCGTAAAACCCAAATAAACTTAATTTTATTTTAACTAAAATGTTTGAGTATAAGCAACATTTTAATAAGTATACGCCTTGGTTCTGATAAGTAACTTACCAACCATGTTAATCATTTCAAATTCTTAACCATATATAAATTGTTTTTCATACAATATTATGATTCTATAGAATCATATAAACTAATAAAAGTAACATTACATTTAATTAACAATTATCTTGTATATAAATAGGACACAGGTTTTTTTGTGGTACACTTTTAAGTATGTTATTGTCCACCAATATTGATGAAACATATTTATATGCTTTAAAATATTATTTTCTCTAGATATGCACAATATAAACAATTGTTTCAAAATTCTTTCCATAAAAGTGGTAAAAAGTGGTCGAATTTCGACCACCGGGCGATTCTAGTTATAATAAACGATATCGTTAGCTTGGTGTGCAAACGTGTTAAGCCCCTTTTCACAAATCTTACAGGAGACACAAAAAACGTTATAAAATCAATGGTTATAAATATTTTTGATTCAATTTACTATTTATATGGTATGAATAATAATGATAAATAATCACAGTTTAGAAGAAGTCGAAGCCATTATAAAATATTAATATCGTAGTTATACTTAATTCCATTTGACTGAGATAATAATTTTGCAATTTTCACAAAATAAAATGGACTTAGAACATTCACAGAAAAAACTATTTCTTAAACCGTTTCAATTCAAATATTTGTCACATATTGAACTGGTTTCAATTATTTCATAATTAAATCAAGTATTCATTTGCTCAAAAACAACATTTCTTGATATTTTCTATTGAATTTTGAGTTTTGAATTTAATTATTTTGACAATGGAATAAACAATTTTCGTTATTGGTTGAATTTCAAATACAAAAATTATTGAATAGATAATTTTTGTAATTGAAAACAGATTTTTGTTATTTTTGTGTTTCAATTACAAAAATTATCTATTCAATAATTTTTGTATTTGAAATTCAACCAATAACGAAAATTGTATATTCAATTGTCAAAATTATCAAATTCGAAACTCAAAATTCAATAGAAAATATCAGAAAATTTTGTTTTTGAGCAAATGAATATACTTGATTATATTATGAAATAATTGAAACCAGTTCAATATGGGATATATGTTTGAATTGAAATATAATTTTTTCTGTGTTTGCATACTACAGAAAACCAGCGAGAAAAACAAAACAATTGCAAACAGTTTAATTTTTCTTATTGTAGCGTTTTGTAATAAATTGTAAATTTTCATAAAAAGAGGAATTTTGCACACTAAGCTAACAATATATCATTTCAATAATGACATTTTTTTTTTTTCAAATTGAAACTTTAAAGAATTCCTCTCGCAAACTTTAACAAAATAATGATTTCATTTGCTGAATGTTTAAAGTAACTGTCAGTCACATCGCCATCCTCTTTCTCAAAGATCTTTCATAACAATGTACTGACAAATCACGTTTTTGTCAAATTGCGCAATGTTCTGTCAAATAAAGGAGTTGGGGAGAGAAATGCTGAGCACGTTTTGTAAATGTTCTATTCTCCGTTTTTTTCCTCTTCATTTTACCATCTTGCAAACACGCACAGTGTTTTTTTTTTGTTTTCTTTTTATTTATTCTGTTAAATATTTAGCTTAACAATTCAAACAGAGAAATATTTCTTGGAATTTTTTTTGACATTTCTCGATTACCCAATAACAACAATAATGGATACAGAACACATAAACAAATGGTACAACAACAATAAGTAGAGCATAAAAACTTGATGAAACCATATTTTCATTTACTATATATTGAGACGAATTCAAAACCAACTACTAGAAATAAATTTAAAGCAAATATTCAAAATTTTGGAATAAGCTAAATAAAAACAAACGTTTAACAGTTATTAGACAGCGAGCAAGAAATTCAGGAAGGACCTGAAATTTTTCTAAAAAAATTTATTTTTATCAACTAACCAAAAAAATCAGATCTTGGCGCATTTCTAACAATCTTTATAACAAATTTAGTATACTTCCTTTTTGGTAAAGTGTTCTAAAGAAAAACAGGGAAAAAAAACTAAACAGAATATAAAATTAGTAATGCCAGTTAACATGTTACAAAAATACGAGAAAAAATACATTAAAAAAAGAAATAACATCAAAAAAGAAAAGATAAGGAAAAAACAAAGGAATGCTTCAAACGTCAACACAAAACGTCAACGCAGCCATTTTGTTTTATATATTTTTTTAACACAACCATTCGTTGTGTGTGTTTTTTTTTCTTCTTTTCTCTAAACATTGGTATGTGCGTTGTTATATTTTATACTGGTGTAAAGAAATCAATTTTGGTTTAATGTGGCGTTTGTAACATAAGAAAATCATGAGTCTCGTTTTTATGTCTGTGGAGAAAACATGCTATAGCTCCCTGTTAACATTGAGTATGTCGGATTATTACAGACTAAAACCACTTGCATTGCCATAGGTATCACAACGTGCAAATCTCTGCGACTTTTCCTTGGGCCATCTTAATTTGACATTAGTTGTCTTTTAAGATTGAACTATGGCAGCAATATCACCCGCGAATCTTATAATTATTTACCTCTTCCGGTACTTTGAGTCTGAAAAAGCCATCATTAGGGGGCGGATTTTCATGCATTTATTATTGGAAAATATGCGCCTAAAATATGCTTCAAAAAAATCTAAATATGACCTAAAAATTTAAAAAATATGCACTTATATTTTTGTGCAAAAACATAAAATAATTAAGTATGAATTTCGAAATATCTTAAAAATACACAACACTGTTGCCAGCAGTTAGAACTCTTTAAATTATACCAGGTATTAAAGAATTAAAGTTCTAAAACTATTTTTAACATTACTTTTCTTCTAAAAAACAATGGATATTTATATTAATTGTAATATCTTGGTATAAATACTTGTTTAAACTTTAAAGCCAAGAGCTTCTATATTGTGACTTTCCCTTTAAAATCATCAATATTTTGATCGTGCTGTAAAGTAGCATCCAACCTTAATATTTATCTCGTCAATTGGTTAATTTATACATCCCATGTAATCTAGCATAAAGACAATTGTCACTTAAGTGTCTCTATGTAATATATAGTGTAAGGACTTTAAACGTTAATTGTGTAGTGTATTTGTCTCTAAGTTATCCAAAATCACTAGTTTACGACAGTCTCGTAGAACTGCTTGGAAATGACTGTCAGGAGCGGTTACTGTGTAGGTGAAGTTACAAAATCTTTCGATAACGAAATCTCTTATAAATCGAATGTGCAATGAAAACAAATATGAATGTTTTCGACACATTTAATGAATTTCTGATACTTAAAAAAACTAAACTTTTCTGAATAAAAGTGTTTTGAAATGATAATTTTCAATTACTGATAGAGAAATGAAAAACTTAATGCCAGTTTCTCGATGTCGAAAGAAGTTAGTCAATAAAATTTACTGCTATTTCTATAACAAATTCGACAATAAAGTGTTTGTCGAAACAATGTATTGCCCATTAACAACAAAAAACTATATTTTTATTAAAAATTGGCATAATATGCATATAAATATGCATTTTGAAGTAAAATATAACAAAATATGCATTATCAATAAAATATGCAAAAATATGCACTAACAAATCGATGCCATTTTGCAGCAAAATGTGCGATTCCGATAGATAATTAGTCTACATTGTATTTGGACGTTCGAGAAAAAACATGCATTTGCATATAAATCCGCCCCCTAGCCATCATACATTATGTTGCATAGTAACGGGCTAAGAACCGATCTTTCCGGAACACCCTTGGTATTGTTTATGTACACAAAGTGATTGTCCGTCTCTGAACATAGGATTCAGTCGGTAAAGTATTAGTTATTCCGGCAGTTTAAATTTTTGCAACGTTTTTAACAGTTTACATTGTAATTCTACATCCATTCTAAGCATTTGCCTATTTTATCCAATAGGTACTCAAGTTCTCCCTGATGTTCCTGGTTTTGGATGAGTTTAATATAGTTGGGATAACAACATCCTTCAAGCAGAAGCTTTGAAAGTTTAACGCAGTATTTAATGCTATAATACTATGAAGCCTCTCCCTCAGTTTCTTTCATTGAGTCAGATGTATTACAGCTTGATAACTCACTCGCCTTTGTACGGTTTTTTTTGTAAAAGTAGCATAGCGACACGTTACCTAGATTAATTTTGTCCATTTTTATCGTGAGATTACGACACAATACGCATTTTCCCATGATTTGGAGTCAGCTTCATTTTATAATTATTTAAAGCAATCCGATTGGTGGTTCTTTCTCTCCTTTGCTTCGAAGTTGGCTCCTGATCTTCACCTTCGTTATCTGAAACTTATTTTTAAGTGCACAGAAAAAACAGATTCGTGGTAGCAACTGAATTTGTTGCGAATCGAATGATTCTGTCTTAGTGAACGAATTTTATAATTGTGGGTACAAAATTTTAGAAGGAGTAACTAAAGTTTGGTTGCTTTAACCGAAATTCTTCTTTATGAACTGACTTTCTGTTTATGGAACCTAATAATTCTATGTATGCAACCGAATCATTCGATTGGCAACAAACTCCTTTGCTACTACGAATCAGTTTTCTCTGTGTGCTCTTGGTATTAACACATCGCAAGCTGCTTTCACTAATCTCTCAGTTATTTCGTTGATTTTTTTCATCTTTGATTCATTGGTTAGAGAACGATTCAGCAAAGTTAGCTGAATCCTGTTTATCGTTTGCCCAGCCTTGCGAGGCAGCCTTTTCTCGTGATGCATGTGTGTTATTATCATTATCTATGGTAAATAGTATTGCCTGGTGGACGTAGTGAGAATGTACCTCCTCACTAGCTACTGTACGTCTTTAGTTAGCGTAGTACTGACGATGGAAATCTAGTAGATAAAGAGCTTTCAGAAATACTCGATTAATAATATTTATTAAAAAATTAATTCCAATTATGAATTTCCTTTTTCTGTATTGTTGATCCTTTGACAACCCCGGTCTACAACCTGAGCAATAAAGTAGCAGCCAAAAATGACAATTTTGTGCTGGCTTACATCTAGCACTTCTCGAAATCCCCCATCTTTATATTTGGAGACCCATAGCAGCTATTCTGATCCTACATCAACCTTCTGATAAATCTAAGTTTAAGTCTGGACTGCAATTCAAATTCGTTTCTGTCGCATGTGTTTGACTCTTCCTTGATTGGTACATTTTCAGTTTGTTTGTTAAAAAACCATTTTTCTTGATGCGTGATACACATACACGTCAATGTGAATGTGTGGTGATAAATGTTGTAAGAGTATGTGTGTGTGTGGTACTTGTGTATTTGTTTCTTTATTGTTCTTTGGGTAGCAAGAGTATGAATGAGTGTGTGGATTGTGCTTCGCATTCCATCGGAGTTAACCATTAATACTTGTCTACTTAACGGTAAATTACAAAACATTAAACACATTCATTTATACAAAGCTACAACTAAACACACAACACACACTCATACAATTTTGTTTTTCCGTTTCCTTTTTTTTCAAACTAAATACTGTTGAAGTATTTAGTTGTCGACTACATTGTTAACAATTTAACAAAAAAATTGCTGCAGAATTTTTTTAAAAAACAACAATTACAACAAGAGAAGGACGAGAATAAATGACTTGACTTTGTTTGATGGAGTGCTGGTAGTTCCGTTGATACGGGGGATGGTAGAGCAAGGTTTTAAACTTTTGTAAAAACATTTATTTTGAAATTCTGTTTTTTTTTAATTTTCGTTATTCCATCTTCTTGTTGTGTCTTGTTTGTATAAGAAACATGTTTAAAAGATAAGCACATTAAGAGAAATTGAACACGTTTATATTTTTTAAAAATTTAAGACAGTATCCCAAAGTATTATGAATTTCAGAATTAAAATTTTTTACAAATAATTGTTTCAGCTAAATTGACGTCTAAATAGATGCTTCAATTAATGAACAAAAAAATATATTTTTGTGTAAACTTGTATAATTAATGTAAAAACTAAATTTTTGGTTTTTATAAAAAATAGCAAAAATGTTTAAATATATCAGCAAAGACTAAATTTTTTTATAAATCACAAAGCATTTCATAGTTCAACGAATATTTATATTTGTTTATTGTTTTTTTTTTTAAATCTATAAATATGCATTCGATAACATTTTCATTATGATCAAATGTTGGTGATGACGATGATAATTTGTTTGCAAACTATATGTATTTTTTAACACAAGAGTATTTTCAAACTAAAGTAATATTTAAAAAGCATTTAACCGTAAAACCAAAGTAAACATTATACAAACAAAAACGACTACTACAGCTTTTTTATTCCACTTATGCATTATGTATTTTGCGCACAAAATATGTTTGTAGTTTCTATGTCGAAGGCCGGATATATAAAGTTTTTTTTATTCAGATTTGACTCACTCACAGGGACTATAATCCAACCTTTCTATTACAAATCGCATTGATTGTGATTAAAATCGCAAGAAAAAAAGAACAAATATTCAGCTCTTGCTCGTACTCGAGTTTAGAGGTGAATCCACATGCCGCAGTCAGTGCCGCATGAAATGAGCTAAAGGTTAAACATTTATTACAAATTTGCAACAACAACAACAATATCATCATTTGCAATGATTTAATCATGGAAAATTAGTACAAAAAAATGTTGGGCTCTAGAGTTTTTTTAGAGCCTTTTGTAGTTGAATGTTTTTAACCTAAAAATTTGCTATTTTTCAGTCTCGCGTAAATTATTGAAATTTTTGTGTTTTTGTGTGTTTAACAACCAATACAACAATAATAACGGCAACAACAAATATAAATGTTTTAACGTATAAGCAGACATATACATATGTATGTACAAACTCATCTACTAAGTTCGTACAACCAACGCTACACTTACACTTACATTTAACCCATACATTTACGTATGATTCTTATTGTATGATATGTACTATTTACAGTGAAGGACAAAAGTCAGTTTTTAGTTCTATGAAACAAAATTAAATCACTGTCCAACAGCGTTTTTGGAACAGAATAGCGACCCTATAGATGATTTTTGTAGTCCAGCTGAATATAGTCTGATTTTTTTTTACACGTAAAAAATACGACCATTTTTACATGTTTCAAATTTGGATGCGTGTAACTTTTTTTTTTGTATTTGAAATTTTATGGCAAATAAAGATGATATTTTAAAAAAAAATTTCGAACCTCCGTAGTCCCGACATATATAAAATACCAAATAAATATCGAGCAGAATTCAAAAAATAAACCTAAATATCTCTTCAACGTTTAATTTTGCTAATTAAGCGTAAAGAATTTTATTTATTTTGGTTTCTTGGTGAGCTCCACTGAAATTTTCCGGCAAAAATTTTCGTAGAATATTTTAATCCTTAAATGTTCTTTTTGAAAAGTCTTTTTTTGATAATTTTTGTGGAAGATCTTAACCCTCTAGCTCCTCTTATTAGGATTAAATTTGACCCTTTTTTCGAGAAAATCATAAAAGTCCTTTCAAATTATTGAAATATTTACGAAATTTTTCTACTTTTATTTATTTATACCGAAATTCCTAAAACGGGGAAAATATGTTCCAAACACGGAGTTTTTTCATAAAAGTGCCCACTGTAACGTTATTTACCATATGATAGTAAACAAAACTTTGGATATAATTCAGCACTACTATACAATTATGGAGCTTTTTCGAGGATCAGTAAATTTAGTTTTTGGAATTATTTACTCAAACCCCACTTTTGTTTAAATTGGCCAAGTTTTGATTGCATTAAGTTCTCCTTCCAAGTCATATCAAAATAGTATATAGTACCAAAGAAATTTTTTTTTTCTATAAAAGAAAAAATATAGGAACTTTTTTGGGGAAAAAAACATTAAAAAGAAAGTAAATTAAATTTTGATGCATATCATAAAGCACAATAATATTGATGCTTACTTTAGCTACATTTTACGTGTTAAGTTCATTAATTAAAATATCAGAAAAGTAGGATTAAAATAATTTTTTAAAATACATAATACAATTGCTGAAGGAAATTTATTTGTTTTATAAAAGTACCAAACTTAGCAGAATCGCAATTAATAATCAAAATATTAACTTATATTAAAGTGGTGTTGAAAGTGATGGCGATTGTGATTTTGAAACGGTCGTCGAAAATGATATTGAGGATGACATTTATAATCATTACGTTGAAATAGACGAAGGCCGCCGCGAAGGATGATAAACACAAAACATTGCAAACTTAGGTTTTGTTGATGTTAAACATCGTTGGACATCTCTGTCTAACATAGTAATAAACTTTATGCGTATTTATAAATGCGTTAATCATGCAGTGTCTGACTTCAAATTAGCCACGTTCACTGACAATGATATCAAACTTTGGAGAGATTTGTGTAATTCCCTAAGATCACTTGATTAAGCAAAGCTTCGGCAATGTTAATAGATCTTACAATTTGCTATAAAAAATTTAGAAAGAGTGAATAATTCATTTACTAAAGAATTAGTTACTCACTTTAAAACCCGAATTAATATATATTGTATTTGAATTCTGGATCATGTCCAATTAGCTCAAATATTTTAAAGCATAGCTCCAAAACGGAAACTAAAAAGTCAATTGTTTTGTAGATTGTTCGGGAGGGAATCTGATCAGAATATTTATGATGTAAATGTAATGATGGACTTTGTTTTAGAATGTTAAAAATATTAAAAAACTTCATTCTTTACTTTTTAGAAAAAATTAAATTATTCGAATTATTCGAACAAGAGAAAAATCGAATAATTTGAAAACCCTAGTAATTATACTATGGTCCAAAGATCATATAATAGTAGCACAACAAAAGTATGATTGCTTCCAACCATAATATGATAGCAGCTCAACAATAATATGGTTATATCATATAAATTAGGGCGGGTCGATTTGTAGGGACGCAAAAAAATCGCCCAAGTAACAAGGAAAATCGTATTCAAGGGATCAAAATAAGAAACTTTGCCCAAGGAACCATACCTCTAAAATGAATTCTGATGTTCCTTGGCTTGACCCAAAGGTCAAATTTTGAAAACCCTTTTAAAGTGCCCCAATCGAGTCTAAATGTATGACCGACCCCCACAAACTTTGGAGGGCCTACCCACCCATGCTATATATAAATTGATTCAGAGAAACTGAAAAAACTGTAGTATTATTCTCACTGTGAATAACCAGCATTGTGCGCCATTGTAAATTTACATGGCGCTATTTAGCATGAGAGTGTGTTTGTGCGTAGGTACGAGTGTGTAGTTTTAGCATTATTTTTTTAGCCATAAATTCGCGTGTTAGTAATTTTAACATTTAATTTGTAAAATATGCATTGAAGCAAAAATGTTCAATAAATATACACAACCATAGACAAAATGTACTAAAGCTCGTATACGATTACACACTCTCGCACAAAACAAAACAAGTGTGTGTATGTGTCGATATGTAAATGTAGCAAAAAAAAAAAAAGACTGGTGGATGTATATGAGCCATATATGTAGTATGTAATATGTAGAATACATTTTAAACGTTTATAGACACAACCACATTGTTAACCTCACACTGTATTGTGAATTGTGTTAAAGGCATTAAATGTTTGTGCTCTCTACCACTTGCCTATGTGTGTGTACTTTACACACACACACACACACACAAACACATTCTTAAATATAATCACACACATACAGTGCAGTTTTTATGGGCTATTTTCTTTTTTATGTCCGTACGAATGAGTAGTCGACATATTAACAACAGCTAGGATAATAATGTGCATGTATGTATGTAGATATGTATGAGTGCCAGTACAAATACAACTGCACACACATCACAGTGCTTTGTGTAGGTTCCTCTTTACTTTTTTTATTTTGTTTTATTTTAGACTTTTATCCATGTATGTGAGTATATGTGCATGAGTGTGTTTGTCAGTGTGTGTGACTTGTTTGTATTTTATTTCAATTTTACAATTTAACCATAAAACCACAGAAAACATGTTAAACGCATTTTTAATGGACTCAAATATGTTGCTGCAACAAAACAACAGCAACAGCAACAAAAAGCAAAAACAATATACAATTTGCCAGCATCAGCTATAAACAATCGATTAAAATAATATGAGGATGTAAAAAAAACATGATATAAAAACACATAACGACGACGACAACAATAAATTTCGAATGCACTTTAACTTGGTTTTTATTTAAGAGTTTGTAAACAACAACAAATATTGTATTTATAAATTTGTTGAACATTTTAGGAGTTTTATAGGAATTTAAATTAAGCGAATGTAGTGGGATTAGTGAATTTTTAAACTTTTACATTTCATTGAGAGCTTTACTACTTTCCAAGTTGTTTGAACTTTTGAAATCCAGGATCTCAAACTAAGAATCTTTCATCTTTAAGTTTTCTTAAAAATATATGTATGTTTTAATATGGGCTTTAAAATTTAATTATTTTATTTATTTACTACTTCTAAGGGTTCCCGGAGGGTTGCGGGTTCGATTCCCGCCAGAGACTCTGGGTGTATCTGCAGCGGAGCTGTAAATTAATCATTCATTTTTGATTTTAATTCGTTACGAATTAGCTAAACCTTGAATTAATTCTTTTCGCAAAAAAAAGAATTGAATTAATTTCAATTCATTTCCAATTCAAATGAATTTGTATAATAAATTGCAATTCGTTTCCAATTCAAATGAATTTGGTTTTGAATTTATTCAAATGAATTAGAAAAAATGAGTTGAAATCAGTGAAGAGCAGATCTAGGGGCAATGAAAAATAAAAATGTAAGTTTATTTTAGCAAATAAACAAAATTTTCCCAATTTGATAGGATTTTCGCCGATAGCTAATAATTCAATTCCTATTCTACCACTATCTGACAATTCCATTATATCATGGGAATTTGTCTTTGGACTATAATAGGTGATATACAAAATGAGAGTAATGCTTGCTGTCTTTTACATAAAAAATTAGTTGAATAACAAAACGATAGTGATTACTGTAGATTTACTTACAAAATCAATTCAATTCAAATGCGTTGGAAAAGAATTGCTAATTCTTTTTTCTAATTCATTTGAATTAATTCAAAATCAATTCAATTTGACTTTCACTTTGACAAATTCATTTGAGTTGGAAATGAATTGCAATTAATTTTTAACAAATTCATTTGAATTGAATCAAATTTCATTCAATTAATTTTTTGGTGTGAAAAGAAATAATTCAAAATTTGCTAATTCAGTGCATGAATAATTCGCAAATTAATTCAAAAATTAATGATTCATTTACAGCTCTGATCTGCAGACAAGCAAAACGCTTCACAGTTTGTGTTCGTTAAAAAAAAATAAAATGACAGGGAAAGTCTTATAATCAGAGTTTCTATTCATTTTACGATTACTAGAATTCGGCAACTCTTTAAATCAGTTACGAATAACTGATTTATAATATGGTTAGTACAATTGTCAGATGAATTCAGAAATTTTTAAAATTGGCATAACTTCAACAGCAATTTTTGCTACTGTTAGAACGTATGTAAGACATTTTGGGTTCTTACAATCAGAAAAACAACAACACTATAATATGTAATAAAAAATAATTCGTGAGTTCTTGAATGAAGGTATGAATATTCGGGAGTTCTTACAATTGGGAATCTACTACAAAATCTCTTCTGGAAGGGGACAAGGAATGCATAGTTGAACTATTTCTTCTAAAAACAAAACCACTTTGGAAGGGAGTTATGTTATGGACGCAACACAATGTAAATACGACCAGTTCACCCTTAAAAATCACATAATGATACCAAACTTTAAGATACTACCATTCGAAAACTTTTAAAAAAAACATACGTAAAAACAATATTTACATTCGATGTAGCCGGCAATTTTAAGATATTCAAAATGAAAATTTCTAAACTAAATATTTTAAGGCGAAAAAGGCTAAATAAAATTTAAATACAAAAAAAAACATGGAACCAAAAAGAAAATTTCTCATTCAAAAATGTTACTTGCAAATACGACGTAAGTAAAGCAGTAAAATCAGAAAACTTAAATAAGAAACCCAAAAAAACAGGAATAAATTAAAGTCTAGATGACATAAACACGGTTACGCTTACAAGCTGACGCCAAAAAATATACCAAAACAAAAAAGAAAAACAAAGTAGAGGGAGAAAAAACCAAGAAATTAAATAATATTGAACTTTTACCTCTACACAGGAAGCAAGCATCCCCCAAAAAAGATGTGAAGAATATTTTATACCTTCTTTTGTTTTGTTGTTACGTTTGTTTCCCTTGTACACATTTACAACCAACAGCCATTTGTTTTTGTCCATCAATAAATTTGGTCATGTTTATAGTTAAAAATCCGTACCCAAACTCCTGGCCGCCTTCCCCCCCCTTAATTCAAAAGAGGGCAAACATGAACATGCAGGGAACAACAAAAAAAAAGACGAAAAATATAAAGGTCTTTTGTATTTACGCGCGTAACATTTGTAAATGGCAGCAGCTTGAATAAGAGTACAACAAACAACAACAAATAAGAAGAAATATGAATCGTTTGAATTGGTTTATGCAATGTAACGGTTGGTTGCTTCAGTTCGCTTCGATGTAGTATTTGAAAAACGTCGGACTCAAAGTGGCAAATCTATGTTGGGGGCATTTATATGCTTACTTCATAGATTTGTTGAAATTTGTTTTATGCAACATTAAAGCAATTTAAAGTTAGTTTTAAATATAGGAACTAAGTGTCAGCTTCATTTCAAATGCATACATACAAATTTACAGGCTTGCACTTGCAACTATTGTAGTACTAACTTTGGTATAAAAAATATAATATTAAAAACCAGACTATTCATATTATGTTAAAAAACTAATTTATAGCATCAAACTTCTTTAAAAAAAATCTCATTATATCAAATAAAGTTTTCAGTTTTTAATAATTTTGATTTACTTTACGTAAATTAAATTCAATTTAAACAAAATATTTTGCTTCACTTTTAAAATTTAAAAATTTTGGAAGAAAAAATTCCTTTAGAATTTTAGTGAAAATACTTTTGACTGTATCCATGTAACTGTCACTCATACTCATTTAAGTCGTCCTCAAACTGTCAAGCAGTTGTGGCACCTGCTTTTACTTCAAATGTTTTCAATTCAAAACGAAGGGCCGCAAAATTTTACTGTGTTACACGCAAAGAATAGAATGCCAAATAGATTTTCTTCTTTTTGGTTAGAATAAGTAAAGGGAAAACTTGGAATTGAAGAGTAGAGTAGAAAAGAAAAGAAATGCTAACGAAAAAAGAATACTTTGGTCAAAAAATATAAAAAAGTAAACGAAAAACTTATGATATAGAACGAATGTTTTATACACTTTTAAGGTGATGAATTTTGGAATACTTAAGTTGTCCTAAGTTCTTCTATTAAATTAAATTCTATTAAATTTTGTAATGATCGGAACTTCTTATTTAGGATATTTTGAATTTGTAATAGAGAAACTAAAGCAGAAAATATATATAAAATTAACCAATATTTTTTTTCAAAATTCGGATCGTTTCACAAAAATTGTAAATTCGATATGAGCCGAGGGAGACTAAAACACAATTACCGTTCCAAGTATATCGCTTAAATCAAAGTTCGTTAAAATACATATCATTTGAGTGATTTTTCCTTATTTTCTCTCCTTTGGTTTACGTTTGATCACAGATTTTCTTTATTTTCGCTCTAGGCCCTATAGTTTACGAATTATAACCAATTTTAGATATTTTGCAATTTTCGTTATAAAAATCGAATTTTGTTGGGAAATATGAGTGATCACAGATTTTCTTTATTTTCGCTCTAAGTCCTTTAGTTTACGAATTATAAGCAATTTTAGATATTCTGAAATTTTCGTTATAAAAATCGAATTTTGTTGGGAAATATGAGTGATCACAGATTTTCTTTATTTTTGCTCTAGGGCCTTTAGTTTACGAATTATAAGCAATTTTAGATATTTTGAAATTTTCGTTATAAAAATCGAATTTTGTGATCACAGATTTTCTTTATTTTCGCTCTAAGTCCTTTATTTTACGAATTATAAGCAATTTTAGATATTCTGAAATTTTCGTTATAAAAATCGAATTTTGTTGGGAAATATGAGTGATCACAGATTTTCTTTATTTTTGCTCTAGGGCCTTTAGTTTACGAATTATAAGCAATTTTAGATATTTTGAAATTTTCGTTATAAAAATCGAATTTTGTGATCACAGATTTTCTTTATTTTCGCTCTAAGTCCTTTAGTTTACGAATTATAAGCAATTTTAGATATTCTGAAATTTTCGTTATAAAAATCGAATTTTGTTGGGAAATATGAGTGATCACAGATTTTCTTTATTTTTGCTCTAGGGCCTTTAGTTTACGAATTATAAGCAATTTTAGATATTTTGAAATTTTCGTTATAAAAATCGAATTTTGTTGGGAAATATGAGTGATCACAGATTTTCTTTATTTTCGCTCTAGGGCCTTTAGTTTACGAATTATAAGCAATTTTAGATATTTTGAAATTTTCGTTATAAAATTCGAATTTTGTAGGGAAATATGAGTGATCACAGATTTTCTTTATTTTCGCTCTAGGGCCTTTAGTTTACGAATTATAAGCAATTTTAGATATTTTGCAATTTTCGTTATAAAAATCGAATTTTGTTGGGAAATATGAGTGATCACAGATTTTCTTTATTTTCGCTCTAAGTCCTTTAGTTTACGAATTATAAGCAATTTTAGATATTTTGAAATTTTCGTTATAAAAATCGAATTTTGTTGGGAAATATGAGTGATCACAGATTTTCTTTATTTTCGCTCTAAGTCCTTTAGTTTACGAATTATAAGCAATTTTAAATATTTTGAAATTTTCGTTATAAAAATCGAATTTTGTTGGGAAATATGAGTGATCACAGATTTTCTTTATTTTCGCTCTAGGGCCTTTAGTTTACGAATTATAAGCAATTTTAGATATTTTTAAATTTTCGTTATAAAAATCGAATTTTGTTGGGAAATATGAGTGATCACAGATTTTCTTTATTTTCGCTCTAGGGCCTTTAGTTTACGAATTATAAGCAATTTTAAATATTTTGAAATTTTCGTTATAAAAATCGAATTTTGTTGGGAAATATGAGTGATCACAGATTTTCTTTATTTTCGCTCTAAGTCCTTTAGTTTACGAATTATAAGCAATTTTAGATATTTTGAAATTTTCGTTATAAAAATCGAATTTTGTTGGGAAATATGAGTGATCACAGATTTTCTTTATTTTCGCTCTAAGTCCTTTAGTTTACGAATTATAAGCAATTTTAGATATTTTGAAATTTTCGTTATAAAAATCGAATTTTGTTGGGAAATATGAGTGATCACAGATTTTCTTTATTTTCGCTCTAGGGCCTTTAGTTTACGAATTATAAGCAATTTTAGATATTTTGAAATTTTCGTTATAAAAATCGAATTTTGTTGGGAAATATGAGTGATCACAGATTTTCTTTATTTTCGCTCTAGGGCCTTTAGTTTACGAATTATAAGCAATTTTAGATATTTTGAAATTTTCGTTATAAAAATCAAATTTTGTTGGGAAATATGAGTGATCACAGATTTTCTTTATTTTCACTCTAGGGCCTTTAGTTTACGAATTATATGCAATTTTAGATATTTTGAAATTTTCGTTATAAAAATCGAATTTTGTTGGGAAATATGAGTGATCACAGATTTTCTTTATTTTCGCTCTAAGTCCTTTAGTTTACGAATTATAAGCTATTTTAGATATTTTGAAATTTTCGTTATAAAAATCGAATTTTGTTGGGAAATATGAGTGATCACAGATTTTCTTTATTTTCGCTCTAGGGCCTTTAGTTTACGAATTATAAGCAATTTTAGATATTTTGAAATTTTCGTTATAAAAATCGAATTTTGTTGGGAAATATGAGTGATCACAGATTTTCTTTATTTTCGCTCTAGGGCCTTTAGTTTACGAATTATAAGCAATTTTAGATATTTTGAAATTTTCGTTATAAAAATCGAATTTTGTTGGGAAATATGAGTGATCACAGATTTTCTTTATTTTCGCTCTAGGGCCTTTAGTTTACGAATTATAAGCAATTTTAGATATTTTGAAATTTTCGTTATAAAAATCGAATTTTGTTGGGAAATATGAGTGATCACAGATTTTCTTTATTTTCGCTCTAGGGCCTTTAGTTTACGAATTATAAGCAATTTTAGATATTTTGAAATTTTCGTTATAAAAATCGAATTTTGTTGGGAAATATGAGTGATCACAGATTTTCTTTATTTTCGCTCTAAGTCCTTTAGTTTACGAATTATAAGCTATTTTAGATATTTTGAAATTTTCGTTATAAAAATCGAATTTTGTTGGGAAATATGAGTGATCACAGACTTTCTTTATTTTCGCTCTAGGGCCTTTAGTTTACGAATTATAAGCAATTTTAGATATTTTGAAATTTTCGTTATAAAAATCGAATTTTGTTGGGAAATATGAGTGATCACAGATTTTCTTTATTTTCGCTCTAGGGCCTTTAGTTTACGAATTATAAGCAATTTTAGATATTTTGAAATTTTCGTTATAAAAATCGAATTTTGTTGGGAAATATGAGTGATCACAGATTTTCTTTATTTTCGCTCTAAGTCCTTTAGTTTACGAATTATAAGCAATTTTAGATATTTTGAAATTTTCGTTATAAAAATCGAATTTTGTTGGGAAATATGAGTGATCACAGATTTTCTTTATTTTCGCTCTAGGGCCTTTAGTTTACGAATTATAAGCAATTTTAGAAATTTTGAAATTTTCGTTATAAAAATCGAATTTTGTTGGGAAATATGAGTGATCACAGATTTTCTTTATTTTCGCTCTAAGTCCTTTAGTTTACGAATTATAAGCAATTTTAGATATTTTGAAATTTTCGTTATAAAAATCGAATTTTGTTGGGAAATATGAGTGATCACAGATTTTCTTTATTTTCGCTCTAGGGCCTTTAGTTTACGAATTATAAGCAATTTTAGATATTTTGAAATTTTCGTTATAAAAATCGAATTTTGTTGGGAAATATGAGTGATCACAGATTTTCTTTATTTTCGCTCTAGGGCCTTTAGTTTACGAATTATAAGCAATTTTAGATATTTTGAAATTTTCGTTATAAAAATCAAATTTTGTTGGGAAATATGAGTGATCACAGATTTTCTTTATTTTCACTCTAGGGCCTTTAGTTTACGAATTATATGCAATTTTAGATATTTTGAAATTTTCGTTATAAAAATCGAATTTTGTTGGGAAATATGAGTGATCACAGATTTTCTTTATTTTCGCTCTAGGGCCTTTAGTTTACGAATTATAAGCAATTTTAGATATTTTGAAATTTTCGTTATAAAAATCGAATTTTGTTGGGAAATATGAGTGATCACAGATTTTCTTTATTTTCGCTCTAGGGCCTTTAGTTTACGAATTATAAGCAATTTTAGATATTTTGAAATTTTCGTTATAAAAATCGAATTTTGATCGAAATATGAGTGATCACAGATTTTCTTTATTTTCGCTCTAGGGCCTTTAGTTTACGAATTATAAGCAATTTTAGAAATTTTGAAATTTTCGTTATAAAAATCGAATTTTGTTGGGAAATATGAGTACAGATTTTCTTTATTTTCGCTCTAAGTCCTTTAGTTTACGAATTATAAGCTATTTTAGATATTTTGAAATTTTCGTTATAAAAATCGAATTTTGTTGGGAAATATAAGTGATCACAGATTTTCTTTATTTTCGCTCTAGGGCCTTTAGTTTACGAATTATAAGCAATTTTAGATATTTTGAAATTTTCGTTATAAAAATCGAATTTTGTTGGGAAATATGAGTGATCACAGATTTTCTTTATTTTCGCTCTAGGGCCTTTAGTTTACGAATTATAAGCAATTTTAGATATTTTGAAATTTTCGTTATAAAAATCGAATTTTGTTGGGAAATATGAGTGATCACAGATTTTCTTTATTTTCGCTCTAGGGCCTTTAGTTTACGAATTATAAGCAATTTTAGATATTTTGAAATTTTCGTTATAAAAATCGAATTTTGTTGGGAAATATGAGTGATCACAGATTTTCTTTATTTTCGCTCTAAGTCCTTTAGTTTACGAATTATAAGCTATTTTAGATATTTTGAAATTTTCGTTATAAAAATCGAATTTTGTTGGGAAATATGAGTACAGATTTTCTTTATTTTCGCTCTAAGTCCTTTAGTTTACGAATTATAAGCTATTTTAGATATTTTGAAATTTTCGTTATAAAAATCGAATTTTGTTGGGAAATATGAGTGATCACAGATTTTCTTTATTTTCGCTCTAAGTCCTTTAGTTTACGAATTATAAGCTATTTTAGATATTTTGAAATTTTCGTTATAAAAATCGAATTTTGTTGGGAAATATAAGTGATCACAGATTTTCTTTATTTTCGCTCTAGGGCCTTTAGTTTACGAATTATAAGCAATTTTAGATATTTTGAAATTTTCGTTATAAAAATCGAATTTTGTTGGGAAATATGAGTGATCACAGATTTTCTTTATTTTCGCTCTAGGGCCTTTAGTTTACGAATTATAAGCAATTTTAGATATTTTGAAATTTTCGTTATAAAAATCGAATTTTGTTGGGAAATATGAGTGATCACAGATTTTCTTTATTTTCGCTCTAGGGCCTTTAGTTTACGAATTATAAGCAATTTTAGATATTTTGAAATTTTCGTTATAAAAATCGAATTTTGATCGAAATATGAGTGATCACAGATTTTCTTTATTTTCGCTCTAGGGCCTTTAGTTTACGAATTATAAGCAATTTTAGAAATTTTGAAATTTTCGTTATAAAAATCGAATTTTGTTGGGAAATATGAGTACAGATTTTCTTTATTTTCGCTCTAAGTCCTTTAGTTTACGAATTATAAGCTATTTTAGATATTTTGAAATTTTCGTTATAAAAATCGAATTTTGTTGGGAAATATGAGTGATCACAGATTTTCTTTATTTTCGCTCTAAGTCCTTTAGTTTACGAATTATAAGCTATTTTAGATATTTTGAAATTTTCGTTATAAAAATCGAATTTTGTTGGGAAATATAAGTGATCACAGATTTTCTTTATTTTCGCTCTAGGGCCTTTAGTTTACGAATTATAAGCAATTTTAGATATTTTGAAATTTTCGTTATAAAAATCGAATTTTGTTGGGAAATATGAGTGATCACAGATTTTCTTTATTTTCGCTCTAGGGCCTTTAGTTTACGAATTATAAGCAATTTTAGATATTTTGAAATTTTCGTTATAAAAATCGAATTTTGTTGGGAAATATGAGTGATCACAGATTTTCTTTATTTTCGCTCTAAGTCCTTTAGTTTACGAATTATAAGCTATTTTAGATATTTTGAAATTTTCGTTATAAAAATCGAATTTTGTTGGGAAATATGAGTGATCACAGATTTTCTTTATTTTCGCTCTAAGTCCTTTAGTTTACGAATTATAAGCAATTTTAGATATTTTGAAATTTTCGTTATAAAAATCGAATTTTGTTGGGAAATATGAGTGATCACAGATTTTCTTTATTTTCGCTCTAGGGCCTTTAGTTTACGAATTATAAGCAATTTTAGATATTTTGAAATTTTCGTTATAAAAATCGAATTTTGTTGGGAAATATGAGTGATCACAGATTTTCTTTATTTTCGCTCTAGGGCCTTTAGTTTACGAATTATAAGCAATTTTAGATATTTTGAAATTTTCGTTATAAAAATCGAATTTTGATCGAAATATGAGTGATCACAGATTTTCTTTATTTTCGCTCTAGGGCCTTTAGTTTACGAATTATAAGCAATTTTAGATATTTTGAAATTTTCGTTATAAAAATCGAATTTTGTTGGGAAATATGAGTGATCACAGATTTTCTTTATTTTCGCTCTAGGGCCTTTAGTTTACGAATTATAAGCAATTTTAGATATTTTGAAATTTTCGTTATAAAAATCGAATTTTGTTGGGAAATATGAGTGATCACAGATTTTCTTTATTTTCGCTCTAGGGCCTTTAGTTTACGAATTATAAGCAATTTTAGATATTTTGAAATTTTCGTTATAAAAATCGAATTTTGATCGAAATATGAGTGATCACAGATTTTCTTTATTTTCGCTCTAGGGCCTTTAGTTTACGAATTATAAGCAATTTTAGATATTTTGAAATTTTCGTTATAAAAATCGAATTTTGTTGGGAAATATGAGTGATCACAGATTTTCTTTATTTTCGCTCTAGGGCCTTTAGTTTACGAATTATAAGCAATTTTAGATATTTTGAAATTTTCGTTATAAAAATCGAATTTTGTTGGGAAATATGAGTGATCACAGATTTTCTTTATTTTCGCTCTAGGGCCTTTAGTTTACGAATTATAAGCAATTTTAGATATTTTGAAATTTTCGTTATAAAAATCGAATTTTGTTGGGAAATATGAGTGATCACAGATTTTCTTTATTTTCGCTCTAGGGCCTTTAGTTTACGAATTATAAGCAATTTTAGATATTTTGAAATTTTCGTTATAAAAATCGAATTTTGTTGGGAAATATGAGTGATCACAGATTTTCTTTATTTTCGCTCTAGGGCCTTTAGTTTACGAATTATAAGCAATTTTAGATATTTTGAAATTTTCGTTATAAAAATCGAATTTTGTTGGGAAATATGAGTGATCACAGATTTTCTTTATTTTAGTTTACGAATTATAAGCAATTTTAGATATTTTGAAATTTTCGTTATAAAAATCGAATTTTGTTGGGAAATATGAGTGATCACAGATTTTCTTTATTTTCGCTCTAGGGCCTTTAGTTTACGAATTATAAGCAATTTTAGATATTTTGAAATTTTTCGTTATAAAAATCGAATTTTGTTGGGAAATATGAGTGATCACAGATTTTCTTTATTTTAGTTTACGAATTATAAGCAATTTTAGATATTTTGAAATTTTCGTTATAAAAATCGAATTTTGATCGAAATATGAGTGATCACAGATTTTCTTTATTTTCGCTCTAGGGCCTTTAGTTTACGAATTATAAGCAATTTTAGATATTTTGAAATTTTCGTTATAAAAATCGAATTTTGTTGGGAAATATGAGTGATCACAGATTTTCTTTATTTTCGCTCTAAGTCCTTTAGTTACGAATTATAAGCTATTTTAGATATTTTGAAATTTTCGTTATAAAAATCGAATTTTGTTGGGAAATATGAGTGATCACAGATTTTCTTTATTTTCGCTCTAGGGCCTTTAGTTTACGAATTATAAGCAATTTTAGATATTTTGAAATTTTCGTTATAAAAATCGAATTTTGTTGGGAAATATGAGTGATCACAGATTTTCTTTATTTTCGCTCTAGGGCCTTTAGTTTACGAATTATAAGCAATTTTAGATATTTTGAAATTTTCGTTATAAAAATCGAATTTTGATCGAAATATGAGTGATCACAGATTTTCTTTATTTTCGCTCTAGGGCCTTTAGTTTACGAATATAAGCAATTTTAGATATTTTGAAATTTTCGTTATAAAAATCGAATTTTGTTGGGAAATATGAGTGATCACAGATTTTCTTTATTTTCGCTCTAGGGCCTTTAGTTTACGAATTATAAGCAATTTTAGATATTTTGAAATTTTCGTTATAAAAATCGAATTTTGATCGAAATATGAGTGATCACAGATTTTCTTTATTTTCGCTCTAGGGCCTTTAGTTTACGAATTATAAGCAATTTTAGATATTTTGAAATTTTCGTTATAAATATCGAATTTTGTTGGGAAATATGAGTGCAATTTTAGATATTTTGAAATTTTCGTTATAAAAATCGAATTTTGATCGAAATATGAGTGATCACAGATTTTCTTTATTTTCGCTCTAGGGCCTTTAGTTTACGAATTATAAGCAATTTTAGATATTTTGAAATTTTCGTTATAAAAATCGAATTTTGTTGGGAAATATGAGTGATCACAGATTTTCTTTATTTTCGCTCTAGGGCCTTTAGTTTACGAATTATAAGCAATTTTAGATATTTTGAAATTTTCGTTATAAAAATCGAATTTTGTTGGGAAATATGAGTGATCACAGATTTTCTTTATTTTCGCTCTAGGGCCTTTAGTTTACGAATTATAAGCAATTTTAGATATTTTGAAATTTTCGTTATAAAAATCGAATTTTGATCGAAATATGAGTGATCACAGATTTTCTTTATTTTCGCTCTAGGGCCTTTAGTTTACGAATTATAAGCAATTTTAGATATTTTGAAATTTTCGTTATAAAAATCGAATTTTGTTGGGAAATATGAGTGATCACAGATTTTCTTTATTTTCGCTCTAGGGCCTTTAGTTTACGAATTATAAGCAATTTTAGATATTTTGAAATTTTCGTTATAAAAATCGAATTTTGTTGGGAAATATGAGTGATCACAGATTTTCTTTATTTTCGCTCTAGGGCCTTTAGTTTACGAATTATAAGCAATTTTAGATATTTTGAAATTTTCGTTATAAAAATCGAATTTTGATCGAAATATGAGTGATCACAGATTTTCTTTATTTTCGCTCTAGGGCCTTTAGTTTACGAATTATAAGCAATTTTAGATATTTTGAAATTTTCGTTATAAAAATCGAATTTTGTTGGGAAATATGAGTGATCACAGATTTTCTTTATTTTCGCTCTAGGGCCTTTAGTTTACGAATTATAAGCAATTTTAGATATTTTGAAATTTTCGTTATAAAAATCGAATTTTGTTGGGAAATATGAGTGATCACAGATTTTCTTTATTTTAGTTTACGAATTATAAGCAATTTTAGATATTTTGAAATTTTCGTTATAAAAATCGAATTTTGATCGAAATATGAGTGATCACAGATTTTCTTTATTTTCGCTCTAGGGCCTTTAGTTTACGAATTATAAGCAATTTTAGATATTTTGAAATTTTCGTTATAAAAATCGAATTTTGTTGGGAAATATGAGTGATCACAGATTTTCTTTATTTTCGCTCTAGGGCCTTTAGTTTACGAATTATAAGCAATTTTAGATATTTTGAAATTTTCGTTATAAAAATCGAATTTTGATCGAAATATGAGTGATCACAGATTTTCTTTATTTTCGCTCTAGGGCCTTTAGTTTACGAATTATAAGCAATTTTAGATATTTTGAAATTTTCGTTATAAAAATCGAATTTTGTTGGGAAATATGAGTGATCACAGATTTTCTTTATTTTCGCTCTAGGGCCTTTAGTTTACGAATTATAAGCAATTTTAGATATTTTGAAATTTTCGTTATAAAAATCGAATTTTGATCGAAATATGAGTGATCACAGATTTTCTTTATTTTCGCTCTAGGGCCTTTAGTTTACGAATTATAAGCAATTTTAGATATTTTGAAATTTTCGTTATAAAAATCGAATTTTGTTGGGAAATATGAGTGATCACAGATTTTCTTTATTTTCGCTCTAGGGCCTTTAGTTTACGAATTATAAGCAATTTTAGATATTTTGAAATTTTCGTTATAAAAATCGAATTTTGATCGAAATATGAGTGATCACAGATTTTCTTTATTTTCGCTCTAGGGCCTTTAGTTTACGAATTATAAGCAATTTTAGATATTTTGAAATTTTCGTTATAAAAATCGAATTTTGTTGGGAAATATGAGTGATCACAGATTTTCTTTATTTTCGCTCTAGGGCCTTTAGTTTACGAATTATAAGCAATTTTAGATATTTTGAAATTTTCGTTATAAAAATCGAATTTTGTTGGGAAATATGAGTGATCACAGATTTTCTTTATTTTCGCTCTAGGGCCTTTAGTTTACGAATTATAAGCAATTTTAGATATTTTGAAATTTTCGTTATAAAAATCGAATTTTGTTTGGAAATATGAGTGATCACAGATTTTCTTTATTTTCGCTCTAGGTCCTTTAGTTTACGAATTATAAGCAATTTTAGATATTTTGAAATTTTCGTTATAAAAATCGAATTTTGATCGAAATATGAGTGATCACAGATTTTCTTTATTTTCGCTCTAGGTCCTTTAGTTTACGAATTATAAGCAATTTTAGATATTTTGAAATTTTCGTTATAAAAATCGAATTTTGATCGAAATATGAGTGATCACAGATTTTCTTTATTTTCGCTCTAGGGCCTTTAGTTTACGAATTATAAGCAATTTTAGATATTTTGAAATTTTCGTTATAAAAATAGAATTTTGTTGGGAAATATGAGTAATCACAGATTTTCTTTATTTTCGCTCTAGGGCCTTTAGTTTACGAATTATAAGCAATTTTAGATATTTTGAAATTTTCGTTATAAAAATCGAATTTTGTTGGGCAATATGAGTGATCACAGATTTTCTTTATTTTCGCTCTAAGTCCTTTAGTTTACGAATTATAAGCAATTTTAGATATTTTGCAATTTTATGCAATTTTAGATATTTTGAAATTTTCTTTATAAAAATTGAATTTTGTTGGGAAATATGAGTGATCACAGATTTTCTTTATTTTCGCTCTAAGTCCTTTAGTTTACGAATTATAAGCAATTTTAGATATTTTGAAATTTTCGTTATAAAAATCGAATTTTGTTGGGAAATATGAGTGATCACAGATTTTCTTTATTTTCGCTCTAAGTCCTTTAGTTTACGAATTATAAGCAATTTTAGATATTTTGCAATTTTATGCAATTTTAGATATTTTGAAATTTTCTTTATAAAAATCGAATTTTGTTGGGAAATATGAGTGATCACAGATTTTCTTTATTTTCGCTCTAAGTCCTTTAGTTTACGAATTATAAGCAATTTTAGATATTTTGAAATTTTCGTTATAAAAATTGAATTTTGTTGGGAAATATGAGTGATCACAGATTTTCTTTATTTTCGCTCTAGGGCCTTTAGTTTACGAATTATAAGCAATTTTAGATATTTTGAAATTTTCGTTATAAAAATCGAATTTTAGTGAGAAATATGAGAGACGACAGATTTTCATTATTTCCAAAATTTATAACATTTTTAGAAATGTTTGATTTAAATCAATTTCATGTCAAATAGTTATTTTTGGAGTGTAGAGTATTTTAAAATACGACTTAACCAACTACAAAATTTTTTGTAGTTTTCTCTTGGAAAAGTGTCTAAAACATTGAACAGTTTGGGTAAAAAGAAAAAGAAAAAACATTCCATCTTTTGAACTGAAGCGAAAAGGCGTCACGTGGTTACAACATAAAAACGTGATAAAATTTTGTTCTGCTATCCAGCTAAATAAAATTTTTAAATTAGACAAACTTTTGCTTGTATCGTCAATGGTTTTGCTATAAATTAAATCAAAATGTCATAAATTTCTTTAAATATTTTAAACACTGAACATGTAACAAAGAACACTTTTGTTGAAACAACAATTTAAACAATGGTCATCATTGTGCCAGCAAATATTCATTCCTTAGGCTCCTTTGGTCTTTAGCATACGTACATTTTTAACATTTTACGATTTAATAATCTCGGGGGTCTTTAACATGAAAATGGCGTTTATTTTGTGGGGCGTTTTTTTATTTATGCATTTTAACATTTAATCTTGTATTGATGACAAAAGCAGACTCACATGATAAACTCTTATGCATTCTCATACACATACTTTTGTTTTTACATATTTTGCAATATAAACTCGACATATTGTTGACACAAATGTGGTTATTTAATGGTAAATTTCATATTAAAAAGAAAACAACCAGCAAATCAACTGAGAAGACGCCTGACTGAGTATGCCAGCCATTTATTCAATCAGTCAACCAACCATTTCATTCATTTATCCAGCCATTCAACCGTCCATTAAATACAAATATAAAAAACAAAATATCATAAAAGTTACAAAGTGTACAAAACATTAAAAGGGAGTTGTTTGTGTACGCATCTATAAACGTATGATGCATGAATGTCTGTCCGGCCGACCGTTTATTTGGCTGTAAGTTTGTGTTCACTCAACGTGGTTGCACGCTTAATATGACGCGTGTCCTCAATATATTTAATACATTTCGTACATATAAATATTTTACCATATAAATTCAATATTCTCGGAACACTTTGTTCCTCGAAATTACACGTGTCAATTTGACATTAATTGACATTGTAATTTAAGTTTTTTTTTAAACTTTCATCTATGAATAACAAAGGAATGAACAACCCGCGATTCTAGAACGAATGTTATCACACGTAGGGTTCATAATTTCCGAACTTTTTCCCTTCCCGGAAGGAAATTAAAAAATCGTTGCATTCCCGGGAACTTAAGAACTTGGTTTATGTTAAATCAGTAATTGTCTTTATCTAATATCTTTAGATTCTTTGCCAATCGCAACGAATCTGAACATTGTAACTTTAAGTAGAAAATTTATAAAGAAATTTCAGAAAATTCCAGACAAAAATTTCCCGAAAATATCCCCAGTAGGAACCCTAATGAGAACCATTCTTTAATGGCAGCCTTGAAACTAGTAATGATGCAATTACTTTAAAACCAGTAGAGTTTTATATGAACCAGTTCCTTGGCACTAGTGATACATTAGTCGAAAGTTTCAAACAAAAATAATTTTGGTCTCAATGCCAACTTAAATGCAGGTTTTCGAAATCATTTCCAATAGTATTTCAGAAGTTTCTAATTGTATTTTATAAATTTTCAATTGAATTTCAGAAATTTACAATTTTATTTCAGAAATTCCAGTGAAATTTTATTTAAACCTAAGAATTAAGAACAAAGTAAAGTTAAATAAATAAAAATTGTTTAAAATGAAATTTACTCTTTTTTTGTTTAACTTGTCTGTAAATGTTTAGAAAATAAACTCATCAAACTAAAAACAAACATGCCATCAAACACATATCCATATATAAAAAGGACTTGCTGATATAAAGCACGAGTACATCATTTACATACTCCAGCATAAAAAAGAATGAATTTGCAAAAAAAAAAAATGTTTAAATTCTTTAATTTTTTGCGAAAAAAATGTGGCAGTCAAAAGGGTTCCTTTATTTTTTTACAACAAATACTGACACAAGATTAACAAACTACAAGATATGTTTAACATCCCTTAAGGCCAGTAAAATACAAGAAACAAACAAGAAACAACATTATAAATAAAAGAGAAAAAAAAAGTAGATTTTTTTTATTAGAATTTTAAAAAAAAAAACAATTTGTTAAACATTTTTAGATAACGATCGTTAATAATTTACAAATCGTTGTTTAAACGCTATTTAACTTAAGGATTTTCAACAAAAGTTCTTGTATTTCTTCCTTTTTGTTTGTTAATGTTGCCTATATCAACAAACCAACCATGATAACCCAGTAAACAATATGGTCAAAAAAAGGATTATTTATCATTGTTTTTTTAGCTATCTTCGAGATTTAAGCGGGCTAAAGTTAAAATTGTTTCGTTATGTTTTGCATTTCCTAACGGTTTTGTTCACTGGTTTGTCATACATATTTCAATATTAAGTGAATGAAATGAGGGTGGTAGCTCTAGCACACAAACACACACACGTCAGACAAAAAAAAAGAATTGAATGAATGCACGAAGCGATGGATCGAATGAATGAATATACCCTGCAGTTGCAAATGAAACAAATTTCCAAATTTGCACTAACTTCATCGCTTTTAAGAAGGATAATAGATGGATCATACAATTCTTTAAATTTATATTATAAATATAAAGTGGTTTATTCCTAACATTATCAAAAAGAACCCAGCTTACTTACTTAAGTAATTGCCAAAATCTCTTGCTGAAAACTACAACCCATAATGCGTCTTCGAGCCATTTATCTAAAATCTAACGTCAATCCTTCCAAAACTTCGTCAACAATACCCGAAGAGTATCAACTAGGGTATTCAATTAATCGGGTTTCTGGTTTAATCGGTTAATCGAGCAAATAATTAATCGAGGTTTAGATTTATTCGGTTAATAATCGGTTAATTTAAAATTTTTCGATTAACCGAATAATATATATTTTCATTTTAAATTGAAAATACACCAATGAATTATGAGTACAAAAACATAAAACACAGCAAATAAGGTATTTGAGATCATTTTTGTAAACATACCGTGTTTTATAAACTGAATAATACAAAATATGCGCTGTTCTATAATCTTTCATATAGTTTCATCAGTTTTCAAAAAAAGTCAATTATTTTTTGTTTGAGAGTGTTTTTTTGTGTTGTAAACATCAATATTAAAATTCATGTTTTCTCGTATATTTGATAAGTAAAAAATTGGGTTAAATACAGATTAGAAAGTTATTAACATCTACTATTTATATTTCTGAAATCGCATGATTTGTTGAAAATTTATTTAAGAAATGGTAAAATGTCATAAAACATTCAAAGGCGTTTTTCTCGAAACGACTTTTTTTGAATTATGACGCTGTTGCAGCAAATGAGCGATGTCTTAGTTTTTTAGGGTTTAATTGCGATCTTCTGAAATAATCTTTTATAAAAAGAATATAATTTAAACGATTTTTTTCTTTAGATTTAATAAAACTTTTCTTGGAAAAAAACTCTCTCGCTGATTGTATATGTTGGAGAAATCAAAAGCATGATAAAGATATTCCTTTTTGGATTGTTTTAGATTTTGATTAATTTAATAGACTCATTTCAAAAAAAAGTTTCGTCTATACATGTAAATACAAAGTTTCAAATAAATGTAAATTAAATACTCACTAATCAATCATGTTTATTGGACGTTCAAAAAAATCTCATTTTAATTTGAAATTTGTATTTGAATTTGAATTGAAACGGAAAAATAAATACAAAAAAATTGTGTAAAGTGCAAAAAAAAAGGAATTTCGGTTAATCGACACAAATTAATCGGTTTATTTGGTATTTGAAAATCGGAAATTTCAAATTATTCGAACAGTTAACCGTCCAAAATTAATCGGTTAACCGATTAAAGGTTAATCGATTGAATACCCTAGTATCAACGTCGTAAAGAGTCGTTCGTATTTTACTCTTGTTAGTCGTAAATTAGCTCAGGTTTGATTAGCAACTCAAACTCCATGTACTGCCGGGTATAAGCGACCCAACATTTAGACACACACAGACAAATTCATATATCCCGCACGCACATGAATGTATGTGCATAAAAAATTTGCGTTGAGGATTTTTTTGGGCTACACCAAACACAAAAAGGAAAAACAGGGAAAAGAGCCAGCAAAAAAAATGAGTTTTTAATGGTTGCAAATATTTTGCTATTTAACGAACGATTAAAAGGAATTTTAAATATTTTTTTCTTCGACTACTTTTTCTGCATTCTTTTATTCTATAGGGAAAAGGGAGGCTACGGCCAATCTTTAAATTTGTGTAAACAAATTTCCGTTTTAACTTAAATTTTTTGGTTTTTTTTAACATGAACTATTTTAAAACAAATGATCATTAAAACTTATCCAGAGTTTATTGTTAATATGTATTGGTTAATACGGCCACATTAAACATAATTCTTAAATTTTACTCTTGAAATTTGCCCACTTCCATGACAAGCAGCTGTTGGTTAATCTCTAATATTAAGGATCAAAGAATGACACAAAAAAATAAAATAAAAAAAATCATAAACGAGCAACACATCACAGTGTTTAAATCCACATTAAAATTTAACTTGTGTGTCATATTCAATCTTATTTTGTATTACATGCTACTGCGTTAGATAAGCTGAAATGGTTCCTTCATAGCTTGGAGATATCATAACGTATTTGGTTTGGATTTCTCTGGACTATTTTTCCCCGGGACACTGGAATAAAACAATTCATTTCCAGGTATTATTTAGTATCTAAATCTGTCCTAGGACGACTATCATAGATATATCGCGTTTTATGAACCTGGCGGATTTAATTATTTTAAGATGCATTTGAAAGATAATTAAGCACTTTTTAGAGTACAAATAATAAATCAATTTGTTTGTGATATCCAGGGAAACCGGAAATATGCTCTAAAAAAAGCGTTTTAGGCGCTTTAAATATGCAGTAAAAACTTTAAAATATGCTCTTAAAATTTAAAAAATATGCTCTTAAAAAACAAACTTTTACATAATTTTTAACCAAAAAAAATTTACTTAAATTTTCAAATAAAAATCGTTGTCTATTGGATCTGAAAACATTTTTAAACATAGGAAATGTTTTTTCGACATCAACTGATGTTACAGGAGTAAATTTATAAGACAATATTTCTTTAACACTTAGAACGGTTAAGTTTGAATTAGAACTAAAATTTGATATATAGATGGAGCTATTATTAAAATAGTGCTCATTTTATATTAAAACAAGTAAGAGAGCTATATTCGGCAGTGCCGAATCTTATATACCCTTCACCTAATTATACTTCAAAATAAATAATTTAAATATTTTTAGGTGAACAAAAATTTTTTTTTTCAGTTTTTTTAATTTTTTGGATAACAAAAATTTTCGAATTGTTTTTTTAAATTTAAAAAAAAAATTTTTGTTTATTAATTTTTTTTTTCGTGAAAGGCCATGTATTTTTAAATTTTAAACAAAGGAATTAAAAACCTGTAACAACAGCGAAAAATAAGTAAGACAAAATTTGTTTTTGATAAAGTCAAAATATGCTACTAAACAGTAAAATATGCTCTAAAAACGCAAAAATATGACATAAATATGCTCTTAAAACAAATATATGCATTTAGGGATAAAATATACAAAAATATGCACTAACAAATTGATGCCAAAATTCTTAAATAGTTCTGAAACGTGTAAATATCTTATCCATGTGCTCATTAGACTCGCCAGAAAAAACATGCATTTGCATATTTTGGTGTCCCTGATAATTACAAATTCAATGATTATTTGTATGTAATTGGTTTTATGTTTTGTATCAAACTTCACAACAAGAGTTTCAACGGAAATTATCAAAAATGATCAATCACTTAAAAAAATCACAATTATTAGCTAATCAGAGTACAATAGAGAATGAATGAAAGCATGATATCGCAGAGCACGCGTAATCAATTGTGGATAGGTATTGAGCTCTTTTAAAAAAAGTACTAAAGAACACAGGAAAGTTATCCTAGGATACCAGGTAGCAACTATAAAATCATTAATGTGTAATGAATTTGTACAAAATTTTAACAAAATTTACGTATTTTTGAGAATTTTTATATTGTACTGTTTAAGCACAATTTGTGTAATTGTAAGGTTAATATGATTTAAAAACGACTAAAAGAAGTAATAAAAAAGTATGTAATTAACTTTAATAAACAATATACGCATTTTCTGTAATTTTACATTAAAATGTGCATACTTTATGGAAGTAATTTTACATGCATTTTTTTAGAGTATTTATTATATGAAAAATCTTCAATATAATAGCATTTACCATAGAAAATCGTATGTGTAACAACATTTGCTATAAATAATATTCTGTATAAGTATCTTCTACAAAAAATCTTTTGTATAACAATATTTTCTATAACAAATCTTCAGAAAAACACAATTTTCTCTAGAACCTGTTATTTATAAAAAGTCATGTAAACAGTATTTTCATAGACGATTTCAACTCAATACTACGTCGCTAATATAAACATTCTCAATTGTGGTATTCTGAAAATGTACTTTTAGAAAATTTATTAATTTTTTATTCCTGCTTAAGAATAATTTTTGTAATAAGGAGTGAGATCGAAAAATTCTTAACATACATATATGTTTATAAAAAAGAAACCACTAAACTTACAGCTTTAATTTTTTTTTTATTTGATTGAAATTATTATTACAATTTACAAAAAAAATTATTTTTATAGTTTTAATCACTAGTGATGAAATTTTGAACCTTTTTCGGAAACCCTTCCATTAACGTTTTTATAGTGCTTTCTGTCACTTTGCTCGAACATGTAGTCCATCTCCGTTTAAAATCTACCACACTTTTGGACACCTTTTTTGTACTCTTCAATTCTCTTTTAACAAGAGCCCAATATCTCTCCACTGGCCTTAGCTCCGGGCAGTTTGGTGATTATGCGACAATTCTAGGTACTTTGAAATTATATTGTAAAGTATGGCGAAAATAGGGCAACATTTATCCCTAGGCCCCCCTCAGAAAATGTCCATAATTGACCCTACCCCCCAATTAACCGCTATATCAGACAAATATTGTATTTTATTGTCACATATTGATGGTGGGTATACAAGATTCGGCACAGCCGAATATAAGACTCTTATTTTTTTTGTTGATATTTTCAAGCAACAATCGTTTAGGAGCAAATCCAGCTGTATAAAAATGACACTAAACCGAAACGTAAATGTGCAACATTAAAAACAAAATGCAAAATGATTTCGAAAAGTGATTCTTTCTTTCTGCTCGCAATTTTTCTCGTTCGCATTTTATTTGTGACTTAAACTGTCGCAATAAATGTGAGTATGGATGTGTGTATGTGTGTAAGTTTAGTGTGTTGCAAGAATGTGTTTCGGTCATAAAAGTAAAAACGACAAAAGTAACTGCTGTGTTCATGATATTGTTTATGTACTGAGATTAAGTGGCAGGAGGGCCATTTAACCGAGGGTTGTTTGAAAAATCAACTTTAAAGTCTAAAATTCTAATAACTATTTAATACTTTCCTTTAAATGGAAAGAAGTTAATGTTTTGTTAATTAAAAAATATGTATATGTAAATAAGTTTTTGAATGGAATCCATTGCATTATATCCTGTATTTTGGAATGTTTTTTTAATCAAAAAACATATAAAAAATATATATATTCAAACCGATGTTACATATGGGAGAATCCATGTGAAAGCGGACAGAAGTCGGATAAAAAAACTATATATACACATAATTGCCCTCAACTTTGAAAAAAAGACCAAAGACAAGCATAATTTGCGTCTCTATTTTAAAGCCAAATTTATGGTCCTTAAAATGGTGTGAACAAAATTCTTTACTTCCCAAAGGTTAAAGGTCTATTTTCGGAGTATATATTTCAATGTAAAAAATATCAAAGATCGCGTTGTTAAAAATTAATAAAGAACACGGTATGAGGACGCCTAAACTTTTTACTATATTCGTGCAAAAAAATTGAATGGAGACTCGTTTAGTTCAGGAATTATAAAGAAAACGTTACTAAAAATACGTTTTTTTCATATAAATTCATATAAAAATTTAAGCACTTGTGTTTTACCATATAAATTGAAATTGATTCAACTGTGTTCTGTTTTCAATTTGCTTAAATTTTTATATGAAAAACGTATTTTTAATAACGTTTTTCTTTAATCCATTTTTTTCAAAATAGGCCCTTTTTAAAATTTTGTTTTGTTCAATTTTGAAAAAAAGTCAAAAAAGTTTTTGATTTCGGAAAAAAAAAATTATTTTTTTTCGAAAGATTAAAAAAATAGCTATCTAAAATATTTAGGACAGTTTTTGCTAAGAACAATAGGTAATAAGTTACATGAGAAAAAACACCTGCTTGGCCACTCTAATCGTTCTCGATCGATCTTGTTGAAAAATTGTGTCTGAATTACTATCCAATAGAACTAACCTTGGTGAAAATTTCGGAAGACATCGATTTCAAAAGTTGGTTCACTTGACATGAAATCCCTCATATACTAATGTGGGTCTGCGATATATATTTTTATGTTTTACAAACGGAATAACAAAATCAATATATCCCGATTTTGATGGTTGGTATATAAAGGAATCCTGGTATTATTTACAAGGGTTTAAAATCAACAAGCAAAGTTTTATTAAACGCTATCCTTATGTTTTCTACAAACGATTTTCTTCGTTTTGTCTTGACGTATGATGAGAAAAATCAAGTCAATATTCTTTACACAGATTTTATATTTCAAAGCAATAATATAAATTATTTAAACAATACTCAGTAATACACAGTATATTATATTAAAATAGAAAATATTAATTATAAAGGACATTTGGTTTTCTTTATACTTTCTGATATACAAATTTTATAACAAACACATATTTTATAATTTTTAATAAGGAAAATACTTCAATCAAAATCGGGCGTTACCTATCCTGGTACCATCTTTAAATTCATGAAGACTTTCGGAACCTGCATGTTTGCTACATATTTACATTATTTTTTCATTTCAACTCATGGTGTTGATAGTATTATCGGTTTATGGTTATGACCCCAATGTATCTGTTACTTATTTTGTTTTATTTTGTAGCTTTGCTCAGCAGTTTTTATTTAACATTTTTATGACAATGTGATTAAGGATTTTTATTTTGTAGCCCCTTTTAATGCCAAGTATATTTAATTTTTTTATTATTGTATTTAATACACAAGACAAAGAAATTAAGCAATAAAATACAAGATATTTAAAACAAAATTTACTAAATTATTTCTTTAAGCAGAAGACCTTGCTGTATCAACAAATGAATATTCAACATTTAAAAAACAGCTTGTGAGCGACCACAATTATTTGCATAGCTACAAACACTTTCAACTAAAAATAGAGAAAAAAAATATTTACGAATACAAATTTATGCAAGTCCATTAAAACAAAAATCCAGTCTTTTTAGGTTTTAAAAAGGAAAATGTGATTTTTTTTTATATTCCTTGGCAACAAAATGCATAATTTGCTAGGGTTTTATTAATATTTTCTATTTCTACAACCAGCCTTTGCCACCTTTATAATATTTTTCATTTCACCCCTGCCACTCTTTGTAGTTATATAATAAATGTGGTGACATTTGGCACGTCAATATGACAGCAGCAAGTAAAAAATAACAAAAGTAACAAAAAAACTTCTTAGAAAAAGAAATAAAATATAAAAAAATTCTAACAGCTAAAAAAATTTGAATTTATATTAATTTATTAGCATAACAAACGTACTTACTCTTGTACTTGGCAGACACCATTTCCAGCAACAAAAAAAAAACATGACATTTGAGTAGCAAACTTTAGCAATTGAAATATTTTGTTTTGTTAAGTTTTCTAGGAAACAGTGTCAAACATTTGTTGGTTTCGCAGTCAGCCAGTGACATTTGAAGTATGGACTTTATGAAGTGGTTAAGCAAAAAATTACAGAAATACATTTGAAATGTAAATGAGCTTTAAGATAAATTAAAAGAAATGAATCTTAAGAAACCAAATGCGCACTAAACAGGTAAATAAATAATACGACTTTAAGAATAAAACAAAAGCCCCACTAAGTCAACTTAATCCAGTCATTACAACCACCAACAATTTTAAATCCCAGTAAGACAAAGACAAGCTGTTTGATAAATATGTAAATTTTGCAAATACTTCATACATACTCGTATATATGAGGAAAATCAAAAATTATGGAAATAAAAAAATCTTAAAAATACAGCTTAATTGAAATTAAAATTATATCAATTGTGTGTTAACTCAGAGACCGAAAATAACGGGTTCACTTTCATTTCAATGGTAAATTCTCATTCGCAGCCATTTAAAAATAATTTTTTGTGATATATCACTGAGAGAGTGATTTATTCGAGAACATTTTAGGTTTGGGGTTAAGAGAAACAGAAAAGAAACAAACACAAATAATCTGGATTTATAATTTTTTTTTCGTAAAGGTCAGCTTGTGACTTTTATTTGCGAACTTTTATTTGATGCAAATCAACGCTTAAATATATAAAATTTATCAAAAGATTTATAAAAAATTAAAAACATAATCTCATTTCTATTACTCATTCTTCATTACTTCATATTCATCATATTCTTTCCATAATTTGTTAAAAATAACTAATAATATGTTATTGTATGTAAATAAAAGAGAAAGTAACAGTTATTAAGAACAAGAACTGAATTGTTTATCTCACACCAAATCATTAAAAAACAACAACAACAACGAATAAAGGTCATACCAAACCATTTAAATAAAAATCATTTTATAACTGTTATTTTCAGTGATTTATTTTTATCACAAAAATATAAATCACAATTTGGGTTTTTTGGTATATGGACGAGTTATTTTCTATCTCTGGTGTTAACTTATATATTCCATATTTAAAGTCTTATTCATAATCAAATATTTATTTTATAAAATGATTTAAACAAAAATTCTTTACAAAATTTGATAATTAATATCACAGTGATAGAAAAGTGAACGCAAAAAATATTCAAAGATTTTGATTTTCCTCATATACTTACATACAATATTTAAGATATTTAATACTTAGATGTGTGTAATCTTTGTATGATTAGGTATCATCATACCAAAATATGACTTCTTAACTTCATTATGTGACTACAAAACAAATAAAGTAACGCCACTACAACTGTTTTTTCTGCACACATGCTTCTATCCAAACCCAGCCAATTCCATCTATCATTCTACCCAAACGCACACACAACTTTTAAATAATAAAGGATACGTTTTAAAACTTTGTTAATCCTTTATGAAGGAGTGTAAGTATTTACTTACTTACATACATTCATGTAAATATGAGACAGAGCGAGAGAGAGAGTTTAGAATTTAAAGTAAATGAGTGGCATCTTAGTATTTACAAATAATGTTTACCAGGCGTCTCATTTGACTTTAGGTATAAAAATACTTGAAATATTTCAACAATACTTTGTGTATCTAAGTATGCACACATCATCTTCCTCATCAGCACCGGCAACTCATCATCATCATCATCATCGTAGTCATCGTCATTATATAATGATTTGAACTCTTTGAAAACTTCTGTGATTCTAAGTATGTTAGTTTACAATAGTCGATGAGATAAACATACAGCTTAAAATGTTGCCTCCTTTACTTTATTCTACCCAATGTACATATTTAGTATTTGTATCAATAGCAATTATTTTGCTACATCTTAAACAATAGGGGAAAGTGGGGTATTTGACGACCATTTGTATCTGTTTTATTCTATAGACTGGTACCTAATGTAAATTTCTACTAAAAAATATAATAAATCTGTATTTTAGTGAGATTTTTTGTAGATTTTCAAAACATTTTTAGGCAAATTGAGGAACATTTTGTATAGAAAACTATTTTACATCTAGAAAATACTGTTAGGCACAAAATTGTATTCAGAAACCACTGTTAGACAAAAAATTTTCTATATAAAATACTGTTGGATACACAATTTTCTATAGACGATACTTTTATACACAAAATTGTATATAGAGTTATAAACACAACTGTTTATATCAAATAGTATGTTAATCACGCGCAAAGAAAAAACAAGGTGGTTACTATAATGGAAAAGTGTCATGTTATGATTGGATTTTATGGTAGTTGTTATATTATATTATGGTTCATATATGAAAATAATGTTATCCCACTTAACCGTTGTTATAAATATTTACTTATTTATTACTAATCATAGTAAAATTATGTGTAATCATATTATGATTATATTTAATCACATTACTACAATATGGTTATGTCAAATTATCAGATTTAATGAGCCCAACCATATTATGAATCCAGCTCAACCATAGTATGATTATAAACATATTAGATGGCACGACCATTTTATGGAGTATTCGTGATCATGTCATGATTATAATTAAGGTGCCCTTCAAAATTATAAAGTCATGATGTACTTTTCGGTCGGTATTGTTTGGTACTATAGGAAAATATACTCGTTGTTCAAACGTTGTTCTGATAAGAACCATTTCCTCTCATTTCATTACTGTTACTTCTTTTTTTAAACCAAAATATCAAAAGGTCATTATATATAATTTCAATAAAACAACATAAGGAATGAGATCGAAAAAATCTTAACATAATAAAAATGAAACCACTAAACTTACAGTATTTATTTTTTTATCTGATTGACATTATTATTATTACAATTTACAAAAAAATATTATTTTTATAGTTCTAATCACTAGTGTTTAAATTTTGAACCTTTTTCGGAAAGCCTTCCATTATGGTTTTTATCCATCTCCGTTTAAAATCTACCACACTTTTTTCTGCTCTTCAATTCTCTTTTAACAAGAGCCAAATATCTATCCACTGGCCTTAGCTCCATGTAGTATGGAGAATTTGCCTCTCTTGGTACAAATAACACATTATTGTTCTTTTACCACTCAAGACCTTTCTTACCATAGTGACAGGATGCCAAATCAGGCCAAAAATAAGTGGACACATTAAGAAGTCTTAAGAATGAAAGCATTCTTTTTTGCTAACATTCCTTTGTGTAAATATCGGTATTTATAGAGCCCTTTGCAACAAATGTTGGCTTCTTTTGCCGCATCTGCATATTGCTTGCCACACCAAGAACTTTTTGGAGAAAATTTCTGCTTTTGGGTCCCAAACTTTTCTACAACATTCCCTCGAGCATCAGTAACATACAAATATTGAACGTACGTTTCGTCATCCATCATGCAGCAGGTATATTTTTTTTATAAAATTTGACTTCAATTTCATTGATCTGTCTTTGGCCTCTAAATTTTTAGCAGAGTTCCTGTCAGGAACTTTTTTTAAACCTGTATTGGCTTTAACTTTTCGTACCAAATACTTAGTCCGTGTACTGTGCTAATCGGACTGCTTTCCTACCGGAAGTGTTGGAAGCTCTTTTGAAAATGCTTTCTATTTATTTGCTTTAGTTCTCCCTCTACTGTTTAATAACATTGGAATCAGTTTGACGGCAGACCTTTGACTGTTTGGCCAACTTTTTGTAGGACCAAGTTGGGTTTTGTTGAAAATATTTAATAATTTTAGTATGGACTTTTTTTGGTCACTCATTTTAATTAAGATTAACAACAAAATTAATATAATTGATATTAAACATAATAACTGACATGTTGTACAAAGGTTTTAATGAAAAACATGTGTTAAGAATTCTTCGATCTCACTCCTTACATTGTATTTTGATTTTGTTTTCAATTAAAACATTGAGTATTTTTAAGTATTATTTTACAAATGGGGTTTTTAGCCTTATTATAACTTTCAGCTCCTCAACCGAATTATATTCAAGTCCTCGAATCTAACCCTTTACAAGTTCAGATAAAATCTTTTCTCTGTCACATAGTGTTTCAAATTGAACAAAATACATTTTTACAATAAAAGTTTTACTAAAATAACAATTATCTAGAATTCTTTGCAGATTCATAGTTATTGCCTACCATATAGAGCAAATAATGTACATAATTATAAAATATGAATCAAAACATTGCGGTAAACAACAAGATATTATTGAAATAAAATGTATTTAACCATAATGTTGTTTGCGACAAACATTTATGATGGCGTAGAACATTGCATAGTTGCCGCAAATTTAAAAGCTCGCCGTCAATTTTGTATATTTCATGTCCTTAAGACTCACATTTGATATATTTCAGTTTATAGTGATGTTTCTATACATAACAATTTTAAATTTGCTTTAGTGAGCATTTTAACAAAATTCGGGCTCCAATAATTTACCTAATTTTTAAACACCCATTTTTTGTTCTAGAAATTCAACGTAAAGAATAAAATATGAGTAAACTCCTTTTACTTGCAACTTTGAGTACTTAAAGCACTAGGTACTAGGTTAAAATATCTATTAATTTATTTATACAGTGAACTAATTCAATTTAGCTCAGTTGGTGGATTTTTATTGTAAAATTTCTTTTGAAACAATTTGAATAATTATTCCGAACGATTAATTGATACTGAATATCAGATTTCAAACCAATTTGTTTAGTACATAATGATCTAGTTAGTTCGTATTCGAAACATAAATTATTTTACAACTTACAACTTAAGAAATTTGAATAATTTTCTCCGAAGATCTGCTAAAAAAAGTTTTCGTTTAGGCTAAGGTAATGCTATTCTCGATTCATATCTTATATTGATTAACCGATCCTAATCCATAGAAGAAACAAATACTATCCTAAATTAAATACAGAACAATTTATTCACAAATAGTGTTCCTTTATTATATTCATACAAATGACAACAAAAATAAAAAAACTTTAACCTCCTTTTTTTTAGCCCCAATAAAGACAACAAAACTGCTGATGTTTATAATAAGGATCACAATGGATGGATGATTTATAAAAAAAAACAAACAAAATAACCAAAACGAGCACAGTCCACCTACAACAATAGTTGTGGCTCAACAACAACAAAAGAAACTGAATGCTTATCTATTTTTGCAAAAAAAAAACAAACATTAAACCCACACAGAGAAATGCAAACAGAAAATAAAAACTTAAAAAAGGCCAAACCACTGGAGTCCCACATTTAAAACAAACAATATTCATAGAATTTTCCAAAGGGGCAGCAACCAAGCCCCAAGGACACTATACCACTACATAGTTATAAGTATTTTAGCAGGAATAAACAACAACAACAACAGTAATATAGATAAGAAACTAAAGCAATGACAACATGTAGCATGCTGCTATCATACATACTCAAACCAACAGCATATTTTCCACACAAAAATGCACAAAAGTACAACTTGAAGCTTTAAGAACAAGAGCTGCCCCAGAAATATACCAAAATAATTCCAAGAAATTGAATGTAGCATTTAACAAGCACACACTCACACTCAAACTCAAACTCACTTCCACATACCAACACATTTAACAAACCAAAAAAAAAAAAAAAAGAAAACAACAACAAAAATCTTATCCCTACTTCATGTTCAATGTATTTAAGTATGTGATGGAATACGAACAGTAGCACAACTAAATGTTGAATATGCCTCTCACTCCTGTCTCAGCTCTAAAGCTGCTCCTTTATGTGCTGCAAAGTAACCAACAAAAGTGTAGAAAATCCGACCAAGCATAAAAACCCCAACTCAGCACATTGTACAGCATCCAACAACCAGAACTTAAACACAGTAATTCCGTAAAATGAACATGAAATTATCAAAAAGAAAGTAGAAAATAAAAAAAAAATTAAAGAAACGAACGAACGAACAACAACAGCAACCGTGATAGAAAAGACTACATACAATCTGATACTGATGAAATGTTAGTAAAAGTATGAAGCCGAGAATCCCTATCAAATCCCACACAAACACACATCACAGCACAGCGAGTCATCAGCACATTAAGCTCCAAAGATTATGAGTCTTTGCACAACAAACAAAAATACAAAATCCCCCCCCCACTCTCTTACTGAACTGAATATAACTTAACAGCGATTCATTCATTCCTTCATTGGTTCGTTCGTTCATTCAGTTATTCATTCCATCAAGAACAAAAAGTCAACTACACGCAGAGAAAAAATATAATTGGGCATAACCATGCCCATATATATATATTTGTTTACGGTAACCATATATATGGTTGATACAATCATGTGAATCGTAAATTAACCATATTATGGTTACCACAATCATGTAAATGGTTACTGTGACTATAATATAGTTAAAAAACTTGTAACAATATTGAAATGGTTACAGTAACCATGCCCAACTATATTTTTTCACTGCGTGTACACTTTAAAATGCTCGAAATTTTCAGAGTAAATTCCATATTCTCCCGCATGGAATGGATGTCATCAGGTCTCCAATTGATTGACCAATTCGTATATTAAATATCAATATCATAGAGAAATATTGGGGATACAACACTAATGTGGATTGCTCATACATTTTACCTCCCCAGGAGTCTTTTTCTATCCATTTTCCCCTAATTTTGTTCTCAGGAACATGAACACTCGAGCTGGACGACAATTTTTAACCGATCGAGTTCAAACTTTTATTAAGTTTTCAATTTTTCGGTTTTCTTTAACATTTCGGTTTTTTGAAAAACCGGTTTTTGTAAGATGGTTAACCGGTTTTAATGAAATATATTTCCAAAAGCTCAATTAACCATATTTTTAACTTAACTTAAACTTTGATACCATTTTTAAAAATACTGATTAATTATATAGAAAATTTTAGCATTTGACAATATTTCGTAAAATATATAAAATAATTGCCTTAAGAATTCAAAAAATTTAAAGTAGCGTATTTTTCAAATTGAACATAAACCGGTTAACCGATTTTTTTTAAAGACAAATCCGAAACCGGATAATCGGTTTTTTTAAAGGATAAAAATTAAAACCGGATTTTTCAAAAACACGGAAACCGGTTTTTTTGGATACTCTAATTGATGGTCCATCTTAATGTAATTATATGTAATAATATTATGGTTAATATTATAGTAGTAGCACAATAATAATATGACTGAGTCGAATTATATTACGATTCCAAGTCAACCATAATATGCAAATCGGTTGCTATAAAAGGCTGAAATATTACGTTGAGAAACTCTTTTGCAAAAATATTGCCGGAATGTCAACGCTATCCGGGGATTTATTTGTCTTTATCTTTCTCTGTTATTTCGTATTTGAAATTTACATTCTTAAAACAAATGTTCTGGAAGCAGAAACTCACCTTCATTTGAATGCTGTTTAACTCTAAAGGGGCTAACAAAAGAAAGAAATGTGGGATTTACAATAGATTGCTTATTTTTTGAACGCGGATTATGTTTCTAATAACTAATGTAATATGAATTGGAGGCATTATTCCATGAGGATTGTTGTAAAACTCCACAACTGCTAGCAAATTCATTTGGAGCTACTCAAGTAGCAATATCAAAACATTTGCAAGCAGCAGGATTCATCCACATGCAGGGAAATTGTTAACATACGAATTGAAGCTGAGAGACTTTGAAAGACAATTTTGTATGCCTGAAATGCTGCTTCAATGCTATAAAAGAAAATAATGTTTGCACCGAATCATTACTGGCGATGAAAAATGGATCCATTACGATAACTCAATGCGTAAGAGATTGTATATGAATCCCGGCGAACCAGCCGAATCGACACCAAAGCCAAATATCCATGGCGCTAAGGTAATGCTCTGTATTTGGTGGGAGCAAAAGGGTACTGTCTATTATGAACTGCTGAAATCTGGCCAGATCATCACAGGGAACATTCACCGACCACAACTGATTCGTTTGAATCGAGCATTGGCCGAAAAACGCCCAGAATATGCGCCCTGATATGAAACCGTAATAATCCATTATGACAACGCTGCAATACCTATTAAAAACTATTTAGAATGAAGTTGGTGAGGCCTTATAGTCCGGACCTTGCTCCGCCCGACTTCTATTTGTTTCGATCGATGCAGAATGCTCTCTCTGGGATACGCTTTACTACAGAACAGAGTATCCGAAATTGTCTTGATTAGTTCTTGGCCTCAAAGGATGAGCAGTTCTTTTGGCTCGATATCAATATGTTGCCAGAAAGATTCCCATCAAGTCATAGCTAAGAATGCATAGTGGGGTAGAATCAATTTTTTTGGAATTAAATCTGGCATTTCTAAACGGGTCGGGATAAAATTTGACGTGGGCGTAGCCAAGGAGTATTCGATTAAAATAGGCTCTACAAATTTAAATTTTAAAATTTTGCCATACCTTGATCCGCTTTTTTTAAAATATACTTTTGGACCGAATGGTTACGAAATTATTTTGTTAGTTAGACAACAAAAATAGTTTATTTTTGCTGGGGCTCAAAGTAAGGTACCTTCAACATGTAAAATTTTTAAAAATCCCGCATTTTTAAGTCATATACCCAATATGTTTTCAGTGTAAAACTCTATTCAAAAACTAGAAGAACATTTAATGCAGAGTATCGTGGAAGAAGACACCACTACTGCTTAAATCGACTTGACGTTGTATCACTAAAACTTTAGTTGGCAGGCAATGTGGCAATGTGTATTTGGAGGAGTGTGTATGTGTGTGCCTTTATGTTGGCACACCATATTGGGGTTGAAGGTTTGGTCTACTCTATAACTCATTCCACGCTAACTCCCCCAACATTTGCACACTGCCACACACATAAAGAGACTTTAACACTGTCTTTATTTCTATTACGAAATGTTCGTGCAACACGGCTACAGCAGCAGCACATGTTGTTGCCTCAAACACACATTGAGGATGTTGTGGATTGTGACGTTTTGACGCCATATTGAATGATGGCGAGTAAGCTGCTTGATGGCTGCTTGCCTGCCTGCCAGTCTGGCTGGCTGCCTGACTGAATGAGTGACAGAATGGATGGATGTATGAATGAGTGAATGTTTGGCATTTTATAGAATGTGCACCCACACCACTGCTGCTTCTGCTGCTATAAAGTTTAGTTTTTTTTTATTTTCGTTTTAGGAATTTGTTTTTTTATTCGTAAACCATCTCCTGTGGTGTTTTACCAAATCCTCCAAACAGTTTTACACACACCAGAACTCACGTACAATACATGCGTATCTATTTGTGAGTGAGAGTATTAGAGAATATTCATGTTAAATCTTAAATGTTTATCATTTTATAGACATTTCAAAGTGTTTTTTTTTATTTCTAGTCTTCCATTCATGCCATCGAATGTAGACTAACGGATTCATTTGGTTGTGTCTCTTTGTCTTTCTTTTTAATGTGTGTGCTTGTATGTGTGTTTGATTCTAAACTTGTCTAAACGTGTGTGTGTGTTGTATTTTGCAGTTGTAAAACATTTACATTGTACTTTGGCTCATCATTATCGGAGTAGATGCTGTAATCGTAAATAGATTTTATACTTTGCCATTAACTGTGAATCAATTACTTTTTGGTGTAAAACATCATTAACAGTCAGTGTCAATGTGTTTGTTTTTATATAAAAAAAAATTGTCTATTAAAGGCTGTTATTGAAATTTAAACTATCCTGTTGACTTTTAATGACTTTCATTGGTACATAGACAACAAAGTTGCTTTAATGTTTAAAATTCAAATGAAATTCAATTGGTTGCTTGGTAAAAAATTGGTGGAAATTATCTAAACTGTTTTCATATTGATTGAAATATAAGAAATTTAATAGAAATATATGAACTTTCGCTAAAATTAATAAACTGAAATGCAAAATAATGTATCATCACTTTTCATAAAGCAAAAAACGATATAAAATGAAAACCAATTGATGTATTCAAACAAAATTTTCAAATCTGAATTAAAATGACACTAGAAATATATTTTATAAAAAAAAAAAACAATTATTTCAAAGCTCATTTTGATTATTGATTTCTAAAACTAAAATAACGTAGGTATGTGCTCTTATTTTAAATAAAAGCAGTTATAGATATTTTTATATTTTGTATGTTTTTCAATTTTAATTATTAAAAACTACTTATTTAAACTAAAAAAGGTACTTCATTAAATTTTCATAAAGTCTGCAAAAAAAAATCAATTTATTAAAAAATATTAGGAAACTACCTAGAATAAGGTAAAATGCCATTTATTAATTAATTACATACTCAGAACGTATACGTTATTTTTATGAAAATCGTGCACTTGATGATACGTTGTTTTGAATTTTGTTATTTTTAATAATATGTAATATGATGTAGTGAATCGTAATCAATAATAAATGAATAAATTAATGAATGAAAACCATCATTAACACATTGATCATAAAACAAGTAAGAGTGCTATATTCGGCTATGCCGAATCTTATATACCCTTCACCTTTGTTGTGGATGCATTATTATTTTTTATAATTAGTATATAGGTATGTATGTACATTGCCAACTTTCAGCGTACAGCATCCTAAATTTATCAAGAACACAAAAAACAACATCAACGCCAAACGAAACAAAACACCAAAAGAAAAAACAAAAACAAAATACGCAAGGCAATGAAACCAACACACATCCAAACATACGTTTAATTGTATAAAAAACAACAACAACGCCAAAAGAAAAAAAAACACAAAAGAAAAACCAAATACGCAAAGCATGCACATTCAAACATACGATTTGTTGATTTTTTGTCAAAAAAACCAACACACAACCAAACAAAAGTTTAGTTGTATAAAAAACAACAACAACGCCAAAGCAACAACCATACGTTTTGTTGCTTTTTTGTCAAAGCATGCAATACATTGTGTTTTTTGATGAAATTTTCAGAGGTTGTCTCGGATTTTTGCTCATATCTCCGTTATTTATGGACGGATTTTGCTGATTTTAAATAGCAAAATTCTCGAAAGTATGTCTGACAGAATTGTTGAAGATTTGGATCCCGGAGATATCTGGGGCCTTCAGAAAATTGATTTCAACAGACAGACGGACAGACAGACAGACGGACATGGCTTAATCGACTCCGCTATCTATAAGGATCCAGAATATATATACTTTATAGGGTCGGAAATGAAAAATGTAGAAATTACAAACGGAATGACAAACTTATATATACCCTTCTCACGAAGCTGAAGGGTATAAAAAACCTGCGAATCTGAAATCTTAGGCTTCTTAATCTCTCATCTCTTTATTCTCTAAATTAAAAGTTAAAAATATGTTTTGAAATTTACAAATGTTGTTTTCATTAATTTGATATCTGTACAAACAGTTTCTAACTTACAGATTAACTCCAACATAAATTCGAGTCACTAAAGTTTGGACATTTATATAGCCTATAAATAATTATGAAATATTGTCAAACCACTTAGAATATATTGAAAATTGCAGCCGTTGCTGATGACTGCTCATCATGAATACAACACGACCTTCTCAAACTTTTAAAGAATTGGCGTTTATTTTTAAAAAATGTATTTTTTTCGCGAATGCCTTTCACCGATATGTATTTGAAGTTGGCTGTCAACACAATTTCTATAAATGAGACCTCCGAAACAGATGGGATTTAAAAAAAAATTAAAAATATAAAAGTTTTATGAACTTTTTGAAAATTTGGAATTTTATTTTCTTTTATTTCTTGATTTAAGAACATGCTATGAGAAGAAAATACTGTGTTGAGTATAGCAACATTTATCCCAACACGTTTTGTATAAATTTGTGATTCCGTGTATTAATTGAAATAGGTTCCCAGATAATTACTGAACCACATTCCAAACCATATCATAAATATGTCAGCTTTATTCATGCAAATATAGGAATTAACAAGTAAGAAAGTATGGTCGATCAAGCCCGACCCTACACTAAGTAAAAGAGCAAAAACATTTTTCTTTTAAAATTTCAATAATTTATATTTTTGAGTGATTTTCGGAAGTGGGCCTTATATTGGGGCTATGACCAATTATGGACCGATCACCATGAAATTACGTCGTGTGATTTATCTCTATATTAAAGTTAATTATGTTGTTTGTGTGTATACCAACATTTTTAAGCGATTTATGCACGTTAAAGTGATTTTCGGAAGCGGGTCTATATGGGAGCTATGACTAATTATGGACCGATCGTAACAAAATTTGGTGACATGAATTTTGTGTATATAAAACTTATTTGGAGCGGAATTAGTGGAGATACATATATAAATTAAACATTTATGACCGTCTAATTTATGAAAGTCTAATTTCGGAAGGACATTTGTATGGGGGCTAGGTGAAATAATGCACCGATTTCAGCCAGTTTCAATAGGCTTAGTCCTTGGGCCGAAAAAATAATATGCACCAAATTTTATCGAAATGTCTTCAAAATTGCGACCTGTACTCTGCGCCATGGACAGTCGGCTGGCTGGCTGGCTGTCCATGGACGATGTCCGTCCAGACGGACGATCGAACGGACATCGTTTAATTGACTCAGAAAGTGATATAATTTATAATTTAAGGTGGGTGTTAGACTAATATTTTTGGGCGTTACAAACGTCTGCACAAACGCATTATACCCTCCCCACTATGGTGGTATAGGGTATAATAAACTAGTCTTGATTTTGTTTAAATTTGGAACACCCGCAATAGTGCGTGCCACAAATAAATCATTTAATCCGAACATAAATTGTATGCACAACATATGCATTAACTAATCAACACTTCGGTGGAAATTAATAAACTTGTCTTGAAATCTTTCAAAATTTTCATTAAGTGTAAAATTATTGATTTGACCTTAAATAACAGACAATGACTTTTGCATTTAGTACTCTGCCGGTTGTATCACACAGACACACGCTGTCTATGCCAAAGTGTATAGTAGTAGTTCGCGTTCATATACATACATATGTATGTAGTGGATGTTTCAACATGTAAATTACTTAATACCACATGTTGCACTTAATTAACAGATCCCCAAACCCTACAGCGAGAACACACTACACTAAAAACAAATTTCACCCAACACTATCAACACCAAACAACTACAACAACAACAACAATATTAAGAACGCCATCATTAACAAACGCCATTCCGGCTGCCTCTCAGCCGCCCATCAGCGTCATCATCATCATCATTTCCCGAGAAATACAAAAACACTCTTCGACACAAACGTATTCTCTCAACTCAACTCACAGATAGACAGTCACCAGACAGACAAATTACTGTTGGTGTTGAACAACAACACTTTTCCTTTAATTTAGCCCAATGACCCAAATTAATCTTAAAAACAGTTTTATAGTACAATTGAAAAACTTTTTTAAAGTCACATTTAAAATTTTTAAACATTTCGCTTCATTTCAGCGATTTCTTCTTTTACATTACAAAACTTTTCTGCGTGAGCATTTTTACACTCTTTTATGATGTTTCACAAATTTAATCTCTCATTCAAACATATTGTCAAGAAGGTAGAAAAGCACAACCAGTTTTAAAGTCATAAAATAATTAAATCAAAACACACTTTATTTGCAAATGTTTGTGTGCATTTATACGTTGATGAAAAAAGATATTAGGTTAAGAGTGCAAACAAATCAATAGCCCCTTCAACCATATTGAGTCCTTAACCAAACCATTCAGTAGCACGAACGAAGGTATTTATCTTTCTAATATTTACCCCTGATAGGTTCGTCGGATCGGGAAAAAAGAAGATACTTAACGTTCCAAATATTAGATCCGCTAGAGCCGGATTGTGAACCGTCACCTCCTCTTCTTCGTTGTGACTATTTCTACGGAAATTGTTAATCATAAGATTCAATCTCCTGATGTGTATTCCAAACAAGCAGTGAGTGACCTGAGATCACCGCAACTAGATTTCGCAACTAAACCCGCGAAATGTCCATCATAGATCGGTGAGAATTATATTCAAACTATATTGTCGATAAGTGGTCTCTATGAACCATTTTGTTTGTTCATGTTCGTACACGCTTGCATCACGGAAGCGGTACCCCGACAAATCGATAAATGTCAGCTTCTAAGAGCTATGTGCATTTATAAACTCTATTTGTCGGGTTATCAATAGAGTCCAATTGAAGACTGTCTGTCTCCACATAATTTTGAGATTATATGTTGTACAAACACCTCTAATAGACCTAAATTGGAATATCAACCAACCCCTATATGATTTACGATGGGTGAATTTTGAAAGAGCTCTCAACACCAGACAAGTGCGTAATACATCAGTATGAGCATTTCGAAGACTCATCTCATCTGGTGTTCCGGAACTGATTCCCCAGGTTTTTATTCGATCAGGGTATAAATACAGTTGACAAGACATTTCGACTCACACGTTGATGTTGAGAGCCTTGATTAATTCAAGCAGTCCACGTTTTTTGGGCAGCTTGCGAGAAAACAAGAGAACTAATTCTTCTGAGAATATTCCCGAACCAGTGTCCAACCATTCCGGCATCTGATAAAAAGTACCAATTCGGTCTTCATTGACGTTGGATGAAATAATCGTTTAATAAGGATCACAAAGTCATCAGCATATGCTACCCACATGGTACCCGTCCCACTGTACCTGAAAAGTGTTTTATTCCCGACAAAGTTTCACAAGTCACAACCATAACTGGAAATAATGATCCTGCTCCTCGGAAAATGCCCGTCCGTTTCGTTATTCTTACTATGGCCTTGAATATTTCGGATATATCGCAATGGTAACACGCACTTGCCTGTGTAATATATCCGGAACTTAGAATTATGTAAATATAATACAAAATTTTCAATAAAATCAATTTTTGGATGGAAAATAAAAGTGATCATCCTTTCGCTCTAATGCTTTCAGTTTACGAATGTTTTTGATAAAAATTATTTTTGGTGGGATATAAAATGCTCATTACAATCCGTTCATACCACTGAAGTCTTCATGTCTATGTTCCCCTTTTTTATAATTTTTATATACCACATATTTTATGAGCTTTTATATAGCCGGACTTTGTACACTTGTTGTTGTTTTTTCTCAGTTTTCTGCTTTTTATGTCTGTTTTTTTTTCAATAATTTTTGTACTTGCAGCATTTTTGAAGACATTCGTTATTGTTATTAAAAGCTTAAAGGAATCCTTATACACACACACATATATGTATACACAACTGGCAACACCACAAAGAGGATGCCATCATAAGAAGGATGTAATGTCCGTTACAAATACATAAATACACATCAACTTGTACAATATTTCACAACTTTTCTTTATGTTCGTCTATCTTCATTCATTCATTCCTTTCTTCCAATTTTTTTATGGTTCCAACACATTTGTAGTGATTTGTGGCCGACTGGTTGTTCAGCCGGTCGGTCATGTTACAATGAGAATGATACAATATTGAGGGAATATAAAATTCAACATTAAATTCCCAAGACTCCAGAATAGATATTATTTAAAGAGAACTCTTTAAGTTAGTTCGTTAGCTGAAATCATGAAATTCTTTGAATTTTGGATGTTTTCGAAACCAGCATGATTAAAATCAATATTTAAACATTCTAGTTTAAACACACACCATAAAATGTTATGTGAATGCGAATTTTTTCCAATTTTATTGTTTAAATATTTGCAATTGTTCTTGCTTGAATTAAATTCGTTTATACGCTCTATTTGCTTTAACAACATGTTTTTATTTGTCTAAATGTATCACAGCATTATTTACTTTGTTTTAAATTGTTATTTATTTCATCTACACAATTCTAATGCATTTCGCAAACCGTGCGATCTAATTTGTATCACCATAAGTGGCGATTTTCATCTGTCTGAGCGATTGCTGTAGCCGATGGTAGCTTTCAGATACCACACGGTCGAATATGTATATTCAAACGAATATTGAAAATCAATAATAAATAGCTGAGATAAGACAACCACGATTTTAATAACTCGATTTTCATATAACTCTTAACACAAATCAGTGAGAAATAATTCCTGTACTGATGAGTTAGTTGGCTGAGATATAAACAAAACTATTAAATTATTAAAATTCGCTTTTTATGTTCTAAAAATTGGCATTTCTAATAAAGACTTACAAAAATTGAGTATAAAAACTATATTTACCGGCTACTCCTTCTCTCGTGTGAGAGGAGCTTTAAATTTATATCTTATTATCCCTATAGCATGCATAAACTAATCCTAAAACTACACAGGTTTTATAAAAATCAGAAAGAAATAAACATAATTATATTTTAAAAATTACGCCCTAAATTGTAACACTTTTTTGAAATGGGTTAAGACCTTCTTTTTTATAGTACATACAGTGTCGGTCAAAACATATGTTGAAATATGTTCAACAATATTCTTTTTTTAATTTTTTATATGAAAACTTTTCGGTTTTCAGGTGGGAGGAAATTCCTATTTCACCCACTCTGGATCCGCGCGATAAAGTAAAGTAAATCTGAACAATAATTTAGTTTAAAATTTTTTTGTTAGTAGACATCTAGAACAAAAATAATATTTCAATTGATCTTTTGACCCACTTTGTGGAAGTAGAATTTCACCAAATTTTGACCAGATTCATATTATGCAATAAAAAAAACTATTAAACTAAACACTATTGTTTTATTAAGGGGACGATATATGTGAAAATTTGAACATAGCATGGGGAACATTTTTTTCAGAATTCGATCAATCGAAAGAAGAACATTAACTACTCAATTTTATGTACATATATCAAACCAAAAAAGTCAAATTTTGTGAAAATATGTGAATTTACTTAATTGTGAATAAATTCGAAAACAATCAATCGATTTTTATGATCGATATCTCATTATGTTGCTATTATATGTGGGCTTCCGATAAAGCAATAAACCTGAACAATTTCTGCTGTTTTCGATTTTTCATGAGTTTGCTATTTTCACGTAAAAAATATATTCTTTGCTTCAACTTGTTATTATAACTTCGAAACTACTGAGCCGATTAAAACGCAATATATGTATAAACGGATTAAAGGTTATCTAAATTTAAACTTTTCTCAGTTTGTTTTAATAATATCGAACTAACCCTTTTTGAGTTATTATAAATTATGTGGAGAAACGTTTAAAAAAATTCACAATTTTATAAAAAAAACAAGTAAGAAAGTATGGTCGGTCAAGCCCGACCATATAATACCCTACACTAAGTAAAAGAGCAAAAAAAAATTTTCTTTTAAAATTTCAATAATTTATATCTTTGAGTGATTTTCGGAAGTGGGCCTTATATGGGGTCTATGACCAATTATGGACCGATCACCATGAAATTAGGTCGTGTGATTTATGTGTATATTGAAGTTAACTATGTTGAATTTTGTGTGTTTACCAACATTTTTAAGCGATTTATGCACGTTAAAGTGATTTTCGGAAGCGGGTCTATATGGGAGCTATGACTAATTATGGACCGATCGTAACAAAATTTGGTGACATGAATTTTGTGTATATACAACTTATTTAAAGCGGAATTTGTGGAGATACATATATAAATTAAACATTTATGACCGATAAAGTCCAATTTCGGGAGGACATTTGTATGGGGGCTAGGTGAAATAATGGACCGATTTCAGCCAGTTTCAATAGGCTTGGTCCTTGAGCCGAAAAAATAATATGTATCAAATTTCATCGAAATAACTTCAAAATTGCGACCTGTACTCTGCGCACAAGGTTTACATGGACAGCCAGCCAGCCAGCCAGCCAACCAGACGGACGGACGGACGGACATCGCTTAATCAGAAAGTGATTCTAAGTCGATCGGTATACTTTAAGGTGGGTGTTAGACTAATATTTTTGGGCGTTACAAACATCTGCACAAACGCATAATACCCTCCCCACTATGGTGGTGTAGGGTATAATAAAAAAAACTACTCCATAGAATTTAAAATTTGGACCATGTTTGTACTACTGGAACCACAATACATCAAAATTGTGTAGTGGTTTAAAAAGACTCTAAAATTTTTCGATTTTGTTGCCCTGTCAATAATAAACTTTTATCGTTAGCCAGTATATACATTCTGCAGAAAAAATAACGACTACAAATGCAATATGTTTTGATAATATCGACTACGCAAAATGATAGCTCACATTATTTGTGAAATACACTACTTCTTTTATGTATTTTTAACAAAATTCAAATTAAAAAACAGTGTTTAATAGAAAATTAGCACAAAATTGCACTTTAAAGAATTCATAACAATTACGATAAATCGACAAATCTAACAACTGTGCTGACAATTGACTTGTGTTTCATCTCACCCTCAAAAAAAACATACGATTTTTACCCTCGTGTGTTGTTTTCCACACATACGGTATGTCTACCGTATTCTGCATAAAATCTGTTAATTTTTGCCAAAAATCGCCTTTTTTTTGTGATTTTTGCGAAAAAAAAAATATTTTGTTTAGTTGATCGATATTCATTTTATAATTTTAATGAAAACATTTAAAATTTTATGTTTATATTTTGAAAAAATACAATATTTGTGTTTTGTCGCTTACGATAATTTATCGCTAAGGGCTCGATATTATAATCCAATATGTTCGTTAATTATACCCTACACCACCATAGTGGGGAGGGTATTATGCGTTTGTGCAGATGTTTGTAACGCCCAATAATATTAGTCTAACACCCACCTTAAAGTATACCGACTTAGAATCACTTTCTGAGTCGATTAAACGATGTCCGTCCGTCCGTCTGGTCGGCTGGCTGGCTGACTGTCCATGTAAACCTTGGGCGCAGAGTACAGGTCGCAATTTTGAAGATATTTCGATCAAATTTGGTACATATTATTTTTTCGGCCCAAGGACCAAGCCTATTGAAACTGGCTGAAATCGGTCCATTACTTCACCTAGCCCCCATACAAATGTCTTTCCGAAATTGGACTTTATCGGTCATAAATGTTAAATTTATAAATGTATCTCCACAAATTGCGCTCCAAATAAGTTTTATATATACAAAATGCATGTCACCAAATTTTGTTACGATCGGTCCATAATTAGTCATAGCTCCTATATAGACCCGCTTCCGAAAATCACTTTAACGTGCATAAATCGCTTAAAAATGTTGGTAAACAAACAAAATTCAACATAGTTAACTTTAATATAGACATAAATCACATGACCTAATTTCATGGTGATCGGTCCATAATTGGTCATAGCCCCCATATAAGGCCCACTTCCGAAAATCATTCAAAAATATAAATTATTGAAATTTTAAAAGAAAAATTGTTTTTGCTCTTTTACTTAGTGTAGGGTATTATATGGTCGGGCTTGACCGACCATACTTTCTTACTTGTTTTTTTATTAAAATCATATGAAATACTGAAATTTCCAAAAAATGTTCGTTGTCAATAATAAATACTGAGGATGTATTTTTATTTTAGAGTGCAATTATTGTTTCTAAAATCTTTACTTCCTTTTGAATTGGAAAAAAAATTATAACGTGAATTTTGTCCAATATATTTTAACCGATACTGTATGTATATATGTATGTATGTTCAAAAGAATGTGGGTGCATATAAATATACTTACATACATTTTTATTTATATTTTATCCATAAACTTTTATTAGGCCTTAAGGTAAATAATTTTATTTAAGGCTCATACGAGCGTACGCATAAAATGTATTTAAAGAATATTTTTAGGATTTTCGGTTATTATCCCCTTTTTTTCTACACAATAATATTACGTAGGAATGAATTCATAGAGCGGTATGAATAAATAAGTAAATAGTACTTACATTCCCAGCATAACATTTTGACCCCCTCTAAAAAATGTATGAAAAGAAATTTGTTTGCTAAAGCCAAGTACTTACATTCATACATGCGAGTGAGTATAAAAACGTATTGAGGGCACACGAAAAAAATAAACACAACTGCAAAAAATTAAGAAAAACATACGTATCCCAAAAAATAAAGAAACAGAAACAGACATAAATACATGATTCGGTTGTTTTTTATGTGCGTTGTGCAAAAGTAGTGTCTATATATTTTTTAGGATCATTTGTCGGACCACCAAGTGTGTAAACACACATACATACTTAGAAAACAATCACAAACACACACATAGAAATATCGTATGTGTAGATACAATTATCAAGGATAAAAAATAGATAAATAAACATTTCGCATTAAATGACATTCGAAATGGTGGGAGTTTAGGCCGAAAAGGAAACAATAACTGTGCGTTTATAACATTAAATCGCTACAAATTGTTATGTGAAATATTTTATTTATTCAATTATTATTTTGTTTTTCTTGCCAATTGTTGAGGTCAAGCGAATATTTGTTTCGAGCGGTAGATTATAAAACTAGTCATGAAGTTGCAAAGTTATTTTTAAATAAATATTTGTGATTTTATTCTGTTTTTAAGTCAAAAATTTCTATAAAGTGACTTATTTTAAATATTTATATTTATCTAAGGCCGCACTGTGGTTCCAAATCAAAATCTAGGAGGACAAAATTATTTGGCGCTCTTTTTATGTAGAATTGGTATCTCCGATTCCAACAAAAAATTTTAAAATATCAATATAAACTTTTTTCAAGTTACAGCGGGGTCTAGATATACATATAAAAAACATTAATAAAAAATTAAAAAACATAAGTTTTCATGTGTTTCTGAAACTAAATTTTTAAAAAGATCTGTATTTACTATATTTCAAGTTACAGTAGGGTCTAGATATATAAAAATCAATAATAAATAAAGAAATATTTCTAAAAATTCCATTCCGTAAAAATTAAAAAAAAAGTATTTCGGCGGGTGCTGGCGACAACAATTTTTTTACAAAGACATTCCCCAGAAGTTTCTTTCAATGATGTATATAGTCATTGGACGGGCTTCGACGGTCCTTTGTTTTGGCAAGCTATATAACATTCTTAGAAAAAAAAAATATCAGTATATTTGAGAACCAAGTTTAAAGGACTATAACTGAAAAATGCAGAGGCCCATTAATATATGATATACAATTAATAAAAGCCTATATCAATGTTTATCTACGTTTTGAAGTATGAATTTCTATATGGTAAAACAATTGAGATATATCTAATTTAGTAAAGCAGTAAAATATTAAAAAAAAATTAACGAAAATATGATTAAAAATTTGTTGAACTTCTGGCGCTTCTGTCGAGAAAACGAAATGTCCAATTGAAAAACCCATTTATCCCCATCGGTATCTTTCCAAATTCTGAAGATACCGATTTTCATAATTTTGTCCACCTAGATTTTGATTTGGAGCCACAGTGGGCCGGGTAACTTATCAAAATGTTAAACATAGTTAAGGCATAATCATTGTTGAATATATTTTTTTCATACAAAACAAATATTTAAACATTGATAAAGCTTAACTATGTTTAAAATTTTGATAAGTTACCCGGCCTAAATGCATTTTACTTATCTGCTTTAAATCACATTATGTATAAGGTATTAAAGTGTTTTCCATCATCAAAAAACTATACGCTAGTAGATTTTATTAAATTCTCCTTAATATATTCCCTAAAGTAAAGACCTACTTTCAAATATTATATAAAATAATGAAAAATAATTGTAAAAAAAATCATTAAATATACCCTTAAAATCATCATAATGGCATTGTCAAATCCGACAACCATCCTAATTTATGCTTCAAAAAAAAATTACGTTGTTTACCCTCTTTGTGCATGTCAAATTACATTCAAATAGGTCTAAGCTATTAGAAGTTAGATATTTATTTCCGTCTATATTTTTTCTATACTACTGTGCGCCCGACTTCCAAACTGCTCAAATTTCAACAATGTTGTGAAATTCATTTTCATAATGAATTCTTAAACATGGTGTAGGTGTTATTTAGATAAGAATTTGCATTTGAAAATTGCTGGGATGTATTATCCCAGTAGTCCCGAAAGGTTTAAATATATACAGAATAGACCACCTATTTTAAGGCGATCGGTCCATAATTAGTCATAGCTCCCATTTTCGGTATAGGGTATTTCATACTTGTTTTTAAATTTTGTTAGTTTATTTTATCTTCCACACAAATATTTTGGTTATTGAAAGTAATAGAACACTTGAAAGCATAAAATGCAAAATACATAGAAATTACATATGTGTGGAACATCACACACCAGGATTATCAATGACACCTTTTCAATATCTCGCTATCAAACATTTCTTTTTTAAACACTTAATGCATTTTCTGTGATAAATTGATGCGTCAGGAAATGACAAGAAATATCATGAACATCTCTTAACATAAGAAAGCCATAGTATATCCAAATATACCGATCATGAAACGTTCTGACACTGGCGACGAAGAAGACGAAATCAGTTATAGCTCAACATCAATATTTTCAATGTCAGAATAAGAAGTACAACATCACAGTCATTCATAATAACATAACCGAATTACATTATTTAGCAAGAGAATTGTCAAAGAACAAATATGCCGAATTTATCGATAATATGTTATCATCAACATCACTATAACATCGATAGGGCATGTGGAATGCTTTTATGTTGGCGGGACTGTATAAAAGAACTGTATAAAATATGTTAGTAATCTACAAATTAGAATAAATCTGAAGACTCAAAGTAAATTTCGTGCTAGTTCATTATGCCAAGTATGTATTTTCTGTTTAAATAATTTCAATAATAAAACAATTGTAAATGAATAATTTAAAGTTTGAAAACTTTAAACATTAAAATACTCGTAATTAACATAATTATGTTGCTCATAACAATCAACATTAATGTTAACGAGATTTTGAAATCAACACCAGAAAAATTAAACAAACCGCTTTCAAACACCTGGCCAAGAAAGTAGACAAGACAGTTAACGAAGTATTCGGACAACAAGGCCAAGTAAATGAAAGCGCGTATTTACAAAGTATTTTTCACACACTCATATTTCGAACACGAACAAGACACATTGAGGTAAAATATGAATACCTGTCTGTCTGTCTGGCTGTGCAATCGTCTGTCTATCTATTACAAATTCTAAATATGTTTGCATTGGTGTCGGTGTAACTCTAAAAAGATGGTTCATAAACACTAACGTTACTTTATATACGTAAGCTTGGCTGTGTGTAAATTTTCACTAGACCCAGAGTAGACATTATAAAACGCACAAATACACATACATACACATACACACACCCGTACATCCGTACACATACATTCATAGTCATTCTTGTGCAAAAATATTTCAAAGGACGAAAGTCTGCTAAAGAATGTTTTAAAGCTATAGAAACCTCGATTACATTTTAACTTAATTTAATAGACTTTAATATTTGCGGGTGTGTGTAGTGTAGTGTAAGACAAGGAAGAGATGTGTGTCTAAAAGGTGAAAGAATTCTCCGTCTGTTTATAGAAAAGTGGAAATAAAATTGAAAATAAATGAAGCTTTAAAACGAAACTAAAACTGAACAACCATTAACACTTTGAGCAAATAGGAAACGGAAGACGGAGGGAAAAGGCTTTTACAGGATGAACAACAAAGCGTGTTACAAAAACGTGTTTCACGAAGTCATTAACATTTACTACAACAATTACGATTACGATTACAGCTCGTATGACAAGGACTAAATTATCAGCTGTTAAACGCACACCATCATACACTGTCGTAATGAATGTGCAAATGAAGGAATACAAGAAGAAACTACAAAAACCACAAGTACGCGGATATAAAAAGGATTAATGTATAAAATTATTAAATAAAACAATGTCAAATACACATGCACTGACACTGATACTTACAGCTGACTGTTTTTTGCAAAGAACTTCGGAAAACCATGCTCTTACCGTGCTAGCAACTTAAAAGAAATTTTCTAAATAATATTTACCTGTATTTCAACCAGTATTTTCGACGGATTAAATGACTTAATTGAATTCACATTTTATTGCTTAAAAACTAAAATCTATTGTACATTTTCCTTATTAATCGTAAGATAGAGGAAAGCTCCCTTATTTTGTTTTATATTTATTTCTAAAATTCCTAAAGCGCATGTGCCCTTTTTTCTGTGGAATATCCCTTTTGTGGCATAAGTAGACTCCCCAAATACAGGGGAAATTCATTTTGAATTGCACTCTTTTTAACGCTACGCGGCCATCTTCTCTATTCTGCATGGCCAAAGCAAATATGGCCCCTTTGTTTTTGTTTTCACAACATTTTCACATTTCCATAAAGGAAATGCTGCTTTGTAAAACCTCTCAATTTTAGCCAATTACTAAAAATATATTTTCAACAGGATTTCCCCTATGAGCAACAAAAATATCCTTTTCATCTAAACAACCGAGCCAAGTTGAGTTCCAAATATATTTTTACAAATTTCATTAGTGCCAGAGGTTCGTAATCAGTCAAGCATTGCGTTACACACAAAACACGGGCGAGTTACATGTTTAAGCCAAAACGCCATTTTATTAAAAAAAAAAACAAAACAAAAGAAGGGAATATTTAGACTCACACAAACTGTGCAAAAGGTTGTGTATGTGTGTTGGCCAAAAGAAAACGGTTTAAAAGTGAACGGTTCCAAAAAAATAAAAAATCAAAGAAAATATTTCATATAAACAAAATTAGTTTAGAAAGAAATATTTATTGGAAATCTTTTTCAAAAGATGCTAAATGTGTAAAGACAATTTAAACGCAATTAATATATGTATGTACATATATTCGCGTATGTGTCATTGCGAAATTTAAAGAAATATCTTAAATATTTTAAAACAATAGTGGTGTTTTTAAAAGGATTTTAAAGTGTAAACCTACATATTTGAAGCCCACCGAAAAAAGTATTCTATTTTTCTATTTTTTGGAAAAAATTCTTCAATTTCCTGAAAATCATAATGATAGAGGAGCATCATCCCATACCAATGGGCATGTGTAAGTATGTTATTTTTTAACCCCAAATACGAAATTAAATTCCGACGGCTTGTATATGACTTAAGGAAATGATAAGCCGTCGGCTGTTCAATGAATAACAACTAATAAGCCGGCGTTTGTAAAGCTTTTGGAATTATTTAAATTTGTTGAATTTCCTTATTAAAGTTGAGATTTAAATTATACATACATACATACGTCATTTCATTTTTTTTTAAACAACTAACGAAATTAGAAACAATTGTAGAAATTTTAATCAACAAAATTCGGACCGTGTTAAGTTAACTTTTTATGAAAATTGATATTTTAATACAAAACGTTAGAATAAGTAAAAATACATTGTTTCCTTTCCTGTCGGCTATCAGAAATAATAGAAAAATTACAACAATAACAAAAATACTTCTGAAATGTATATCTTAAATGTTTTGTATTACTTTTATTATTGCGAATCCATCTTAAAGCGGACAAAGGCCCATATCTTCTAAATATACTCAAAACCAATAACAAAGAAAGTATCTTATACATGAAATAAGTAAAAAAATGTGAAAACTAATTTCAAAAATATTTTAAACAAATATTTTGTGTCTCCTGTAAAATTTGTGAAAATGAACTTAGCGCATTGGCGTAGATAGGGGGGTGCTGGGGTGGTCAAAACCACCCCAGACTCGCATCTGCCCACCCAAGATAAAAATTTGGAAAGTCGCAGAAAGATTTTTTTGGATTTGTAGATTGTTGCGTTATGAGATTCCTGTGCCCTAGAACATTAATCATGGGGTTTTTGGAACCCAAAAAGTTAAAAAATACTCCAATGCCAATCGTACAACGGAGCACATGAAATGTTTGGTTTTTACAAGCTAAAATAAAGGAGACAAATCCGCAAGCCATTTTGGTTCATTGTTTATCCGACAGGCTAAACTTAGTTATTGTGGATTCGTGTTCACACATATCATCAGCGCAAACATTCTTAGCATAGAGGCTTTATGCATTCACTTTTCGAAACCAGAAAATAATAATGATTTAAAAAGCCTAAGCCAAGCTCTTCAAATTAAACAGTATAAAATAAACAGCCTTTGCACAACTAGATGGAGTTGTAGATATGAAAATTGTAAGTCAGTAATTAAAAATTACGCTGTAATTAAAAGTGTTCTTGAAGATTTTTATATAGAATCAACATTAGGTAAAAGCTAAAATCTAGATTTGCCGGATTCTATTCCTTCAGTTGATTATTGCAAGTAAACTATATAAAAATATTTTATAAAATAAATTAGCAGTTTTAAATATTAAAAATGAAGTAGTTATGTTAGCAAACTGAATTTTTGTAATATTTTAGTTTTGTTTTAACAAAAAATTCTTTTTTTTATAAAAAAAAAAAAATTATTTTTCAATTTGGAAGGACAATTGCCCACCCCAGAATAATAGTCTAGCTATGCTTATGACTTAGCGCGTTTGCACACTAAGTTAACCCTTTCGGGACTACTGGGTTAATACGTCCCAGCAATTCTCAAATGCAATTTCTTGTACTTTCATCTAAAGTTAATAATATTCTAATCACCCATCAAAAACACTGATTTTGATTATATGTCCCACGAAAAATGTTTATTGGGATAATATGTTCCAGGATAAAAGGACGATTTGAGGATTTCTGAATATGCAGAACATAATATTTTTTCCTCATATATTTTGGTTCTCAAAATAAAACTCCGTCCCCAAAGGGTTAAAAGTATATTTTTGTACAATATTATTTAAGAAAATTAACAAACAATTAACTGCTCTACACAATCAATGATAAATACCTGCTGGAAATGTGTGTCACGTACCAATCCCGTGAAATGTGTTACATATCACTTCAGTCCCTTTCATATAAAGTATTAGAACTATAACCACAAAAATACCACAAATTTTAAGTAAATTTGAACGCGGTTTATGATTTTAATAACTTATATGTCATTGTACATTGTACATATCTGTCATTTATTTTCACTTAGTTATTGAACATAATAGTTTTTTTTTGTTGCTTTGAAAATATAGAATTTTGTGCCAACAATGACCCTTTGTTTTGCTTTACTTCCATGAAGATTATTGTCAAATTCTGAGCTGCTGAAATCTGGCCACATCATCACATGGAACTCGTATCTAACGCAACATATTCGTTTGAAGCGAGCATTGGCCGAAAAACGCCCACATGCTGCAACTCCTGCTCAAAACTAATTAGAAAGAAGTGGTTGGGAAGTTTTGTCTCACCCGCCTTATAGTCATATACCTTGCCCAGTCCGACTACTATTTGTTCTGATCAATGCAGAATGCTCTTTCTGGAATACGCTTCACTTCCGAACAGATTATCCGATATTGGCTTCATTCGTTCTTGGCCTCAAAAGATGAGAAGTTCTTTTGGCTCGGAATGTGCTATTAATGGTCAATACACTGAATAAATTTATATTGTACAAATGTTTCAAAATAAAAGCTCAAAATTTAAAAAAAAAAATAATAATAATTATTTTTAAAGGAGATTATAGCTCTGTTCAATAACTAAAAGTTGTTACTAGTTAGTAACAATTGTTACTGGAAAAGCGTTCATTAACTCAAACAAAATGCAAGTAGAGAAAAAATGAAGAGCGTATAAATTTTAAAGAGTGTTCTCTCGTTACAAAACTATTACAAGTTCTATTTTGAACTCGTAGTAGTTAGCATCTTATATTTCATATGTTTTTTGTTATTGTTTATTTATTAACAATTTTATTTTTGTGGTGAAAAAAAGAATTTTCAATAAAATTGAAGAAAATTTGAGTATTTATGTATACATTTTAAAAGGAATAAAATAAGAAAATTGTGTGTATAAAACAATTGTTACTGGAAAAGAGTTCATTTACTTTTTACTATTTTTGAGAATTTAAGAGAGTAATTTTGTAAATTTTGATTTTATTCTCTTGTTGCAAGTATTTACTGGGAAAGTAAATGAACAGACCTAATAGCTTCAGTTTTAAAAACTAAAAAAAATATATCCAAAATCAATTTATTAAGTTTTTTTTTTCTTATATAAATCATCGTCTATTTATATTATATAAAGCACTTTTTACATTTTTAGAATTCGTTTAACCAAATCTAAAGAAGTTTGAAATTAGAGTTTTGAAAATTTAACTTGACTTACCTTTGGCCGTAGATGTGAATGGGTAAACAGTAAAGTTAGAGAAAAATTCATATCAGAGCTTGCATTATCAAATTTACCACAACGAGTAAAATATTCTCAGTTTTTGAATAACTGTAAAATTTTCCAGCTGATTCTTCACTTTTATGCATTTCTAGATAGATTATTCTATATAGAAACACATTTTTGCAAACTTTAAAAAAATATTTTTTTTCATTTATCCGTACAAGTCCTTACCGAAAAATGATATCTCGACTTTAATATTTATCGAAAGTTTGGATTCTAACACTTTATATACAAAAATATACCTGTTATTTTAACATTCAGTTGCTTTAATAGGTGCTAACCACTCTGCGAAACCAATTCAAACTAACTTCTTCTGTCTTGGATATTGAAATGCATTACATTACATTATATTTAATTATATTGAAAATAAATGATGAAAAGTGTTTTTAAAAAAAAAATCGTTAGTAAATTGACAATTTTTTGGTTACAATTGTACAAGTTATATCGTCCCCTCAATAAAACAATAGTGTATAAGCATATACACTTCCACAAAGTGGGTCAAAAGATAAATTGAAATATTACTTTTGGCAACAAAAAAATTATACACTATTGTTTTATTATGGGGACTATATAGTACAAGAAATAATTCTATGGACATAGTTTGATTTCTTTCAAAATTTGTAATATTTTCAATCATGTTTCTCTAATCTAATTTGGCATGACTTTTTCAAATATTTATTTACCTAACAATTCGTCATGGAGGATCAGAGACCGAAAATAACGGGTTCACTTTCATTTCAATGGTAAATTCTCATTCGCAGCCATTTAAAAATAATTTTTTTGTGATATATCACTGAGAGAGTGATTTATTCGAGAACATTTTAGGTTTGGGGTTGAGAGAAACAGAGAAGAAACAAACACAAATAATCTGGATGAGTGATTGATTTATAATTTATTTTTTTCGTAAATGTCAGCTTGTGACTTTTATTTGCGAACATGAAAAATAAGTCGCAAAAATGCATTTGATGCAAATTAACGCTTAATTATATACAATTTATCAAAAGATTAATAACAATTTAAAAAAAATTATCATTTCTGTTACTCAGACTTCATTACTTCATACTTATCATATTATTTCCATAATTTGTTAAAAATTACTAACAATATGCTATTGTATGTAAATTAAAGAGAAAGTAACAGTTATTAAGAACAAGAACTGAATTGTTTATATCACACCAAATCATTAAAAAACAACAACAACAACGAATAAAGGTCATACCAAACCATTTAAATAAAAATCATTTTATAACTGTTATTTTCAGTGATTTATTTTTATCACAAAAATATAAATCACAATTTGGGTTTTTTGGTATATGGACGAGTTATTTTCGATCTCTGTGGAGGATGCATTTAAATAATTTAAACAATTTGTTTTACAATGAAACTTATCGGTTGCCTTATCAGTTAATAATTCAAAAAAGTATAATACACAATTTTACCATTACTGTGAGGCGTGCCTTTCCCTTAATCACTTCATAAACAATAATCTTTAGATGTGTTTAAACAAAATACGGACATTAAACTTTAGTGTCCATCAAAACATCAAAGTGTCATTTGCCACCAAAACAAACACAGACAGACAATAGAAAAATCTTGACAGAAGTCAATCCTTTGTAGATTATGAAAGACACTCGCCTAAAGTACATTTAAATTCGATTTTTGTCTCTAAAAAAAGCTATTTATAGGCAGATAAAAGTAACACGCAGAGTATTTGTCTAGATCCGCACAAGAATATTTTCATATGGAGGCAAATCTAAGTGATAATCTGATTAGAGATGGCAATAACATGCAAACTACACCTGTTACACTACACAGCCCCATTCACACACTCACGCACACATTCAATCGTACACAATCTGTGGCAGTAGCAAATGTAGCAGCTACAAAATGTTCAAATCAAAAGGGCATTTCAACAATGAACAAAATCTATGGGATGAATTTGAAAAATCTAAAAAAAGAACAAAAGTTCCATGAATGATTTGGCCAAAGTTGGAAACAACTACATGACTTGGCATGATAACAAAAGATTTACACTTGTTCAGAAAAGAAACACCACCCGGGCATTTGCAGGAAAAAGGGAATATTTTAAACAATATTTGTTGTAGTTGCTGTTTGTTGGTGGTGTTCAATAGCTCAAGAACAATTCTTTGCTGCTGCAACGAAAGAACATAAACGGATGAAACGTTTTGTTTACTAATTAGAAACTAATGTGTTTAAGGACGAACGAAAGAGCCAGCGAAAAGTAAATTGAATGAATTGCCAGAAAATGTTCGAAAATACAATCAAACAAACACACACACACACACAATTTGAATGTAGTCTGGTAATAATTTTCCAAAGGGTTCCCTTGTTTACGAATTGTTCTCGTAATCTAAATCATCCCTGTTTAAAGAGATTTGCTTATAACTAAATTATAAAAGAATTTTGGATTTGAATGAAAAAAATTTGTATTGAAATCATTGTATAACAAATATAAACACAGCCAGCCAGCTACAGATACTGCAACCCCTAATTGTTTTACTGACAGATATATTTAGTGTTTTTTTGTTTCGCCTCGTTTTATTTTCATTTCGGTCTTTAAGCATAAACATATGCTTAAGGATTTCAGGATATTTATTTCAGCTTTCAGCGCACATTACAATGAGTCAGGTCAGATAAGTAGTTGAATTCTATATATTTCTTTTTATTGTTGTTCTTCTTGTTGTTGTATTGTTTTCATATAGATTTCACTTTAATCGGATTTATTTAATTTTTGATAAAGTATTTAAGCTGCAATGAAGTCAACTTTTTGACAAACAAATCATTTGTGTTCGTATAAGTACAATATGTTCAAATAATTATATTATTTGCTAAACATTTTTGGTGATTTCAAATTTTGAAGTGAAAATTGTTGGAAAATAAATCGATATATTAGGCTAACTTACATATATTTAACAACTATGAAAATAGGTTAGGGAGTAGTCGAAAATATCGATTTCGGAAATAGGCCTTCTTATATGGGAAATTACTGACCTATCTTCATAGCATTTGTTAGCGCAACTTCTAATAAAATGGAGCTGTGCGTGCGACACTTGGTATACCAATTTAACACTGAAAATTTTAATCAAATCGGATATTGTTAATTTCAAATTTGGAAATACAAATAACTCTTTTCAAATGTTTGCAAGAAATACGTTATGAAATGTCTAGTTTAGTTATAATATAATTGTAATCTATACAGAATTATCATTTTTAAAGCATATACCTATGCATAAGTTAGAAATCGGCCGTATTTCAATAATTTGGTTAATTTATTGATGCTAATGCTGAGTTTTGCTCACAAAAGCTTATGGTGAATGTGTTTCAACGTGCCAGAGATGGTTTGTTCATTTCAGAAGTGGTGATTTTACCACGATAGCCAAAGATTGCCCAGGCCAGCCAAAAATGTTTTAATACCAAGAATTGAAGGCATTACTCCACGAAGATTATTATAAAAGTCAACAAGAGCTTGCAAAATCATTGGCAGCAATTTCAAAATGAGCAGCAGAATTCATCCAAAAGCAGGGACATTGGGTACCATGTGAATTGAAGCCGAAGGGCCTTGAAATACGATTTTGCATTTCCGAAATGATGCTTGAACGCTATAAAAAAATAATTACTTGCGATGAAAAAATGGAATGGATAAGAGATCGTATGTGAAGCCTTGCCAACCAACCAAATCAATACCAAAGCCAAATATCCAAGGATCCTATCAAAAAAATCCTAGCAAAAAATCTGGGCAGACCATCACAGGGAACTTGTATCGAACGCAACTAATTCGTTTGAAGCGAGCCAGATATGAAACCGTAATATTTCATCATGACAACGCCCTGCCACATGTTGCAATACCTGTTAAAAAGTATTTAGAATGAAGTGGTGGGAAAGTTTTGCCTCATCCGCTTTATAGTCCCGATTTTGCCCCGTCCGACTACTATTTGTTTCGATCAATATAGAAAGCTCTCTCTGGGATATGCTTCACTTCAGAACAGAGTATCCGAAATTGGCTTCGTTCTTGGCCTCAAAAGATGAGCAGTTGTTTTGGCTCGGATTCATATGTTGGCAGAAAGATGGGGAAAAGGTCATAGCTAACAATGGCCAATACTTTGAATAAATTCATGTTGTACAAATGTTAAAAAGAGCTAAAAATTTTAAAAAATGTTTAGCTTTTCTGAAGTTTGAACAAAATACAAAAATATCACTGTATAATAATGAAGAATCCTAAATTTCCAAAAAAAAAATCCTCGTGAAAGGGTTTCTGTTAACCTATTTCTGCAAAATATTCTTTGTTGCCAATCGAATGATTCGGTTGCACACATAGAATTTCTATTTTTGATAAAAAAAAAAGAATTTCGGTTAAAGCAACCAAACTTTTGTTACTCCTTCTAAAGTTTTGTAGTCAGAACTGTAAAATTCGGTCACTAAGTTAGAATCATTCGGGCATGGGTAAGAATTATCTTAGATAGACCGTGGTTGTATCACATAGAAAAATAATTTGTCATTTAATTTTTTTAAAAAAGACCAAAAAACACACAATTTGCGAAAAGTTTAAAACATTAAAATATTTCAAAATGTTCATTAATATAGTAATTTTCACAATAGTGGTCATGAAATATTCCACTGGTTCTCTCTCTCCTCTTCACAACATTTCAGTATAATTTTTACATATTTTATTTCAGTTAAACGCATACATACAAACCATTAATAATCTGTATATGAAATTCAATGTGTTAGAGTGTGTGTTTGTGTTATTTTAAAAAATATTTACTCAAAAAACAAACTGAAATATTTAATGCAACAACAACAACAAAAAAAAAAGAATTTAAATTATTTAAAAACACCATGAAAATGTGGTTAAATAATTTCATTTAAACCAATAAATTGAGACAACATTATACAAGTGTTTATACGTTCCCACACTTACCACACATTTACTGTGGCAGTAGTAATATCAGTAGTTGTGAAAGTAGTGGTACGGGAATTTGTTGGTCATAGATGAGCACAGCCAGTCAGTCATCCAGCCACCAAACAAGCCAACTGACCAAAAACAGTCAAATATCAGTCCAGTCAGCCATTGAAACATGACCAGCAACTGTGGACAAATGCATTAAATACCAAATGTAACCAAATAAACAATAACAACAGCAACAGCAACGGTAATAATAAACGTAAAATGTTATAAACTCAATAGGGAAAATCATGAGTTCAGAGTTGTAGATGTCGCTCGATTTTAAGGAGGAAATGTGAAAGGTTCTGAAAGTAAAACGTACCGTTAATTTCCACTTTTAACGAATAAACTGCCATGATATTTCACTTATTCAGGACCATATATGACGTGCCGCAGAACAAAAGGTACTTTTTCGATTTTTTTTTACAAATTGATTTTTTGGTATTTTCATAATATTTGGGTTGAAATCTTCTAGAAAAAATCAATTTCCCAAAATTTTTAAATTTTCAAAAAAGTACCTTTTGTTCTGTGGATCCTCATATGTATGATTAGTTTCATATTTCTTGCAGAAAAATAAATTTATTGTAGAAAATTAAAAAATATACATTTGGAAGAAGAAAAAGTCCCTTTTTTGTGTGTCTTTCTTCATTTATTGTAGAAAATTGAATAGGTACCATTAGAAGGAACAAAAATTAACATTTTGTTACCCGTTTGTCGAATATCACTCATTAAGTTTCTAGGTTGGGTGAACAGACAAAATGCTAAGTTTTTTACAATTTTAACTAAGCGTTTTACTTGCCTTTTTTGATAAAGATATGACTGCAAAGTATTTTGATGTTTTAAAACTCATCCGTTCTTTGTTATTTCCCTTTTGGTACCATTAGAAAGAAAAATCTACCTGTAAGCCCAATATCCCTGATTATTACTTCACTTAGATGCATACCAGCTAACTTTTATATTGGTAAGTTCATTAATTTAAATTATTAGAAAAGTACCATAGAAGAAAAACTACCAATTTCACTTTTCCCCCTTTGAAAATACTCCATTTTGACGAAATGTTACACAATGCAAAACTGCGTTCATTTGTTTAAGAAAAATTAAGATTTAAAAAGGTACCTGCTTTATAAAAATTAACATGGGTTTTGCACATCCAAACATTTTTGTATAGATTGTCAAAGATGCTAACAAAGCCGAAAACTCTAGAAGCAGAAACTTTAAAAGAAATAAACCACCGTTTTTAAAAGGTAAAAACGTAACAATAGCTTACCAGCCCAAGCCCATAACCATGTAATTACCTCCAGTATTCACATGAATGTGCCACTATCTCCTTAAGATAATTTTTAGAGATATAAATGGGCGCTTTACTATTAGTAAAGATGTGGGTATCCCTGTATGATATCCCCTGATACTGAACATATTGTACGGCTCTCTTTATAACCATTAATTCGGGCTATATTATAAGTATACTTCAGTGATCCGGTAGTATTATTTGTTTACTTGTTTTTTTCACTTAAAATTTTTAATTTCAATAAAGTATTAAAGACCTGTCTCTTATTTTTTAATATAAATACTGATGTGTTTTAAATATTTGTTGTATCTACTCTCGTTTTGAATGTAATAGGTTACCAAATTAAACCCGCTGTACTCCCTAAAAATACGAATTTCTAAATCGCCTTCTTAGTGTATCTATTTAAAGTCGAACCATCTTTAATTGATAAGTTTATTTATGCTTTGTTTAAAATTACCGTAATTCCTATTCGAATTTTCCGGTAATGCAAATAATAAAAATACGGGAACGGAAAATCCAAAGATATATTCGAGATAGGTTTTTATCACTCATTGCAACAATTAAATCTCGTTAATAATTTTCATATTCCAGTCTAGACATGGACATCACAATGAAACAATACGACGTACCTCCGTGTTTATCCACCTTTTGCATGTGTTCCCTTTTTAAAATGATTAACAAAACGCTTCTGTTCACTTACAAATTGAATCTTTACAATGTGCAGAGTTTTGGGAAGGGCCAGAATGAAATAGTCGAGTTGCAACATAACAAAAAATGTGTAAATAAATATACAGTTATTTCAATAATTACAAAACCACAAATTTACTAAAGTACAATCCAGTTAAATGGGCAACTGTCCGAATACAACCAACTGACCAACCAACAAACTATTCAAAAAAAAACAAATAAAAAAAAACTTACGCACCGAGGAACAGTTACATACAGACACGGGTAGATGGTAAAACAATAACAAGGCCACAAAAACAAATCCTGGACAAAACCACAAAAACAGTAAAATTGAGAAAAACTTTATTACACACAATACACAACTAAAAGTTGCTACAATTGGCAGGGACACAACTAGAATGTAACAGATAGTTTTAAATAAAATAAAAAAAAAAAACTTTTGACCAAAAAAACTAAAATTGTATCTTGTTTTGCTTTAGTTCCTTTAGATATTAAACCATGTCAGGCGACAGTAACACAACAGCACATCTTGCTACATCATCACCAACATCAGCAACAGCATCAAAGTACATACAGCAACTCTTTAATGACCATGAACGGAAATGAAAGAATGTTAACAACATCTACAACAAATATTTCCGCCTCAAACAATAATACAGCTACAAGTGCTTCTAGCAACAGTAGCAGCAACAAGAGCACCTCTTCACCAATAACGCCTCAACAAACGACAACAGTAAATTCCACTCAATTGTCTGCAACACAAGTCAATGGCAGCAATGGTAGTCAATGTCTCTCATCCACGAATGGTCATGCTAATAGCAACGGCAGCAGTAGTTGTGGAAATGGCAGTGCCACTAATAACAACAGTAACAACAGCAACAGCAGTCATGGTAGTATTAGTCAGGAAACACTTAATGACAATATGACAACAAACAACAGCAACACAACAACAGCAGCAGCAGCACTAGCAATGCCGACAAGTACATCAAGTAACGGACAACAACAGCAGCAGTCATTGACAGGAACGACACTTGTCAACGGAAGTTGTAACAACCACAATGGCAACTGTAGTCAAACAACTACAAACAACAATAGTAATACGGCATGTGATAACAAATCATCAACAAATCCTTGTGGACCAGGACCACCATCAATGCAACAACAACAACTGCTACAGCAACAGCATCATCATCAACTTCAATTGTCTTTACATCAACAACACCAACAAGCCTTAAATATTTTGCAATGTTCAGCCAACCGTTTGACATTAACCGAATGCAATTTGAATAGTAACAACATTAACAACAATAACAACAGCAACAGCAATAACATAAACAATTGCCACAACAATAGCAACAACAACAACAACAATAACAGTAACAGCAATCAACATGCAATTGAAACAGCTTTAGCTTTACAACAGCACTTGTTACAGCAACAATTGAATACAGCTGCTGCTGCTGCCTCAGGCATTCCCTGTTCCCATTCGCATTCCCACTCACATCCTCATCCCCATCACCATTCACATCCTTCCACACACATCATTGATTCTCTGTGTCCATTGTCGGCTTCAGCATTGTCATCGTTGCCATTGTCATTGTCTTCGAATGCCTGCTCAACACCATCATCCGTGTCTAACACCTCAATGTCCTCATCGCTGGCCTGTGGTTATTGTTGCCAACCAATTTGTGATCGTTATATAATGCGTGTCGTTGACACTTCATTCCACGAGAGCTGCCTTAAGTGTGCAACATGTTCGTTGCATTTGGTGCATTCCTGTTTCGCCCGCGATGGCAAACTCTACTGTCGCATCGACTACGAAAGGTAAGCTTGCATTTTCATTTATTGGAATATTGTATGTTTGTGCATCAGTGTAAGACTATTCATTTGTTGTCTCGTTGTATTTTATTGTCTGAGTGACAAAGGATATCGATGGTTTAATATCATTTTTTAAATGGCCAAAGGCAAATGCGTTAGATTTTAAACACTTCAACGATTTTAAATACCTCAATTTGTTGTGCATTTTAAGAACAATATGTTGTAGTTAAGAGATTATTATTTCGTTGGAGTTCACAAAGGGAAGGAAAGAAAAATTTTCGACAAGACATCGGAGCTTAGCCGTTCCAAATGTATTAAAACTTAATACATAGGATCTTTATGGTCATACAAAATTTTAAGTTTCTCAAAATAGAAACGGTGAAAGCTCGGTATTAGCGACTAACCATTACCGCGACGGCTTAATTTTTAGCATTGCAGGTTCTATAATAGCGACAGTTTGCGAAAAAAAACTTTTATCTGTTTTTTGACCCTCCGTTAGTCGCAATCATTTTCAGTCGAGACTAGTCGCAATGTATCAAATTGATATCAATACAAGAAAGGCACGTTTGAAAATAATTTAAAATAATAATAAAAATAAAATTGCAGTATAAATATAAAAAATACAATAAAAAAAATGTTGCCAGTATCAATTAGATCAGTGGCGAGTAACGGAGGGTTAAATTTGATTACAATGTCTATAACCAAAATAGGGAAATCCCCGTCTTTTGGTATATTAACCTTTTTGGATGATTTTGATCTTCTATTTTGTCAGTTTATTCGTGACATTTGTTGTGTAAACACATCTCTTAATATGGGAAAAGTTCAACGTATTTTAAAGCCAACGATTTCTCAAAAAGTAGAGACTTTAAAAAAATTTAAAAGTGCAGATTCCATAAATTCAATTTGTGTGAATTACAAGTTGAATAAGTCTTCGATTTACCGCATTAAAAAGTTCGTAAAAAGTATGCTGAGTACCCAAGAATGGAAAAATGCTTTATAAGTGGTTTGTAAAACAAAGGGAAAAAATATGTTCCTGTATCAGCAACAATTTTACAATCAAAAATTTATCAAACCAATTCATGTTTCAATGGCAGTGAAGGATGTTTGATGAAATTTAAGCGTCGACATGGAATTAGATTTTTAAAAATTACAGACGGGAAATTGTCTTCGAAACTTCATCTTATTGATCCATTTGTGAAAGTGTTTAAGAACAACGTTGATGAGCATGGGTTGACTCTTCACCAAATCTACAATGCCGACGAATCCGGTTTATATTAAGGATACTTCCAAGTAACACCCTTGTCTCATATAATGAGAAAGCGGCTCCTGGAAGAAAAATATGTAAAGAGCGAAAAAAGAAATAAAATCAAGAAGAATTTCATGTGGAAAGTAATGAGGAGCAAATGGATTTATACGATTTATAATGGTCATGAAGAAAAGAATATTAAAGTGGACGATTGTATAACATCGATAAACATATGCAAACAATTTTTCAATAAAATTATGGGTTCTGTTTCTGAATTTTCGCGACAGCTGTGGTTTTTAATTAGTCGCGAAACCCGAACTTGCACTGTATCTTCCATTTTCTAAAGTTTTTCCTCAATTATAAGCTATTATATGGTTGACAATAGATACAATTCGGAGTGGGACCATGATTTGATTTCCAGAAAATAATCATGTCAAGTGAACCAACTTTTGAAACTGATGTCTTCCGAAAAGAATGTAATAAATGTTTTGTAACTCAAGATATAGAAACATTTTTTTTTTGGTCCCACTAAGTGACTTACAGGAATAGACCAAAGCTTTCTTTTGATTTTGCAAAATAAAAAATTGTATGTCTTGAGTTACAAAACATTTATTTTGATAGATATCTCACTCACATCCCACTAAGCTTTCTTTTGAGCAAAAAATAAAAAATAAATGAAAAAAGTTATTGATTTAGGAAAAAAAGAGACAAACATTTTTTTTTAATTTTTTTTTACGAAAAATAGAAGAAATGCCTTTCTAAACTATTTTTTTAAAATCAATAGGTAATAAGTTACATGGATAAGAAAAACCACCTGTCTGGCCAACATGTCAACTCAGATAGTTCTTCACCGATCTTGTTGAAAAATTGTGTCTAAATTACTAAAATCTACGATTCATTAGCTTTAATCAAATCAGACCAACAGTTCTAAAACAAAAATAGTTCAGAACCCATTTATATAGCCGTGACAAATCGTTCAATCACCACAGAATAAAAATGAGCAACTGAACGAATAAAACAAACTTGTTCATTCAAAAGTTCACCTGGAACAGCTTTTAAATATTAATTAGTTGTCTTATAAAAATTAACGTCATTAACCAAACAGTCCGTGGATAATTGGAAGAATTAATTTCAGGCGACTTGTCCACTTAGATCATGTGATACGAGTATTGCATCTTTAAATTTTTTTTCATTAAGCCCCATCATTCCAAATTCTACATTTGATGAATACATTTCAAACATAGATAAGCACTTGTAGATAAGTACTTAGATGATACATCATAATAATAATAATAACAACATTGAAATGCAAATAGAATTGTTTAATAAATTTTTATTTTTCTTTGCCAACAGACTTTTTTTACGAAATCGTTGCCTTGGTTGCGGTCATAAAATTGCTGCCGATGAGCTGGTGATGAGGACACTTGAAAATGTTTTCCATTTGAAATGTTTTGCGTGTGTTGTGTGCGGTGCCATCCTTAAGAAGGGCGAACAGTATGTTGTAAAGCAGGGCCAATTGTTTTGTCGTTTCGATTACGAGAAAGAAGTGGAGATGTTGCAAGGATACGGTAAGTAACAACACAAAACCAACCAACAGCTTTTAGCAATTCTTTTCTTTTTTTTTTTTGCTTTTTCGCTCTTTCTGCTGCTACACTATACTGACTAAATAATAAATAAATTTGTTTAAGAGCAACAAAGCCAAAAGTAGAAAATTGTATTTATAAAGGGCTTTTTGAGCGGGAATGTGATATTTAAATTAAAGCAAACAAATCAAGGGAAAAATAAATTGTTTTAAAAATTCCTTATATCTACTCTAACTTGCTATACAGATTTCTATGGTGATGATTTGTTTGCGCCAAAGCTGGATGGTCGTAGAGGGCCCAAGAGACCGCGCACCATATTAAACACACAACAGAGAAGAGCTTTCAAGGCATCATTTGAAGTATCGCCTAAACCTTGCCGTAAAGTCAGAGAGAATCTAGCCAAGGAAACAGGATTAAGTTTAAGGATTGTACAGGTAAGATACAGCACAAACGTCTATTGCATTTATTAAGTAATATAAATTAATTATTTTGAATTTTAATTTCATTAAGGTTTGGTTTCAAAATCAAAGAGCCAAAGTGAAGAAAATACAAAAGAAAGCCAAGCAGGAGGGCCATACTAAAGGCAACAGCGATTCACAGGACTCACAAGAGTCCGACAACAGCAACATGACAAAGATAAAGGATGAGGCACAAAGTGATAATGAGTCTTTAATGGATTCACCATTTTCCACAGCAAATACCGCGGATACCATGGCCAAACTAAGGAATTGTATTAAAGATGAAAATGAAAATGCTCCCTTTAATTGCATAGAAACTAATAAAGGTAAATTGCAGTTGAAACAAAGAAATTAAATTGTTAAACATTTGATTTATATTATTTATATTACAGAGAACTGCAATAAAACCAATGAACCCATTTTGAATACCATCTTGGGTCTGAGCTATTCCACATTCCAGCAATTAATGGGGCCTTTTTCACAAACTCCCATGATCAATCCCATTGATCGTTTGTACAGCATGCAAAATTCCTATTTTCGACCTGAAGAATTGGCTTACAGTGATGCCGGTGGTGGAGTTGGAGGAGGTGGTGGTGGTGGTGTTGGGAGTGTTATGGGTAGTTTAGCGAATAAAGATATTAATGATAATTAAGACATTTTTAGAATTTTAAGTAGTTTTAAGTTGCACTTAACTTTAATAATTAACAACCACAACAAAAATCAAAATTAGTATTTGTAAAAAAAAGAAAAAACTTTTATGTTTGCCACAGTTTAAGTGTTAATAATTAGAAAATCGAATCAAAGAAATTTAAAGAAAACAAATCATTAAATAAAAAATAATATATGAAAATTCAAAGCACTCATCTTATTCAAAATGAAAGAATTATGTGGGTAAAATAAATATTTTAAGAATATTGCTGACTGAGTAAAAATTATATTAATAATGAAAGTGATAAAATTACCAAAATCAATTAAATTAATAACGGTATTTAAGAGAACATTAAAAACGCCTATTCTTACCACAAGGATATAAGCACAGTTCCACATTTCTGCGGCTAAAAAACATCATTTTATTTCTGCCTTAATATTTTTGAATGTTAAAAAAGAAAAAAGCCATAGTATATCTAATCGTATATAAAATCGGCTACTCGCAATCTTCATCCGATCCCGAAGATTCCCATCTTGATCTTGTAAAGGACTCAGAATTAAACAAAGCAAAACTTCCAAGATAGAGACTCCAACAGGAGTGAAAACGATACCGAACTTATTTATAAAATTACTAGTGTATAAACCAGTCCATGACAGAGAGAACTTCTGCTCTATTGAATACCCATCAAGATCGAAAAAATCTTGCTCCACACAGCCCAATTATGAATAAAAATTTGCCGGGAGTTTTTTTCCCTTGCAATGTACATTGACGTAATTAGATTTTCAGTTATTAAATTCGTTATGAAGCATTTTTTAAAATTAGCAAAAAAAAAAATGCCAAAATGTTCTTTAAATTAATCCTTAAAAAGTAATTCTTTAATATCCTTGCAAATTTCAAATAAGTTTTTCCAAATAATCTATATAACGTCACTAGAGTTTTTCACTATTATTTTCCTTAGTTTTATGTAATGTTTTTTGAACTTGACTTTCTCAAAAAGATGTTTAAAGCTCCAAAACAAATCCAGAGGATTCATATAAGAAAAAAGTTTTAACCCAAATATACCAATAACATGTTCAGTTTTTAAAATATTCCAAAAACTCGTTAATGTTCACGGCTGTCAAAGAATTCTATTCCGATCGAAAGTGCAATTATTTTATTATTTTGCATTGAACAAAGTGTAAAACAAAAATTTTTGAAATAAAACCATCTTCCGTGGAATTGAATTCTTATTATGAAATAATTGAAACCAGTTCAATATGGGATAAATGTTTGAATTGTAATATCATTTTTTCTGTGTATATTTGATAAGTAAAAATTTGTTTAAAATTTATTTAAGAAATAGTAAAATGTCATAAAACATTCAAAGGCGTTTTTATCGAAACAACTTTTTTTTAATTATGACGTTGTTGCAGCAAAGAGCGATGTGTGAGTTTTTAGGGTTTTAGTGAGACCTTCTGAAATAATCTTTTATAAAAAGAATATAATTTAAACGAATTTTTCTTTAGATTTAATAAAACTTTTCATGGAAAAACACTCACTCGGTGATTGTATATGTTGGAGATATCAAAAGCATGATAAAGATTACATATTCCTTTTTGGATTGCTTTAGATTTTGATTAATTTAATAGTTTCGTTTAGTTATGATAAAAGACTCATTTAAAAAAAAGTTTCGTCTATACATGTAAATACAAACAAAGTTTCAAAGACATGTAAATTAAATATGTCAGTTGTTATACATACTCACTAATCATGTTTATTGGATGTTCCAAAAATATCTAATTTTAATTTGAAATTTGTATTTGAATTTGAATTGAAAGGGAAAAATAAATACAAAAAAATTGTTTAAAGTGCAAAAAAAGGAATTTCGGTTAATCGGTTAATCGACACAAATTAATCAGTTTATTTGTTATTTGAAAATCGATAATTTCAAATTATTCGAACAGTTAACCGTCCAAAATTAATCGGTTAACCGATTAACGGTTAATCGATTGAATACCCTAATAATATTACATATGTATTACTTAAGTGTTAATATCAATTTTTATTAATTGATTTTATAAATTTTATAAAAATAAATAACTAGAGATACAGGGACCAAATGTGAGAATCATGTACTTTATTATAATATCTTTACTATTAATATTTTTCAGAATAAGTTATGGACCAAAATCAAGGATATTATAGGATAAGATTTTTTTTTACTATTTGTTTCTAAAAGATTAAAACAAATAATTGTACCGAACCAGGAAAATTTTAGAGTCAGTATATGACAAATTGACTATGCAGTTCTATCAAATAGAGCATGTCGTCACCTAAAATGCAAAACAACTATCATCAAAAAATTGGAAATCGATTTTATTGTTATATCGATTACGATTCACTACATCATATTACATATGTATGTGTACTAAATTTTAAACTTTTACTATCAAAAATGACCAAGTTATAACCAAAATTGAATCTAAAGTATATTCAAGTACATGATTTTCTTTTTTCATAAAAATTAGTATTGATGATAGGTTTTTTTGTTTCAGAAAACAATAATTCAAAAAAACGTAAGCCACATATCTTAAAGTGTACATTGAAAAAACTATTTTTTTTGTATGCATTATAATTCTAGTTTCAATGTAATTCAGATTTGAAAATTTTGTTTCAATATCTCAAGTAGTTTTCATTTTATACCGTTTTTTGCTTCTCCTATAAACCTATGAAAAGTGATGTTACGTTAATTTGCATTTTAGATGACGATGTACTTTCGTAGTTAGTTGTGTTAAAAATGCTGTTTTACGGTGTTATAGGTGTGTCAAATGTCTTCATTCTACGTCTTCGGAGAGTTTCAAATAGCTCTGTGAAGAAGTGAACATACTTAAAAATTATAGGAAATTGCAGTATTTTGCAAAAAGCTACAACATATTAAAATGCTAAAAGTAGCGAAACTGTGTTAAATTTATATAAATGACAAAGCAAAACTAGCAAACATTGTCGTGTTTCCTTAAACCCAACTTTCTCTCAAATTACGAACAAAAATTCAAAACAAAAATCGAATGACAAAAAAAAATGAGATGAAAACAAGTCTTTTAAATGTTTAAACATGTTTGCAGGTGCAGTCAAACGAAATTTGTTCCACTCAGTTGACATAAACAAGGGGGCAGGAGGCATCACATTTACAAAATGTGGCAAATTAGAAACATTTGGCAACTGGAAGGACGAAGGATGTGTACGAATACGAGTACGAAATGAAAAACTTTCATGGGTTTTTAACAAGGGTGCTGGCTGACTCCAATGCACACACGAAAGCACATTGCTTAGACAGGGAGTAATGGCACAAAAGAACGAGAATAAAAAGAAAAAAACATAAAACGTTTTACTTAAAAATGCGTAAAATCTTATTTCGTCATGCATTGTTCTAAAGGGCGACAATTGTTGTTTTTATGTCACAGTCACAGTCACATTGCAGGCAAACAATGGACGAATAACATCACAAACACTTGTGTCATACAAACATATTGTTGTTGTTGTTCGTAATGCTGCTCCTGCTGCTGTTGTTAGTTACCAAGAGACATCGATATCGGAGTGAGGTAAGAAGAGATGCTAGAATATCTAATGTTTGACATAATGTCACACTCAAACACACATTCTACACAATGTTGGAGAGATTATCGAGCGAGCAAGCGGGCAAACTCCCCAAATATTTTGTGAATTCTATTGAAGCGAAAATACTGTATTTGACTGTTAAACATTGACTTGGGTGCTAAAGTTGAAAAGTTAAAGGAATTCAATGAATTTGAATGCTTCAATATATGCACATGTTACTCGAATACACACTCTAATTCATAAATACATTCATGCAGACATACAAACAGATACATACATAGATACATGTATGTAAATACGAAAATGTAGATGGATATTTTCTTTGCTGCACATTTGAACTTAAAACGAAACTTCCAAGAGTTAAATGATTTTTGGCAACTAAATTGTATGTAAATTCATGATTCATTAAATATTTTTACTAATACTTTAACAAGACCAATTTCTATTTAATTCTTCAAACATTTGTATCCTTGTTTTATTTATTCCAGTAGTATTTATAGTAAATCTCCCTTTCGTTGTAATCGTTACCAAAATACGTCCCAGCTCAAATGGCAATTTGTCACAATATGTGTCACATTTGTTACAGCAATTGCACGATTAACAATGCCACTAAAACGATTAGAACCAAGGTGGATGGAAGTACATAAAAATGCAAGCTATATTTTTGTTAAAGGAAAAATAAAATCCCTATTGTATAACAAATTTTGCTGTAAAAGGAGTATAGACCGTATTAATTGAATATATGTACCTTTTTTGTATTTTTAAGAGTTTGTCAAGCAAGTGTTTTTCCGGTTATTGTTAGAAGAAATCATATCAAAGAATGTTTTGTTTACTAACGGCCATTACTAAGTATCTTAGATAATTGTGTGATTCAATAGATGAATTATCTGACAGAATTCTATCCTTCTTTCTCTGCTGTGCAGATTCATATACTATATACCCTTAACCTTAGTACAATTGATTATAAACTATTTAATTTATATATCAAAATACAAATTTTAAATATTTTTAGGTAAACATAATTTATTTATTTTTTCCAAAGTTGTTTTTTTATTTTTTTGTAAAAATTTTTTTTTCGAATTGTTATTTTAAAAATTCTTTTTTTTTTAATTTTAAAAATTTTCTTTTTTTTTTTTGTGAACAAAAATTCGGGTTAAAAAATATTTTTTGCGATTTTGACCCATTGTAGGGCCAACTTACTGTTTCCTTATATACGTCGTAGCAAAGGTCTTTGAAATATCTATCATTAGATATCCATATTGTCTATATTAATGACTTAATAATCCAGATATAGGTCAAAAATCGAGGTTATCCTGGTTTTTTCCTCATATCTCAGCCATTTGTGGACCGATTTTGCTGATTTTAAATAGGAAACTTCTCGAAAGCATGTCTGACAGAATTATTATTAATATTTGGATCCCGAAGATATCTGGGGTATTCAGAAAATTGATTTCAACAGACAGACGGACATGGCTTAATCGACTCCGCTAAGCATCCAAAATATACTTTATAGGGTCGGAAAATTATATTGCGGAAAGACAAACTTATATACATATAAAATTCTCACGAAGGTGAAGGGTATAAAAAAGAACTTTTTTGGTGAAAGACAAATTTTCGTAATTTTTGGATGAAAATTTGTTTCAAAAGTATGAGATACGTTGAAAACTTTGTCTCGTTCTTATTTCATCAAACTATTAGAATTAGATTTGTGACCAGTTAGCTTAATACAATCTTCTGACTACTATATGCTTAACACAATCGTCCGTATACCAGCTACCACTTAGTTGTCATTCGAATAAAAATTATTCAAAGAAATAATTTATTTTTAATTTTTCCAATTTAGAATAAATAAATTATTCGTCTAATAAATCTATTTTCATGTTAAAATGTACAAAACTATTTCAAAATAAACCAGATCAATAGTTTATAATGTAATTCCAAGTTGGTTACATTGAAAATTTTATTAGAAATTACTTTCTGCGTGCATTTTCCAATGGACTTTGGATTAACACACCAAGATCAGAAGATTATGAAACTTAACTTAAAAACAAGAACCTTTTGAGTACTAAAGACCAAGGAAAAGCAAAACAAATTATTAATAATGGTTTAGTTTTAAATATATTTTATTAAATTTTTCGAATAATATTTTATACTCGTTATTCGAATTCGATATGGAGCCCCTCCAATAAATATTGTGACCCTCGCAAGCTATACCTGTGGTCCTTGCACTATTGTGAATGCAGCTTAGTAAGATTGACAGTTGACAATTAAAGTCCTGTCAACCTGCCTAAACGCCATGACAGTTTTGTAAAATCCTCAGCAGCATCAGCAGCAAAAAACAAACTCCTATATTTCGATAAATATTTATAACGTTTTAGAAAACATAAATTCTTTATTTTCCTACTTACGATCACCAAGCTAACCAAGTAAGTGCAACCTGCATTTTTTGTGCCCAAAGTTATTTATCTATGTATGTACACTAGACATGTCCTTAATAAATAGATTTGCTTTGGGTGGGTCTTATTTTGTTCATTAGTAGCTAAAACCAACTACTGCAAAATTTAAGTGCAATCGGATAACTAGAACACGTGCCGGAAATCGATTGAATGTTGTAAAATTGGGTAAATAATCCAAAGCAAATCTTTTTTTTAAGGGCATGTCTAATGAACACACATACACAAGTATAAATAACTTTGGTTTTATTTAGCAATAACAAACACCAACAAATTTCCAAACAAATGGCTAGAAATTTGTTTAAACGCATACGTGTCTCACTCATGGTGAGGGCATAAAAATATGTGTAAAGAATACAAGAATTTTTTGAATTTGAATATTTTTCCAGTAGATATTTTCAAACATGGTTTTGTTGTACAAAATCAATCACTAAATAAATTACAATCTTAATAAAAATAATATAAATCGGCATGCCAAACAACATTCATTTTAAATTAAAAACTTACTGACCTACCTAACGAAATCATTCCTTTTACTCTCTGAAGGTGAAAAGTAAACAAAAAAACCGACTCTGTCAACAACAAATCAGATACAAGAATAAGAAAAGATAAATTTATGGCTATCACAAAGTGGGAGGAACTTAAAAACTCTCAGTGATTTGCATTCAAATAGAAATACATTATTAATTCTACATACATATTTGTTAACTAGAAAATAGAACTTACCAAGTTACCAAGAAATCCACAAAGTATTTTCAATGATGCTTCAATGGAGTATTGTTGGAATAATAGTTATAGCTGTTGTAGAAATGGCGCGCCATGGCGGTGGCCAACAAGCAACCACTTGTTGCTGAATGTTTATTATCATTTTTCCACTCATACAAACATAATTTCCACTCATACAACATACTCATCAAAATAATCACACATACGAGTGTTGTTTTAGTTTTCACATAGTTTTTTTCTACTAATACATGCTCACCGCTTCACGCTGTGGTAATTACAAATCTGAGCTTCTCAATACAATAGGGAACTGTAATTCATGTTTTGTTTTTTTATTTTTAACACCGATTAGGAAAAACTAAGCTTTAAAGTCAGTTGTTGTCAACAGGTACATTCAGATTTCAAAAGGAAGTGTATTTTTTGTGTGACTTTGGTTTATGATTAAAAAGGCTACGGTGATTTTATTGTCATAATTTATAATTTATTACTATTAAGCTCTATTTCAAGGAAATATGTATACAACAATTTTCATTTAATTATTTCCATTGTAACTATTAAAAAAAACTATTTTTTGCGAGAAGATCAGAAATTGGATAAAAAATAAAATATTTCCTTTTTTTAAGTAGAGTTAAAGCTGTTTATTCCGGATAGTTCCGCTATGAAACTATATTTGGGTTAATCTCTCTAGTGTTCACTTTAAGGTAAATCAAAAACATCTTGCGCATTTTTGCGACAGCCATACATTTTTTTCACTTTTCCAGTATGAGCTACACATAGAAAAAATAAAATTTCCTTTTTTCAAGTAGAGTACATACATACATTTTTTCACTTTTCCAGTATGACTTCCACTTTTTCACTAAAGAAAATATTTGAAGAATGGGTAAAAAATTTACAAAATACACCGCAAACAAAACACTTGGTTTTTTATAATCGTTTATATATTTGAACTCATTTTTTATATGATTCATAAGTGAGAAGTGAACCCAACGTGATTTATTAATTTTGTCCAGTTAGATTTGCGATCTACCACACTGTGCGCTTAGGTTTCTGACAACTGAGTTAGATCTTTGACAGGAGAGTTTCCACTCTATGTCTATTCTCTATGACTAAAAATATTTTTTTATTTTTTCATATTTTCTACCAAAGTATAACAAGTAGTCCAACTCTTTGACAGCAGTACCTAACTATAAGCATGTATTAGTGAAAAGGTACCTAACTCTATACATGTGTTAGTAACAAAATTACACATGTGTTGGTACCTTTTAAATTTTCTCCAGGCAACAGAGTTCTATAAAAATGTTTTAAATTTTAATTTGTATGAATTTTCAATACCAAAAATTGGAACTCTGTCCTATAATTTAAATTCTACAATAACAAAAAATTGCATGTCAGAAATTCCAAAAATATTTTTTCTTGATTTGTGCAAAATAGAAACGTTTTAACAATGAAAATGTGCAAAAAGTGTTTTAAAAAAATAAAGAATAACATGTGTTAGTGTAATAATGTGTAAAAAACGTTATTTTTATCAAAATTTAAAAGTTAAAATTTCAAGACATTTCATTGGTTAACATTTCTCTGAACTCACACGGTACCCGTATATGTGAGAGAGTAATTTTAAAAAATTGAGAGTCGGACTACTTGGTATACTTTGTTTTCTACAAAAAGTTATTTATAAATTCAATGAAACTATTTTGATATTTAATTTTTTAAACAAGTAGTTTTATGGTAGAGTAGTAGTTGCTACACTTACGGTCATTTTCTTGTTCTTGTTGTTGTTTTGTTAATCATTTTTCCTCCTTCTCAAACTCTTTTGACACTTGTTAAGGGTTGCCGTTGTTTGTTTAACTGACATTTTAATGTGATGGGGTTTTTAGTGTGTAAATTATATAATTAATTACATTATTATAAATTGTGGTTGCTGGCAGTAGAAGAACACTTGCATAGCAAACAACATAGAAGATTGTAACAAAAGAAGCGAGAAAACAAAAAATTAAAATTTTATGTTTATGGTGGTGGTTTTGCAAACATTCAGTTAAAAAAAAACACGTGTTTTTAAATTTTTTGACATTTTTTGCAGCAAGTGTTCAGCAAGTCTTGGCTAATATTTATATAACCATATATGTATGTATGTATGTACGCACATTTATGAGAAAGATGAAATATGTTTTTTATTTTGTTAGGGTGTAATCATGTATTATAGGTATAAGAAATTTATTTTATTTTGGCCTAAAATGGACCAGTGGCCTAAAACAACATCCTCTGCCCTAAAAATGTACTTTGGAAAATCTGCGAAATATTTGACATTAAAGCGATAACAAGTTGAGCTAGGAATTAGGTATTAAATTATTAGCAATTTACCTATTTATAGAGGAGATTTTTTGGGGATTTCACAAAGGTTTTATCGATTTGTAATTATTCAAACTAAAAGCAAATTTTGATTGATTTATTTAAAATTGTTTAAGTATTTTTGTCTATATATGTAAATGAATATCAGTATAATTACACTGTCCAACAAATTGAGACTTTTTGATTGGAACAGAATAGCGAAACTGAAATGGCATGTTGAGTAAATCATTTATTTAGAATAAACGTATAGTAAAGCTGGTCTGATTTTTTTTTTATAGTGAGTCAAAGTTTTAATTTTTTGATCGAAGCTAGCATTATACTTACTGAAAAAAAAAGTTGTCTGAGAGAATTCTTATTGTCAGAGTGATATTGTGGAATTTTTATGGGGATCATTTTTGTTGAAGATCTTAATCCTCTATCTTCTCTCTCAAATTAATTAACAAAATTCGGCTGAGCTTTTTTTTATTTTTTTATATGTTTCCGAATCCGCCCGAAGTAGAACATACTCCGGAGATGTTGTCGGGATGTAAATGAGTTCCAAAAGCTCAATTATCTATGCCACTAATGCAGGCACGGATCCAGGTCAACCATTTGGGGGTAAATTAAAATTTGTTCTACATATTTTTTTTTACTATTTCATATGAAAACTTTTCGGTTGGGGGGGGATTTCTATTTCACCGCCTCTGGATCGGCGCCTGCACTAATGTAGATATAATGAGCATATAATTATTTAATATATCGCACTGGTTTCAAAATTTTTAAATTTTCACTTTTTTGCAAGAAATCAATGTGGTCATATCTACCCACTGTAATAATAAGAGTGTAATAGAAGTGTCTCTTTTTTTTAATTTCTCACACTAAACCAAATATATTTCCTTTTGGATGATTTTATAAAAAATAAAATTTAATATCGTACGTGACAGATATTTGAAAAATTTTGGATTTCCATCAAAGCTTAAGAATGAATGTGTTTTTTATCGGTTTCAAGGTACGAACAATGGTTTTTTCAGTTCATAAGTGGTGATTTTGACACAGAAGATAAAGATCGCCCAGGCCAGCCAAACAATTTTGAAGACCAAGAATTGGAGTCATTACTCCATGAAGATTGTTGTCACACTCAACAAGAGCTTGCAAAATCATTGGGACCTACTCAAGCAGCAATTTCAAAAAGTTTGCGAGCTGCAGTATTCATCCAAAATCAGGGAAATTGGGTACCAATTGAAGTCGAGAGACCTTGAAAAATAACGATAACCCGAAGCGTAAGAGATCATATGTAAAGCCCGGTCAACCAGCCAAATTGACACCAATTCTAAATCAGGCAATATAAAATGAAATTGCAAATTTTTTAGGGTCACGCTTATATCGTCAAATATGTGAAAGTTTGAAATTTGTTATGAATAATTTTTTTCAATTTACAAAAACAAAAATTTCCTCCAACATTTTTAAAAAACATCATCAATTTTACCAAAAAATTATTTAAAAATGAAACCAACAATTAACCAATTTTACAAAAAAAAATATTTTTTCTAAAAATCAACAATTTTACAAAAAAAAAATAAAAACTGTAAAAACCACACCAATTTGTTAATTCGAAAATTTAAAACAAATTTCGCCATTCTGTTACTTTTCCGGCGTAAAAATATTTCGGAAGGAATTGAATTCCAGAGACTTGGAGTATGAGCGTGTATTTTAAAATCAAAATACATACATACATACATACACTGAATCAATTAAGTCTCCGTACAGACATACTCATAATATAAACTAGCAATTTATGGTCACTTTTCAATACAGATTTAAACCTTTTTTTTATTAATTTTATAAAAAATCTTATAAACTAGAAATCAACATGGAAGAGCGTGGTCTTTTTACAATATCCTTGATTTCGGTAAGATTTTTTCCTTCATTTTGCAAGTTAATAATAATTTTCTGTCTATCCATTAAAATTTGCTTATTTTTGGATTCCCTGACAACAACAAAGCTGGTCCATTCCATGCACAGCCATTAAAATTAAGCAATTGCTCAGAAAGGAGGACCTACCACATATTAAATTCAATTAAGATTAATATTGGGATTCCTTGCCTTAAAACGGTTAACTGTACGGAGACTTTTTTGGTGATACTTTTCGTACAATTATTGAATTTATGTAAATTTTTATGTTTTTAATGAAAATGTTTGTAATTTTTTTATGTTGATTTCTAGTTTATAAGATTTTTTATAAAATGAATTAAAAAAAGGTTTAAATATGTATTGAAAAGTTACCATAAATAGCTAGTTTATATTATGAGTATGTCTGTACGGAGACTTAATTGATTCATATGTATGTATGTACATTTGTGCTGGCTTTCGAGGGACTGTATACATTTCTGAAAGGGCATTTTATAAAAGTCTCACGCATTTATGTAAGTCATCTCCTTGCCTGCCCTAATATTTAGCATTTTATTTTTATTTATTTAGGCTCAAAGTCGAGATTTTAGTTAAATAAACAAAAACGCAATCGCTATCACATCGAATGATACAGAAACAAAAGAACACACATTCAAATATATACTCGTGCAAATCTCAATATTGTTTTTATTGACAATATACTGAAACACATAAACAATATGTCAGTCAATTGTTGCCTTTTTTGTATGAGATACTCACATCAACTCACACACATAAATGGATAAATGGATGTGGCAAATGACATTAAAATAACATTGCAATTTTTGGAAAATTTTACACAAAAAACCACATCTTTTCCCAATCACACTCACACACATTCACGCAAATTTATAGACACACGCACACATAAAACCAAGAACATCCCAACTCATACACACGTACACAGTTACTCCAACCATTATATCCTACAGGAAACAAAGAGCACAGGACAAACAAACAAACATTTATGGTTGTTGAGTTTTATTTATTTTGGAATTGATTTTCACATACAATCGAATTGGAAACAATTTGCCAGTACTTGTGGGAATTTTATTGTACCTCAATGGGAATGACCATTATTATTTGTTCAACATCATGTGGTGTAGTTAATTGTGTCGGGAGATGGCGTGAGGGGGAGTTGTTATTTAAGGAATCAACAATATACAAATTTAACGTCAATAGGAAAATCCATAAACATTTTCTCTGATAATGTGAAAAATTGCTAATTATAAAAAATTTTAAACTCCAAAAACTACCGATCAAAAATTGGTCTGAATACACATGTAGTTGGAATGAAATAACAAATTCTTAACATTTCAGTTTTAGAATCTACTTTTTTTACTTAAGCTGATAAAAAAAATTACTAACAATGCATTTATCTTGCTATTTTGCGAAATTTATTTAAATAAACAAAAACTATTTTTAAAGAAAAGAAAAGCAACAAATCTTTTATTTAAGGTTTGTTTTCAGTTCTGTTTATTTCTGTGTGTACTTTCTCCGAGGAATCTTTTTTATTATTTTATTACAAGAAAAATTATAAAAAAATAGTTTCTTAACTGAAAATACAATAAACGATAAGATACGTACAACACATACTTAGTACAAACATACAGAGTTACGTTTTATCACTTTCTTGCCCTATTGTTGCAAGTACCACTTCAACGTGCAGTAAGTAACAAGAGTGTTTTTAATTTTTTTCTTGCCTTTTTGTTCGTATTTTAATGCATGTATTAAAAAATATTTTTCGAAAAAATACTTGAGACTCCTTCTTTAATTCCTTTTTTTTCATCTGTATGTTTCAGTGTTGCTGTTATTGTTCGTGTGTACGATATTGTTTGGTACTGTTGGAGTTACTGTTGTTTGATGTTGTTGTTGCTGTTTGAGTATAACTGATGCAAAGACAAGATGAGGCTTAAGTCAGATTTTTTACATGATATTTAACATAAACACACAACCGCTCAAATACATACATACACATGTATATATAAATACGAAATCGGTGAAAAAATGTTCTTTCAAATAGTCATTGCTCGAAATAAATGTTTCATGTTTCTCCAATTTGACGATTTCGTTAATAGCAACATATGCCAGAGTTTAGCAACATGTTGCTGGAGTTATCAACATGTTGCTAGAGTTTAACAATATGATGCTAGAGTTCTGCAACATGTTGCTGGAGTTATCAACATGTGGCTAAAGTTCAGCAACATATGGTCAGAGTTAGCAACATGATGCTAGAGTTTAGCAACATTATGTTAGAGTTTAGCACCATGATGCTAGAGTTTAGCAACATGATGCTGGAGTTATCAACATGTTGCTAGAGTTCAGCAACATGATGCCAGAGTTCAGCAACATATGACTAGAGTTATCAACATGTTGCTAGAGTCTAGCAATATGATGCCAGAGTCTAGCAACAAGATGCTAGAGTTTAGCAACATGTTGCTGGAGTTATCAACATGTTGCTGGAGTTTAACAACATGATGCTAGAGTTCTGCAACATGTTGCTGGAGTTATCAACATGTGGCTAAAGTTCAGCAACATATGGTCAGAGTTAGCAACATGATGCTAGAGTTTAGCAACATTATGTTAGAGTTTAGCAACATGATGCTAGAGTTTAGCAACATGATGCTGGAGTTCAGCAACATGTTGCTGGAGTTATCAACATGTTGCTAGAGTTCAGTAACATGATGCCAGAGTTCAGCAACATATGACTAGAGTTATCAACATATGACTAGAGTTATCAACATGTTGCTAGAGTCTAGCAATATGATGCCAGAGTATAGCAACATGATGCTAGAGTCTAACATCATGATGCTAGAGTTTAGCAACATGTTGCGAGAGTTCAGCAACATGTGACTATAGTTTTGCAACATGATGCTAAAGTTCAGAAACATGATGCTAGAGTTCAGCAACATGTTGGTAGAGTTTAGCAACATGATGCTAAAGAATAGCAACATGATGCTAGAGTTATCAACATGTGGCTAAAGTTCAGCAACATATGGCCAGAGTTAGCAACATGTTGCTACTAGAGTTATATTTTTGCTAGAGTTCAGCAACATGTTGCTAGAATTCAGCAACATTTTTCTAGAGTTCAGCAACATGATGCTGGAGTTATCAACATGTTGCTAAAGTTCAGCAACATGATGCTAGAGTCTAGCAACATGATGCCAGAGCCTAGCTAGAGTCTAACATCATGATGCTAGAGTTCAGCAACATGTTGCTAGAGTTCAGCAACATGTAATTAGAGTTTTGCAACATGATGCTAGAGTCTAGCAACATGATGCCAGAGCCTAGCTAGAGTCTAACATCATGATGCTAGAGTTCAGCAACATGTTGCTAGAGTTCAGCAACATGTAATTAGAGTTTTGCAACATGATGCTAAAGCAACATGTTGCTAGAGTTCAGCAACATGTTGCTAGAATTCAGCAACATTTTTCTAGAATTCAGCAACATTTTTCTAGAGTTCAGCAACATGATGCTGGAGTTATCAACATGTTGCTAGAGTTCAGCAACATGTTGCTAGAGTTCAGCAACATGATGCTAGAGTTCAGCAACATGATACTAGAGTCTAGCAACATGATGCCAGAGCCTAGCTAGAGTCTAACATCATGATGGTAGAGTTCAGCAACATGTTGCTAGAGTTCAGCAACATGCGACTAGAGTTTTGCAACATGATGCTAAAGTTCAGAAACATGATGCTAGAGTTCAGCAACATGTTGCTAGAGTTCAGCAACATGTTGCTAGAGTTTAGCAACATGATGCTAGAGTTTAGCAACATGATGCTAGAGTCTAGCAACATGATGCTAGAGTCTAGCAACATGATGCTAGAGTCTAGCAACATGATGCTAGAGTCTAGCAACATGATGCTAGAGTCTAGCAACATGATGCTAGAGTCTAGCAACATGATGCTAGAGTCTAGCAACATGATGCTAGAGTCTAGCAACATGATGCTAGAGTCTAGCAACATGATGCTAGAGTCTAGCAACATGATGCTAGAGTCTAGCAACATGTTGGAAGTGGTCATGAATAACTATATGTTTTCTGCATCAATGTTTTAGTTCATATTTAATAATTTCATGATTTTCGCTATATTGTTGATAATATTGTTACGAAATTGTACTTGAATTCAAATATTACGATTTTAAGGGCTGATTTAAAAAAACCGGTTAACCGGTTAACCTAAAAACCGGTTTTTCTTCGAAATCTCGGTTTTTTGCGAACCGGTTAATTTAAAATGTTGATTTTCGGTTAACCGGTTTATCCGGTTTTTATCACTCGGTTAACCGGTTTTTAAAATTTAGGTTTAAAATTAAGAAATCTCATGGTTTTGTGCATTTTTTATATTCATTGTACAAACATTATTGGTCTGATTTGAAACCTAAACAGCTGATTTACAATATAAACCTATTTAGATTGATATCTTTAAGAATTACAATGATTCTAAATAGTAGAGGACGATGAGTTTACTTAAAAACTATTTCAGAATAAATTGCACATAATCAAACTATAAAAATTAAATTCCGCAGAATTCTAGAAGTTAAGCAAAATCTTAATAATGATTCATTATAAACTTAGTGATGATTTTACCAAACGTCAAGTTGAATTTGATGTGCATACCTTCTTTCAATCAATTTGACTTCATTAGTGTGTTTTGTTCTTAAAATTTTATTTTATTATTCATTTCGATAGCTTAGTGTACAAAGTCCTTTTCAGAAATAACAACGTTCCAAAATCCATAATTTGAAATATTTTGAAATCTGATAATGGAGTTTTATTAATTATTTGGTATGATTTATAATGACAAATAATCACAGCTAAGAAGAAGTGCGTTTGCATCTTATAGGTCCTTTTTTGGGACTTCCTACATTTTCTGTTCCATATCAGAAAAATTTTATGAATAAACCAATAATTAAAACAATTAGTAACATATTTATACCCAATTCCATTTGACTGAGATAATAATTTTGAAATTTTTACAAAATAAAATGGACTTAGCACTTTTGTATATTCATAGGTATTTAATATTAACCATTCCTGACTACTAAAAACTACAAATTTTAAAGCTGTATATACTTTATTGGACATTTTATGTTTTCTACATATATATGACGGTTAACCGGTTTTTTCGATGTCGGTTAACCGAAAAACCGGTTTTCTAAAAAAGCCTAATTTTCGGTTAACCGACAAACCGGTTTTTTAAAAAGTCGGTTTTTTATAAACACTAAGCATAATGCTTTCAAATAACAGTGCTGTAATAGCAAACTGTAACATATCTGTGGGCATTATTAAAAAAAGCTTTCAGTTGACCATTGATCGTATGTTGGCAACGCTGTTTGAATTCGAATATTCAGTTAAGGAACATTGTAGAAATAGAGCTTTCTAGATGGTAATGCAGTGTTATAAATAGTGGCAGAGGTTGCAGTCGTTAGTGAGTTTATCAGAGACGCTTTTCGAATAAACATCAACTGAGTGCCTTGAAGTGTGTTGTGTTTTTCAAGTAAATTCGTGTACATTATAAATTGTGTCTCTATTTCTGAGAATTTACAAACGTGTATAAATTAATTCTGTTATTGTTGTACTTTTGAATAAATAAAGAGTTGTTACCATTTTCAAACTACTAAACGGCTTATATTTGCAATCAAAAGTATCCGGTTTATTTAAAGGAAATAAACCAAACGTTTTGAAAAGGTTAAAACGTAACAATATGATTGATTCTGAACGATGTTATGTTTGTGAAAATTCAAACTACACCCAAATTATGATAACTATAAAAACGCGTAAAGTAATGAATTGACTTTTTTGGTCTTGTAATATTAATTTTCCCAAACAGAGACATATAATGTTCAAAGTCCTTAATAATAAGACAAATTTCCAACCGATTTTTTACTTTTTAGATAGATAATAAAGATACAATTATGTTTAAATGCGAAATTTAATATTTAATTAAAATATTTTTTGGAAAAAACAAAAACTAATTTCAGTGCCGATTTGAATTAAATTTTCAGAGTTTGGCAATAAATCGAAGACGTAAATATAAACACAGGACACTTATCAGTTGGTCCTCGTTTTTGTGTGTATAAATGATAAAAAATGAAGAACTCGCTAAGAAAAAAAAAAGATAAAGAAAGAAGAAAAGAAATGTTGTATTCTTAATACGAGTACTATAAAGTACAAAAGAAATCTGTGTTTAAGTTACGACGATGTAAAAAATGTTTTTATTGCATTTCGCGAATATACTCGTCGCATAACAAAATACAAAAACAACCGAAAGAAATAGAATATTGCGATAAAAAATTAAAAAAAAAAAATAAATTTCATACTTTACTAACAAGTAAATCAAAAAAATGTTTTAAAAATGTGTACGTTTGATATAGAGAAGCGAAACAAATAAAAAGAAAAAAAATCATAAAATAATATAAAGCTGAAAGGTGTATATTCAAACACCCTCATACTTCAGCGTAGTCGCAATTCTGTGGGTCCTTTGCAGGCACAGGGAAGGTATGCTAAGCGAACATAAGGCTGAAATAAGTAATTGTTTATATTAATATGTAGTAGAATGAAAACATTTTATTACAGCAACTCAGTCTTTCAGCTGTAAGTACTAGCAATCTGCAGAAAAGTATGGGGACTAAATAAAATATTCAAGGTTTAATAGATGCCTAAATAGAGTTGTCAAACCGGTTTTCGAATTATTCGAAAAACCGGGTTTTTTTTCCAATTTTACGGTTTTTTTAAACCGGTTTTTACAAAAGGACGGTTTTCGAGTTATTCGACAAACCGGTTTTTTTGTCTCGAATTATTCGACAAAATCGAATATTTTTTAAAATTTATTTTAAGATTTTATGCGATTATTTTTAATAATTTTAATACAACAAGTAAGAGAGCTATATTCGGCTATGCCAAATCTTATATACCCTTCACCAAATTATACTTAAAAATAGTTTTTTATTTTTTTTGAAAAAAAGTTTTTTTAATTTTTTATTTTTAAAAAATCTTTTTTGGGGAAAAATAATTTCGGACAAAAAAATTCCAAAAAATATTTTTCCGATTTTGACCCCTTGTAGGGTCCAACTTACTATGGCCTTATACATATGTATATGGCGTTGCACAGGTCTTTGAAATATCTATCATTAGATATCTATTGTCTATATTAATAATTTACTAATCCAGATATGGGTCAAAAATCGAGGTTGTTCTGGTTTTTTCCTTATATCTCAGCCATTTGTGGACCGATTGTCTCGATTTTAAATAGCAATCGAGCCGGAAGAATTCCCGATATATTGATGTATGAATACGTATGTAAGTTATTTGGGGCCACGGAAAGTAGTGGCGGACAGACGGACATGGCAATATCGACTTCGCTATCTATAACGATCCAGAATATATATACTTTGTGGAGACGCAAATTTTTTTCGAATTATTCGAAAACCGGTTTTTAGAATATGTCGAATATTTGACAACTCTATGCCTAAAGTAAAACTTTTCTTCGAAAATGTTGATTTTTGTACCAACAAAGCGTCCTATGCGGGAAAAGCAGGGAAATTGGTTAAAATACGAATTGAAAGACGATTTTGTATTTGATGTTTGAATGCTATAAAAGAAAACAATTTTTTAACCGAATCCGATCCAGTATGATTACCCGAAGCGTATGATAGCCCGACCAACCAGCCGAATCGACATCAAAGCCAAATATCCATGGCGCTAAGGTAATGCTCAATATTTGGTGCGAGCAAAAGGATACTATAATTATGAGATGCTGAAATCTAGCCAGACCATCACAGGGAACCTGTATCGAACTCAACTGATTCGTTTGAAGCGAGCATTGGCCGAAAAACGACCAGAATATGCGCCCAGACATGAAACTGCAATATTCCATCATGACAACACTTGGCCACATGTTGCAATACCTGTTAAAAACTATTTACAATGAAGTGGTTGGGAAGTTTTGCCTCACCCGCATTATAATCCAGACCTTGCCCCGTCCGACTACAATTTGTTTCGATCGATGCAGAACACTCTCTCTGGGATACGCTTCACTTTGGAACAGAGTATCCGATATTGGCTTAGTTCTTGGTCTCAAAAGATGAGCAGTTCTTTTGGCTCGAAATCCATATGTTGCCAGAAAGCTGGCAGAAGGTCATAGGTCATAAAGAGTTTCCTCTGTGGTTGGAAACTTTGCCACTAAAATAAGAAATCGGATGTCAGATGACTTATTGAATGCCACAGTTATTTTGAAAACTAATTTTTTAAAAAAATAGTTCTATGACGAACATTATTTGTATTAAATAATATTTAAAAAAAAAAGTTAAGCAGAATAAATTTCTTTGAAATTTTTTGTTTCGATTCGTTTATGTAGGCTTCCTACATACTTGTGTATATGTAGAAGAGCAATGGCTGATGTCTACATATTGAGATTTATGCATTTTGGTGGCATACATTCCCCCATTAGATTGTTGTTAGAATATTGTCTTCGCTTTCGCGCCTTCTTTATGCTGATATTCTACAGTTTAAGCTTCAAAGTAAAATGCTTGTTGCTGCTGCTGCTGTTCTTGTTGTTGTAGATGTTTCTTAAGTGGTCCTTTTATGCTTTGTTGATTTGCACAAAATTATATACATATATATATCCTTCACAGCCTTTCAGAAGGATATCATCTTCAATTTTTTATTTTATATCATCAACATACATACATCCATACAGATACTTTTTTAAACCGTATTTTTTTTTCATTTTAGCGTTCGCTAACCAACCAGTTGTTGTCAAGGTAACTTTTCTTATTTTTCTCAGCAAATTTATTCCACTCATTCAATTTATTCCGTTTTTTCTTATTTTATTTTTAGTTTTTTTTTTCCATCATACAAATTCAAGTCAAGTTGAATTGTTGACAATAGCATCCGCTGATGAAAAAAAAAATTATGAACAAAAAATGGAAAGAAATCGCAGCTACTTAAGTTGTTATTTATTAAAAAAAAATATATGTATAAAAAATACGTAAAAAGAAAACGAGTGTATGTACAAGTGAGTAGTCAGAAAAAAAGTACAAAGAAAAAAACTTCTTGGAAAATTTATTTAAAAAAAATTTGCATTGGAAAAAATTTAAATGATTTTGAGAATGTTCACATCAAACGTCATGATAATTTTAAGAAGAGTTATTGAATTACTTCAGTGTTGGGATTACAAAATACTTTATTTGTTGAAAATAGGAATATACATATGTAGTATGTACACGCAGAGAAAAAATTTAATTGGGCATGGTTACTGTAACCATTTAAATAGTGTTACAATATTTTTAACAATATTATAGTCACAGTAACTATTTATGTACATGATTGTGGTAACCATAATATGGTTAATTTATGATTCACATGATTGTGTCAACCATATATGTATATGGTTACAGTAAACAAATATATGTTTGTGGCAACCATATTTATACAGTAACCATGCCCAATTATATTTTTTCTCTGCGTGTATATGCCAAAACCTGGATTCTAAGATGCACTAAAATTTTAGGGACGAATCATTCGATCCCTATTATTTGCCAAAATAACTGCTCATCTTTTGAATGCAAGAACGAATCAAGCCAATATCGGATTCTCTATTCCAAAGTGAAGCGAATCCAGAGAGAGCATTCTGCATCGATCGAAACAAATAGTAGTCGGAAGGGCATCCACTTCATTCTAAATACTTTTTAATAGGTATTGCAACATGTGACCGAGCTTTGTCATGATGAAATATTACGGTTTCATGTTCGAACGAATTAGTTGCGATCGTTACATGTTCCCTGTGATGGTCTGGTCAGATTATTCTTAGTTCTATTTGGACCTCGTTATAGTTAGCAGCTTATATTTCAAATGTTTTGTATTATTGTTTATTTATTTACAATTTTATTTTTGTGGTGATTGAAGAAAATGTGAGTATTTATTAGGGTATTCAATCGATTAACCGTTAATCGGTTAACCGATTAATTTTGGACGGTTAACTGTTCGAATAATTTGAAATTGCCGATTTTCAAATAACAAATAAACCGATTAATTTGTGTCGATTAACCGATTAACCGAAATTCCTTTTTTTTGCACTTTAAACAATTTGTTTGTATTTATTTTTCCGTTTCAATTCAAATACAAATTTCAAATTAAAATTAGATATTTTTGAACATCCAATAAATATGATTAGTGAGTATGTATAACAACTGACATATTTAATTTACATGTATTTGAAACTTTGTTTGTATGTATTTACATGTATAGACGAAACTTTTTTTTTGAAATGAGTCTTTTATCATAACTAAACGAAACTATTAAATTAATCAAAATCTAAAACAATCCAAAAAGGAATATTCTTTATCATGCTTTTGATTTCTCCAACATATACAATCAGCGAGAGAGTTTTTTTTACAAGAAAAGTTTTATTAAATCTAAAGAAAAAAATCGTTTAAATTATATTCTTTTTATAAAAGATTATTTCAGAAGATCTCACTAAAACCCTAAAAAACTCACACATGACATATTACTATTTCTTAAATAAATTTTCAACAAATCATGCGATTTCAGAAATATAAATAGTAGAGGTTAATATCTTTCTAATCTGTATTTAACCCAAATTTTTACTTATCAAATATACGAGAAAACATGAATTTTTATTTTGATGTCTACAACAAAAAAAAAACACTCTCAAACAAAAAATTATTGACTTTGTTTAAAACTGATGAAACTATATGAAAGATTATAGAACAGCGCATATTTTGTATTACTCAGTTCATAAAACAAGGATTTTGAGTTATGACGTTGTTGCAGCAAATATGTTTACAAAAATGATCTCAAATTACTTATTTGCTGTTTTTTATGTTTTTGTACACAAAATTCGTTGTTCTATTTTCAATTTAAAATGAAAATAGAAATTATTCGGTTAATCGAATAATTTTAAATTAACCGATTATTAACCGAATAAATCTAAACCTCGATTAATTATTTTCTCGATTAACCGATTAAACCAGAAACCCGATTAATTGAATACCCTAGTATTTATACATTTTAAAAGGAATAAAATAAGAAAATTGTGTGTATAAAACAATTGTTACTGGAAAAGCGTTCATTTACTTTTTACTATTATTGAGAATTTAAGAGAGTAATTTTGTAAATTTTGATTTTATTCTCTCGTTGCAAGTATTTACTGGGAAAGTAAATGAACAGACCTATAATCTTTCATATATTTTATTCTCTCGTTGCAAGTATTTACTGGGAAAGTAAATGAACAGACCTATAATCTTTCATATATTTTTATCAGTTTTCAAAAAAGTCAATTGTTTTTTGTGTTAGAGTGTTTTTTAGTTGTAAACATCAAAATTAAAATTCATGTTTTCTCGTATAATTGATAAGTAAAAATTTGGGTTAAATACAGATTAGAAAGATATTAACATCTACTATTTATATTTCTGAAATCGCATGATTTGTTGAAAATTTATTTAAGAAATAAAATGTCATAAAACATTTAAAGACATTTTTCTCGAAACGACTTTTTTAAATTATGACGTTGTTGCAGCAAATGAGCGATGTGTGAGTTTTTTAGGGTTTTAGTAAGATCTTCTGAAATAATATTTTATAAAAATAATATAATTTAAACGATTTTTTTTCTTTAGATTTAATAAAACTTTTCTTGGAAAAAAACTCTCTCGCTGATTGTATATGTTTCAGAAATCAAAAGAATTATAAAGAATATTCCTTTTTGGATTGTTTTAGATTTTTATTAATTTAATAGTCTCGTCTATACATGTAAATACAAATAATGTTTCAAAGACATGTAAATTAAATATGTATGTCAGTTGTTATACATACTCACTAATCATGTTTATTGGATATTCAAAAATATCTAATTTTAATTTGAAATTTGTATTTGAATTGAAACGGAAAAATAAAAACAAAAAAAGGAATTTCGGTTAATCGACACAAATTAATCGGTTTATTTGTTATTTGAAAATCGGCAATTTTAAATTATTCGAACAGTTAACCGTCCAAAATTATTTGGTTAATCGATTGAATACCCTATATGGTACCCAATTTCCCTGTTTTTGGATGAATCCTACTGCTCGCAGAAATTTTCAAATTGCTGCTTTAGTACATCCAAATGATTTTGCAAGCTCTTGTTGAGTTTGACAACAATCTTAATGGAGTAATGCCTTCAATTATTGGTCTCCAAACTATTTTGTCTGGTCTGGGCGATCTTTGTCTTCCGTATCAAAATCACCACCTCTGAACCGAAGAAACCATCTCTCGCACATTAAAATGAATGAAACACATTCACCATCAGCTTTGGTGAGCAATCGGTGTGCTTCAGCGGCACCTTTTCCCATATTAAAGAAGTAAAGCAAAACTTCCCGCATATGACGCTTTGTTGGTAAGTGAGAATAAATTACAGATACACATGTATGTATAAGTTATTAAAGGCAAATACCGCGTTCAAAAGATATGCCAACTATTATAAATCCCGCATTTTTAAGTGTTACACCCAATAAATACAATTCAAGAAATTCCATAGAAATGGACTTTGTTATTCACAAAAGTTATAGAATTATTTAAGAATGTCTTTGCCTGGATCCTGGATTCTGATTGAAAATTAAACTAGTTGTGTATTTTGTATTGGATTGAAATTTCTTTAAAAAATTTAAATTGGTATTTATTTTGTTTTCTAAATTTCATTACCAAAGGCCGAGTTATTAAAACATTTAAAAATAACAAAATTGTACGGAATCAAAATTGAAAGACGCCATCACGATTGATATCATCCTATTATTATTATTATTATTGCAGTGTATTTGCAAATTAGTGTTTCTGCAAACAAAATAAAATATAACTTTCATGAAAGTATTAGATATACAAAATTCCTTAACAAAATATGAGCATTTTATAAGCACTCTTCTAACTACCAGTTCTGGATTCAACTACCATATAAAGAACAATAAGAATATGGGTCATTTCATGTCAAGTGAACCAACTTTAGAAATCGATGTCTTCGGATGACAACAAGATCGGTCGAGAACTCTCTGAGTTAGAGGGGGTCAAAGAAGATATCGATTTCAAAAGTTGGTTCACTTGACATGAAATGCCCCATACATATATTTAGCAAAATACCTAGTCATTAAAATCGAATAATATAATTTCAAATTTTTAACCATATTGTAGCCGAAAAAATAAACTTTTAAACACAAACTTATTGTTTAGAACTCATTTCAATACACACCAAATTATATCAAATTGCCAATGAAACACAGCCAGCCACTTGAAAGTTCCTGCTTTGCTTACAAAGACTCAACGACACATTTTAGCCAAAAATCATAAAATAAATGTAGTAGATCTATATTAAAAACAAAAACAAAGAGAAAAGTACTTTCATAAATGCTAATTTCAACACATTGCAAAACAAACAAATGAACAAACTACTCGTTACAAACAATATTCATATGAATATTTACAGAAATTTCTATCAAAGATTATGAGTTTATGAAGAGCTTCAATGTCCGTCTCTACATACATATTTACGTAAATATGACTGTCTATTTGGTTGGATGTCTGTCTGTATTATGTCTGACGATTGGTTGGTTTTTGAGTTTATAAGTGCACAGTTATGAAAAAGCCAAAAACACACTTTAGAATTTAATAAAAAAACATCATATTGATGCCGATGTTGATGTTGCTGTCGATGTTCATGGAATAGAAGAGGACTAAATGAAGCCATACCCATGGTACGAGTAACAGTAACAAGGATTTTGTAACAAGTAACCAACCAAACAGCCCAAACAACAATCATATTCAAAATGAGTACTTCATAGTGTATGTGTTGTATCCACCCAGCGGGGAAGAAAGCTAGGGCTACACTTTGTAGGCCTTATTAAATCCATATTTACTCATTCAAAAATATGCGATACTCATTCCATTCTGCCTTCTCGGACCGATCATAATAAAATTTGGTGACATGAATTCGGTATATACATAAAATACATATTTGGAGCAAAACATGTGTAGATACTAGGGTTCCTACGCGGGAAAAATTTCCCGGGAATTCGCAGGATTATTTTTTTGTTAATTTTTGGGAAATATTCGTCGTGAATTTTCGGGAATTTCTTCATAAGTTTTATTCTAAAAGTAACAATTTTCAGATTCGTTTCGATGGCCAAATTTGTTGCTAATTGAATCATTCTATTATATCCATAGATTTTATCAGTTCTAGCAACAGATAGTCAGTTGGCAAAGAAGTATTACGGTTGAAATAACCGAATTTTTTTCACTCAACTCAAGCCACAGCAGAAAAATTTGGTTATTAAGAATGAATCTAATTTAAAGTTTTTGCTCTTTTAGTATAATTTAGTGTTAAAAAATTCCCGGAAATTCCCGGGAATGAAGCGATTTTTAATTTCCTCCCTGGAAAAAAAAAAGTCCGGGAAATTAGGAACCCTAGTAGATACCTATATAACTTAAAAATAAATGACCGATAAAGTCTAATTTCGGAAGGACATTTGTATGGGGGCTATGTGAAATAATGGACCGATTTCAGCCAGTTTTAATAGGATTGGTCCTTGCACCGAAAAAAATATAAGTAGCAAATTTGATCGAAATATCTTCAAAATTGCGACCTGTACTTTGCGGACAGACGGACGGACGGACATCCATTAATCGATTCAGAAGGTGATTCTGAGTCGATCGGTATACTTTAAGACTAGTATTTTTGGGCGTTACAAACATCTGCACAAATCCAATATACACTCCAAACTATGGTGGTGTAGGCTATAATAAAATCCTCTAAAATATACAACTTCGATGACCACATATAATATAAGTGTGACCATTGGTATTTTCCTTCTCTCTGATGATACAGGAAATGCAAAAATTGCGAGTAGATTCTCATGCAATTTTAATAACAAATAGTAATTAGAGCATTTGACTGTAAAACGATAGGTTATTAGTTCAACATCGTCCTCTGAAAATTTTATTTTTTTATCAAATGTTGGACTGTATGCGGACTGTAGCAATCGGCCACCTGCAATGACATTAAATTCACCAATAAAGTTGGCAGTGGTTTGAAAATTCACTAGTAGTAGTTCTCAGTAGCTAACTAATTCGACATGGCGGAACTAGTTTAATGAACTGCTGAGTTGCTTCAGCATTCCTTAAATTAGGCTTTCATTTTCAGGCATTTTAATAGAAGTTCCTATGTAGACATTTTATGAGGTATTAAGCAGCATGTCTCATTATAGACCTTCAACGGAAGATACTCGCTTACTCGCTTCTGTTAAAGGAAGACATATTACTTCCTTTAACAGAAGCGAGTATGCAGGCCATGGCTCCCAATGTCCCGCTGTGTAAAATTGTAACCGTTTTCCAATGCGGCTGGGTGTCCTTGTGCCTGAAAAGGGCGTTTAGGAAGGCCTCTTGACTGCATATTTTCCCCGTAGATATTTGTATAGACATGTAACAGTATATGTGTGTGTATGATGATGTTATTGAGTTGAAATTGTATTGAATTTTATTGTTGATTTTATCCAAAACCAAACGATATTTAACAAATGCACTATGGGTCATTTCTTACTAATACATTCTCACAATTTAGATTTTAAACATCAGAGTTTCTAAAAATAATTTGGATTTGGTGTCACATAATGAGAAATAGGTTTCAGTCTCTAGAACGAAATTCGATTCCATACAAAGGAACAAATCATGTGACAAGTTCTGTGTCACTTACTCTCCTTCAAACCTCAGAATTTCTAAACAAATGAACTGCAATTTATTTATTATAACCACAGAGAAATACATAGAGCTAATATGACAATAGACTCTCATCAGAGTTTTAGCAGTGAAAATAATCTAATCATGAAATATTTGCAACTCTTCATTACGGTGAAAAATTCAGCATATAGTCGAGATTGAAAACTCCACAAGATAGTTTATTTTTCATTAGAAACCGAAGATCGAAGTAAATAATTACATGGCTAATACAATAGAGAAACATAGAGCGGAAATTAGAAAAAAAAACTCAAATCATAAAATTACTCAAAATAATCAATCACACATACAGACAGACTGTTGTTTTTGTTTTCAAATTGTTTTTTCTACTAATACATTCTCACCACTTAGGTTTCTAACAACTGAGTTAGGTCTTTGACAGGAGAGTTTCCGCTCTATGTCTAACCTTTTCCCCAAATTACTCAGATTTCAACCCAAAGTGACAAATTATTATGTGTGGTTGTTAGTATAGATATGTATGTATGTATGTCAATATGAAACCAAAAGATATGAGTTTGAATTCAAAAGTGTAAAAAGAACAATATTTAAAAATATTTGCAAGTCCGTTTGTTCTTTTTGTAAACGAACATGGATAGAACAGCAGGACGAGTGAAATATGCGTCAATGTTTGTTTTACAAACAGTTTTTGAATACAAAATAGTCTTAAGGCACATGTTATTATTACGACTAGTAAGTACTCAATACTGCAAAAACGTACACAAGTACAATCATAATCTTATGGAAGTGAATGTATTTGTAGTACATAAATGTAAATATAATAGAGTTTCCAAATAACTGAGCAATTTCAAAACCGTGGTTTCGGTTTTAAAAAAGTTAAAAACGATTCCATTCGGTTTTCATCGAATTAAAGTTCATATTTTTCATATGAAAAACACATCGATCTATGATCACTCATATTTCTGATCAAAAATCGATTATTTATATTATAAATCTAAAATCCTTAATAACTTTGTAAACAAGCGTTCAATCGAGAAAAGGAGTTCGATTTGTGATTACTCATATTTCTGACCAAAAATCGATTTTTCATATGCAAAAACTAAAAAATCTAAATTCGCTAATAACTTGGCCAATAAACGTTTTATCAAGAAAAGCAGCTCGATCTGTGATCACTCATATTTCTTAACAAATATCGATTTTTTATATAAAAACTCAAAATATCTAAATTCGCTAATAACTTGGCCAATAAGCATTTAATCAAAAAAAGTAGCTCGATCTGTGATCACTCAAATTTCTGATCAAAAATCGATTTTTTATATAAAAACTCAAAATATGTAAATTCGCAAATAACTTGACAAATAAGCGTTTAACCAAGAAAAGCAAATCGATCTGTGATCACTCATATTTCTAGCCAAAAATCGATTTTTCATATTAAACAACTAGAAAATTTAAAATTCTAAATAACTTTGTAAATAAGCGTTTAATCGAGAAAAGGAGGTCGATCTGTGATCACTCATATTTCTCGTCATTTAAATTTTTTTTTTTGTTGATTTTCTCGAAGAAAGGTTAAAATTGACCCATAAAGAGAGAAGCTAGAGGGTTAAGATCTTCCACAAAAATGATCCTTATAAAATTCCACAATATAACTCCGCCAATAAGAATTCTCTCGGATATTAATTTACAAATAATCGACCAACTGTAAAAGTTTATTCTACTAAAATTATACATATACTCAAAATTATAGAGTTATTCTGTTCCAATCAAAAAGTTTTAATTTGTTGGACAGTGTAATTAATCTAATACAAATTTATTAAGGAATCTTTCCAAATCTCTGAACTGTGTCTCAAATACTATTATCTACATGGAAAATATTTCTTCATAAAATCACAAGTACTTAATGCTAGATTAATTAACAAATTAAAAGAATTTAGTAGATGTGGTTCCAAAATCCTGTTATCAACCTTCCAATTTTTTTTTTTTTTTAACTTATGACAAAACAACAATTTTCCTGCTTATATTAGGTCTAAAAGAAAAAAACTGAAAACCGAAGAATAGTTGTCGGTTTTCATGAAAAATCACTGTTTCGGTTAAAACCGAATACGAAACTCTAAAATATAATATCTATGTGTGTGTGTATCTGTGTTTATTGGAAAAAATTGCCTCATTGTAATGAAAGCATGTAATTGGCTTTTTCTACACTACAAGTACTAATACAAACAGTTTTGTGTACAATTTTCCAATCTATAGAAATTACAACAACACACTAAATATCTACAAGAAAATGAAAATAACAACAATATTAGGAAAATAGAAATAGAAGTGGCAACATTTGTTCTCTTTCGTTATTCTAACAAGTGCATAAATTAAAAAAAAAAAACAACAACAGCAACAATCTAACATAGAAGATATCTGTGAAACAAATTGTATTTTAGTTAAAGAAAATAATGCTCAGAATATTTAAATTTCGAATTTTAATTAAAAAAAAAAAAAACCTATTTTAAATAAGTTCTTAGTTTTGTTTACTATAGAGGATGTTATTTAAAAGTCTAAGTTTTTTTGTTGAACTTTTACAAGTATATTTAATGTTGCATTCAAAAGTGAGATGAGTTAGATATCAGATAGTTTGTTGATCAGATGCTGCATAACCCTAAGTTGAATTAAATTTCCAGAAAGGGCAACAACAGCCGCCATTTCAGAACGTTATTTCAGAAAACAAATTGCGAGGTAAATGAACAACAGAATATATCGCTGATACAAGTCAATCTATTGATAATTTTAATCAAACATCCATCCTAAATCAAACTGATGTTTAATCATCATCAATAATCTGCTTGCTATTTATTGGTACTTGTTACATCTGTTTAATCAGTGCATACTGATAAAAATGCCTTCAATATGAATAACCTTGTAAATAAGCGTTTAATCGCGAAAAGGAGTTCAATCTGTGATCACTCATATTTCCATTCACAAATCGAGTTTTCATATTAAAAACATGAAAAATGTAAATTCCTTAATAACTTTGTAAATTAGCGTTTAATGGAGAAAAGAAGATCGATCTGTGATCGCTCATATTTCTGATCAAAAATCCATGTTCATAGAAAAAAACATAAAAACCTAAAATTTTTAATAACTATGTAAACAAGCTGTCAATCGAGAAAAGGTGATCGATCTGTGATCACTCATATCACTGACCAAAAATCGAATTTTCATATAAAAAACTCAAAAATCTAAATTTCTTAATAAATTTGTAAACAAGCGTTTAATTGAGAAAATGAGATCGATTACACATATTTCGTAACAAAAAATCGCTTTTGAAAGAGTATGATTTAAATCATGATTTTTGTACTATTGAGTTATTATTTCCTTCCAAAATACAGCACAGATGACAAATATAAAGTAATTAAAAATAATTTAGTCAACAAATGTGATAAAAATTGATGGAGTTGTATCTAATTGGAACAAAACACAACACGAAAGTAATAATTTCATTTCACAACCTTTTGTTTTTTGGTTTCAAAACTATTTGTTATTGATCGGTTATCATCACATATGTACCTGACAAGCTTTATCTGGAACACATATCACAGAATGCTCCAGATCCTACGCAACAGTTCTATTAGTGTATAGCTTCACACCCATTTCACAAATTAACAATCGAAGATCTCATATTCGATTGCAGCATAGTCCCCCTTATTATGAGTATCGGAGTCGAAGACATTGTCACAGTCGTTTTTATTTGGTGTCATGTACAATTTTCGACAATAATATAAAATAGAATTACGTCGACTGGTAACAAGGTTGAATAGCTAGATATTACGCAATGTCTGACAGATAAAGTTCACAGTCCCGTAACACTTGTACTCAGAAGCGTTCTATCTAGATCATTATATTAAAGAGAACACACGCCTGTGTCACAATCACATCCTCTGGATAAGCAAGAATTTTAATTATCTTATTGTCCAATTCGTCGTTCTATGTCCAACTAGTGATTTCAACATGGCTACTTTCTAGGTCCTGATGTATGTCTCACCATGCTAGATCCTCTCGAGCCCTTAGTTACGATGTTAAAGTAGGAACTTTTATAGAACGGACTATATCTAGGAAAGCTGTCATTGTGTATTGTTTAAATTCATGTGATCTCTCAATGGTTTTTACAACCTCATGCAGAGCATTATCTGTTGATCGATCCGTTAGGTAGTCATGTTGACAGTTCGATAATTGGAAGCTTTCGAATTATGTGTAAGATAATGAGTCTTTACAATGTTTTCATCATACATATATGTAGGGTATCAACCGTTGTCGACCCATACTGACAGAGGGCAACAACGAACGAGACTAATAGGGACAATGACAATGAAACAAGTAGAAGAGACGAACAACACGGACAAGTGACAGTTTAGTTTTTAGTTTGACATTGAACACGTAAGATCACTTTTTGACTGAATTAAACAAATGAATATAATATTAATAAAATAGTTTATAAGTTAAATGTAACAAAAGTGAGTTTTATTTCAAATGAAGAGTGAGAAATCCTACATATTTGAAATGCTTAATGGGTGGAAGCATTTCTTGGGATTAAGGTTAACCTTTACCCAAAGGTAGAATTATTCTAAAATCAGGGTTAAAAAAACGTTTGTCCCAGATTAGCGAAACTTATTGTGATGTGCTGTGCAATCAAATGGTTTAAGACAAGCAGTCTTAAATCCTGTAACTTAACGTATCCGCTTCCTTTATTTTCTTAAATTCTTTCTGAATACAATAACATACATATTTTTTAATAATGATACAATTATATACATACATATTTATTTTTATACATTTCACGCGAAATTGTGTTTTCATTAAAATTTACAACTGTCATGGAGACAAGGAGGCACATTTGAATACGATTCTAAGAAATTGCACTAGAGAAATTTTAGAATGAGCAAAGTGGAACGAATATTATCTATAAGTTTGTAAGATAAGTGTGACTTTTTCAATGGTTGCCTGGTTTGGGTAAAGACTTTTATGAAAGAAATGAAAGTGTGCAAATCATACAAAACGAAGCCATTCATGCATACAATCATTTATTTTTTTATTTTTATTTTTTGTCATTTATTATGATTATATTTACATATATTCCCATACAATAGTCGTATTTCTAACTTGAATGTATATGTATATTAACTGGCAAAGCAAGCTATGAAATCGGTAGTTTTTTTTAGTGATTTAAAAAAAAATGCCATTTCTTTTTCTTAGAAAATAAAACATTTCCATTGTTGCGTGACATGTGGCATCAACGACTCACAACATTCTAATATTTTTTAGCAGAGAGTATGAGATTATGATTCCATAAAAATTGTGGGGATTTTAACTGCGTATGTCTGTATTTTGTTCAATTGTATGAGTATGTTTGATTGTGCTACTTAATTTTTGTCAAGACACGTACTTTTATTACTTTTATGGCAGTGATGTGGTGCATGCAACCAAACCTACCAACTACAGTCATTTATGCAGAGATGTTGCTTAAAATTACTTTTATTACTGCCAACAAATTGTACATACGTATGTATGTGACACATGTGAATTGGTCTGTTTCTTTTGCTCAGTTTTGGATTTCACACATTTTATTGAATTTAATAGTTTTTCTTTAAACACAAGTTTGCGGCATTCATTTGAAATTTAATAAAATTCTTGAAACTCATATCAGCAACTCCATCTAGATTTTAAACATTTTCAGTCATAATTATATCTGCGAAAAATTCAAAAAAGCCACCAAAACAAAGTTTGAAATATATTACAAAACTTTTATTTTTTGTTAAATTAACCAAACGTATTGTCCGTGCATTTATGTATTTTAAAATTCTAATTCTCCACATTTTTTATTTTTGGGTAGCCATTGGACGCCAAAAACTAAAAAAAAAGAATAATAATTTAAACACCATATTGCGTTTTATGGAGTCATCATCATCACATCATCTGCCACTGCTCTAGTCCACACATATTTGCTCAATTTGTGTGCATTCTAAGTACTTATGATGGTGGAAAAATACAAAAAAAAACCAGCTTCATGCACACCCACTTTGAATCATACATAAAAGCTCTTAAAGCATGGACACCATAGAGAAAAATTTTGGAAAAACAATGCCTCTACACGTAAAGAAAGAATATAGTTGTGGTGACCATAATAGAATGGCGTCATATTATTAATTGGATTTGAATAGTAGCACAATCAAGATATTATTGTGTCCAACCATATTGTGATTCAACCTCAACCATAATATGGTTATGTAAAAATATGTTTGCTGATATGATCACATTATGCTTAAAATCAACCATATTATGTATATTTTATTATTTATTTTTTTATACAACACCAAAAAAAATTACGAGGTCTGACCAATAAATGTTGATAGAGGAGACAAAAAAAAAGACACGTGTATCGGCGTTTTGAAAGTTTACATCTGAATTTCATTTGAGGGCGGGTTAAAGTTTCCCAACTCTGGCACATTCTTACTGTTAATCTTCATAAGAAACCACATGATCCTTACATTTTAGGTATAAAATGTGTTCCGCAAAGTTATGTAAAATATTAAGGAGAATATTTTTGTAGAATATGTTAACCCTCTAAATCCTCAAGGCAGGGGTCCTTTTTGTCCTTCTTTTAAATAATAGCAACAAACTCCATTAAAACAGGGATTTAAAGGGTTAAAATGTTCCGCAAAAATATTGTCCGTGAAATTTTACTATCAGTCCGTCCCTGAATACAGCAAAACGGAAAACTCAACCAGAAAGTCAGAAATAAGACACAATAAAAGAGAGCTTAGAGTTAATTTCGCATTTATTAAGAATTTTATTTTAACACATTTTATACCTAAAATGTAAGGATCATGTGGTTTCTTATGAAGATTAACAGTAAGAATGTGCCAGAGTTGGGAAACTTTAACCCGCCCTCAGATGAAATTCAGATGTAAACTTTCAAAACTCCGATACACGTGTCTTTTTTTTGTCTCCTCTATTAAAATTTATTGGTCTGACCTTGTAATTTTGGAAAAAAAAATTTATGTTATTGTATAGTGTTATCGATATTTAAAATAAAAACAAGTACATATATTCGGCAGTACCCACTTTGAATTGGCCTTCTATGGTGACTTGAATCCGAACTGAGGGGGACTTTATATGGAGGCTAGAGAAAAATGTTGGCAGATTTTCGCCATTACAATTAGAGTTTTTCCGCAAAATCCCGGGAAATTGTTGGAGAATTCCCAGGAATTATTTTCCTTAGTTTTATAAGAACATGACTTTCTCTAAAAGATGCTTAAAGCTCCAAAACAAATGCAGACGATTCATACAATAACAACGATTTAACTCAAATAGACTAATAACAAGTTCCTTATTCAAATTATTCCAGAAACCGCTGAATGTTCATGGCTGTTGCAAAATTCTATTGCGATCGAAAGAGGAATTATTTTAGTATTTTGCTTTTTCACAAAGAGTAAAAGGAAAATTTTTTAAATTAAACCACCTTCCGTTGAATTGAATTTTGTTGAATATTATTGGGTTTTCTTCAAGTTTTAATTAACATCTTTTATTATTTTTTTGATTTAATCAGCAAAGCATTGCCAATTCAAAATTAAAAAAAAAAAAATATTTATTTTTTGCGAATTAACATAATTATGGTAGAACAAAATAGAATGGAAATTGAAGACATTCTGATACAAATGACAAATGGTGACAGGTTTGTATATAAACAAAATTAGAAATCGAGCCAGTTTATGTCTTAATATTAAATTTTTATTGGATTTTTTTATTTGTATCCAATTACATTTTAAAACCAAAAACTTTTTTTTAGCTTTTTAACGAAGTCTACATTCTTAAAATTTAATAATTTGTTTCAGGCGGGAATTCCCGGGATCACGGGAAATTTCAGAATTAATTCCGATTTCCCGGAAAATGAGAAATTGCGGGAAAAGAAAAACTCTATTTACAATATAACATCGTACGACACTCAATATTAGACACGAACCGGATGATATACGTCTGAAACAATAAATTAAATGAAGAAAAACTGCGTTTTCAGTTTTTTATTTCGTGATCCTCTTTCCTTTTAAAAGGACTTACAATTTTCAGAGGAGTACATTTTTAAAAAAATGTTTTAAAATACTTCTGATCATCCTACTATGTCAAATTTGGTGTCAAATAATCAAGAAGAGTTGTAAAATATTTCGTATTATTTTTACTTTAACCTGTAAGGATCAAAAGATGTCAAAAATTTCTTTTCAAATTTTTATCCTTGAATATCCTTTAAGATATGCAATAATTTTTTTTTTTTTAAATAGTGAGTTAAAGATCCAAATATTTAATACCACATTCCAAAATTTCATCCTTCTATCTTAACTACTTAAGTGTTAAAACATATTTTAAATTTGAATTATTTGATTTTTTATATTTTATTTCAATATTTCATTCGAAAAAAATATAACAAAATCCGTTGTGAAAAGCAACGAAGAAGACTTTTTAATAAACAAGTAAAATGGTATAGGCAAGCCCGACCTTATGATACCCTACACCGGGTATATGATTATAAAGAGTTTTCTTTTGATATGAAACTTATTTGTGTTGAATCTTATTTGAATACACATATTTTCGGTAGTGGGCCTTATATGGGAGCTATGACTAATTATGGACCAATCGTCACAAAATTTGGTGGGATGAATTGCGAATATATGAAACATATTTGTGTTGAATTTTGTTTGGATACTGACATATTTCAGAGATTTATGTATATTAATGACATTTTCGAGAATGTTGATGGGAGCTATGGAATATTGTTGACCGATCGTCACGTAATTTGATCGTGAGAGCTCGGCTTACATAAAACTTAATTGTGCTGAATTTGGTTTGAATATGTTTATAATTTAGATATTTATGAGAGCTTAACTATTTTCAAATAGGCCAATTGTATGGGGCTAGGATAAATAAAGGGCTGATTCTAACCAAATTCAATAGCCTTTGTCCTTGGGGCAATATAAAGGTTTGTGCCAAATTTTCTCGAATTATCTTTAAACCTGCGACCTGTAGTTTGATTACAAGGTTTACATGGATGGACGGACGGACGGACATCGCTTAGTCGACTCAGAAAGTGATCCTGATCAGATTGGTATACTTTAAGGTGGGTGTTGGGACAATATTTTTGTATGTTGCAAACAGCAGCCCTAACCCATTATACCTCCCCCACTATGGTGGTGTAGTTTATAAATATGCACTTTTCTTAATAAAACTTTTTTGTATACTAATAAATTTTTTTTTTATATTTTAATTTGAACTTTATATAATATATAAAGGATGAAATTTTGACATTTAGTATAGAATATTTGGGTCTTTCACGCACGTATATCATCCGGTTCGTGTCTAACGATTTTTTTCTCTATTTGTCGGATGGTGTAATTTTAGAGTAATTAAAACTAAATTGCCGCATAATCTACATATTATTTCAAACAGTATTCCGGGGGGACATTTGTATGAGGGCTACGTGAAATTATAGACCGATATTGCCCATTTTCAATACCAAACAAACCTTATTAACAGAGAGTATCTGGGGAGTGGGAAATTTTAACCAGCTACCTCCTTGCGTTTGGGCCCTATTGACAGACAGACGACCAATATTTCAATATGTTACAAACGGAATGACAAAACCAATATGACCATCTTTTTTGATGGTGGGTATAAAAAAATATTAAATTTTTTAAGAAAAAAAAATCCAATTAAAATAATGTTTTTGTATTTCATTTACCCATAGATGTTTATATATAAAATATAAACATTTTCTGACATCCAGAACCCATATAATTTGATACCAAAAAAAAATCATTTAATTTCAAATCCCAAATTTTACATTTTCAAAATTTTTTTTAAACGAAATTTCAACAAATTAAAAAAAAAATTTCGATTCTAATAAACACTAAATGATGATTAGTGTATTTTATCCTTATTTAGCTTTTATTAGAATTATTTTACTGAAATTTTTTGATCAAAATTTGTATTAATTTAATTTTTTTAAAAATATACCTATTTTGGGTCTTAGTCCAATTTGCCTCTGGCTAAATTTTCTTAAATTCTATAAAATTTAAAGATACTTATAATAAATAATTTTTTTAACAAAAATTATAATGTTCAAATGGAACAAAATGAAACTAATAAGCAACTTTTAATATTAATATCACTCATACGCTATTCTGCTCTGTCTATTAAATAGTGTGAAAAAAAAAACTTTTTCTTTCAGAACAAAAAATAAATGCAAAACTAATGCATGAGTAACTTCACATACAAACACACACCCTCAAACATATTAAAAAACCATAAATATTATATTTTAAACCAAAAAAAAACCTCATTTATAAATATTTTAATATAAAAGAAAATAAAAAACGGGAAACTATATATAAATTAAAAATTATTACATTTTTTTTCCAAGCAAAAGAGAAAAATGAAAAAAAGCTAGTATTCTAAGATTTTTTCGTGCACTGTTAACAATTTAAAACAAAAATGTAACGCATTTTTAACATACATATGGTTGTAGTTTTTTACACACAATCACACTTAAATATTGAAATAAATGTGAGTGTAAGTGCACATATTGGTTACTTTGTGCTAGACCGTCATAACTAAAAAAGTACAGTTTTTTTTTTTTGGTTGAAATACACCTATGACGGATGAATAATTTAAACAAAAACACTGTAACTCCGAAAATATCGAAACATTAGCAAAAATATTGTATTACAAAAGGGCAACAAAATCGACAAAATTTTGGAAGCTTTTTAAACCACTATACAATTTTGATGTATTGTGGTTCCAGTAGTACAAATATGGTCCAAATTTTAAATTCTATTTTTAAAAATTTTTTTTTTTAAATTGTGAATTTTTTTAGACTTTTCTTTACATAATTTATGATAACTCCAAAGGGTTAGTCCGATATTATTAAAATAAACTTACAAAAGATTAAATTTACATAACCGTTCATATGTTGTGTTTTAACCGGCTCAGTAGCTTCGGAGTTATATTAACAAATTGAAGAAAAAAATATATATTGTTACGTTTTAACCTTTTCAAAACGTTGGTTTATTTCCTTTAAATAAACCGGATACTTCTGATTGCAAATAAAAGCCGTTTAGTAGTTTAAAAATTGTAACAACTCTTTATTTATTTAAAATGTACAATAACCGCAGAATTGAATAGTCACTCAATATTTCTTTATACACGTTTATAAATTCGCAGAAATACAGGCACACTTTAAGGCACTCGAATTCACTTGAAAAACACAGCACTCAGTTGATGTTTGTTCGAAAAGCATCTCTGATAAACTCACTCACTACTGCAACCTCTGCCACTATTTATAACACTGCCATCTGCACTCTAGATTTCTCTTTAACTGTCTAGAGGTTTCTAATACATACGCCATCTGTGGTGTACTTTCTACAATGTTCTTTAACTGAATATTCGAATTGGAATATACGGTCGCAGCAAAGAGCGTTGCCAACTTACGATCAATGGTCAACTGAAAGCTTTTATTCAATGTTAATAATGCTATTTGAAAGCATTCTGCTACTTTTAAATCAGCCGTTAAAATCGTTACATTTGAATTCAATTACAATTTCGTAACAATATGTTTTTTTGAGTGAAAATAGCAAATTTTTGCGTTTTAAAAAAAGGTCTATTGCTTTATCGCAAACCCACATATAATACCAACAAAATGAGATGTCGAAGATAAAAATCGATTGATTCTTTTCGAATTTATTCACAATTAAGTGAATTCGCTAATTTTCACAAAATTTAACTTTTTTGTTTGATATACATAAAATTGAGTAGTTAATGTTCTTTTTTCGATTGATTGAATTTTGAAAACATTTTTCCCGTGCTGTGTACAAATTTTAACAGATATATTGCGTTTCGAAGTTAAAAAAAACATATTGAAGAAAAAAATATATTTTTTATGTGAAAATAAAATTTTTTTTTATTTTAAAAAATATTTTTCATAAAAAAATGTTTTATGAAAAATCGAAAACGGCAGAAATTGTTTAGATTTATTGCTTTATCGCAAAAGCCACATGTTATAGAAACAAAATGAGATATCGATCACAAAAATCGATGGATTATTATCGAATTTATTAACAATTAAGTGAATTCATTCTTTTTCATTTTCCCATTAAGCACTAAAGAAATGTAAATTCAAGCACTTGAAAATATTGCTAGAATTTTACTTGATTTAAAATGGTATTACTTTTTAAACTTAAAAAATATATAAAAATTTAAAATATTTTTTTTACAAAAAATATTTGAGTTGAATTTAAATTACCTTTTTACTGGGGAATACTATTGATATAAAGTGAAATACACTCAGGTCTCGTTTTATGCGATAGATGCGTTCCAAAAAAAAATCGCATAAATTGAATTCGCATAAAACGATACTCTAGCTTCATATAAAAATTAATGATTCGTTCCAAAATTCTGAAAAACCGCATAAATTCAGATTTTAATTAAAAAATCAGAACAAAATCGCATAAAAAAATCAACAAAAATATACATATTTATTTAATTTACTTAAACAATAAAAACCAAATACGTTAAAAAAATAAACAAAAATATAGAAAAATATATAATTTGTCATTAAAAATTGCGATTTTGAATTTTTAAGTTGCTTATGCAACTCTTGATATCCGGAAAACAGATCAAACTTGGTTTAATTTAAAAATGGTAAAAAAAGCTCTAAAAACATCTAAAATTTCAAAATCTTTTAAAATTCTAAAAAAAAAAATTAATTTAAAAACCGCATAAAATTGAATCCGCATAAAACGAGACCTGAGGCTTGAATTCAACTTACTTTCAACTTGAATTCCAGCAAAAATGCTTATTGGGTTAGCTTTAGAATTGTTGTTAGTTGTCAAAAATGTTTATTATTATTATTAAAAGCTTCAAGGTAAACTTGAGAGGGGTTTCGAAACAAGTTTAAAGAATATGGAAATAAAATTCCTCTGATTTTTTTACTACTCATATTAAAAAATTAAAAATTTTGAGTTGCTACGGTCTTGCACTAACTGTGCATTATATTCATAAATATAAATTATCTTTATTTCTTCATTGTACAATACTTACATATACATTTCCTTTTTAGTTGTCTTCCTTTTCTATTTCTTAAATAGTAAGTGTTTTTTTCCTCCATATTTTCAGAATATTTTACCCGTGTGTTGAATATTAATAACTTTTGTTTAGTCATACGTGTTAATATGACTTTATGACTGACTCTCTTTTGCTTTTTCATTTTTATATTAATTTTTTCTGTGTCTTGTCGTTTTTTCTCAAAGTTGTGCCACTATCTCAAACATCATATGCATGGCATTACGGCGGCCCTTGTATTAAAGTTTTTTTCAAGGTCTTGTTCTCCGTCATCTAAAAACCAAATACTTCAAATTGGAGCAAATTCAAATTACGTTTAAAGGTGGCACATTTAGCTTGAAGTTTCGATTTTTGGGTCAAATTAGCAATATTTTCAAAAATACTTAGAATTCATTATATTATGTATACCTCAAATACCAACAACTTTTTTTCAACGAAATCGAAAAAGTTCAATATAAAGGCCACCCTAATATTTATGAATATCTCAATGTATGTTTCTACATCTGCATGATATGCAACAACAATTTGTTTTATTATCACTTTCATACAGTTACTTACTTCCCAGCAGTTAAGCAAGTAGTCAATGTATCCCTTAAAGACAGTAATTGTCACAAATGTCTTATCACTTGGCTAACTCCAATTTATATATTTTGGTCATTTGACACGTGTGTGCACTTTGTAGTGCAGAGAGAAGACAATTGGTTACTTTATACATCCCAAGTAATCTAGCGTGAAGACAATTGACACTTAAGTGTCTCTAAGTAATCTGGAGTGTAGTCACTTTAAACATTTTGTGAGTAATTCGTACAAACTGGTTTTATACAAATTGTGTTGATATAATTCTCATACAGTTTATTTTTATTTTTGCTTAAGTATCTGGTATCCCATGTAACATAGCATGAAGTCAATAGTCACTTTAGTGTCTCTTAGTAACCTATGGAGAAGTCACTTCATACTTTTTTTTGTACTGCACTTTATTTTACCCACTAGAAGCGTTGACTACTTTCGATCAGCTATCAGATAGTCACATTGTATCAAAAGAGTCAATTGAACCCCTGCTTAGGACATGTACGTGTTAAAATAACTAGCCAAGTAGCTGATCAGGTAACCAGTTACAAAGCTAGTAAGGTAACTGACGATATGTAACCAGTATGTGAATCTAATGCGTTGCCTACTTTGGACCAGCTATTAGACAGTCTCATTGTTATCAAAAAGAGACAATTGACCCCCTGCCTAGGACATGCCTGTGTTAAAATGACTAGTCACGTGGCTATCGAAGTAACTAGCTCCCACCCTAAAGGATGGGTAAAATCACTAGTTCGGTACTGTCTCCTCGAACTGCTGGGTTGTTTATGTAATGTACATATGTATATTTCTTTATTTTTCCTAAACCCAACCAACATACATAATTACACAATTCACATCATGTCATATTGTCATAATGTCCTAATATTTCACAATGGTTTGAAAATGTTGTTATTGCCTTTCAAGCTAAAAAAAAATGTCCTAAAATTATACTACTCTGTATGCTATGTTTATTGTGTTATCGTAACCAACCAACAGAGACCTGAGCCGAACGCCTAAGAGTCGGTTAAGCCGAGCTGCCGAGTCCTGAAATATTATGACAATATGACATACGTAAGAGACCTTATGAATTGACCAAATGTTAATGTTTTATTAATATGAAATCATTCTAAAATTTGATTTGAATTCAAATGTAAATGTAAGCTATTGCCGAATCATAGTCAATCATTTAATTGTGGCAAACTGGGTTTCATATCTAATAGTTGTCCATTTGACATCAAACATTTAACATTTGCTTGCATTAGTAGTCACATTCAATACTTTTATTTTATCAAAATTATTATTTCATTATTTTCTATTCTACAAAATTTCCAATTGTATTTCAAAAGTTTCTAATTATATTTCAGAAAATTCCAATTAAATTTCTGAAATTTCCAATTCAATTTCAGAATATTCCAATTGTATTTCAGAAGATTCTAATTGTATTTCAGAGATTTCTAATTGTATTTCAGAAACTTCCATTTGTATTTCAGAAATTTCCAATTTTATTTCAGAATTTTGCAAATGTATTTCAGAATTTTCTTATTGTATTTCAGAAATTTCCATTTGTATTTCAGAAAATTCTAATAGCAATACCAATTGAAATTTCTGAAATACAAATAGAAATTTTGAAATACAATTAGAAACTTTTCAAGTAAAAATTAAAAATTCTGAAATACAAATGGAAATTTCTGAAATACAATTAGACATTTCTGAAATATAAAAGGAAAACTCTGAAATATAATTGGACTATTCCGAAATTTAAATAGAAAATTCTGAAATATAATTGGAATATTCTGAAATATAATATGAAATTTCTGAAATTCAACTGGAAATTTCTGAAATACAATTAGAATCTTCTGAAATACAATTGGAAATGGTGTGATTTTGCAATTTAAGAAATATGGCTTTTTAAATTGAATTCTAATAAATGAAAGTTCTTTTTCTCAGTTATGTGTTAGTAAAATTTTAAATTTTTGACATAGAGAAATGCATATAGAATTGTCAAACACCTAAGTTTTTAAATCTGAAGCTAGCCGAAAAAATCACATCTTCTAAACTATTGGTAAAATCCATAATAAAATAACATTTATTGCCAGTTTCACCAAATTTGTTGTATTCAATATAGAATACGAAAGAAAATGTTCGTTCGCATTTAGTGAAACAGGAAATTAATTATGTATTTTTGATACAGATTGGAGCGTTATTCTTGAAAAAAGCATAGTTCGAATAGCAATTTTATGAAATCAAGGAACAAATAATTTAAAATATTAAAGAATAGAATAGATAAACAGATTGTTTAAATTTTAAATAAAATTATGTAAAGAAATACACAGAAAAAAAAAATTCATAATTGGAATGAATTTTGTAATAAATATTATTAATCGAACTTGACTTTTTTTTCCCAAACTTATTTCATTCAAAATAAGAACATGTTCATAAATATTATAAAATTTTACATGACGGAAATTTTTGCTTTTTTTACTTAATTTTTTTAATAAATTGCATTATAATTGTATTATATAATGAATTAGTGCAAGAATATTTGCATAATAGCCATATATTGGCCAATATTTTAAGATAAAAAGGAGAATATCTGAAACTTAAAAATTATCATTAAACATAATAAAACATTCATAAATATAAAATCATTTCATCCTCTTAAATCAATTTAATTATTTTCGCGCTTTTTATATAATTTTGTAGCTGAAAATCATAAAAAAACTAAAACTTTTCCATGAAAAATTTCAAACATTTTTGAACAACATAAAAATAAAAATGAAATTGAAATTATATTTTTCAAGCCTTCTAGATTTTATTTCAAAACATAAAATATTAAAAAAATCATACTATTTAAGAAATTATTTATAAATGTTATATCATAATATTTATGTTGAAACTTTTTTCTGTGCATGTATGTATATTGTTTCCTTTAATTATCTTGTTGTTCGCTCACAACGATTAAACGCATATCGCGCCAATAATTGTAAAGTCTGATGAGTTGAGGTATTTCTATCGGACCAAATATTAGATTATTGAAAGACGACAACGATCAATAAAGGTTTTTGTTACATTGACACCTTACTTATGACTATATCTGATCTATTGATAGTTACGTGTCCCCGTACGTAACATAGAGTCTTCGAAGAAAACCGCAATAATTATAAACAAAAAAATATTTATTAATTCGCGAATTAATTCTTTTCACACAAAAAAAAATTAATTGTATGAAATAAAGGTTAAAAGCTTGCTGTCTTTTAACCTTTATTTCATTACTCTTGTTTTGTACATCACCTAAAGACAAAAAATACTTAGATTTGAAATTCCCCATGTTATACTGGAATTGTCAGGTAGCGGCAGAATAAGAATTGAATTATTAAGTATCGGCGAAAATCCTATCAAAATTGAAAAATTTTGTTTATTTGCTAGGAAAAATCTTGAATTTGATTGATTTCAACTCATTTTTAACTTCATTCATTTTTAATTGCAATTCATTGTTCTAATTCATTTGAATGAATTCAAAATCTATTGAATTCAAATGAATTAGAAATGAATTACAATTCACTTTAGCAAATTCATTTGAATTGGAAGCGAATTGCAATTCATTTTACAGATTCATTTGAATTAAAACGAATTGCAACTAATTTTTACAAATTCATTTGAATTGGAAATTTAACGAAATTTATTTCTGCATAATACGCTTGAATTGATTCAAATTTCATTCAATTCTTTTTTGTTGTTAAAAGATTTAATTCAAAATTTAACTAATTCGTTACGAATTGAAATCAAAAAATAATGATTCATATACAGTTCTGTATAGAATACAATCAGCGTAAAACCCTGATTATTCGAATGACAAACCAATTATTTAACTTTCACAAGATGCACAATTTATTATTATATACAAGTCTCAGTAAAAATTTTACGATCAAACCGTACAAATAAAACAAAAGCGGTTTCAATATTGTTTCTGTATTTATTAGATGATATTTGAATTTAAATTTTCTTTAATTTCTATTAGATTTATTACTAACAATAAGATAGATGTTTGTCTTGTTCTTAAAACTAAACAAAAAATCGGAAATATTTAAACATCAGAAAAAGGAACTAATGGGCATAAAAATATTTATTTTATAGATTTAACTAATTTATATAGACTAATAATATTTATAATATTGTATGTATTCTAAAAGATAAGTATTGTAACTAATACTAAGATAGTTTTAACTTAATTTCTAATAAACTAAACTATGAAACTATGTCTTTTAACATTTTATTTACTAAATATATAATTAATTAATTAATATTTATGTATTTAGAAATAGAAAAGCTATTGTTTCTTTTTTTAAAAAAAAAATAAATAGGCAAGATGAACAGAGATAGTTTTTTAAACTAAAAAAGGAATTTCAACTAATATGTTAAACAAAAATAAATTAAATATTTGACTAAATTAATTAGAAAATAAATAACAAACGTACAAAGTATTTGTGTGACTGACTAGTTTTAAGAGGCACTATAAATTTAAAGTGTTTATTTGTTTATTTTATTATTTAAGGCAAGCTTTGCTTATGAAACTCACAATATTTCTTTTTGTTGAATCGTAGATCAATTTGACAGGTTTATTTAATTTAATTCATTTAATATTTGCATGCAAGTGTTTGTATATAAGTATTTATATATCATTTGAAAGCTTTTTAAGGAGTTTTGTAAAAAACAAAAACACATATAAAATTAAAATTAATATACTTATTTATACACATCAAATAAATGTAATTAATTGATAAATATTGCAAAATAATAAAATCGTTTGGTTTATTTTACATTATTTTTTTTAAATAAATAGTTATAATTAAATTTAAATATTTAGCTTTTTTGTCAGACTTTCAAATGATATCACTTTAGATATAGTTTTCTGTTTTAATTTATGTTTAATATATAGTACAACAATAATTATAATGTTAATAAGTTGTAATTTAAATAAATATTTATAATATTATTAATTAATGGGTGGGTTTCTATGCAAACAAATCTTTATGACAGCGTATAGTATATGAAATTTGATTTCATACTCGAGATTGATTTGGCAGTATACACTACACAACCTAGATGAATTTATCATATGTAACAACCCCTGTAATTATAATTATTGCTAAATTAAAGAGCCCTTTTTCTTAAAAAAAAAAAAATAAACAAAAAGATTTTCATGAGATTTTATTTCTAAGGTTCACTGCCTATTTTGTAAAATGAACAAAATAAATGGATTTTAGGGTATCCAAATTATTCGATTTTCCTTTTGTTCGAATTAGAGATTTTAACTTGTTCAAATAATTCGATTACATGCTTAAAATTAATCCAGTGCCTTAAGAACATTGAATTTAACTGAAATTTCAGAAATTTCCAATTGAATTTCAGAATATTCCAATTATATTTCAGAAGTTTCAATTTACATTTCACAAATTTCTAATTGTATTTGAGAAATTTCCATTTGTATTTCATACTTTTTAATTTATACTTAAAAAGATTAGAATTTTCCGAAATACAAATGGAATTTTCTGAAATACAAATAGAAATTTCTGAAAAACAATTAGAAAATTCTGAAATACATTTGGTAAATTCTGAAATACAAAAGGAAGTTTCTCAAATACAATTAAAAATTTCTGAAATATAAATGGAAAGTTCTGAAATATAATTAAAATATTTTGAAATTCAATTAGAAAATTCTGAAAAATAATTGGAAATTTCTGAAATTCAATTGGAATTTTCTGAAATTTATTTTAATAGAATGGAAACGTGTACGTAATTGTCGTTCTAATGAGACATAAAAGACAGAAATTGGTCAAAAAATGTTAAAGTTATTTAAAATTCCCCAGACCATTAACGTGTCTCAGGCCACTAGAACAAAATTAACATCATTTCATTTTACTTAAAATATAACCATATTTATTTGTATTAATTTAATAATTTTTGGCTTCGTAGGATAACATTAACATATTCGAAGGTTTGACAAAAAAAAAAATTTAACGGCAGTTTCAAACTCCATTTTCACTTTTTTAAAAATTTTGTTAAACAAATTTCAGAGAATATAATAGGGAATAAAAATATGAAAATATCTTTTATAGTTTTTCAGTACCTGTGATTTAAATTTTGTAATTTTCGGAGAAACAAATTATTTGGCCAATAAGCTCTATTTCCTTACTGTTATGAATTTTAAGTAGATCCTATTCAGAATATTATAGTCCTCCGATAATTGTAAATATACTCTGAGTTTTACTAAAATTGGAAAACGTTAAACCTTAAATCGTGAAGGTCAAATTGTTCAATTTTTGGAATTTCTAATTTTAAGATAGCGAAATGTTATTTATTTTTGAGCCGATTTTAATGAAACTGAAGATAAATATAACATGAAGTCTAGTATTTATAATAACAGCACAAAAATGGAAATTAACCCTTAATGGTACTTGGGGTTAATATGACACTCAATATTTAATATCACAAAAAATACAGTCAATATGAATATTGCTAATTTGAATGTTTTTTATAATTAAATAAACTGAATCATTCAAGTTATTTTTTAAACTTAATAAATCAAAAGTACACTAAACGGTTAAAATCAATTTTATTCTTCAAAAATGCCCAATAAAATATTAACCCTTCGTTAGTCGCCACTGATCTGGATGATATGATGATGACATTTTTTTATTGTAAATATTTTTAGACACCCTAAGTTTTAAGCTATTTTTTGATTAAAATATATTTTTACTGCAATTTTGTTTTTATGTTTTCGAAATAAAAAGTGAAGATATTATTTTCTAACGCTGCTTTCTTTTATTGATATCAATTTGATACATTGCGACTAGTCTCGACTCGATTTCGTTTATTAAGGGCCACCCTAATGATGCTGTTGGATTAAGCCGTATTCAATTAAACCATAGGATCAATTAAATATCGATACGAACATCGTTAAATGATATCATTGAGTGATTCTAAATCGAACGTTATAAACGGATTTTTGTTTTGTATTACTTGTGAACAAAGGCCAACAGTACCAAATGCCTGTAATATTTACTAACACAATTTTCGATAGATTTACAAAAACATTTAAATACAGTATTCACTAAACATTAAGTTCTCATTACATGAAAGATATTGAAAGCACAGTGAAAAGGTGCTTTTACTCGACTACGATATTTTAACTAAAGTCCTAAAGTCCTATGAATTATAAAAATTGGCTTAAGAAAAAACTAAATTACTAAAAATAATTACAACACCTATGAAACGAGTGTGCATTAAATATTGCTTTTCATCTTTTAAAACATGAATGCCTATCTTTACAGTATGATTTTGATCTCAACTACATATTTATACGCTTTAACGAAATTAAATAATTTCTAAAGAAATTTGCATAAAAACCCACACAAAATACCAAAATTAAAGCCTCTATTTGTTAAAATTACATTGCTAAATCCCAGCTACACGTCTACGGTAATGGGTTTTGAAAATTGTGCGTTAATTAAGAAAAATTATTGTATAGAACAAACGGCCGAAGAGCCTGTATATTGATTATTTAATCTACGTTTCATACCCTCCAAATAAATATCACGACAAAAAAGTCCAGCTGCCAATGGAATGCTAAAGAAAGAACAAATTTTAAATTAAAACAAAAATAAAGTTTTCTTCCAAACGCAGACTTACGAATCTGTACCCGCTCTAATAATAGTCTTAAATAAAGCCCAAACCGGTTTATGGTCCGATGTGGTAATGGACGGCACCGAATCGTATAATAAGCACTGGACCAACGGTTGCGAGGGCGATGGCATGCCTGGTATTGTACTTTGGCGTCTCATCATTAAACCCTGAGCTTGACGATATTTATATAAAATGCGATCGGTATAAGCGGGAGCACGTTGTTTCGAAGAGGTATCAAAGTGCTGTGTACCAGGATCGTACTGTAAAAAGAAATTAAATTTTTTATTAAGAATTTTAAATTTAACTTAATAAAAGACAATACAAATACCTTATAGGTGGGAGGAAATGTTATATTAGCCTCCATAAACCCCCGAAATGCTGCACCATCTGCCAACACCGACGACAGCTGATCGGTATGCATATAGCCATGTGGTAAATGTGAGGGGAGTGGGAATTTGGTGTTCTCAATCCATTCCAAGAGTTTTTCTCTCGGCTCACTCAAACGAAAATTTAAATCTCCACACCAGAATACATTATCGAAATTCTGGGTGACATCCTTATTTTTATGTCTTAAATTAAGATTCTTTGGCAAGTCGAGAGCATGTATAATTCTCTTAACATCTGATACTCTTTCTTTGACTTTTTGCTGATGAGCTGTTAAATGCGAGGTGACAAAAAGCATTGAGGTGCCGAAGAGACAAAATGAAATGGCCACGGCTCCTTTTGTGCGAAACGCTGAACCAGTTCTCACCGACAAATTGGCATCTTCGGGAGCCGAACAGTACCATATCAAATCTCGCCTCATATACACAGCCAAATGCAGTGTACCCAATACTGTGGAGTGGAAGAGAACATGTGATGGTCCCAAGGTTTCTTGTATAGTAACTTCCCATTCAAAACGATCTGGACTGGATTCCTGAGTGCCAATGGCAACAATGTCGGGTACATGCTCAATATTTGCGGGCAGCACGAAATCGTTCATTTCCCTGTGTAGACGAGAAAATTGATAATTTTAAATTTTCAAGGCAACATAATTAATTTCAAATTATTTTTTGCTTACTTGGGCGGACTTTGGCCATTCATGTTCCAGGTACCCACAAATATAGTCACTTCCTTGTTGGGTATAACTTTGATCAATTCACTGGGGCCCAACAAGGAAGAAGAACCTAAACGTCCATCCAAATAACTCCTAAAATAAAAGAAATTGAAGATTAATTTGTGTTATTCATTTATTGTAACAATTAACTTATAACTCACCTCTCTCTTGCCTGATCCGTTGGTATTAAACTTAAAACTTGGGCTGCCATAAGAGCATGACGCGCTAAACCCGAACTAGAGCTCTGGCGTTGCATTTGTATATTTTCATGAGACATAAAGCGAATGGATTGCGAGTCTGGCTCATGAGCAACAGAGCCCGTTATCTCTGTCTGACTTGCAATGTTGGGAGAAGACATATGTTGGGGCGTAGTGGCCCTCTTGATATCTGACACAGCTCCTTCTTCTGCAGCAGGAAATTCAGCAGCAAATGGTGGCAATTCCTTGCCAGGAGGATATAGTTTAAGTCTTAGGCGAGAACGACAGGCTGAAATGGCTATGGGCCGTATGGGACCACTGCCTGAAGAGTTATTAGCACCATTAGGTGTATCACTTTGATTGCTTTTTAGCGAGGTATTGGAAGGTGAACCATAGGAGGAGTCAACATTTGGAAACATCATGGATTTCCCAGTTACCGGACTCTGTGGAGCACTGGCACACTCCGTCAGAGCAGCCGCCGGTACGGCCACAAAAGTTGGCTGCAGACAGGCCGTTGGATTAGAGATGGCTGAACCAATAGACAGCGAAGTATTATCCGGCGTAATCCAACTCAGCGACATGTTGTCTTTCTTAACGGTTTGATTTTGGCCATCTGGAATGGAGTTATAGCGTACTGTTACCGGTGGGGTAACAGGTTTCTTTTCCGCCTTACAACACAAACTGAACTGATGACTAAAACGATTATGGTTTGGAGAACGATTTTTGGGGGTCTTCCTCAGCATGACTTCAATTCCAGTGGCAATGCCGCCATCACTTTGCGAACCATCGGTACTATGACGATGTATGTGATTTTTATTTTTACCCACCTTCACTTTACGATGCAAATTTATAATGCCACTGCTCTGAGACTTCTCTATGAAGTGTGTCCCCCTTAGCATGTCATTTGGAGTGGCATTATTGGGTAATGTTTGACTTCTAGGATTTGGTCTGCTCACATGATTGTGATCATTCATTAGGGGTGATTTCTTATCCGGAGTGCATTTAGCAAAGGAGGTGTCATGATTTCCACTGTTCGGTTGATGACTGCTACTGTTGCCTACAGCGTGTTTTTCATTGTGCTCAACTTCTACGGCGGGATGAGGTTCAACTTTTGTCGAACGCTTTGTGAGCAGGCCTAATAACGCTGATCCCGGATATTTGTTGCTATGTCTTGGGCTGGAATTAGCACTGGTTATACGTTCCTCACTGGCACCACGTTGCATGTTGCGAGTTTATCTTTTTTTATGAATTGTGTTGTGTATATTAGAAATTTTTAAAACTTGAGCATAGTTTTAGACGAGTTTTGGAGTTGATATTGTGTCACCAGGAACATGGGTGCGTTTTGATTATTATTATTATTATTATTATTATTTGTGCAGTGTTTAGATATTTCTGAAAGAAGATTAAATTAATTAAAATATGTAGCCTCGTGATAAAAATAAAAATATATTTCAGAGGATTATAAAATGTCAACAGGAAAACGGATACTGGTAAATCGACACCCCCACCAATAAGGATCCAGAATATATCATCGGTGCACATAGTCCTATGTGCATGTTGACAAATTGTGAAATGTTTGCTCTATTTGTGTTCAGCGTACCCAATTTATATACAAACATTATGTTTTACGCGAGGAGCCCTTTTCGACAGTCGAGTATTGCTTAAGAATTTTTCAGAATGTTCTAATTCGGAAGTTTTGAAATACAACTAAAAAATTCTAAATCCTATTGGAAGATTCTTGTATACAATGGAAATGGTGCAGTTCGACATTACTTAAATCTTAATAAAGGTTGTCAAATGATTTGTATTTATAAGGTATTTATACATTACCTAATGATTTTCTTTTATTAGTTTATTTTTATTTCAATGCAATACACTGCTAAATATTTATTCACAAGAATTTAAATTTGATTTTTCTTATTCACTATTGCACGGGATCTCATCTAATTACTCTCAACATTTATCACATGTTTGTGAATAATATAGCATATATAAAATATTTACTAAGCGAATTGTGTATTGCATACTTTTAGGGCTGTACTGATTAAATGATATACATATATTCATATAAATATTGTTTTTTAATTTATAAAACCTTAACTTTTACCTTAATATGAATATGTATAAATTAGCACTTTATTTGCCAAATATTTTAATATTTCTTACAGACATCCACACAATTTGTTACTTGTATTACTTTTTTGTAGAATATACATATTTTTATATTATAATTGTAAATTTTATAATATTGTTTGTTATTGTATTTAACAATAAACACTTTTATGCAATTTAATATAGTTTTTTTTTGAGGAACTTTTTTTAGAAAAATAATTTAAAATCACGAAAATTTTGCTTCTGCTGATGATAATGTCTCAACAACTTTTAATATTCTAATGTCAGGGTCTGAGATTTCTAATGTTGTTTTTTTTTCTATCTTCGTCGTTGTCTATATTTGCGTGACAATTCTGATTGTTTTTTTTTTTTGTTTATTTATTTTGTTGTGTTTTTATATTCTAAATTTTTTTGTTTAGTCTGTTTTTCTGCTGCCTCTTTTTTGTTAGGTTTTCTTATGTTAATTGGTCGTTTATCTGAACACGTTTCAATTTTTATTGTTGCCGATTTTTCTATTATATACATTATGCACACGCACACATATGCACTTATTCACAAGCATTTAATCATATGCATAGTGAATGTCAGGAGTTCTCAATCTTTTAAATTTGATTTTCTTACAAAAGTGTGTAAAATTTTCTAATTGCTCAAAATTTATTTAGAAAAGGCTTTAGCTGTTATAATTTAATTTCCATAAGCACACATACATACATATAGGTTTCAAAGCAGTCGGCTCTCATAGCCATCGTGATCATTTATTTACCTGTATACGGCAAACAAATGTCTGAGATATAAGGAAAAACCACAACAACCTCGACCTATTTTTGATATATAACTGAATTACTAAGTTATTAATATGCTGAAGCAGCCGTAAATGCTTCTCAGCTCTCATCAAAATTTGTCATATGCACCGACAGCCTTTCGGTTATCATGGCTATAAAAAATACTTTGTATGATTCTCCGCTGATTACTCAAATTAGAAACATTTGCATTAAAAATACCAACAAAATAAAATTGTTATGGATCCCCTCTCACGTCGGTATACCAGGCAACGAATATGCAGATAAAGCAGCCGCTGAAGCAAAAAACAGACCTCTACTTACTTTCTCTACATGGGAACATCGTGATATTTTAAATCGAATTTATTCTTTTTATATAAGATTCAAAAGTCAAAAATGGTCTGACTATCAACATGCATACAAAAACTTAAATCCCATGGGTAGTAAACCAAACTTTCCAAAATCGTGTCAGAAAAATGTTACAAACCTAATTGTACGGATGAGAATTGGACACACCAAAGCAACCCATAAATACCTACTGGATATAACCATGCCCTCAATATGCTCCACTTGTAATACCCAACTCAACGTAAAGCACATACTCGATGATTGCCCATCCTTCAACAGCACTATAGTAAAAATATTTGGATCACAACAACCAACAGAATGTCTAAAAAACTTGCCAGAACACGACATTAAACAAATTTATAAAATCATCTCAGAAATTGGACTCTCTTATAATATTTAAAGTATTCTATACCAACATTTTCTTTAAAATATACCTATAATAATAGTCAAATCGGAGTCGAAAGCCTTAGCCGCTAGTACTTTTTTAAAATTCTTTTAATTACTTAATTGTATTACTGTAATTAATAATTATAAATAAAATAAATAAATAAGTTATTAATATTGACAATATGGATATCCAATAATAGATATATCAAAGACGTTTGTAATGATGTATATAAGGCCAAGTAAGTCGAACCTACAAAATCGGGAAAAATATTTTTTACAACGAATTTTTTTTTCATAAAAAAAATTTTTTTGTTATAAAATTTTTTTCACTAATAATTTAAAAAAGTTAAAAACAATTTCGCTAATAAATTAAAAAAAAATTTTAAATTTTGAAAAAAAAAAATTTTAATTTTGTTTACTTAAAAATATTTAAAATTTTTATTTTAAAGTATAATTTGGTGAAGATTGGGCACAGCCGAATATAGCTCTCTTACTCGTTTATTATTATTCTATTTTCTTATTTTTAGAGCTCCTTGAATATTTCGAATTTAAATTCGAATTTTCGAACATATTTTTTCAAAATTGGGAAATGTAAGAAATTGGCCTCAAATAAAACTAAAAGTATATTTTTAAGAATCCTCATGATTTAGAGATTATTTTAACAGCTTACATACACAAGTTGGAATTTTCGAACATAATATGACTTCAGGTTTTTGCATGATCTAAAGATTATTTTAACAGTTTTATAATTACATTGTCATCAGCGTATTCGTGCTACGAGAAGTGGTTCAAAATTAAGTTAAAAATTTTGACTAACAAACCAACAAACAAACTAAAATGACAAGTTAAATAAACGCTTTTAATAAAAATAATAGGACCGAGCCACTTCACTCTGACTGATTTGTTCAATTGAATTACTTCGTTCATGAACAATCGAACTCTAATTTAAACAATTAAGAGAAGCTGTGCCGAATCTTATATACCCTTCACCAAATTATACTTTAAAATACTTTTAGGTAAACAAAATTTAAATTTTTTTTTTTTTTGAAATTAAAAAAAAAATTTTTGGGAAAAAGAATTTATGCCAAAAAAAATTTGTTGATGAAAAAAAAATCGGGTTAAAAAATATTTTTCCCGATTTTGACCCAACTTATAGTGTTTATAAAAAACCGACTTTTTAAAAAACCGGTTTGTCGGTTAACCGAAAATTGGCCTTTTTTAGAAAACCGGTTTTTCGGTTAACCGACATCGAAAAAACCAGTTAAACCGGTTAACCGTCATATATGTGTAGACAAATAAAATGTCCTATAAAGTATACGCAGCTTTAAAATTTGTAGTTTTAGTAGGAATGGTTAATATTAAATAACTATAAATATACAAAAGTGCTAAGTCCATTTTATTTTGTAAAAATTTCAAAATTATTATCTCAGTCAAATGGAATTGAGTATAAATATGTTACTAAATATGTATATAATTCTTCTTTTAATTATTGGTTTATTCATTAAATTTCAACCAAAAACTGTAAATAAATTTTTTTTTAGTTAAATATTTGATAATTTTAAAATTTATTATCACCTCGACTTTCTGATATGAAACAGAAAATGTTACAATTCCCAAAAAGGACCTATAAGATGCAAACGCACTTCTTCTTAGCTCTGATTATTTGTCATTATAAATCATACTAAATAATTAATAAAACTCCATTATCAGATTTCAAAAATAATTCAAATCATGGCTTTTAGAACGTTTCTCCTGTAATATTTCTGAAAAGGACTTTGTACACTAAGCTAACGAAATGAACGAATAAAACACATTAATGAAGTAAAATTTATTGAAAGAAACTTTAAATTCAATAATGTGTATACAATGAATATAAAAAATGCACAAAAAATGTGATTTATTTATTTTAGTACCAAATTTTAAAAACCGGTTAACCGAGTGATAAAAACCGGATAAACCGGTTAACCGAAAATCAACATTTTAAATTAACCGGTTCGCAAAAAACCGAGATTTCGAAGAAAAACCGGTTTTTCGGTTAACCGGTTTATAAACACTACCAACTTACTATATATAGCCTTATATACATCGTTGCAATGGGTTTTGAAATATCTATCATTAGATATCCATATTGTCTATATTAATGACTTAGTAATCCAGATATAGATCAAAAATAGGCCAAAAATCGAGATTGTCGATTTTAAATAGCAACCGAGCCGGAAGAATTCCCGGTATATTGTTGTGTGAATCGTGTATGTAAGTTATTTGGGGGCTACGGAAAGTTGATTTCAACATACAGAAGGACATGGCTATATCGACTTCGCTATCTATAACGATCCAGAATATATATACTTTGTGGGGTCACAAATGAAAAATGTAGAAATTACAAACGGAATGACAAACTTATATATATCATTGCAACTCATGGTGAAGGGTATAATAAAACAAAATAATTAAGATATCGGGCTGACATGCAATTCTCATGTACCATATTAATATGGAATTCGATCTCTTCAGTTATCGACTCTGTGGACCTAATTTTCCAACATATCGGTCGGAACGTTCACAATTTCGGGTTTTTATTATTGTTTTGTTGGCATAGACTAACGACTTAATGTTACCCCATAAAAAATTCATGAATCAGGTTTTTTGAAAAAAATTTCTAACATATGCGGAATTTGAGCACACGAAAAGTATTATTTATTGTCTTGGTTATACACCACTCTATTAGCACTAAAGATCAATAATTTTAAGCACTTTCAACATTTTCTTGGAATTTGACTTGAATGCAAATATAATTATGTTTTTATTTTAATTAAATAGTTTACGAACAAAAGACATGTGGCTTGAATTTATGTTTCCTTTTTACTGGAGAATGGTATTGATAAAAAGTGTAATACAACTAAGTATAATTCAATTGCATGAAATGTATTCATGGCTGAAATTACAGTTGTTTTCAAATTGAATTCCAGCAAAAATTCTTATTGGCTACCTTTATCTAGGCTTTAATTTATTTAGTTTTTTTCAAGATGTTTTTAGGTTTTAATTTTATTCCCGTTATACTTCCTTGGGAAGTCCCGAAATACTAGTCTTATGTACAAAACTTAAGACAGAACTTATTGTCTATGTACAGAACTTAGGCCACTAAAAATAGGCGTCACATTACTTTTGGTTCATCCCATAGAACATATAGCTAACATCAGATCAGTGAGAAAATAGGTCTCGAAATATTAAAATAAAATTCAAACTAGATTGAATTTTGAAAAACTAAAACAACCGTTTCGGCAAATTTATATGAGGTTTGTAATATGTATGTATATTAATTTAAATTTTGCAAAAGTTCGAATGTTTTTGAAATAAATCGAAAATATATTAAGTAGACGCCATTGAAACGGCATTTCAAAGACCCTTCTTTCTCATTATACCAAAATTGTATATGTTTCTTATGCGAGACAAAATCATAAAAACCTTAAAAAGGAAATTTTTATCCTCTGATCCAGTTTATCAACTACAAAAATTAAAAAAAAAATGTCCTCAAACAAACTAAACTTTAGTTTTAGTTTAATTTTATTTTTCATCTATACAAACATGGCAGCCCTACTTCATACAGTGGAAAATGTATATTGTAGAAATTACAATCAAACTCTAAAAATTATTCAAATTGTTAAATAATGATTTGGGAACCCCTGATTGTCTTTTTTTTCGGTCTTATACTCATCTGATTTGTTTTTGTATTATGTCTTAAGGGTAAAACCATGTGAATTTCGTTATTGTTATTGGTAGTTTTCGTAATGTCTGGCCGCAAACATCTGTTGGCATCTTATTTGGGTGTAAAAATCATGCTGAAATTGATGACGTTTATTTGCCATACTTTTGAAAAAGTAAAGAAATTTGCATTTCTTAAAATTTTTGTAGATATTTTGTCATTTTGAATATAATTTTATTCTAATTAATGGTAGTTTTTGTCTGTTAATTACACACATACTTATGCATAAAGAATTTATTTGATAAATTATAATCGTACATACAAATAAATAAATATGTACATATATATGTAGGTTTATTTTATGACTTTTCTTTACAATCACATGATTATTTTAATAATACAACATACAACAACGTCTAAAAAAATTTATTATAAATAAACATTTTTTTATTCAAAACACAATTGTTTTAAACAACTCAGTATCAACAATAATAATAAATAAATACCTACATACCAATATGATTGATATTAGTCTAAATATTTTCTTAAATTCCTCAATAAAAATATAAAAATAACAATCTGTTTAATATTTTTAATGGTGAAGAAATTATGACATAAACAATAGAACCGGTAGGTGGACTGGGATACCTTGCTGCTACAGATTGCAATCAAATATGTTGTAATAAAATAAAATAAAATCAATACTGAATTGGATGACAAGGAAATAATTTAAGAAAAACGTTGCAGTACTAATGGGTAAAGTTTAAACGTGTGTAATAAAGAAAAACTAATTTCATCTTTTGAAACTTTACTTGTGTATATAAATGGTACTTATATATGCCCAGCAGTTTTTGGTGTCTGTCCCGAACTAGTAATTATACATATCACTTAGGGTGACAACAAATAGATACGTAGTTACGTGACTAGTGATTTTAACACGTGCATGTACTAAGCATTTTAATTATAATGAGACTGTCTGATAGCTGGAGCAAAGTAGTCAACGCATTGGATTCACACACCGGTTACGTAGAGTAAGTTACCTTACTAGCTACCTAACTGGTTACTTCATCAGCTACATAAATAGTTATTTTAACATGTACGGGTGCTAATTGACCTCAAATAGTCAGTTAAAAAGACTATCATATACAGTCCAATAACCGATTGCTTGTAAACAAACCTTCCTCCGACAACTCTCCAATATATTACTTCTGGTGGGTAAAATAACTATTTTCCAAAATTCAGTTAAAAAAAACGTTTGAAGTGACTAAACTCTAGGTTACTTAGAGACACTAAAGTGACAATTGACTACACGCTAGGTCACATGGGATGTCAGTATACTTAAAAAAAAATAAATAAAATAAACTGTATGAATATAAAACCAGTTTGTACGAATTACAAAAAAGTGCAATACACAATTAACGTTTAAAGTAACCACACTCTAGATTACTTAGAGACACTTAAGTGACAATTGACTTCACGCTAGAATACCTGTGATGTATAAAGTAAACAATTGATATCTTTTTACAGTACAAAGTGCACATACGTGTCAATTGACCTAAAATATGTCAATTGGAGTTAGCCAAATAATCAGACATTAGTGACAATTACTGTCTATAAGGGATAAATTGACTACTTGCTTAACTGTTGGGTGGTTTAAATGGTACTTATCCATACATATGTATATACATACAACAAACAAAGATTTGTTGTAAATATTTACAATAAAATATATAGAACGCACTCGATAAAAGGAAAATAATAGAACCACCATATAACAGTAGAAATAAAAAGTAAATGGACATACATGTGTAATTTTTTTAGTAAGACTATAACAAGCGAAATAAAAAAGTAATCAGCTGTTTGACTGACTCCACCTTATATGAATTGGCCTTGACAACCATTTTGAAATTTTCTTTTGTTCGTTTTCTATTACTGAAACCAGCTGATTCATAACTACATATCTTTTTTACCTTAATATAGAAAGGCCCTAACTCGTGTTTTTTTAAGTACAAGTACTTTAAATGGTTCTTAATCCTAATTTTTTAAGTACTAGTCAATTATGATGCAGGTCTGAATTAATTTGTCATGGTCTTTTAGACATGTACCGCTCGTTATTAGCGAGTATTCTCGTAGGCCCTTAGGCCTATTGTGTTACCCTTAGCTACTAATATATTGCAGAAATTTTTATAATTTTGAATTAAGCTCAAATTGAATTAAATAATTCGAAGCTCTGGTTCTGAACGAACTATCTGAAGTATCGGGAACCAGACTGTGTTAATTTATTTGATAACATTTCACACTAGCATCTACACCATTTGTATTTCAGAAGTTAATACATAATTGTATTTCCGACATTTTTAATTATATTTCAGAATATTCCAATTATATTTCAGAAACTTATAATTATGTTTCAGAATTTTCTAATTGTATTTGAGAAATTTCTGATTGTATCTCCGAATTTTCTATTTGTATTTCTATTAGTAATTTCTGATTTACAATTAGAAAATTCTGAAATACATTTGGAAAATTCTATTTTGTTCATTAACTTTTTCGTAACACTGTTTCAGTAAATATGAATCACTTCTGGACGTGACTGCACCAACACAATTCATATCCCACAAACAGTTTATACTTAAAAGGACTATGATTGTGTATACATACATAGATACATACATTATATATACACATGTACGTGTAAATGTAAACATAGCACACAAACTAATTTTATTATACAGTTGTAAATACAGTAAGGGACAAAAATATAGCAAAGAAAAATTTGTAAATTAACCAAGAAGTTTGATGATTTGAACTGTGTATATTTGGATTGTGTTAACATGGGAAAATGTTTATATGAAAACGTGAAATCCGTGGAAGAAAATGTATTTATCTTAATCTGTTTTTTATCACTTTCATTTTATTTATTTGTCACAATATTAACGTTGTAGTCCTTCAAAATCATTACATCAAATACTAAATACCATCTATAACCTACATACTAGGGTGACCACAAAAAATCGATGGCGGAATTTTGTTCGGTTTGTCCCCACATTTGAGCTTAATTAAACGACGCACAGAGGGTTGAAATGTACCAAAAGTGGCGATTAATTCAAAAGCTTAACCTTATCTGTTTCAGTCATGTTTGGTATTGGGTTAAAGTGCATTAAATAATACATCACAAACTGCTAAAATTACAGTTGTGAGTAACATACTTTATTGGCAGTGAGCGGTCAAAGTCAAATAATTTTTACAAATTTTGCGTGCTGTGGTTAAAATTGAAAATTGTGATATTTCGAGAGCTTATATTTTTTGTTAAATCTATTAAAACTAGAAATATTAAAATGGAACCATCAACTTCAGGTATTTGAGAACGTAAATAAATAATTTTTGTTGAGATAAATGTTTTGAAAATATTTTTTAAGATTTTTTTTAAAGTTCTCCATTATTGGTGGTTTTTTCGATATATAGATTGAATTTAAAAAAAATCAGGGCAAGATCGGGTAAATTCCATTAAATGCTCTTAAAATATGAACTTTCAGCTTCTATATACAGAAAAAAAATAGTGTGGGTTTATTGAGGTTTTTTACTTATTTAAGTTATAGTGAAAGAACTCCTCTTGCTAAAAACATACTCTGATACAAAATAGGTTAAAACATTTTTTCTTACATTTTTTTTAAAGTTGTGTTTTTATGTATTTATGATTGTTCATTACTAAAATTTATAATATTGTCTTTTGTGGCTTTTTTTTAAAAAAATTTGTACATTTATAAAATTTTGTGAAAAACAAAAATTAGATTTTAAATTAAATTTATGCTAATGTAAATACATATAATAAATTTATGTTTTGAATATTTTAATAGCATATTAAGTATGCTTTAATTTCCAATTTTATTCAATAATTTATCGCTTTCCATTCCAAAGTTACAGCCTAAATTGTGAAAAAAGGTCTTTTTTCCAAAAAACAATAATGCGCTTAATGGGTTAAACAATTTTTTTTAACCTTTTTTTTCTAAAATGCTGTAAAAATTTAGCCATTAAAAAATTACTTTTACAATATAATTTAAAAGAATAAAAATGTGAACGCAATTGTCGTTCTAATGAGATATAAAAGACTAAAATTAGTTAAAAAATGTTAAAGTTATTAAAAATTCCCCATTAATGTGTCTCAGGCCACTATAACAAGAAATGTAGGAACAAAATTAACATATTTCAAGAAATATTAAATTAAGAGCTCATTTTTACTTAACATATTCTTTTAGACTTTTTGTCTTCGTAGAATATCGTTAACCTATTCGCAGAACTCCATTTTAAAATTTTTAAAAATTTTGCTAAACAAATATCAGAATTTTTTTATAAAAATATGAAAAAAGTATAGCAATACCTCCTATAGTTTTTCTGTACCTGCGATTTAAATTTTGCTATTCAGAATATTATGTATAGCCCAGATAATTCTAAATAAAAATTCTAAAAATTCTAAATGTAGTACATACATACTTATGTATATGTATTTATTTATATAAACTACGATTAGGTGTAATTGGATGTTTAAAAATGCATAGGTATAGAATTTTGGAATTCAATATAGGTATAAAAATGATATCAATTCTTTGTTAACTATTTTGTTGCCCACAACTTACAGCCAAAGGAGGCCAAAACTATATTTTTTTTCTTTCCAAAAAAAAGCTTTAAAATCAGTTGCTAGGTTGTTGGGTGGAATACGAAACTACAACAACGAAGCACAACACAAAAACCCATAAAAAGGAAACAAGGAAATGCGTTTGAAGCGGCGATTTATTCGAGGGGGTGTTTTTTACAACATGGAATTTCAGCGAAGAAAATTTCAATAATTGGCGCCAATGCGGTCATAAAAGTTTGACTCGAGAGGGTGCAGAAATCAAAAAAGACCCATGAGTAATATTTAAAACATAAAGAATCCAACTACAAGCAATAAAAAAAATAATAAAAAAAAATAATACGTATTTAGGACAAACGACGACTAAAGTTGAAATAATTTAAAGAATTTTTCGTCATTATTTATTTTCAACGAAACGGTCACGTTATAATGAGTTCTGTCTCATTTAAATGTTTAATAATTTTGTGAAATATTTAACACTTTACGCCCACGTACAAAACGAAAAATACGCACTTTATTATTAAGTATAATTTCATATGTATGTCAATATTTAGAGAACAGATTTTTCACACACTTTCACAATTGTACATACAAACACATACATTTACAACTTGGTATTTCCTTCCTTCAAGTTCAGGTTCAGGTACAGGTACAGTAAGATTATCTTGTTGTTGTTGTTGCTGTTGATGTTTCTGATTTTATCATTGATTTTACATTTTCGTAATTTCTTTTTATTATTTTTAAACATTCTTAACTAGAATTTACCACTTTCTAATTTATAGAAATTTTATGTTTCTTTTATGTGCTTTTTTAGTATTATTTATTGTTTATGTAACTCGAATTATTTATTTTTTTTGTTAATTTAACGACAATATTTTTCAGTTGATTCTTTCCTTGACTCTATGTATATGTAATCGTTTTGTTGTTTCTTTTAAGCTTTTTTCACAGTAGTTTCATGATAGAATATTATTTTTCTTCGTCTGACTTATTTTCGCTGTTCGCTCACCGAAAAATTTTCCGCAACTATTTTGTGTATTTTCACAAACTCAACAACAAACCCCAACAATATTGTGTGTCGACATATCGACCGAGCGACCGTCCCAACAACCACTCTTCAAATTACACACAATTTGACAGTTTGTTTTCAGACACAAATACCAAGGCGAATTTATACAAGGTGGAGTCAGTCAATCAGCTGATTACTCTTTTTTCGCTTGTTTGGTTCTAACACCTGTCAAAGCTTGTTTTTATACTTCAATATCTACATATTCAAAGCTAATTAACAAAATATTTATATTTTGCATAAATAAGTAAAGCCCTCACTATTCAATTATCTACACTATATTTAGTTTTAATGCATATTTGTTTAATTTTTAATTTCTGTTTTTTGACATTTGTTAAGACCATTTGTTGTTTTTGTAGAATTACCACCACCTTGTATAAATTCGCCTTGCACAAATACTTTTGACAATTTTTCTTTCCCTTAAATAAATAATTGTTTAAAATAGAGAATTTGCACTTTAGTTCTGAGTTCTCTTCGAAAACTTAGTGTATTAATAAGGGAGAGATAAACTTGTAGCATAAATGCTCTTAAAAATGTAGAAAAGAAAAAGGAAGTAAAAAAACAACAAAAAACCGTTAAATTTAATAAGAGAACTTAATGATTAGGTGTTGTCATATCAAACTCGTAACCATTTTTATTAAAAAATTAGTTTTTATTTTCTATGCTATTTAAATCATTTCATATTACACAGTACAACACATGATTTTGGGACTCAATTCTGACAATTGCACGTGAAAGTAGCCCCAAAAATAAGAACTTCTGCATCATTAGTTTTGTCAAGTTGGCTGCCGTAAAAATTTAATGGCCATACGAATTTATTTCGTCAAGGTGGATTTTTATCACTTTTTCTATATTTTAGCACGGTTATATCTCGTATACCGTATGGAGAATCTCTTTTGTGGCTGAAGGAAAGTTGTAGATATTGAATAGTAGAAAAAAAGTACGGAACATACCTACCAGAAAAAAGTGCATCCAGTGCCTTAAAAATCGCAAAAATGCTCATTTTTTAATTTTTTTTTACCAATTTTTCACCTTTTTTGATCAATAACTGGATTACAAATCCAATTATGGACCGATCACCATGAAATTAGGTCGTGTGATTTGTTTCTATATGAAAGTTATTTATCATGAATTTTGTATGTATACCATAATTTTTAACAGATTTATGCACTTTAAAGTGATTTTCGGAAGCGTGTCTTATATGAGAGCTATGACTAATTATGGACCGATCATAAAAAAATATGGTACATATAATTTGTTCGGCCCAAGGAAGAAGCCTGTTGAAATTGGCTAAAATCGGTTCATTATTTCACCTAGCCTCCATACAAATGTCCTCCCGAAATTGGACTTTATCGGTCATAAATGTTTAATTTATATATGTATCTACACAAATTTCGCTCCAAATAAGTTTTGTATATACAAAATTCATGTCAAAAAATTTTATTATGATCGGTCCATAATTATTCATAGCTCCCATATAAGTCCCGCTTACGGAAATCACTTTAAAGTGCATAAATCTGTTAAAAATGATGGTATACATACAAAATTCATGATAAATAACTTTCATATAGACATAAATCACGCGACCTATTTTCATGGTGATCGGTCCATAATTGGATTTGTAATCCAGTTATTGAGCAAAAAAGGCGAAAAATTGGTAATTTTTTTTTAAAAATGGGCATTTTTGCGATTTTAAGGCACTGGATGCATCTTTTTCGGGTAGGTATGTTCCGTACTTTTTTTCTACTATTCAATATCTACAACTTTCCTTCAGCCACAAAAGAGATTCTCCATACGGTATACGAGATATAACCGTGCTAAAATATAGAAAAAGTGATAAAAATCCACCTTGAGGAAAAAAAATTCGTATGGTCATTAAATTATTACGGCAGCCAACTTGACAAAACTAATGATGTTGAAGTTCTTATTTTTGGAGCTACTTTCACGTGCAATTGTCAGAATTGAGTCCCAAAGCAATGAACTGAAAAATGTTGTACTGTGTTATTCACATTTTGAAAATTATAAATGTAATAAAAATGTTAAAACAAGAGAGAATTTCCGATATTAAAAAACACTCGGTGTTACCGACGAACTGTATTATCATTTAGAGTTGTAGTTTTCATTTGGTTAGTGTTGTGTTCAATAGGGTTCTTATGTTAAAATAAAAAACTTTTTGACCTTTCGATTTTTAAAAAGTTGACTTTTCGAACTTTCTACTTTTGATAATTCATGAAAAGTCGACTTTTGACTTTTAGTTAAATCGATTTATTTCGACTTTTCCACTATTTTCGACTTTCCGACTATTTCCGAATTTTTTCAACTTTTTACCATTTCTTGTAAAAAATACTTGGTTTTCTACATTTATTAATGCGCCTTTTGTAATAATGTTTAGCAATAAAAATTAAATGTATCAATGCGATAATGTATTAAATAATATGTATTGTAACTTTTGTTTCTAATAGTTAGATTTAAATTTATAAAAAAGTAAACAAATTTATATTACTAATTTGGGATGTTTATTATCAAACACTTTCCTAAAAGTTTCAGCAATTCGAGTATATACGTCTAAAAACTAAAAACTTTATTTTTGCACAAACTAGAAAAAATTTTATTTTGTGCATATGTATTTAGTTTTAGCATTATGTTGTAATTAAAATTTTTTAACAATCTAAAAAGTCGACTTTTGAGATAGCTAATCGATTGTTCGACTTTTTTCCGACCAAAAGTCGATTTCGACTTTTCTTTTTTCAGCAAAAAGTCGATTGTTCGAATAATCGACTTTAGAACACAAGTGTTCAGAGATAGAAAAGCTGAACATTTCAATATCCCTTCATGTCATGTTAGTATTATTTTCTTTCGTATTTTTTTTAACTCATGTATTTATTAAGTTTGTAGATAGAATAGAATATCTTGTGAATAAATGGAAAATTTTGTTTTTATAAAACCAATTTGTTGTATATAAAACCAATATTTTGTGCTTAAAAAAATGATTTTTCAATTTATTTGCAAAACTCATTGATAGCAGATGACACTTAAAAACGTAAGGAAATTCAGTTTTCAACAGATTCATCCGCAACTTTATAGGAAAACTAATCACAAAAACAGCTGATTTGTTACGGAACGTACAAACTAATTAGGTCTTTACATTACAGTCGGCTAACCCTGTCTTTGGTGAAGTGATCTAAGTATAAGCTAAAATGTCGTTATTTTTAATATACCATTATTACACGCATACCTAAACAAAAGCGGCAAGCGTTTTCTAGTTGTCAAAATTTCTCATGCCCATACAATTTGTATGCAGCATACCGAAATAACGCGGCAGCAACGCTTTGCAATTGGAAAATCCGATTTTGACAGCGCGTTTAATAGTGAAGTTAGTTGCAAAACACAATAAATGTAAACACATACATACAAAATCATTTTATAAACTTTAATATTTAGTTTTTTTTATAAAATTTTTGTTTACAAATCACAAAACAAAAATCAGAAACACCTATATTGTAATGTACTTTATTGTTTAAATAATCCGGGTTGTTATATTTATTTTTCCGATAACTTTTGATAACGGTTTATTCTTAATCTTTTAACTTTTCAGTTCTTTGATAAAAACTTTGATACCGTTTTTAAAAATATTGATTTATTTTATAGAAAATTGTATATTTCGTAAAAGATATAAAATAATTTCATAAAGATAGATCCTTAAGAATTCAATTTAAGTAGACCTTTTTCATATTGAATAAAAATTTAATATAAACCGATTAACCGTTTTTTTTTAAAGACAAAAATCAAAACCGGTTTTTTCAAAAATATTTGGAAATAATACGAATAGTCGTTACGATAACTTTTTAACCACTGCGAATTATACTCCAACCTTAATATAAATGTTACTTATATATAAAACTGTATAAATTTTTTTATAATACACGTTTTCATTTTAATTAAATATTTGTTTTAACAAAAAATATAATAATTTTGAAACACAATAAGTAAATTCAAACTTACTAAATAAAAAAGGTATTGTTCATTTCACACAAACTATCTCAGTTGTATTTATACTTCAACAACATTTAGTACTTTATTTTGCAACTAATCTCCTGCAAAATGTTCTCTCGCCAACTTTTTTACTCAGCAGTGTTGCCAATTTAGAGGAGTTTTCCCCAAATATAGGATTTTTTTTTTGGTAAATATTAATTGTTAATATTAACAAAAAATAATTACTTTTGTCGTATGGCCACAACTATTTATTATATAAGTTAAATGAATTGTATGCATAAATCTATGAAGTAGTATGATATATCGGTTATCTATGCACACATGTGGAGTCAGTCAAGGCGTATTCATACCTTGGAGTCAGTCAAACATTTTGTGTTTATACGAATAACAAGTTAATATATTGTATATTAAAATTGTATAATTATTGAAAGTATATTTTTGCAGATATATAGCTCTCCATATATATATGGCATCCGGACAGAAAATGTAAGTTACATACTTTTTTAATAATATGATCAAATTAGTCAGTTTTAGTGACATTTTTCAAATCACTTCCAAATAAATCTTGTACATTATAAATATTAAATGGAAGATATTTTAAAGACCTCTCTAATAATATATAACCTATAATTTGAGATCTAGTTCATTAGCGCCACTTGGAACTTAATTTTTAGCAGAGATTCAGCTCTTAATGCTGATTTGTCGACGGCTTATTACCCGATTCATGGGTTTGCAAAATTTCCGAGACTTGGCAAATGTTAATGGTTATAAACTCTGTCTAAAATCGACTTTGCTGAATAATATTTCCATTTGCCCATAAACTAGCTGAATAATTACACTACTTCAAAAAATAGGTTTATATTTGTATAAATTTCGCATCATAATTTCATTATGGATATACATATAGATATAGATTTTAATGTGTAGAATTGGATTAAGTCAAAAAAACAAAAATTTTGAATTATTGCGTTTTCATATAAAGATCACTTCCACAAAAAAATACTTTGAAGCGAAAAGTTCTCTTAAAGTGTTTAGTAATGAAATTAAATTTGGTTCATTTAAGTTTCATATAAATAAAAATTACACTACAGCATTTATGATAATAGGTCCATAATTGGTCCACTATATATATATATAAAGCCTACTTCATATTTGGCAAGAATAAAATGTTGTTGAGGAGTTTTGGGCATACAAAAACGTTACCCGGGGATGAGTACTGAAAAATACTTTCAGCACTTTCAGCACATTGCCCAGTTAAATTTTTGCACTATTACACTGCGGTTGTCTGTTGTGTGTGCTACATTTTTAATTTATTTTCTTTTTTTGGGAATATAATTAGAAAGAATTGAAATTTTTATTTGGAAAACTAATTTCTTTAAGTGATTAGCTGAAGTGAAATAACAAAGTTATTATGGCCGCACAAACAATATTATTCGATTTCACCGTCGACAAAGAACGTACTGGAGATGCCAAGGAACGCCAGGAAATAGCGAAAGTATTACGCCATGAATTGGAGCACATCTTCCCCCAGTTGGAAATGTCCTATCAAATGCCCATGGATGATGGTTACTTTGCCGTTTTGGCTGAAAATAAGGAAACATTTGTGACATTGCGTATATTTTCCCAAGGTTTGGTAACCATCAATGTGGAATATTATTTGGAAGAAGGCAAAGAACAATTGATGTCGTTTGATGTAAGAAGTTTATTTTTGTATTTAATTTAGTTTTTATTAGTTTATAATTTTTATTTAATTACTTTTTATTATTTTAGCAAAGCATGTATAGTTATTTTAATTTAAGAAACTTAAGTTTCATTTAAGTTTTCATTATCAAAAATTGATTTTTTTCTTTTCCTCTTGCGTTTGTCTGAGCATTTTCCTCCATACTTTTGTGTTTGGTTAACCTTGCTGTTTTCCTTTACTCTTGAGCAAGGGGGTGGTAGGAGAAGTTTTACTGGTGTGCCTGAGGGGGTTAGCGTGGTCCTCCAAAGGGTGTCAAGTTCATTATTGTTAAGACACCAACCATCAGCCAACCATTTCATATTATATGCACATGGGGTGCTCTCAAAAACATTTACACCATTATTGTGCTTTTTGCCTTTAACTGGGGAGTATTATATCATTTCGTATTGCTGTTGTTGTTGCTGCTGTTCTTGGCGTGTTGTGTTTGTTTTATTCTCTCTTTTTTTCACTTGCCGGTCATATATTTTGTTTGTGTTTCTTATTATTTTTATAAGACACACATGTGCTCTAAATGGTTTTTCATTATTTATTTTTGTTTTTAGCCTTCTAAACATTTGTTTCTTATACATTTTAAATTTTGTAGTGCTTTTAATATTTTTGGATAACTTTTATTTCCCTCCATGTCAAGTTTAGTATACAAGTGAAATTGTCATAGTTTTCCATCCTTATCTGCTCTTCTGAAATTAAAGTTTATTCCATTATTTTTTTCTTCAGAAATTAAAGTTTTATTAGTAATCTTGTTTTTATCTTATAGCAGATATTTTATGTACTATATCCCTCATAGAAATCTTAATATATTCACAAACTTTAATGAAAATAAATCGCCCTGGAAAATACAAACTACGGGGTTTTTTATATTATTTTATAGGTATACTCGTTTGTATTCAAGTTCAATGGCTTAATGATTTTTGAAAAAAAAAAAGTATTTGTTTATTTCCAAAGATTATTTTGATAAAAACCTAGAGAAAAAAGCCGGCCGGCTTTTTGTATATTTTATGAGAGAAGTAACATGCGACACATATGTATGTACGCTTCCACTATACGTGTTTAGCCATAACCGTCTATCCGTGAGTTGCAATAATTTTCCGATAACCTTCCCTCTCGTGGTATCAATTCACCAGATACAGTCATGACCCATAAATTGCTTACTTACCACTAGCTCGTTTTTTTTTATTAAAAATATAATATATAGGTATATAGAGTTAAGAAAAAAAAATTATATCTTTTCGAAATCATCCAAATCTGTATCGAAACACTAAAGATGTACAAGTCATTTAAATTCATTTTTAAAGATTCTCGCTCATTTCTTTATTTCCTCATATCATTAGCTTTGTGATCAAATGTGCAATCCACTTTTTATGAAAATTAAGATTTGAATACAATACTTTTGAATAACTAGGGACTATATTCTATCTTAGAAAACAAAAGTTTTCTACAGAGAAAAAGCTGTTCAATTCACTTATTTATAAGAAGTATTAAATTCATCTACAATATATTTTTAAGGCCGTTACTAAACTCTACATATAATTTATTTTTAAAATTTTTCATTATTGGCAAATTTAAGTTTTTGTCTATAAAAAAACTTACAACATATGAAAATTAAAAATTTTTATAAATCTTGTTCGTTAGTTTTTACTAACTTCGGAATACAAAATACAATACAATAAATCCTAGGCGGTTACTGCGTAACTCAATCCGAAAATGTGTGCTAAATACATTGTAATTCGAAAAGATTTCCTTTCGAATCGAATTAGGGATTAACCCCCCTGAAACTAGCGCACTAACGAAGAGACTGTTTAAATCGAAAATGTTTTAGTATGCAACCTTGAATCTGAACAATAAGTTTGCCGTGCTATTAATATGCATCTGATTTGTGTGTTTTTTTCCTTATTTATTAAAACAAACAAAAGACTTTCAGTTTATACTAAAATATTATAAATATTTGTTTGAAACATTAAATATTTTTGGCAAAAATCAGCTTATTCCCATTTTATAAACAGGCAACAGATGACACCACATTAAGTAGTTTAACAATTCAAATATAATCAAACGGAATGAAATGAAAGCAAAAACATAATATAAAATTAGAAATCATATTTTGAATTTAAGCTAAATACACATGATGGTGCTCTTCCGCCACTAATTGTACATACAACTATTGCTGGTGGTCATCTAAAAAAATTTAGAATAAATCGTATATAAATTTAAGTATAATGAACTTTTGTGTGTTATTTCAATACACAATAAAACATACATACATAGGAATATATGCGAAATGAAATTTCACTTGTTTTCACAACAAAACAACACATACAACGCTCATTATATGCTGAAATAATAAATGAAATATTTAATTGTCTTAATCATGATCATACTAGTGTTTGATTTTGCATTTTATTTTGTTTGTTTTTGTTTATTACAATCTTTTGTTTCTGAATTCAAATTTAGTTTTCTTTTTTTTTAATTTAATCGTTAACTAGTTAAATAATTAAATAATAATGATTATGTTATTGTTGTTGTTGATGATGATGTGTGTGTCTAAATACTGTACTATTGCAGACCATGCGTGCATTGGAATTAATATTGCAACAAAAATTAAATTCAGATCGTTCCAAATATTTGCCGCCTATTAAACGTGGTGGATATATTGATATTTACATGACTAGTTCAGGTTAGCAATAATTTCTATTCTATTCTTTAACTGAAACCACAACAAACGTCATCTAGTTCAACTGTTCGTTCATTTGCTCATTCTGAAAAAATAAATCAACCCAACAGAAACCTCTTAAATGTTTTTTTTTTATATTGAAAGAGAACAAGACATCCGAATTTACAAAAATCCATTTTATTCAACAAAAATTCTATTGAAATTGTTTATAGTTTTATTTAAATATATGAAACATATTGCTAGTTACATATTTATTTATCAACCTTTAAAGTAAAACACCTAAACTTAAGCTTTCAATATTACTTCCCCTTGTATTGGTCTCGTATTTGTAGTTGATTCATTCGAAACTAAAATTAAACAACAAACAAATTGGAATTGTATTCAATGAAAAAAAACCGTTGTAACAAAATGTTAGTATGTACTTCAATTTTATAATCCTGATTTTTTTTTTGTTATGTGTACACTTTTTTTTAAAGAAAAGTGCTTTTTGTTCATATTTTAAGCATGCTTTTAGTCTTTATTTAAATATTTACTTGATAATTACACTTCTCTCAGTTTAACCATTTCCTGTCTATTAAATCATTTTCAGTATTTATAAAATTCTCTATAAATTTATTGAAATTTTATGTTTTTATTTTGTAACAGCAAAAGAAAATCTGTAAAATTTATTTAATCGATTTTAACATAATTTTTTTATTTAATTTTATTTCATATCAACATTTAAACAATCTCTTCTATTTTATAATCGCTGTTGTTCACAAAATATTCAAATCATGTTGCCACTTAAACCACCACCACGCCACTACCACCACCAATTATTGATATTTGATTGATTGAATGATTGAAATTTGTTTAAATTGTCAATACATTATTATCGAACAAAAATAAAAATCAAATCAAATAAAAAAATATAGTCATCAAAACGTCTTGAAAATAACATTGCCAAGAAATTGAAAGTACATTCTGGACAAGTATTGCCCACTTTGAAACGTGGTGATGTTGCTAGATATTTCCCATCTTCAGGTAATAAATACATTTAACTATTCCTTTATTATTTATTTGTGTTTTCAACTATAAACCTATCTACCCTTAATACTAACTTTTTTATACATAAAGATATTTATTTTATTTTAAATTCGATTTTATTATGTTTTCTTTTTGCTTATTATATTCACTCTAAACAATTTTTATATCACGCTTTTTTGGTGCCTAAAATCATTTCTTCTTTAAACAATATTTAATGTTTATTATTTTATTTAATTGTGTATAATAATTCTATGTTTTTGTTAAATTTCAATTTACACTATTATTATTTGTTCTTATTTTGTTTTGTACATAATTTTGGTTTTAAAATTTCTCAAGATCCTTTTATAGCTTTATTTATAAGACTGCTTTGAATCTGTCGCTTTATACACAATTTTTATCAAATTATGTTTGTCAAAAACAGACTTAAATTTTGGTGAATAAGTTTAAAATAGACGTTTTTATACCTATCACAATGAGCGAATTATATTTTCTAAATTCAGGAAAATTGATTTAACGATATACGTCTTTATCTTGAACTCATTTTTTCGAAGCCCCCAAATAACATACGATCCATCAATATATCGGGTATTCTGCCGAGAATCAACAATTTTTTTTTTGTTTTTCATTTCTGATTTATTTATTATGATATTTATGATTTTTGGTGAAAAAAAAATCGGGTTATAAATAATTTTCCCGATTTTGAACCATTGTATGTCCGACTTACTATAGCGCACAGTGGCGCCCGTAGAACAAGTGATGTTGCAAAAATCAAAAATTTCATGTGCCCCTAAAAAATATTGAACACACCTATTTTACAGTAAATTGTCCAACGATTTCAAATATGCTACTCTTATAACAATCAGATTTTTGGTTCAGAAGATATAGCCCTACAAACTTGACTGATTTTCAGAAAACTATGAAACGGATCGTCATTATTTTTGATTCTTTTGATAGATCTATTTATTAAGAAAAGAATAAACAAAATTGTACTATTTTCTTTGTATTTGTCCAGGTAAATCGATATTTACCAACTATCCATTTTTTCAATATTTCTCAACTTTGATGGAAAATAAAAAAAAACTATCAATTTCTATATTTGCCATATTTTCAAAATAAGTTCTTTGATTATTCCATTACCTAATGCAAAAATTTCCAGCTGCCCGTTCTTGCCCCATTTTTTTGCTAGAGGTAAAATTTTGAAAAAAGACATGGTTTCAAAAATGACATCACCGTGAAAAACCAACAGAAATTTTTTTTTTACTCTTTTCTGGAATAATTTTAAATCATAAAAACATCTTATTTTACTTCCCAATAAAATTGATTTTTCCACAAAATTTCAACTTTGCTAACCCATAAGTAGGCACCTGAAAAGCGTAGAACCCTTTTCAAATATTCATTTCATAGGCTGATCAATTATCTATCATATGCCTTTTAAATTTTTTGATTGTCTCATTTGTTTCAAAAGTTATGATTTTTGCAAGGAAAAAATCAAATGGCGCCACTGTGCGTCGTTGCAAAGGTCTTTGAAATTTCTATCATTACACAGAAAAAAGTATTTCAATTAATCGATTTATAAAAAATTAAAATTGGTTTTAATTACTTTGATAATTCAATCAATAAATATTTTACTTAAAAACAAAATTTTTTGGTGTGAACGGTATTGCTGAAATTTTACTTTTCGCTAAAGTTCATTCGAATCCAAGGCAAAATAGAAAATAATTTAAAATTCACCTATTTCAGATAATGCATTAGTAATACATACATATGTATGCGTGCATGTATGGATGTAAATTACATGATAAAGAAATTGTACCTATAGATGAAAATCATTTCACATTTAATATAAATCTTATTTTAATTAATAAAAATCAATTTTATTAGAATGCAAAATCGTAGTTGATTTTTGACCACTATCAATTACGTTTTTCCAATTTTTGATTAAAATATTAATAGATTTTGTTGGCTATAATCAATTACTAGATTAATCCATATGATTACACTTATTATTGAATATTTTTCTAAAGTTTCAAACAACTTTAGTAATTGAATAACAATTTTTTACATTGGTTGAACTTTAATAAAAAAAGTAATTGAAAATGTGATTTTCGTAATTGAATTCACATTTTAGTTTTTTCTGTGTAGATATGTAAGTAAGTTATTTGTGGGCTAAGGAAAGTAGATTTCAACATACAGACGTGGCTATATCGGCTCCACTATCTATAACGATACAGAATATACATATATACTTTGTGGGGTCGCAAATGAAAAATGTAGAAATTACAAAAGGAATGACAAACTTATATATCGTTACCTTAATATAGAAAGGCCCAAACTCGTTTTTTTTTGTAAGACCAGATTTTCGTTCATATCGTTAAATGGTCCGCTCATATATCATATTTAGCCAAAAAATCTCGACTTAAAAAAAAACGAGTTAGGACCTTTCTATACATGATTCATACATCAATATATCCGCAATGGACCCGGTTCGGTTGCTATTTAAAATAGAGAAAATCGGCCCACAAATGGCTTAGATATAAGGAAAAAACCTAGATAATGATAGATATTTCAAAGACCTTTGCAACGACGTATATAGCGCGATAGTAAGTCGGACATACAATGGGTCAAAATCGGGAAAAATATTTTTCACCAAAAAAATTGTTTGTCATACAATTTTTTTCAATAATAAATTTAAAAAAAATTTTCACTATAACTTAAAAAAAAATGTATAAATAAATTAAAAAACAGTTTAAAAATATTTTTTTTTATTTTTAAAAACATTTAAAATTTTTATTTTAAAGTATAATTTGGTGAAGGTTATATAAGATTCGGCGCAGCCGAATATAGCTCTCTTACTTGTTTTTAAACAAATTCGATAATTTTTAAACAAATATAACAATTTGCTACAATTTGAACAATAAATTATTAAAAATATTGAAATAATAAGAAACAATGCATATCTTTTGTCGATTTACAATATTTTTGGTGTCGAAATTCATTTACATCATTTACTTTCTGGTATTAATCATATTAACCCTCTAACCCGCAAACTTTAAAAAGCTAAAAAAAGTTGTCGAATAATTTTTTTAGGGTAATTATGACCCAATAAACTCAGAACAGCCATCAGAAACTAATTTGCAAATTAAGTTTAGGAACCGATGCAAAAAGGTGAAGAGTGCCTCAGGGCATTGTTGTCGGTTTAGGTGTAAAAAACAATAATTATGATACGATTTTATTCAAAAACTAATAAAAAAAATATTTCGAATAGATCGGGCGACTAAAAGTTAGTAAAACTTTGATTAAAAAAAAAAAATTACACACTAAATTTCACGTGCTAAAATTATGACATCACTCACAAAACAGCTGACAGAACAAACACTAAAAGTCAGAATGCATTTCGACCTTCGAGGGAAATGATAACAAATCTGTAACTAAAGTCACAGTTCAATTTAAAAAAAAATGTAATTACTTTTTGAGATAATTGGTGTTTTGTAATGCATGCCTTGAGGCACTCTTGCGGGTTAATAAAATTAAATTGTTCTATCAAAATAAGTTGTGTATTTAAAATTTGGCTTGTTTTACATAAAGGGACAACTTATTTCAACATCATGATACACTATTAAAATTATGCAGTTCATCTTAGTTTTTCTGTTTGTTTTTAATACAATACTTAATTTGTCTTGCCTTTAAATATGTACAAACACAATTTTATCATTGTCACGCTATATTTCATTATACATATTTTTGTTTGTACATTTTCTCTACTTTTTGTTATTTGCAAAGCATGCATATTTAAATAGCTCGTATCCTTTAAAACATGTATGTATTTCTTTTAATAAATTAAGTGGCGGATGGTTTTTTGTTGTTACGTTTTTATATTTTAATATCCTTAAGTATATTAAATTGCCAGCTCATGTATATGTAAGTGTAATTCTAATTCTTATTCAAGTGTTTGTGATGGTTTAACAAAAAAAAAAAAATGTAAAAATAAAAGATAGTAGATATGTACCTCTGTACATACTACAAACATGTAATAGTTAGTGCGCACAATTTAATTGTTCTCAATGTATTATACTAATCTGTCATCATCATTTACATCCATGCATTTTAAAAATTAAAATTCATACCTAAATGCAAACTTAATGTAAGCAATATACATAAATACATATAACTATAGTTATATATTATCATATGCAAACGAAATGAAAAATTATAATAAAATACAAATTTTTGTTGATACATTAACACTCTTTCGCGTATTTATAGATGAACGTATTATTGAATACGATATTGATGCGTTGGTTTATGAGGCACGTTCACCATTCCAAAAAATACAAATCCTGCACTCGAAAACCTTGGGCAATATGTTGATATTGGATGAGTTGCAAAGTAAGTATGAATACCAGTGTGGTGTACATAGTTTATTATTACATTTCTGTTTGCTATTCTTTTCTAGACATTGCTGAATCCGATTTAATTTACACCGAAACTTTAATGGGTCGTGGCGTTGAAAATTACGAAGGCAAGGAAATCTGTATTTTGGGAGGTGGCGATGGAGCACTCCTCTACGAGCTGCTCAAAGAGAAACCAAAATTTGTTGTTATGCTTGAAATCGATGAGTTGGTGATGCAGGCCTGCAACAAGTATTTAAACAGTATTTGTGGTGATGTTTTGGAGAAACGCAAGGGCGACAACTACGAGATTATTGTCGGCGATTGTGTTGAATACATGAAAAAATTCATTGGCGAGGGTCGCAAATTCGATTATGTATTTGGTGATTTAACCGATATACCCATATCTGGTGCCCCCATTGGTGAATGTTGGGATTTTATACGCACAATTTTAGAGCATTCGTTTAAAATCCTTAAGCCAGATGGTAAATATTTAACCCATGGCAATGGTACCAGCTGTTTGGAGTCGTTGGAGTTGTTTGAAGAGCAACTGGGCCTATTGAAACCGAAAGTTAAGTTTACCACCTCCAAGGCATTTGTGCCCTCGTTTATGGAAGAATGGCTTTTCTATCAAGTTTCCTTGGCTTGACGAGGTAATGGTGTAACAAGAGCTTACATGCAGCGACGACTAAACTTACATCAAAAACAACAACAAGAATATTATTTACCAATGAAAAAGGCTTCCTTTGCACACGAACGTATCATCCACCCCAAGAGCTTTTCAAGAGAATACGTATCTTGTCTTTTGAATTTCCATCAAACTTCCAACAAACGTTTTCTGTATCACACATCGGTATCTTAGTCACATTGTATTCGGGAATTACAACTTGCCGCCTCTACTTCTTCATTTTGTATTACTTATACGATTCATTTGAACAATAAGAACAACCATACCAAATATTTAAGACCAACATTTAATTATTTTAAGTTAGCATTTAGTTAACTTAGGTTTTATTCTCAATTCCAGCCTCCCCCTTCCCTTATTTTCATAAAAAAAGTGTTTAAACGCATAAAATTGTGTCCTGTTTAGTTTTCAAAAATAACAATTTAAATTTTGTTTTAGGTTTTAGTTCCTTTAGTTAAAAATTAAAGAAACTTTTATAAAGTAAGAGAAAACAATAATAATAAAAGCAAGGAATTGTTAATATTAATTTATATTTTTTTGGTTGCAATGCAATTTATTTATACATATTATTTTTTTTTTTTTTGTTTGTTTCGTTAGCTGTGTGTACTTACCATATTATTATTAATTATTAGTTTTCTGTGTTCCTGTTAGTGGAAAAATAACAAATTAAATTTACTTTTTAAACTTACTGTGTTTTAATCGCTTTTAAGTCATCATAAAAATTTTGAAACAATATTTAAGAATACAATACAATAATTAAATAAATAAAATAGTCGTACGCAAAAACATAAATTATAGTATATAATTTTTGAATTGTTGAGTGTTGTGGGATTTAATAAGATAAGATTTAAAAACTACTATGTTGATTCAAAATACATATAAGTTTCTTTCCTTTCTTTAATATACTCTATATATTACACTGAAAGGTTAGAAAGAATTAATTCTTAATTAAATATTCAAAATCAAATTTAATTAAATATATTCCCGAATTAATCTTATTTCCTTAGTAATTCAAACGTACTGGGGGGTTACTCCATAATTCGATTCGAAAGGAAATCGTTTCGAATTACAATGTATTTAACACACATTTTCGAACATTTCCGTTTTCGGATTGAGTTACGCAATAACCGCCCTGAATTCATTGATTTGTGAATTCATTCGATATATAATTAATTCCTTATTGAATCATTCAAGTTTCCTGTAATTCAAATCCATTACAAAATAGCTTTATAAAATGTATTCTATGATTAAATTTTTATTCAATTCAAATCTATTAAAAATACGCTTAACCCCCAGTAACGCGAAGTCTGGTTATGTTTTAACTAATAGTTATATTGACAATTTTCATACAAAAATAATTTTAACCGACAGTATAACTATTAGTTAAGGCATAACCAGACTTCGTGTTAGTGGGGGTAAGTAAATTTTTTTCAATTAATTTTATAAATGACTAGCATATTACCCGCTACTTCGTTAGCATATATTTTGATATTAAAATAAAAGTATAACAATGTACAATTAAAAAATGTGTTACTTATGTAGCACGAAACATCTTAACACGAAAATGTAAAACTTTTAATTACTCAGCTCCATATATGCTACATTTCATATATCTAATTATATTATTGTAGAAAATTCAAAAATTACCGTTAGAATAAAGAAAAAGTTCCATAATGTCACTACTTGTAGATTCGGGTCCATATAAACTTAGCATAATGTTTCTAAGTTTATTGGTGATGAAAATAGAAAAAGTACCATTCGAATAAATATAAAGTACAACTTTGAATTCTCACTCACATAGAACCATATATGCTTAATTTTATGTTTATAGGTCCATTATTATAGAAAATTAAAAAAAGTACCCATGAGAATAAAGAAAAAGTACCATGAAGTATGCCCTTGAATTTTCACTGACTTGGGACAATATACGCCTAATTTTATATTTCTATGTGCATATTACAGAAAATTCCAAAAGTACCATTAGAATATATAAAAAGTACCAAAAAGCCCACACTTGTGGTTTCCCACTCACTCGGTTCCATATAAGCTTAATTTCTTATATAGTATATCCTATGTATATAGTATATCTTATATAGTATATCCTTATGACAAACTTATATAGTATATCCTTGCCACTCATGGTGAAGGAAGCTAAAGGCATTTGTTGTGTAGGGAATAATTGTATGGAATGAATTGCTGGCATTTATAATTCTGAATTAAGCTAAAATTTTATTATACAATATAATTCGAAGCTCTGATTCCAAAACTTAAAAAACTCATTTCAAAAGAATGTTCTGTTTACTTTTTCTGAAGAAGCGAAATGCGTATCGGGATGGAATTCTGTGAATGGAGGGAATATTTTATGCAATTTAGAAAATTGTAATGAAAGCAGTTTGAACGACAAATTTCATGTTTTGTAATAGTATACGATTTTTGTACACTTTGTTGCGAAATTAGAAATTATTTGGGTCGTAGGAACTTTTGAGCGGATGCGCCTACGACATGGTAGGGAGGGCAATAGAGAGACGAACAGCTTGTCTCTGAGAATTCTTCATGTGGTGTAGTTTGTCAGTGTCAGTTTTGTTCTATTTAGTTTTTCATTTTTTTGTTTACTGTGCGGATTAGCGGCTGGTGAGAGGGTTGGGACCTCCCTGAGGTCAATACATGCCAAGAGCTAGTGGGAAACCTCGCCAGTCCAACCGAACCGTAACAACTTGGCATTTTCAATTTAGTGGTACATAATTGTTGGAAGAGTCGTGAACTTGTATTTATATTATTGTAGAGGTAAACAATATTTGTGAATACATAATTTTAATTTCTGCCTGAATAGACTATCGAATATCCAACGTTAACAGAGGAATAATAAAATCGACATGATAACACCAAAAATCGTCTCCCCTATCTTGTTACAATGCCGTTACAACAAAAATTATACGCGAATTCCACGTCGTAATCGCTGTATTATAAATATACGGTCTAATTTTTGATGGTTTTTGATTTCACAGTACATATTGTAGGTAGTCGTAATTTCTTATGGTATTTTTATAAAAGTTTACCAGGGTTTCATAATAAAGTTGGATTCATCTTAGTACATAAGTTCAAAAAGTCTACAATTAGAAAAATGACATTGCAATCAGAACCATCAGTAAGAATTAGTAATGACGCCCGCACTAACTGTAGCATGTTTCAAAAGTCTAGGTATAACCTATTAGCCACCCATATCACTAAATAGGGTGAATGTTTCAAATTCACCACTTACCAAATACAACGTGCAGTGCTTACTCACAACTACATCGACAACCTTTCCAAATACACTCACTTCTGTATCTATGAGACCAAGGCGAATTTATACAAGGTGAAGTCAGTCAATCAGCTGATTACTCTTTTTTCGCTTGTTTGGTTCTAACATCTGTCAAAGCTTGTTATTATACTTCAATATCTATATATTCTAAGCAAATTAACAAAATATTTATATTTTGCATAAATAAGTAAAGCCCTAACTATTCAATTATCTACACTATATTTAGTTTTAATACATATTTCTTTAATTTTTAATTTCTGTTTTTTGACATTTGTTAAGACCATTTGTTGTTTTTGTAGAACTACCACCACCTTGTATGAATTCGCCTTGAGGGAAAGTCTCTGACGAATGAAGAGCAGACAGGTGGTGGGAATATTGTATATTTAATCATTTTAATACAAACACTGGCAACCAACACGCATTCATTCAAGAAACAAACTTTGTAAGAGTAAAATATACGAAATAAAACTCAAGTATTCAATAGACCAACGCGGCTAGAGGACGGAAAGAAATTCATTAAAAACACGCGAAAACATAAATGTTGATATAACGACGGGTGTGTGGAGTAAAGAGTCCAACAAGCGTAAAAGTGCACAAAATCCAAAAACAACAAATACAAATAAGAAAAAACTGAAATCAAATTTTTATTACTTAATCAATATTTAAAAAAATAAAACTGAATTAAAACTTTGCTGGAAGTTCACTTAATTTTTTGCTAAAAAAATATATTATTTTATTATAACTAAAGAAATACCTGCAAAATGGATAAGAAATTACACAGTGGTATACATCATCCTACTTTGCGTATGCTGCAGGAATCCGGTTGTGAGATTACACCCCACAATTTAATGTATCCAGTGTTTTTGGTATGCGATGATGACAGTTTCCAGCCCATTGCCAGTATGCCCGGCCAGGCTAGAATGGGTGTAAATGTACTGAGAGATCATTTGACACCTTTGGTTGCTAAGGGCCTAAGTTCTGTCTTACTATTTGGCGTAGTCGATTGCGCAATGAAAGACGAAAATGCTACACATGCCGATTCTAATGCAAACCCGGTTGTCAAGGCTTTACCTTTACTTAGACAGTGGTTTCCCAATCTGTTAATAGCCTGTGATGTTTGTCTGTGTCCCTACATGTCTCATGGCCACTGCGGCATTTTAAATGAAGGCGGCTTGAAGAATGCCGAAAGCATTAAACGTTTAGCAGAGGTCGCTGTAGCATATGGCAAAGCTGGAGCCCATATTGTGGCTCCCTCCGATATGATGGACAATCGCATAAAAGCGATTAAAGAAGGTCTCATTGAAAACAATTTGGAAAACCGTGTTTCTTTGCTCTCCTACTCGGCGAAATTCGCTTCAAACTTTTACGGACCCTTCAGAGATGCCGCCCAGTCAGCTCCCGCATTTGGCGATCGCAGGTGTTATCAACTGCCCAGTGGGTCTAAGGGTTTGGCTATGCGTGCCGTACAACGTGATGTTGTAGAGGGCGCCGATATGTTAATGGTCAAGCCAGGCATGCCTTATTTGGACATTTTGAGACAAACTAAAGACACTTATCCCAATCATCCGCTGTATGTGTATCAAGTTTCTGGTGAATACTCTATGTTGTATTATGCTGCTGAACATGGTGCTTTTGACTTGAAGCAGGCTTTAATGGAGTCAATGAAAGGTTTCCGTCGTGCTGGTGCCGATTGCATAATCACCTATTTTACTCCTCAAATATTGGACATTTTGGAAGAAGAGAAATGATGGATGGTGTAGGTGAAAGAGGACTAGGAGGAAGTGGTTAATTCAATTTAAATTAAGTGTACTTATTAAGTTAATTAAGTTCCTTGAACTAACAGATACAAATCATTTTAAATTTTAAGAAAAAAGTTAAAGTTTTTTATTCAAAAAGTAATAATGATACATAGCGGGAAATTTAAATAAGCTCGAAATAAAAGTATGCCATTAACAAATTTCCACCATATAAAATGTATGTAGAGTGCAATACAAATTATATGCTTTTCTAGCTGAAAGACTCATATATTTTATACAATAATGGTTACAATTTCTATAAAATTATAAGAAATTTTGTTAAAAGATAAAAACTCGAATTCAAATCCTATTTTAAAACTTTAACTTTTTTCAACAAACAACACGACTTACAACTTAATTTTATTATGCAATTTATTTTTTTTTAGACCATTAACTATTAGGGTATTCAATTAATCGGGTTTCTGATTTAATCGGTTAATCGATCAAATAATTAATCGGGGTTTAGATTTATTCGGTTAATAATCGGTTAATTTCAAATTATTCGATTAACCGAATAATTTCTATTTTAAATTGAAAATACAACCACGAATTTTGTGTACAAAAACAAAAAACAAACAAAACATAACAATTCAACCAAAAATAATAGCAAATATGGTATTTAAAATCCTTTTCGTATACACCTGTGAGTTTTTTTAGGATTTTAGTGAGATCTTCTGAAATGATCTTTTAAACAAAATATAATTTAAATGTTTTCCTTTTAAACGATTTTTTTTCTTTAGAATTAATAAAACTTGACTTTGAAAAAACTCTCTCGCTGATTGTAGATGTTGGAGAAATTGAAAGCATGATAAAGAATATCCAATATCGCAGTTCTTTTTTTTAGTTTTATCTAAGAATATAAAATCCTTCGTTATACCATTGGAGTCCTTTTTGGATTGTTTTAGATTTTGAATACTTTTAATATTTTCGTTAAGTTCTGATAAAAGACTCCTTTCAAAAAAAGTTTCGTCTATACATGTAAATACAAACAAAGTTTCAAATACATGTAAATACAGTTGTTATACTCACTAAACATGTTTCTTTGATGTTCGAAAAATATGTAATTTTAATTTCACATTTGTATTGGAATTAAAACAAAAAAATATGTTACAGTGCAAAAAAAAAAGGAATTTCGGTTAATCGGTTAATCGACACAAATTAATCGGTTTATTTGTTATTTGAAAATCGGCGATTTTAAATTATTCGAACAGTTAACCGTCCAAAATTAATCGGTTAACCGTTAATCGATTGAATACCCTATTAACTATAGACAATAATAAAATATCTGTATGTATTGATGTACATTAAAACCATTAACAAAATTTCGTCATCTTTTTTCAATATTATTTTTATTTGCATGTCATCGTTATAAGTTTGTATAACTGAAAGCAGAAATAATTTAAAACCTCTAATCAGTTACTTTTATCTACAAGTGCCCAATTATTGTATACAAACAAATAAGTATTTTTTAGTGCATTATGCGATTTTAGAAAGTTATCAAATCAAGTAAATTTGTTTGGAGCATTGTTTAAAAAATATTTGAGCTATTTCAGCAATTTATTTTTAGCAATATAATTTCGTTTTGTTACTGTATGTTTTTAATAATCTCTATACATACCACTAGTGCAATACAACTACAAAGCATTTTAAATAAAATATTTTCGTTAGAATTCTTTGAATAACCTAGTACACATTTCAATTAACATAGCTTATGTTCTGAATTTTTGGAAAAAAAAGTCCCAACTGAAATTGGTTATAAACGGTCCATTATTTCGACTGGTCCCCATTATATTTCGAATGGCCTCCAGAAATATATATGTAAGTGTCTGATTTATATAGGTATCGACACATATAAGTTTTATATAAAAATAAATCATATTTAAAAATGTTGTGTAGATTGGTCAGTAATTTAACATAGCTCCCATATAGGCCCACTTCCGAAAATGATAAACCACCCTAAATGTCTTCAAAATGGGGTTCAAATTAAGAAAAAATTTAAAAATCCTACATATTGACATTTTCACGGTCCCAAACTCGACATTCTTTGAAATAAAAAAAAATATCTGAAAACAATTTTTTTTTATTATCTATAGGTTTTGTCGATTAGTTGTTTCCAATATATTAGAAATAAACATGGTATCCTGAACGAAACAAAAAATGGAACTCGTATTCGACTGCCGCTTGAAAATTTAAAAAATCAGCGAATTGGAATACATGTAATGTATTAAAGAAAATTTGTTTAATTTAAAATGGAGTTGTCTTGTTTTAAAACCTTTGGTATGATTTGTAACACGTAATTTGTAACGCGACATATTCGTCGCTGGTTATTAGCTAAAGCCATTTCATTTTGATTGGAATTTAAATTTTAAGCCACCTTTTTAGAACTATCTCGGAGTACTAACCATGGTTTAGGCACCGGGGCGCAACGTTAATCAAGCTTTGTTCGTACTCTTTCCACTCATGGTGAAGGGTATAAAAACCTTCACCATGAGTGAAGTTTTTGGTACAGAAATTGATAAAAAAAATGTTAGAAAAACAAATATTTACAATGAAATATCAATTCGACTTTGAAAACTGAAAGTGGTTTCATTCCGAAAGAACTTTTTGTTTTACTTTTTCTGAAGAAACGAAATACGGAATTAATTCCACTTTCGATCTGTGACAGCCTGATAAGTTTATCATTCCGTTTGTAATTTTCATTTGGGACCCCAATGGATTGTTATAGATAGCGGAGTCAAGTCCGTCCGTGTGTTGAAATCAACTTTCAGTAGCCCCCAAATAACTTACATACATGATTCAAACATCAATATAGACCCGATTCGGTTGCTATTTAAAATCGAGAAAATCGGCGCACAAATGTCTGAGATATAAGCAAAAAACCAGGACAACCTCGATTTTTTTTCCTATTTTTTATCTATATCTGAATTACTAAGTCATTAATGTAGACAATATGGATATCCAATGTAAGGGTCAAGATCGGGAAAAATAGTTTTGCTATATTTAGGCAAAGCCGAATATAGCTCATATTTCAGTCAGCCCAATTATGAATAAAAAATTCCGCGGGAGTTTTTTCCCATTGAATTTGAATAGGAAAAATGAAAAAAGGGGAAAAAACTCCCGGGGAATTTTTATTCATAATTGGGCTGAGTATGTTTATTGGGTTATTTTTTACCTTAATGGGAATTATTCAACATTTTAAGCAGCTTTTTCGTGATTTTTATTTCCACATTTATCAAGTACATACCTACTTTTTCTTTAGAATCGTTAAAAAATCGTTTTGTTTTCTGTTTCAAATCGCGTATTGTATGTATAAAGGTCTTGCATTTCATTAGCATTTGTTTGTTTAAAAAATTTTAATTAAATACTTTAAGGAAAGTTTACAATTTGTTTGTGTTGTATACGAAAACGTCAAAAAGTTTTATTTTAGAATTAAAATTGCAAAATAGTATGTACGTGAGTTGTAGCCATTCTTATGTACCTACATACATACATATGTTTGTATTTAATTTGTTTGTAAATGAATCATTTAAATGTTAAAAGCGGATTTTTTGTTTTAAGTTATTAATATCATATACAATACATATGAATATTTACCTGTTTGCTTTAAAATACTATATCAACTAATTACAGACCAAAACAAATTGAGAGGTAAATGAAAAATAAATAATATCAGTAAATTAAAATGGCCAGCATTAGTTTTAAATGAAAATTTAAACCCCATTTTTTAGATTTAGCATATAAATGATTAAATATGGTGGAAAGAAAATATGATATAATTTAATTCTTGTGATTGCTGTTGTATTAGTGCAGAGCATTTATTTTTTCTTTTCAAACGAATAACCCAAACGAATTTGGATACTTTGCTAAATTTAAATATTCCAAAAGATTTAAAAAAAATTACGCTTGAAACACAAAACGATAAATTGTTGTTAACTCTGTATTTTATTAGTTTTATATTTTGTACAAACATTAGAACAGTGTATACAATATCTAAGTGAAATTTAAGTACATACATGATTAAAAATCGTTTTATATTAAAATAAAAATACAAAAGATTTGTGAAACATTTGTATATTCTTAAATAAATTAAAGAAATTTAAAATTGATAAGATTTTTATAATAAAAACTGTTAAAAGTGATGTTCTTTTAAGGAATCATTTCGAGTAAAAGGGTAGCGAAAATTGCCCTTTAAATTGTTAAATACACAATTAAATAAAATTTTAAATAAAACAGAACACTTTTTTGTTCGAATTCGAATTCATTCGAAAATGCAAATACTGAGATAATAAATTCAATACAATTGAAATGAACTTTTGAAGGACAGTCTTAAATGATTACAAATTCTTAAAAATTAAGTACAAATATAAATAAAATATTAAAAAAAAACGAAAATAAATGAAAAAATACTTTGTGGGCTACGTTCGAAGAGTAGTATTTAAGTTTCTTGTGTTTCTTCATTGTATATTTTGGAATGTTCTAAAATGTCGGTATTTTGCATGGGTTCCAAATCGGTGTCCGATATAATCTCTGCCAGCCATTGTTCAATCTGTACGGGATGAAATGATTCCTCATCACCGCTGCTGTGGGCTTCTAAAATGATTTTTAGATTTTCGAAATTTTTCAAAACCAAACGTCTGCCCTGTGCATCTTCTCCCAAATAATCATTGAAACTGGTTGAGGAATCGGCGTTTTGTTGGGTGGCGTGTGAGTTTGCAGAACTTGTAGTGCATTTAGAGCGAACTCTTTGCTGTTGATTAATGGACTTTTTTATTTCATTTAATAAACGATTGTAAAAATCACATGTAACTTCATTAGCCATCGACGAAGAGGAAGATTCTACTACATTGTCTTGCGACTCAGGGTTATTGGGATTTTTAAGCGGTTTATTCTCCATGTTTTGGGGCTTTTCGGTTTTGGTGTGAGATTTTTTAGATTTCGGCTTTTTGGTAGATTGTGAACGCGAACTATTGTTACTGGAAATATTTGACAAACTGTTGGGTGTGTTGCTAGTTGTGGTGGATGATGGTGAAGTACACTCTGTATTGGAACTGGACGAGACCAAGGATTCAAACAGGGTTTTCGATTTTTGTGTTGACTTGGATTTAGCTTTGTTGGTGGAGGATGAGGCCTCTTCCTCCTCTTCTTCTTCGTCTTGATTTGGATAACGCACAGGTATTTGGGCTTGCACATTGTCCTCGGTAGTGCAGTTAATGGTTAAAGATGCAATGTTTCTTAAATTAATAGTGCCGTTGCAGTTGTTAATGGTAATTTTTGGTTTAAATCTTTTTTGTTTTGTTGATTGTTGTTGGGTTTGCGAATATTTATTATTCGATAGCAGCTCGGAGTGCTCTAGAGATCCATGTTCCAAACTAGAAACCACATCGGCAATAGAAGATTCAACTTCATCATCCAATTCTTCTAAATTTAGAGGTGGTACTGGTTGTTCTCTTTTCAGCTTAGCCTGCTTTATCAGTTCCTTGGCTTCTTTTAGTGTTATATTGATAATGCTCTCATTCATAAGCTTGGCATTGTGTTCCATAAGACTTTTGTGGCGTGAAAAGTCAACCACGATGCTTTCCCTGCCCTCGTAGTCCTCTGCACCCACTTCGCCCTCCTCTCCACTTTGATTTAGACCCTTGAACAAGGTCTCATGATCATCAGAGGGTTTAATGTAGTCCTCGTTTTTCAAGTAAACATCTTGCAGAGCCAAATTTATGTTGGTCAACTGATAGCGTCCAAAGTTGCGTATGGCTGCCAGCAGCTCGTGTTCGTTATCGCATAGAAATTCTATGCTAGATTCAGAATCCTTCTCACGATTTCCGGACTGCAATTGTTGTTTTCTTGTCGTATTTATCACTTCGAGTTGTCGTAGCAACAATTTTTCACGCATCATTACGGCCGATTTTAATTCAGCAAATTTTTCTTGTACATTTTGTTTAATCTATGGAAAGTTTTTTTCACTATAAATCTTTTTGAATATTTAAATATTTTACTTACCTTGTTAACAACATCTTGTTGTGCCATTTCATTAGTTTATCTAGTATTTTCTCAATAAATTGTACACAATTTGTATAAAAATCTACTTAAACAAAAATCTTCTCAATCAAGCCGTTCTAATGTCGTGTGTTCTGCAACACAAAAAATAATGTTCATTATTAGAGAAAAGGCTTTTCTATTTTTCTGTTATTTTCCTTATGTCGCTTTTCTTGAGGTTTATACATATGTGTATAAGAGGATTTTCCTTAGAATTTTCTTCTATTTTTGATAAACATCTGGCTACGAATGTGTTGAACAAAACAAAGGGTGAGAAATAAAAACATTTTGCTGTCAAAATGCAACTCTGTTTATTTTATACAGTCATTGTCATTTATTTATACAGTCCTTAACCATTTCTAAAGTTGCCACTTTATTTTTACTTTTTTGAATTCAAGTTAACCGTTAAACTAAAAAAAAATCAATAAATACTTAATCTTGTTCAAATAGAGCGCGAATAATATCCAAAATACACAACATCACCTCAAATCCACTTATTTGGATGTTTTATTAAAAAAAGAAATATAATAAGAATTAAATGGGCATTACCCCTATAATACTATTTTAGACCGTTACCGAAATTATCGGAAATACCGTTATCGTTATTCTGTAAATAATTTTAAATTACAAAAATAAACATTTTGAAATATCAAACAATTTTTAATGTTAGAATTTTTTTAATAATTGAAGTCAGTTACAATTACCATTAAAATGCCATCACCAAAATAACAGTAAATAATGTTACCGCTAAAATAATCTTATTGAAATAATCCAAAATACCCAAATGAACATTACCGCATTGAACATTAAGTATAATTAACAACATTTTTAAATTATGGTGACATCTACTGGATAAACGCATTTTGTTTAATAATATTTAACTGCTAATATTATGTTATTATAGCAAACAATAAAGGCTACTTACATTCAGTTCAACAAAACAGTGTACTATGGCCTTCTATCTATCATTAGATATATTATCTATATTAATGATATTCAAAAAAATTTTTCATTTACATATTAGTAAAAAAAAATTTCGTAGCAAAAAAAATTTGAAAATTTCTTTTTTAATTTTTTTAAATTATTTTTGGTGGAAAAAAAATATTCGGGTTAAAAATATTTTCCCGATTTTGACCCATTATATGTCCGACTTATTATAGCCTTATATACGTCGTTCCAAAGGTCTTTGAAATATCATTGACAAAACAATGGAAACATTTCCAAATATTCCATATGTAGCCCAAAATTTAAAATAGATTTTTAAAATAAATTTTTTTTTTTAGTATTTTACTTGTATAGTTTTATTTATATAAATTAACTGAAAAACAAACAACATAATTAATTATATTCTGAAGAAAGGGAATAAAATTAAAAATATTCACTATTTCGCTACTGACAAAACAATGGCAACTTTTAAACTTCTGCAAGAAAGAAGTGTAAAACGAAAATAACATTTAAAAGAACGATGTAAAAAGCATCCTGTTTACAGTTATTTTATTTTTAAATTCTGGTAATTTTTCACAATTTCTTTTTCTAAGTTTTTCGCAAAAATAACTCCTCGAGAGGTTGTTAATAGCCTAAAATTAGAAATAAGTACCCGAACAGTTAGTCGCAGGGCAAATGAGGCTGGTCTTGGTTGCTATCGTCCTATGAACCACTCATTTCTAAAACGAACCGTTCTGCTCGTCTACAATTTGCCAGGGATCATTTAAACTGGTCGATACATAAATGGAATACTGTCTTCCTTTCCGACAAATCCAAATACAATTTAAGAGGCAGTGATGGGAGAACATTTGTAAGACGACCAAAGGGGAAAAGATTAGATCCAAAGTACACAAATAAAACTGTAAAGTTTGGCGGTGGCAACATTATGGTATGGGGGTGTTTTTCAAGGTATGGTTCAATGCATCGTTGATGTGTAGCAATTATCAAAAAAAAGGGGTTACCCAACAAAATATTGAGTTATTGCAAAGTTTAGACCATATTTGTTACAATAATACCTGAGTTTCCATTGTTTTGTCAATGCCGTAATAAAGAAATCTTTTAATTTTGTTTTCCCATTTTTAGAATTTAATTAATTATGTCCTTTGTTTTTTGTTAAATTAAGTTAATAAAAGTATACAAATAAAATACTACAAAAATGTTAAAAGTTTTTAAAAAATTATTTTAGATAGGCAACTAACGAAATATTTAGAAAAGTTTTCATTGTTTTGTCAACCACTGTATGTCCATATTGTCTATATAAATGACTTAGTAAGCCGGATATAGATAATAGATATAGAGGTTGTCCTGGTTTTTTCCTTATATCTAGATTTTAAATAGAAACCGTGGTACATAGCGGATTAAAAGATTAAAATTTATAAAGTGCAACATAAGGAAGTATGTAAATCAAAAAAATATTAATTTACCACTATGAAGTAAAAGGTTTACACCGCGAAAAAATAGTATAAGTTTTAAAATTATTTTTATTCTACGAGGCATATTTCGTAACTGGAAAAAAATATTTAAAATGTTATTTAATGTAAATTTCTTCATGTTTACACTAGGCAATTTAGTTGTGCAAGTCTCTTGCCCAACAACAAAACAACATGTAAAATTTTCTTCTCCTTAACCCGACATTACCTCTGGCATCTACAAACACAAGAGACTTGCGCAACTAAATTGCCTAGTGTGAAAGAGGTCTAAGAATCTTATCAGATTGCATGTACATACATTGTACATATAAGAATCTAATAAAAATTCCAATTGGATTTTTGGGCTTTTTGAAGAAACTAGTTATCTGGCATCTCTCTTACTGTAACAAATGAGAGGAAAGAGCGACTGAATAAAAGCTCCTCACTGAACGTACCGAACACAACTAAAAGTTAATGGTGGCAACACTGTGAGCCGATGTCACTGCGCTGCTCACGTCGTGAACAGCTGAAATGAGCAATAGCATTTTATTATATGGGGTTTTCGTTGTTGGAATTGGGGGGTCTTCAAACTAATCAGACCCATTAGAAATGCATGGTGTGTGTGTGTACTGTGTTGGATGTAAGCCAGATGAGCCGGAGTATTAAGTTGAACAATCTGGCAGCATTTTATTCTCTCTAGATTCTCTTTAGTTTTTTTTTTTAATGACAAACACAATGACAACACAACAGTGTGTTTTCATTTTATTTAGTTGTGCGGTGCCGTGTTGTTAAGACGTCTGACTAATGAGTGAACGGAACACTAAATCAAAGAAACAAAAAACTAAGAAAATCATTAACACAGATTAAATAATAATAGAGATTTTCATATTCTTATAAGGAAATAATGTGAGAAGTTAAAGTGATGCGATGATATAAATAAAAATTCATAATAATAAAACAATAAAGTGAGAACGAAAAAAAGAAGTGATTTAATTGAAAAACCGCTATGAAACAAAATAATAAATGCTCCTACTACCAGATCACAGGCACACAAACACATGTTCAAATCAACTCATACTCGTACATACAGTAACTTAATCAAACGCATGCAAGAGTTTTAATAATTCGGTCGCGCTAACGTAAACGTTTGACGGACGTCGCACTCGTATCTTGTTTTTATTTTTTTTAGTAGTAAACGTCGTTGTTAATAAAAGAAGAAACCGTAAAAACGAGTCATCATTATAAATTTTTTGTTTTTTTTTGTAATTCTTTTCGGTTTAATTTTATTGTTTAGTTGTTTTTGTGTGAGATTTTTTTGTTTGTTGGTTGTTTAAAAGGTAAATCTACGGAAAAAAATTAATTATAAAAGAAATAACCATAAAAAATAAAAATATAAATAATAAAGTGTTTGAAATACCTATAAAGAAAAATAAAATTTAAAAGTAAAGATACAGTGAGTGAATAACATGCGAAAATTGCAGCAGCAAAGTTGATATTTAAAGTGAAACGAAAAGAATAAATTTAAAAAAAATCTTTATTTTGTTGGTTCTGCATTGCATTTTTCATAATTTTTATTGTGTTGCTTTTTTAAGTTTTTCCTTTTCCATATTTTTTTTATTTTTTTTTTTGATTTTGCATTGTCATACATAAGTTCGTTCGTTTTATTTTGTTGGTGTTGTTGTTATTATTGTGATTTTATTTTATATAAACGTGTGTTCAAGTTGTTGTCGTTGTTTTTGTTGCTTTAGTGTCATTGTGCATTTAGTATAGTGGTTTAATAACAACAACAACAATAACAAAACTAAACAGCAACGACAACAACAGCAGCAGCAGTAGCAGTAGAAGAAGAAGCAGCAGCAACAAAGCAGAGTGCAAAGTGTCATTCACGCGACAACAGACCTATAAAGAAGAAAAACAAAAAAAAAACCTACAAAAATAAATAGAAGAAACAGACAGGAATTAAAAACAACTACAACAATAACCAAATTTATAATAACAGGTCAGTACAGATACAATTTATACCCGATATTAAAATACAATTTTATTTGTTTATTTATTTAGTTTTGTTTTGTATTTATTTTACCTTTTTCTCTTCTTTTTTTATTGTGTTTTGTTTATGAATCAATAAAAAAACAGTGTTTGTGTTTGTTTTTATTTTTATTTTGTTATGAATAAGATTTAAGTTTTTTAAACAAGTGAAAAAAATGCTAAAATAAAAAAACAGTGAAAAACATTCACTGACCTAAAATTCAATGTAGGAAACATTTTTGGGACAAACGTTTTGCATAAATTACTTTTACTATTGTCAGTTGGTCGGTCGGTTGGTTGGTTGTATGATTGTTTTAGTTGTTTTGTCTCTCTTTGTTGCCTTTAACACTTACATCAGCATTGAAAACTTCGTATTTTTAGTCTGTCAGTGCAGTCAGTAAGTAGTGACCAATTATTTCCCAGTGAACAATAAAATTTTCACAAATTTTGCAGATTTCATTGCAATTTTTAGTTTATAGGTATGTGATATTAAAATATTATTGTGTCCTAATTTTATAGGGTCGTGACGGTATATTTTTTTTGTGTCGCCAGTCCATATGGGCCCTTAAAGTTCGAATATTAAATATGTATATTGTATTTTTGTTGTTTTTTCTCCGATTTGGTGATTGGTCATTGGTCATCAGATATAAATCTTAAAACTTTTGAGCCCATTAGGGTTTAAATTTAAAATTTAATTTAATTTAATACTTAAAATCGCATTTTAATATCAAAAGCTATAAAAAAAGTCCGATTACAAATATCAAAGCTCTAACAAAATTATTGTGTCAACTTCTGAGACAAAAGAAAATTTCATTTATATTTGTACAATATAAATGTATTCAAAATATTGGCCATTGTTAGCTATGACCTTTTCCCATCATTCTGGTTACATATGGATTTCAAGCTAAAAGAACTGCTCATATTTGAGGCCAAGAACGAATCAAGCCAATTTCGGATACTCTGATCTGAAGTGAAGCGTATCCCAGAGAGTGTGTTCTCCAAATAGTAGTTAGTAGGACGTGGCAAGGCCTGGACTACAAGGCGGATGAGGCAAAACTTTTTTTCAACCATTTCTTTTTAAATTGTTTTTAACAGGTATTGGAACATGTGGCCCAGCGTTGTCATGATGGAATATTACTGTTTCATGTCTGGCATATTCTGGGAATTTTTCGGCCAATGCTCGCTTCAAACAAAGCAGTTGCATTAGGTACATGTTTCGTTCATAATATACATATAGGACACTTTTGCTCCCACCAAATACAGAGCATTACCTTAGGCCATTTATATATAGCATGGATGTAGATTCGGCAGGTTTGCCGGGCTTTTCATACGATCTCTTACACTTCGTGTTATTGCAATAGATCCATTTTTGATCGCTAGTAATAATTGGGTGCAAAAATGATTTTCTTTTATAGCATTCAAGCAGCATTTCAGGCGTACAAAATCGTCTTTCAAGGTCTCTCAGCTTCAATTCGAATTTTACTCAATTTTGCTGCTTTTGTTTGAATCCTGCTTCCAAACGCTTTGAACTGAGTAATGCCTCCAATTACGGGAGGCTGGCCTGGGCGATATCTCTCGCACATTGAAACGGATGAAAAACATTCACCATAAGCTTCGGTGAGCAATTAGTGTGCTGCAGCGGCAATTTTTTTTAAATTAAAGATGTAAAGCAAAACTTCCCGCATATGACGCTTTCGAAGCAAAACATATTTTGTTAACTCTATAATGTTCAATAACTAAGTAAGAATAAATGATAGATATGTACTCTTCAAAATGACATATAAGTTATTAAAAACGAAACCGCTATTGTAAATCACACATTTCTAAGTCATGCACCCAATATAAAATATAATTTAAGCTTCATTGAAATCTAGATTTGAAAATTTTGTTTCAATATCTCAAGTAGTTTCCAAATTATATCGTTTTTGGCTTCTCCTGTAAACTGTGATGTTACGTTATTTATCAAATCCGTAAACTCAAATTTTAACTGTTATCTTTAAATTTCAAACAACTCTTGTTTTCTTTCAATTATTCCTGCATTAAAATAAATTCACAAATTTGTTCATTTCATCAGTTCTCACTTTTAATATTTAAACATACATAAATATATATTTTTGTGCAGTTTTTTTGTTTGTTAATAAAAATATGTATAAAAAAAATTGTTGAAGGCAGACAAGTCTTGTTTTTGTTTGTTGTTGTTTAGTTTTGTTTTTTATAAATTATTTTAACATTTTGAGTTTTTTCTCTGCTCGACTGTTTAGTCATGAAATACAAGTTTTTTTATGTTGTTTTTGTTTCTTTTTTTTAGTATAAATATTTACACATTTTAATAAATAATAAATGGTGTGATAAATAAAAACAACAATTTAACTGTTTTTAAATAAAATCATAATAAATTGTTTAAATGAAATTAAATTTTTATTTAAACGCACATTTATACAAATCGTTCGATTGTTTTTATTTATTTTTTTGTTTGAAATTTAATTGAAATATATAATTTAATTTTTAGCGGATTTAATGTATTTTCAGAATTTTTTTTTATCATATTGCCATTAGAGTCATCAAGTTAAAAATTGTATTTTAACTTAAATTAGTTCAATGAAGCAGCTAATCAGGGTCAAGCATACTTGACTAAACTTTATTAAATGTTTGCGTTATTTTTTCTTCGTTTTATTTTTATTCAATCTATTTTTTTATTATTATTATTATGTATTTTTATGATGAGTAGTTTATGTTGCTGAGTGTGTGCTAGCTGCTTCAGCAGAGTAGTGTTGGTGCTTTGCTGGTGGTGCTGAAGTGGCTTTTGAGCTGAAATCAATTTTTAACTTAATTATGTAAAATACACATAAAATTAATTTTTATGAGTTTATTTTGTTTGCAATAATGAATATAAAATTGAATTAGTTTCAAAATTTCACACATCAACTTTCGTTTACGCTATTTTCAGCATCAAATAATTGCTTAAAAGTGATGAAATGCTTTAAAGTTTTATTAAGGAGTATTTTGCACACATATGAATCTATGCAAGCGTGGGTAGTTTGTCAGGGTTGTTCATGGAAATTTATAAAAGTGTTTAATTTCGTTTAATTTAAAATTGTTTTTAAAGTGCTTCATCGGACATACATACAGATATTCGACAAAAAAAACCATTTACTTTGTATGAAAGGGGCCATGCTCACCAATTCAATCCAATCCCGACAATTTTGAGACAAACTATGCAAAATGCTAAGAGATCTAATCGGACTAACTTTGAAGAATCTCTCAATTATATTTCTCATGATATTTACAAATAACTATTTACATTTATGAGAGGTGACTCACCGGAACTTCGGAACTTTACTATTTTTCATATAAAGTTTGAAGACTTTCACGAAAATAACTGTTTACTTTGAATGACATGTGCCACGCCCACCAATTCAATTCCATCCATTTTCAGCCAAACTCCGTACAGTGATAATAAATTGTTTCATACAAAGTTTAAATAATTAGGTATTCGAAACTAACAATTTACATTCGATGGGAAGTGCCTCGCCCACTAAAACAATACCGCCCATTTCCACACAAAACTATGTAAAATATTAAAATAATAAAATAAAATATTTGTTTGGTGTGTGAGGGGCCACACCGCATTTTCCGATCCATCCCATTTTTGGTTACACTTCATGCACTGATAAGAAATTGGTTCGTATAAAGTTTGAAGACTGTCACAATTATAGTTCTGCAGATATTCGAATATAACTATTTACTTTGTATGGATGGTGCCACGCTCATTTATCCAAACATGACCAATTTCAGCTCAGCCGCATACAATGGTACCGAAGGAAATTCCGCATAATTATAGTTCTCATGATATTTACGTGCCACGCCCACCCTCAAGCTAGTAACTGTAAATATTAGCAATTGGCTTAAAATATATAAAGAAATAAGGAATAAATAAATAAATCTAATAAAAGAATTTTTATTTACTTCTACATATTTATACTTCAAGTTAATTTAAACTAATTTCAAGTTCTTTTATTTGTTGTTTTTATTGTAGAACTTTCTAATGCCCCATTGCCAGTATAAACTATTCTCATTACTCATCATAATTTCATGTGTATTAAGTGGGTATTTAAGTTAATTGTTGCATGTTGCTTTTGTGTACAAGTTCTATAATACATATAATAAGTACTCGTATAAAATGGAATTTTTCTTTAAACCTTGCGCCCCAGTAACATTTGCAAATTCGTGAAATAATTTACAATTGTTAACACAATTTCAAAGTATAGTTACTCAAGTATATGTGATTTCTTTTGATTCTTTTTAAACAAAACATTTGCTTTCATTTTCAATCAATACACATTTAGAATTATTAATTAATTTCTGCCTTAAATAAACAAATATTGACAACAGGCATGGCCCACGTTGTTAAATAATTTCTTTCTTGTGTCGCTATTTCTTTTTGAGAGTTTTTGTTTGAGTGTAGTGAAAGTATTTCGCAATTTAATAGATAAACAGATAGATAGATACCTTTTTGTATTTTTGTGTGAGTTGTTGTGTTTTAGTTGTTATAACATCGTTTAAGTAAGTTGAATTAAAGCTTATTAAATTTTATATTTTTGTTCAATGGAATTCCATTTCAAACCCACCATTGCGATGTCGTTGTCTGTTTTAATGCCGCCACAGTTCCGTTGTTTGTTTATTGTTTGTTAACATGAAATTCTTAAAGGGCGATTTTAAAATCTCCCTCTTTCCCTAGGCGTCTCTAAGCTCCCACCATTTTTTAATTATCAACACAAATATATTTTTCCATTAAAAGAATATTTTTCTTTCTGTTTTGCTCTTTTGTTTGCTTGTGTATTTTCATTTGGTTTTGCTTACGCCAAAAACGTGAGAATTTTATACTTTTTGTTATTAATTCTTCCAAAGAAATGCTGAATAATAAGTTTATTATAAAATAAAAAAAAGAGAAAAAACTAATTCTAATCTAAAGCATAATATTTTGAATTAAATTAACATTTATATTTTATTTAAGGCGCGATTTAATGCTTTGCCTATTCTTTTCTTTTCTGTTTAAAGTTATAATTATGCTTGTAATATAATGAGCGAATGAACGACCGAAAGTTGGAGGCAAGCTACAGTAGACGCTAAAGGCTGTAAGCGTAAACAAAAGTAAACAAAACTATTTTTTGCTGTAACTTGTGGCTTTGGGGCTGTAAGTTTAGATTAATGTGTAGTCGTTTTGTTTTCTCATATTCTCGTAATTCAAAATTCTTCGGCACAATATTTTTTTCAAATACTGCTTAACTATGAACCATATTCTTTAAATAAATTGTATTGTAATTTAAAATAGATCTTTGTTTAATTTTATTTAAATCTTAATACTGCTTAGTAGTCATTGCTTATGGAATCAATTGTATTCATGGATATTTTAATTGCCTTAGCGTAGGTTTAAAATTTAATTTATAATAAAAAAAACCGGCTGTTTTTGACACACCATGTATTGTTTATTTTTTTATTTTATTTATTTCCAGTATATTCAGACTGAATTAAATCATTCTATACGCTTGTTTAGGTTTAAATACCTATTTAGTATTTCAATAGAAATATTTCAATTTATTCTTTATATATCTTGTATATGTGGCTACACCACATATTTCAAAGTTACATACCTAGATTATTTAAGTATTGTTATGTATATTTAAATTTACTTTAATTTTAATTTTAGTCTTGTTAATTTTAATTTCTAATAATTTATTTCCTTTTTTCCATAGCCAAAATTAATACGCAATCTATTTTTCTTCTCAATAAATAATTGTTCAACATATACGTTAATGAGAATTATCAGCTAATTTTAATCATATTTGCAGTAATTACTTACTCATTTACATTGTTTATTGTATTTTTATGAGGTACGACGCTATTAGTATAATGTCGCAAATTGAGTACATACTTATCTATTATTTTGTAACATTTAGATTATTTATCGGAAACTGTATTGTTTATTGAAACCACACTTTTTACATTATTTTTCAAATTACTAGCATTGGACGTGTAGATTTTATATTCCGTGCGGTATTTTTTCACAGCTAAAAATCAAAACAAGTACGTTCCACAATTTCGAGGTCATGTTAAATTAAATTAAAAAAAACAAAATTTTAATTCACTCCAATCATTGCCACGCCCATTTTCAGTTTAATACAATAATGCCTTAAAGGAAACTGTTACAGAAACTATAAACGTTTAAGAAATTTTGTATTTGCAATAACTAGTTGGCTGATTTTCATGCCTTTATTATTGGAAAATATACGCCTAAAATTACAAAAAAAAATAGAAATATAACCTAAACATTGAAAAAATATTCATTTATATTTTTGTGGTAAAACATAAACTAATTATCCATGGATCTTTAAATTACAACATATCAAACAAACGAAAATTATAATTGTTCTTCCGAGAAAATTAATGGTATATTAATTGTCCTTTAACATCATAATTTTTGAAGGCTCCATCATGTGACTTAAGCTGAATTCACCCATGAGTTTCTGAAACATTTTTTGTTCGGAACAATTTTTTTTTATATGTAGTTTGAAGTCTCTCTCAAAAATAGAACGTCAAACTACATATAAAAAAAAAATTGTTCCGAACAAAAAATGTTTCAGAAACTCATGGGTGAATTCAGCTTTACTTTTGCATTTTGATGTAAAATGCATGTATGAAAATATACATTATCAATAAAATATGCACTAACAAATCAATGTAAATTTGAGTCGAAAAAAGATCATCTAGTCATCGTCTAATATTAAATATTAGTTTAATACAATTCCAGAAATATTACAATATCTTTTCCACGCCCCAAAACAGCGCTCATTTTAATTATTTTTTCATTCCTTTTGTAACACATCAAAATTCTGGGTCTTCATAAGCTTCTAAGACGATCTAACTATATCCGTCCGTCTGTCTTTCTGTTGAAAACACTACAGGGCTCAAACGAAAGGAGCTAGTAAGCTGAAATTGTTCACAAATACTCAATGCTGATAAATGGGCAATATCGGTTTATGGTTTGACCTAGCCCTCATACAAATATCCCCCGGAATATTCTATGTTGATTATGCGGCAAAGTAGTTCTAAGTACTCTGAAATTATACTGTAAAGTATAGTGAAAATCGGGCAACATTTGTCCCTACTCCCCATACAAGGTCCCGCTCACAAAATTATTTGAAAATTCATAATTAATATCGTGAGGAAATTGGACATAAACAAGTTTTATATAAACCTAAATACTTGACATTACCCCTATATTAGACAAATATTTTATTGTTAAATATTGATGGTTCAAGATTCAAATCGCATATTAGTGTTTATGCCTTGGTCAACAGTTACATTTCATTCCTTGGTGATGCATATTTTATTTTTAATTTTAAATAAAAAATTTCGGAATATTTAAATTATGACCTGAAAGAACAATCTCTGACATTTACATTTTAAGGATAGATTTTGGCCGCGACTACGGTTTTTAACACCCTGAACATCCAATTCTTCTTTCCAGCAATGCTGCCGGTATGTCGCGAATTAAGCGAGTAATGTTGGTCTTCTACATCTGCAATACAGCTGCAATATTATTCTCACTACGGGCTGGATGTGGTCTATTCGGTTACATATCTTCCAATAACGTACACTGACACTCAAATTTGATTGGCATTAGCGGACTTGAAAGATCGATGATGCAATCTGTTTGCTTGAAGTGCACGAAAAACATCTCTCACAGAACGCTGATTTTCTTAATACAGCTGAATAATTTGGAAACTTTATGATCTATGAAAAAACAACTTCTAAATGAATTTATTTTATGCAATATAAGATTTGAAATTTCCAAAAAAGGAGTAGTTTAGAGTTAGGGTAGGGTGTTTATTAGTTTCATGCTGATACAATAAAATATCAATAATAATAACTTGTTCATTTACACTTATAACACACAACTGCATACTTACGTATACTTACAACACATTGTACGAGTATGATATTCCAATCAATTTACAAATAAACTTCAAGTGAAGTAAAAAAAAAAAAAAAACACAACACAAATGAAAAAATCGTAATAATAAAAAAAAAATTAAAAAAAAAACAAAAGATACACATGCTAATAGCCATAATAACCACAAGGTCAATTGAATTGCGAGTGATGTTGTTTTTGTTGCTGGATGTAAGCACACTTAATAAAGCACCAGTAGCAGAGTTGAGTAGAGCAACAATCACGTGGCAATCAACTAATTTGTTGAAATATCTTTTACTTACAATCCTCTTTTTCCCCCCAGTACTCACTGCGGAATACAATAGACTTGGAAAAAATAACAAAAGTAAAACAAAAAATGGAAAAAAAATCAGTAACAAGAGCAATTACTGACACACATTTACGCATTTACATTACAACGTGTGTATTTGTGTAGAATACATGCGTATCTGTGAATGTGTGGAATTCGTAATACGAGTGTGTAACCCCAAATAGCTTTAGATATTGCACTAATAAAATTTAACTTACCCTAACAACTTTTCTCTTTGTTGCTGAATATTGTTGTTTTAGCTTTTGTTTTCCCCCACTTTTTTTGCATTGTTGTTGTTGTTGTTGCTTATGTTGTAAAAAACTCGAAACACTCATTGACATAAACCAACAGTTTAGTTTGGTTTTTATACCTCAATTTCTTTTCCTTAGGTAAACCTTTTGTTGTTGTTCTAAACGACCTTATCCAATATAATATGTATTATAGCTATTGTTGTTATTTTCTTTTAAAGTTTGGTTTTATGAGATTTTGTTGTTGTTGTTATCGTCGTATAGTTTTGCCCTTTTTACCATTGTGCCCTATTATTCCTGGCTTGTGTTTCCTCTTTTTTTCAATGTTCTTCTCTTGTGTTTCTAATACACGTTATAACCTTTAGTTTTTGCCAATTTACCTTTGGTGGCCACATGTACATTGTTCCTCCCACTATTATTGTTGTTGTTGGTGTACTTTTAAGCCACATTGTTTGTAGTTTTTGTTATTAAAGCTAATACGTTTTATGTTGATACTTTTACCCTGTAGTGTTGGTTTTTTCTTTTTTTTTAGCTTCACGATATTTATTTCTATGTGTGTTAAGAGTTTTCTAGGAATTGAGGGAGAGTACGGGAGTATGAATTGTTGGTGTTTTGAAACTACAATGACAAATTTGCTTTAACTGCTTTTCTTTACTACAAAGCTCTTTAGTACTTAATATTTTTCTTTCAATACCAATTATGTATTTTTAAGGGATGTTGCATTATTGCTTTGACTTTTTATTAATTAATTTTATGAGATTTAAGAGGAAAATCATCTAATAAATCTCTATAGAGATTTCTTTTAGATACATTTTTTTGTCATTAAATTGATGCCGATTAGTCATTTCTTTAATGCCAATGTACCATTTCATTGATGACAGTTTGCCATCAGAGTCATTCTTCCGATGTTACTGTGCCATCGCACTGATGACAATTTTGTCAATTGATGTAAAGGCTGACATCACAATGATGAAAAGTGTCATGGGGTCAAAAACGAAGACACTTGACATAGAACTGATGTCAAAATACATCAGCGTTATGACGGTTTTTCTATCAGTGTAGGCGGAAGTAAAAACAGTTGAGCTATAGCTATTTCACAGTCTGATTGTCTCCTAATTACTTGAGACGCGTTGGTGTTAGCATGACATTCAAGTTGCTCTAGAAAATCTGTCCGTTTTCCCATGTTTACTGGTAGCTGTAAATACGATATTTTCTGGGAATATTTGGTCGAGGCACTCTTTTCTCTTTTTTTTTAAACTTTTTTTTTTAATATTTGGGGGTAAATATCCTATCTTCACCCCCCTGGAACCTCGCCTTATGATTATGCCTGGAGTTTATACAAGTACAAACTCATAAAAAATGGTTTATTGCCAGTTTCTGTATTTCGAAAGAAATGAACAGTTAGCGAAATGAATTGTATAAAAATGGATCAGTTACCATTTAGATTCAGCCCAATTATGAATAAAAATTCCCTGGGAGTTTTTTCACTTTTCTTATTTTTAACATTGAATTTGAATAGGAAAAATGGGAAAAGGGAATAAACTCCCGGGGAATTTTTATTCATAATTGGGCTGATTACATGTAGAGCAAGCAAAGTAGACACACATCAATTGAAATGGACATATTGGGTGAATTCCAAAACGTCTGTATGTAATGCAACCTTAAAAAGTCGAGCGATTCTTAACGCAATCGTGTAAACTTTGACAATGTTTCATATCGCAAAATGTATGAAAAAGTAATTCAGGCAGTATGCTAAGTTTTTTATAAATTTTAACTACGCGTTTGCTTGCTTTGTCTTGATAAAGATATGACTGCATTGCATACAGATGTTTTGAAATTCACCCATTGTTTCGATGGTTTACTTTTTCAAAACTTCATCTTCACTAAAGTGACTATTGACTTCATGCTATTTTACATTGGATATCAGTATATTTAAGCAAAAAAAAAAAAATAAACTGTATGAGAATTATATCGACACAATTTTTATAGAGACTATACTCTAGATTACTTAGATACACTTAAGTGACAATTGTCTTCACGCTAGATTATCTGGGATGTATAAAGTAACCAATTGTCTTCTGTATGCACTACAAAGAGTACATACGTGTCTAATGACCCAAAATATATAAATTGGAGTCAGCCAAGTGATCAGACATTAGTGACAATTACTGTCTATAAGGGACTACTTGCTCAACTGCTGGGATGTGTACTCATTTAGTCGCGAGCACACCATCTTTCGATATTTTGAGTTAAATCATCTTATATCAGAGCTTTCAGAAAAATGGTGCATACTTTTAGGCAAATCAAATTAACATATGTTTGTCACTACAAACATTTGTGTAGTATCCAAAACTGTTTGAGGGTTAAAATATTTTGCTGTGATTTAATCGATTATGATTTGTTATAAGACATGTTATTCATTATTTGACTTTGCAGCATCAACGAAAATAGTTTTCCAAAACAGTGCCTTACGAACATTAAATATTTTAGAACCAATGTAAAATCTAGATTTCCACGTTAAAGCAAGACAATTAGTTGATATATTTTTATGCAATTTTGATGTTAGTTTACAGGTGTATGTGTATATGGCTAAGAAGAATGAAAGTGGTTAAATACTTTTATGTCTCACTATAAAATTCTTATTTGTCAGTGATTCATAATAATTTTGTTTTAATGTTACATTTATTTATGTAACAATTTATTTATAAGATTTTTTTTTTATTATTTTGTCTTCCCCCTTTTTGCCAACTTGAATTATTTTTATTTTTCTTTATTAGTTTGAAAAACGCGAATTTTTACTGCTACACGTTTTTATGTGCGTGTACTACGTACTAATAATAAATATTTACCAAAAGTGTTTTAAGTAGTTGTTACTAAAAATATGTGGAGTGGCATATGCGGCGAATCGCGTATGCACTCTTCTTGAAAGTAACTTAAAAATTATAAAATGTGGACAATGTCGAAAAAAGCATCCAAAGATGGACAGTAATATTTCTTGACTCATTACAATCTAGTTCTACAATCATACTCAAATCAGTAGTGGAGGTAATATTTTTACGTTTTTACCTTTCAAAAACGGTAGTTAATAAACCGCAATTTTTTACTAGCAAATAAAAACGATCAGTAGTTTTAATATTTGTAACAACTATTATTTTATCCAATTTACACAACAATTACACACTTAAAAAACACAAAAATTTGATGTTAATAATCTGACTAACTGCAACTTACTGTTATTCTAGCACTTTCATGAATTATCCAACGGACAAAACTAGAATGTTCTCTTTTATTGTCATTTAAATAACAGCGTTTTATCAACATTGTTGATAAGTGAAAGTATAGAGTACTGGGAGATAAAGGGAAACTGAAATACAGTAAGAATTACAAGAAAACAGTTTCAGAAATGCTACAAGATACTGTCAATGATAAAGATAAAGGCATCTAATTAATGAATAATGTCAGCTGTAGCAGCTCAAATTGAAAGTAAAGTTTCTTCGGCGAAGAAATATTAAAAGACATCTTTCGAGTGAAGTAAACTCCGATATTCATATAGCTTGAGCTAATATTTAAAGATGTTGCAAACGTCATGAGAAACCTATACTTTTAACTCTCATTTTCCTTTGTAACAACTCGCGTTGAAATCAAGCATTTGTCACTGTATAAAACGAAATAAAAAGAAAAATACATACCAGAGTATTATTGCATTTTAAGGAATTCGGTTTGTAGATAAAAAATGTATGTACATTACATTTTGTTACATCTACTATTATGCTTTTATGGTTCGCATCACGTTACAAGCATACAAATAAAATGTCACACACAAATCACTACTTCATAAATTATATTCAACTTCACAATGTAGTAATGAATAATCTAAAAGTTAGAAAACATACATTGCAATTGTTTGGAATTATAAATTATGGACAAGAAATTCCAAAAAAAAAGAAAAAATAATGGGAAAGAAATATTACAATTTATTTGAAGTAATTCAGGTCATGTGTGGCAAAATAAAGGAATATACTAGTTTTCATGATCTCTTTTCTGTTAGTATATCCCTAAATAAATTTATTAATTCCGAGCAAGTGATAAAAAAAGTGTCCTATACACATATTTACATATCGTGTTTTTTCGAGATCGAGTTAGGGCCTTTCTATATTAAGGTAACGATATTTATATATTGTATTTTGATTACTTTACTCATATGAGTGAATAATATAAATGTAAAAATCTATACTTGAAATCACTTCCGCCAAAACCCTAACTCAGTTGTAAAAAACCTAAGTGGTGAGAATGTATTAGTAAAAAAACTAAGTGAAAACAAAAACAACACTTGTATGTGTCTTGAACATTTAAATCAATAGTTTTCAAATTAAAAAGCTACCAATTAGTGAGATAACAATTAATCTTTTGCTCGTGCCAACATTTCAACTAACAAATCACATTAAAAGCAGCAGTTGTATGTGCTGTTATACTACAAATCAAATTTAATTCAATGTTGATAATAGACAAACAGACAGACAGGATTGAAACATTCCTGCACACCTTTATCCTTTAAATTTTTTAACACTCTTTCATCGATAGTTGAGTTGTATTTCTAATCTAAAAGTTCAACTTAAAATTCGTTAACAATGTACACGAGGTGTGAACATTTGCACAAAATTAGAAAAATCAACTAAAAATCAATTGCATTGCATTGCATTGCATTGCATTGTTTGTACTCGTATAAAGTTTAGAAACCAAAATAAAACAACAACAAAAAATAAGAATAATAGGACGAAAAACAAAAACAAACAGTAAACAATACAAAAATAAAATTTGCCAGTCCGTGCATTCCTCTCTTTCATTCATCTATGAAACAGTTCACATTCTCGTTAGATTAGACAAATCCATTAAATATGCAACATGTCTTTTTTCATTTCTTTTTTTCTGCTGCATTTGTAGTTTTTGTTGCTTTGTTTGGTGCAACACACCAAAACGGCTACAAATAAAAGTACAAAACAGTTAGACAAAATGTTTTTGAGGTTCAGCTAAAAGAAACCCTAGATATGTAAGTATGAACATACGGATGAGGTTAGGTACAGTGGCAATTGAAACAAATACATAATGAAGGTATCATGCATTAGTTTACAGTTGAACATTAAAGTCAGGTAAATCTAATTACTAAAACTCCTCGTAGTTGCAATTTTAGTGTAGTCGTAGTAATATTTCGTATTACGGTTTGTATTCTTAGTAGGCTTTTGTCTAGAGCCTTTTATGATTGATTTTTTTTCTTCTTAATTTTGTTCTATTTTTCCATTCAAGGCCTTATTCATAAAGTTTAATTTACTTGAATGAATTTCCAACTAAACACAGAAACAAATCATTGTTAATAGATTTAATTGTTTTGTCACCCAGTGTTTGGAATGCAAAAATTTTGTTTTTTTCTTTTAGCAATTTCATACTATTAGCAAATGACGTTAACGTCAGTGTTTACGTTCAAACTAAAAGCATACGCTCGCCCATAATGGATGACTTTAGCAATAGTGTTCCAGTCAGACAGCAGCAAAATGCAACAACATTTAAATCAGTTTGGTAACGTTTGATGGCTCAGTAAACTTTCGATTACAAAAAAAATAACTGGAAAAAAACCGGAAAATCGAAATTTTTTTTCCCATTTCTCTGTATATTTTTACAATTTTAATCCCACTCTTTAAAGCAACAGACAAACTAACAAATATATGCATAAATCATTGTATATACATATGTATGTATATAACCTTAGGATTTTACTATGTATCGGTTTTGAAACTACTAGTAACTAACTAAATATGTATGTATGTATGTAGAGTAGCAGAGAGAGAGAGAAAAAAAAAAGAAAATTGCTTGATTTCAGTAATTTCGTTAGCAAATGAAAATGAAAACAAATTTGAATCAAATATATGATCCTAGTGGCCAATAAAACAAAAATTGTTTTGCCGCCACAATGACTACTGCAATGAAGTCATCTTGTGCACTTGAAGTGTATCGTTCTTTCGTACGTTCATACTTTCAACGTACTTTTGTTCAGAATTGAATTGATAAGTTCAATAACAAACACAGTAAAACTTTGCTCACTTAAATGGATATATGTACAATGTACATATAAGAGGGCAGGTTAAACAGTTCTTTAACAATATATCACATACAAGGCCTTGATTGACCATTTCATATGTAATTTCTACAATATAATTTCGTAACCTATTGTTCATTATGATAATGTCTTTTTCATTATCAGATGAATTTTCAAGGACTTTATTTTATACACATATATCTGTATGTCGTTCTTAAAATCAGAGTATCTCTTCAAGAATTTAACTAAAAACCATTAAAAGAAGCCTAAATATTTCAGAAATATCTGCTTTCTAGAATACATTTGCACCATATCGGTATATAAATGTCTGAGATATTGCGAAAAACACGATAAAATACTTTTTTACGCATTTGCATCGAAAAAGTAAAATTTGTCTGTTTAAAAATATATTTACAAACAATATATGGCTTCACACCTTATCCTTCCTTATCACCAATAAGATACAGGAGAATGTAGGTATATTCTTGCATTAAAATTTAAAAAAGCCGTAATCTACACCATTTCCAATTGTATTTCAGAAAATTCCAATTGAATTTCAGAAATTACCAATTATATTTCAGAATATTGCAATTATATTTCAGAAATTTCTAATTGTATTTCAGAATTTACCATTTGTATTTCAGAAAATTGTAATAGCAATACCAATGGAAATTTCTAAAATACAAATAGAAATTTCTGAAAAATAATATGAAAATTATTTAATATAAATTAATAATTCTGAAATACAAATGGAAATTTATGAAATACAAATAAGTTTCCATTTGTATTTCATAAATATAATTGGAATATTCTGAAATGTAATTGGAAATTTCTGAAATACAACTAGAAACTTCTGAAATACAATTGGATATGGTGTAGAATCAATTTTTGGAGTAAAAATCTAAACATCAGAGGATTCAATGATTTTAGCAAAAGCAGTAATTTTGAACAAGACGATCATTTTCAAACCAATTTGTTGACCTTCTGTGGTATAAGATTATGATCTTAAGTTTACGGTTGTAATATGCATCTGAATTTTTTTTACTACGTCAACAGGTAAACCAATATTAAAGATGAAAAGTGTCACCTAAAATATGTTTTCAAGAATAGATAATGATGTCAAACGACATCTGTACAATGTATGATGAATCTTGGAAAAATTGTTTATTTGCGAAGCGTCAACAAAATTCGGCATATCTGAATATGGAATAGGCTTGTTTTTTATACCCTTCACCATGAGTAACAAGGGCATTTATTAGTTAGTGATTTCGTACATTTCGTGCCTTAAATTTTTGTAGGGTCATTCATTGAGAATATTTTTCATTGGTTTATTTTTATACCCTTCACCTTCGTGAGAAGGGTATATATAAGTTTGTCATTCCGTTTGTAATTTCTACATTTCTCATTTCCGACCCTATAAAGTATATATATTCTGGATCCTTATAGATAGCGGAGTCTGTCTGTCTGTTGGAATCAATTTTCTGAAGACCCCAGATATCTTCGGGATCCAACTCTTCAATAATTCTGTCAGACATGCTTTCGAGAAGTTTGCTATTTAAAATCAGCAAAATCGGTCCATAAATAACGGAGATATGAGCAAAAAACCGGGACAACCTCGATTTTTTACCTATTTTTGATCTATATCTGGATTACTAAGTCATTAATATAGATAATATGGATATCTAATGATAGATATTTCAAAGTCCATTGCAACGATGTAGATAAGGCTATAGTAAGTTGGACCTACAATGGGTCAAAATCGGGAAAAATATTTTTTAACCCGAACTTTATTTTCATAAAAAAAATTTTTTTGTCATACATTTTTTTCCAAAAAAAAAAAAATTTTAAAAAAATTTAGAAAAAACTTTTTTTAAAAAAAATTAAAAAACAATTTAAAAAAAAAATTTGAAAAACAATTAAAAAAAAAAATTAAATTTTATTTACCTAAAAATATTTAAAATAATTTATTTTAAAATATAATTTGGTGAAGGGTATATAAGATTCGGCACAGCCGAATATAGTTCTCTTACTTGTTTTATTACAGATTACGCGTGACTAGTATTATACGGTCGTCTTATTATACCCTTCACCATGAGTAATTTCTACATTTTTCGCTATAGACCCGTTTCGCTATTTGAAATCGAGAAAATTGGCCTACAAATGGCTGAAATATAAGGAAAAACCTCGATCTTTTACCTATTTTTGATATATATTTGAATTACTAAGTCATTAATATAGATAATATGGATATCTAATGATAGATATTTCAAAGAACTTTGTAACGGCCTACAATTGGTCAAAATAGGGAAACATATTTTTTAACCAGATTTTTTTTGGAAAAAAAAAAAATGTTTTTTCATAAATTTCTTTTAACTAATAAATTTGCAAAAAAAAAAAATATTTAAATAAAATTTTTTTTTAGGGTATATAATATTTGGGACAGTAATGTCAGACAATTCATCATGGAAAGACTCATAAGTTTTTCGTGCACTTTGAGCCACAGTTGGATGGCAACCGACCAAATACCACAAAACATGGAAGCCTACAATAATGTCATAATTCTAGAGATACCAATACCCCCTATATCGTAGTGTCCAACGTTTCTTCAAAAAGTAAAGAACAATTCTTTCGGGTCTTAAAAAATATTAAAATTAAAAAAAAACTCTAACCCTATATAAACTAAAAACCCACAAATCTATTAGAAATACTTAATAATGTTCTATGTTAAAATAATCTTCGAAATCGGTCATCCGATGGCTGAGATATAAGCCAAAACCGGTTTAAAAAACTAGTTTTTTCATGTTTTCAAATGTTTACCAAACAAAGCATAAAATTGTGCGGCGTGGCTTTATCTCATATTAATAATTTTATTTCAAAGCCATTCTAATGTATAACGCGACTGAGATGTTTTAGTCAACAATTGGCCGGATTCGGGGATAATATTTTTCAAACTGGCTGTGTGAAGAAAAGTTAAAAATTTTAATACTTTAAGCTTAAATAAGTCTTCTAGTGTTCGGGGTTTATAGTCACCAGGGGCCTAACACGATCGGTTATTTAACATGCATGTCAATGAATATCAAAATAAGTAGCTGATGAGCTTGCAATAGAGAAATAAAGTTCATATCATAACAGTTATTTTAATCCATGTTCTCTTCATGACAACCACTGTTCTAAAATGTTGAGGATTTATTTTACGCAATAAATAATTCATGTTTTCTTCCGCCGAATTTTCTACGTTCCTCGTTTTTAAAAGCAGAACAAAAATATTGGCCAATTTGCAAAACTATGAAACTGTGGTGATGGCGGTGGTAAGGTACTTCAGTATATTTACACACGTCCATAAATACATAAATGAATATATGTATTCAACAGTATCCATACATAGGAATACATCTATTTGTTTGTTGTTTGTGACTTCGAAATAGCATTTAAATTTTTGCATATGTAGTAGTAAGCAAGTTTGTTTATATCTGTATATGTTTACAATGAAATCAAGCCCCAAACCCTCTTAAACAAACTCAACAACACACTGGGACTCATCCAATCCCTCGATCGCAGTCCATCGAATTCATTGATGCGGTCAGTTTTGTTTTGATTTTTTTTTTGTTCACATTCGAATGACACACAAAATCAGATGTAAACAGATGAAGGATGCAAAATAGAAAAAAAAGGAAAAATGAATTTTATATTGTCTTCATATTGCAGTGGCTGGCTGGCTGGTCGGTCAGAAACTGCAGCAGTCCATTCATTGCAAATACACAATTTTTGTATTGTAGCACGTACGAGTACAACACCACTAATACATAAACATGTGTATATTTACACATACACAAATTCACACATACATACATACATATAAATATTTGTGTTTTTAAAGTGATTGAAACTTTGAAAGACCAAAGGACTAAAAAATATTTGAATTGCGGTGGAGTGGCAGTGGTGTCAGTGGCAAAGTTGACAACTTATTCTCCTCTTTCATCCTTGGATTAGAGTATGTGAGTGTATTAGGATGCACCTTAATTTCTACATTTTCGTTGCACTTCCAAGGACATTTGAGCAAAATCGGATAAAGTTTGAGGTTGCACAGTTTATTTGATGTTTCGAGTTTTGTGCCAAGTAGCAGAGACTTGCACCGACTAAATTTCATGGCGGCGACTCAAAGCCGGCTGTCAGCTGATTAAAAAATAATTTCTCAAATTGTAAAAAAATTAAAATTTAAAAAGTAAAATTCCGAAAATTTTATGAAATAAGGAACTACTAAGGAACTTTTATCAAAACGGCGGCTACTTTCAAGCCGATTTAAGCCGGACAAAATTTCAGCTGCTGCGGGCTTACATCCGCAGGTCGCTGCCAAGCAGCTATATTTCCCAAACAAATTTAAAAAAATATTTTTTTTCCAAAAAACAACTTTATTTTATTTACCCACCCCACCATATAGGTTTAAATATAACATAAATAAACTTCCAACTTGATACCAAAAAAAATATTTTTTTTTAATTCGAATTTTGTACCATGCGGAAATTTTGTCATATGCGGAAAGTTTTTCTTTAAAAGTGCCGCTGAAGCACACCGATTGCTCACAAAGCTTATGTTGAATGTGTTTCAACGTGCGAGAGATGTTTTATGCGGTTCAGAAGTGGTGATTTTGACACGGAAGACAAAGATCGGCCAGGCCAGCTAAAAAAGATTGAAGACCGTACCCTACGAATATAAACCGAGAGACCATGCAAGACGATTTTGCATGTCCGAAATGATGCTTGAACGCTTTAAAAGAAAATAATTTTTGCATCGAATAATTATCTACTTGACATACTATCGTATGTCCGGCCAACTAGCCGAATCGATACCATAACCAAATATCAATGGCGTTAAGGTAATGCTCCGACAACTATTTGTTTCGTTCGATGTAGAACGCTCTATCTGATACCCGATATTGGCTTGATTCGTTTTTGGACTCAAAAGATGAGCAGTTCTTTTGACTCGGAATCGATATGTTGACAGAAATACTATTAATAAATTTATATTGTACAAATGTTTCAAAATAAAAGCTAAAAATATTTTGTATCTAGTTAAATGGGTTAACGATATCGAAACTTCAAATAATACGTACAACCTGTAAACGTAATCCGATTTTGCTTATTTATACATTGAGAGCATCGAAAATCGACAAAGTTCAAAATCAGGGTCACCCTAGTTTGTAAGCATGTTTGTTTTCTGTTTCTGTTTTTGTTTCTCTATTTCTGTTGAAAACTTTTGTTAAAGAAACGTTGTTGTCTTTGCCACTAGTTTTACTTTATAATTGAGTTAAAAAAAATGATGCCAGAATAAATTAATATAACAAGAAAATCTGTAGGAAATTTGTAATATCCTTTGAAATTGATGAGATTTTAGCTTTTTTTCATTTCTTCGTTTAATTGATTTGTTAATCTTTAAAATTGAGTTTATCTTACTTAACAAAATTTAATATTTTTTCTAAAATGTTTCCATTTTTAAGTTGTAAATTAAAAAACGAATGGAATATATACATAGATATCACAGAAATATGTATAAAGGATATATGCAATAATAACTTGCACTCTCTTTTTGCATCTGTATCAATGGTCGGCTCTCAAAATCACAATAAATAGCTCAGATTACACAAGACAACAGATTACAACAGAAAATTAAAGTGTTTTATTATAACACATGTTCCATGTTCTCTTTGTACCCCTCACAGATCTATATTACCTCTTTTTTTGCTCACTTATTTGTCCAATAAATTAATTTAATTTATTTACTCTAGCATTTTCTATAAATTACCCCAAATTATTGTCGAATGACTCAAAACTTAGATAATGAATTTCAAAAATCAAATTAAATTTATACATGTACTGATAACACAGTGCAACAGTGAAAAAAACACACGATCATGACTATATACATAGGTTCGACTCTACTACCAAAGGGTAGTAAAACCCTATACTCAGTTTGTCCATTTTGGTGACCGATTTTTTTTTATGGGCCCCCAAAGTTTCTGAAAATCAGTGAGGCCTCTAAAAAAAGGTGTCATCAGTTTTTGGTTGACAGCTAATTCAGACTTTGTGATACGGCTTAACTTTATATGGCAATAATATAGCTAAGATTCCGCCAAATAAATTTTGTTACAATTGTTTTTCCAAAAAATTGCTTTTTCGTGCACTTTTGTTGAAAAAATATAGGAAGAAAATTTTTTTTTTAGAATAACTTACAGGGTCTCCTAATTTTTCACTAACAATATTTAGCAAAGTTGTAGCTACGGTAAAGTTGAACAACTCTTGAGAACAAATCAATGCATTCTGAACGTGTCTAGTCACTCTAAATAGCACATAAAGATCACTTTGTACTTTAACAATTTTCGTTTTTATTATTTTTTTACGCTAAAACAAAGATTTTTTGTTAAAATAGTATGATCAAGTCCACACTTCTATGTTGTGCTGTATTATTTACTCGGCTGAGGTGTTCGGAATGGGGATCAGTGAGTGGACCCTCAATGTCACACATTTAAAACAAAATCGCCAAAAAGCCATTTATGATCCGAATGAGCTAAAATTTAAAATGTAGATAGTCCTTGAGAAGGTCTACAAAAATATGCTTTTATCTCAGGGAAAGGCAAAACATGGGCGCCGCATATTTCATTTACTCTTCTCTTACGTACGTGTGCACACGCATTGTAGAGAAATAAACAACTTTTAATCAGTCTAGCTTGAGAACTCAAACAAGCAGGTTGTGTATCGTTTTTTATCGCACAATTTAAGAATCAGCGTTGCCAGTGAAAAAAATATGTCCCAACATTTAAAGATGTATGATGAACAATATGAGATTTTACATTTTTAATTGAGGAAAGCGACGAACGTTTACTGGCAACACCGATTCGTGGTGAGAGCGGAGAGAGTGTATAACTAATACAATCGTAAAATGTAATAGTATAGGTTGCCTTTCCCTGTATCTGTAGGTATCTCTTTTAGTTCAAGAGATATTTAAGTTTATTTTTTTTTTTAAATTTTATTCGATCTTTCTTTTGTATTTTATATATGATGGGCCTACGAAAGGTCGAAATTAGTTTTTTATATACGACGTATATTTGCGATAAAATTCTAAAGAAAATAAAATAAACCTGATAACAATTATTTCGTCCCTATAACAGTTACACGCATCCAAAGTTGAAGCTTCTTTTTATATATTTCAACTTTGTATGCGTGTGTTTTTTAAGTTTTTTCCCAAAAAAGTCCCCATATTTTTTCTTTTATTAAAAACTAATATTCTTCCTGGCTATATACATTTTTTTATTATCTGGAAAGAGAACTTAATGCAAAAACGTATAAAGTAAAATTTGACTAACTTAAGTGGACATTGTACCCCCCAGCCCTATCCAAACTTGGCCAATTTTGAAACAAAATTTTAGGTTTGAGTAAAAAATTCTAAAAACGCAAAGCACCGATCCTCAAAAGCTCGTCATATTTTTATAGCTCTATATATTGTTTATATACATACAAAACGTTTTTACTGTCATACTGTAAATAACATCAAAGTGGGCTATTTTCTTAAAAAAACTCAGTTTTTGGAACACATTTTCCCCGTTTTAGGAATTTCGATGTTTGAAAACAAAGAATGGCAACATTAGTGATGCCATTGACTTAAGAACATTTAGATCTATATTACTTCCAAATTTTATTGTGATGTCTGTAACTGTTCAAATTTTACATTAATTCAAAGTTTTTATTTTTCTTGATGGAAAATCACCATTTTATAATATAGTTAGTTTTTAAGGTAAAATACGTCCGAAAAAATTTACAAAATTTACAAAATTTATGCATTTCACTAAAATGTCAATCTCCAAGTCATAAGGTTTCCACCGATATCAAAAACTTATATAAAATGCTTATATTTACTCTTCAGAAGCTCCACAAACCTTGCCCACTTTCAAAAATTTTGATGTCTTTTCATAGCTTGCATCAAGCCGGTCTTGCGTGATCAAGATTGGATAAAGTTATGCGCCCGGATCATACCGATAATGATTTGCCCATTCTTCGTTATTACAGCACAATAGAGAAGTATACACTCGAACACACATTTTTAACACAAAATTTTTGTTTTAGAGTCAAAAAATAGTAAACAACTAAAATTTTGACAGCTATTTAGAGTGCCTAGATATGTTCAGATTGCATTGATATGTTCACAAGAGTTATTCAGATTTACCGTAGCTACAACTTTGCAAAATATTGTTATTGAAAAATTAGGAGTCCCTGGAAGTTATTCTAAAAAAAGTAAAAAAAAAATTTGAATTTTTTCAACAAAAGTGTACGAAAAACCTATTTTTTGGAAACAAATTTTTACAAAAAAGCCGTATCACAAAGTCTGAGGCCCCACTGATTTTCCGAAACTTTGGGGGCCATAAAAAAAATCGGTCACCAAAATGGACAAACTGAGTACAGGGTTTTACTACCCTTTGGTAGTAGAGTCGAACCTATACTGTCATGATCTTGTGTTTTTTCAAAAGTCTTCATTTGTTGCATAGTGTAATTACTTTAAATATATGTATTGTAGGTATGTACTTGTTTTTAATAATCAAAAAAAGTCTGATTTTTTTTATCTTTAACACCCGTAATATACGTAGATAAGATACAATACAATTTTTATTTATAACCGAAATTAACTTCATAAGAGTAGGAATATATATTTTAATTTTTCTTTGTCTTTGTCTATCTCGCTCATTGGAATTGAATTGCAAATTACGAGTATTTAAAAAAAATAAAAAATAAACACAAGAAAAATAAGCAGGGTGTTAATACGATAACACAATGAAAGTAAACATTGTTAAAAATTGCTATAAAAAATACAACAAGGGAAACATTTTCAATTTAATTCAAATGAAAACAATAACAACAACAAGACAACACAATTTAATTGTATGAATAATAACACTGTGCTACAGCGTAAAATTACTGGTTGGATTTTGTTGGATATAACTAGAAGGGAATTCAAAAGTGTTGGAGAATTTAACTAAAAAGATTTTGTTTCTTAAGTTCGATAAAACTGTACGCATTAATAATTTTTTCATTGGTTTAAAGTTGACAATTTTAAAAATAAATATGTTGCTTAAGTGAAATTAAAATTATGTCAATTCAAACTCTCTCGAAACTATCAGCATTCATTCTTAAGTGTATGACTTAAAAATGCGGATTTTTTTTTCAAATTTTTAGCTTTTATTTTGAAATATTTGTAGAATATAAATTTATTCAAAGTATTGGCCATTGTTAGCTATGACCTTTTCCCCATCTTTTTGGCAACATATGGATTCCGAGCCAAAAGAACTGCTCATCTTTTGAGACCAAAAACGAATCAAGTCAACATCGGGTATTCTGTTCCAAAGTGAGCGTTCTGCATCATTCAAAACAAATATTAGTCTGACGGGCGAAGCAAAACTTCCCAACCACTTCATTCTAAATATTTTTTAACAGATATTGCAACATTTGCCCGAGCGTTGTCATTATGGAATATTACGGTTTCATGTCTAGCCGCATATTCTGGGCTTTTGTAGGCGAATGCTCGCTTCAAACGAATCAGTTGCATTCGGTACAGGTTCCCTGTGATGGTCCCATCAGATTTCAGCAGCTCATAATATATAGGACCATTTTGCTCCCACCAAATACAGAGAATTACCTTAGCACCGTGGATTTTTGGCTTTGATTGGCCGGGCTTCACATACAGTCTCTTACGTTTCGGCTTATCGTAATGGTTCCATTTTTCATAGCATTTAATAATTCGGTGCAAAAATAATTTTCTTTTATATATAGCATTCAAGCTTAATTTTGGACATGCAAAATCGTTTTTCAAGGTCTCTCGGCTTCAATTCGTATGGTACTCATTTTCACTGCTTTTTGGAGGATCCTGCTACTCGCAAACGTTTAGCTGCATGAGTAGCTCCTAATGATTTTGTGAGCCCTTGTTGAGTTTTACAACAATCTTTATGGTGCATAATACCTCCAATTCTTGGTCTTCAATCATTTTTGACTGGCCTGGACGATCAAATCACCACCGCATCTCTCGCACGTTGAAACCAATGGAATAACTTCTTCAGCGGCACTTTTTTCAAATTGATGAAGTGTTCAATAACTAAGTAAGAATAAATGACAGATATATTCCCTTCAAATTGACATATAAGTTATTAAAAATAAAAACCGCATTTAAAAGATACGCCATTTATTGGAAATCCGGCATTTTTATGTCATGCATCCAATAACTATTGCATATTGTTACGAATTTGCAATAGCGATTTGAATTTAATGGTCTGCAACGACTGCTTGTAACATTCATCATGTTTATAAACACGTTGAATATAAAATATGTTGATAGGATGCAGTTATTAGCATTGTTTGTAACATCGAGAGCTCTAGAATTCGAATATACCAGTTTTGACCGCTAAGAAGAATCTAGGCTACTCGAATGAAGATGGCAGTGTGGATAAATAGTGAATGCGGATGCAGTAGTTAGTGAGTTTATCATAGGCGCTGTTAGAGATAACATCAACTGTCTTGTACATTATAAAGTGTAATTTAAGTGTGTGCATTATAAACGTGTGTGTTTATTAAAAACACATAGTGACGACTATTTAAACTGTTGTTGTGTATATTTGAATAAATAAAGAGTTGCTACAAATTTTAAATTTAAAAGAAATAAACCATTGTTTTTAAAAATTAAAACGTAACAATCAGGCATGTGATGAAAAACGATCGTTTTCAAAACTGAAATCAATCTGAAAAACGTTTAAGGTGTTATGAATTTCGAATGATTTTATATTCCATTTTTGTTTCAATCCGCATTTGTTTACCTTAATTAATGTGAAAATTTATTTTCGATAATTTCCCTTTGAAACAAATTGGAATTTGAAACTAACTATTTTGAAATATTCTCTTTTTTTATTTTGTAGCATAGTGTAATCAGTCTAGAAACACAAACATCAACATGTAGAGATATAAAAAATATTGTGGCATTTGTGACTTTGCGTGTTTAAATATTCGTACATAATACAGTTATGAATGAAATTTATTGAAAATAATTTACTTGCAAATGTTTATGCATTTGATTATTTTATTTAGTACTTATTCATTTATTTATTTATTTATTTATGTTCATATTTGGTATTTACTTTAGTGTTGGAGTGTTTTATATTTTAGACTGAATTATATTTAAAATTGACTCAGTTTATGTTTATTTTACTTATACATTTTTTATAATATGTACAATGTACATAAGTAAGTACACATACACATTTATTTTGCATAAAATATTCAATATTTTTTTTGTTGTTTATATTATTAAAACGTTTTATTATTTATTTATTTTTCCAACGATTATCGCTGTCGTTGTTTGGGGCGTTTATCTGTCAAGGGTTAAATACTAGCAGCGGCAGCCAACACTGTTTAATTTATAGACGATAAACGAACGATAAAGTTCAAACACATGCCCACGATTACATTCATGGCGATTATGATAATGATGGCGATGATTGTTTGTTTCCTACTTAATAGTTATTTGTTAAAATTATCAATAAACTAATTGTTTAGACAAACAGTATGACGATGATGTACGATAATATAGATATTTCAATACACTTATACATTGTAATTGTATGATTACATGAAAACGTAGTAGACTTTTCTATACAAACATTTAGTAAAAAGGCTATTTTCTGATAAAAAAATCATTTTGAAAAACTTTTATAATTAATGTTCGTACAAAAAAAGAAACTTTCCGAAAAGAACAGCATTAATGTCAACAGTGGATGATCTAATCAAGCTACTCCAGCTCAAGGAGCTACTCAAGCAGCAATTTCAAAACGATTGCGAGCAGCAGGATTCATCTGAAAGCAGGGAAATTGGGTACCATACGAATTGAAGCCGAGATACCTGGATTTTGTATATCTGAAATGCTGCTTGAATGTTACAAATCGTTTTTGCACCGAATTGCGATGAAAAATGGATCTTGGATAGCCCAAAGTTCAAGAGATCATATGTGAAGCCCGGCCAACTAGTCGAATCGATATCTGGCCAGACCATCATCACAGAGAACCTGTACCGAACACTACTGATGATAAGCAGTTCTTTTGGCTCGGAATCCATATGTTGCCAGAAAGATGGGAAAAGGTCATAGGTAGGTTAGGTTAGGCCAATACTTGGAATAAATTTATATTATACAAATGTTTCAAAATAAAAAAGTTCGCATTTTTATGTCATACATCAAATAAAGAAATATTTCCACTTATTCCTGATTTCAGGAATCATATGAGGAGCAGCAGAACAAAAGGTAGATACTTTTTTGAAAATTTAAAAATTTTGGGAAATTAATTTTTTCTAGAAGAATTCAACCCAAATATTCAGCCCAATTTGAATAAAAAATTCCCGGGAGTTTTTCCTATTGAATTTGAATAGGAAAAATGGGAAAAGGGAAAAAACTCCCGGGGAATTTTTATTCATAATTGGGCTGATTATAAAAATACTAAAAAATCAATTTGTAAAAAAATTGGAAAAAGTATAATTTGTTCTGCGGCTCCACATATGTATTAACCCCTTTCGCTACAAGTTTTAACTGGAGGTCTTAATGGTTGGTATTGATATCAATATTGGCTGATATTAATATTAAAGTCCTACGTGTCCTGGTTTATCCATTATATCAAATTAAATTTTTAGTCCTGGAAGCTTATCCTGAAGCCCCCAATGATTTTTATTTTTGTATTTCCCTAATATGTTTCTAAGCATTCTAAATTATTTTTGTTACAAAATTATAGTTTTTACAAATGTTATATGCAAAAAATCGAAGGCACTTTTTTAAAAAAAAAAATTATGGATTCAAAAATCTATTGCTATCAATCGAACACGAATAGCGATAATTCAATGAAATAAATTGTAAACATCTCTAAATATATTCCACAAATAGACTCAAAAACAATTTTTTAAAAATATTCATAAATATGGATACTATGTAGCGAAAGGGTTAATAGAAAAAAAGTACCATTTGAGGATTTTAGGATCATGTATCTTTAGATCCATGATTCTAGATTAGAATAAATAAATTGTACCAATAGATATCCTCTTCTGTATTGTCAATATTTCTAGGTTGATTATTATCCAAAATCCTTGATTTTAACTTCACTCAGAAGCATACCACCTAATTTGCATATTGATAAGTTCAATTTTATTAAATAAAAGTACCATTAGATGAAAAAAGTACCAATTACCCGTTTCATCTTTTCTTTTCAAAAAAATTTAGATTTTTTATAACGGTTTTTCGTATTATATTTGACAATCCCTTGGTAAATGAATTGACTGACTGGTGTGTAATACTATATTAATTTGTTTGAATCAAAATCAATAAAAATGCATAAAATCCCTCTTTGCTTACTAACATATTAGCTATCTCTGTTTTTATTATTTTTTTTTACATAATTTATTACTGCCATTCATATATATTGATAATACGTCATTTATAATGATTGATAGTTTGCTGATTAGTTGCAGCATTTGTTTGGAAAATTATGAAATAACTTCATACCTACTCGTGCAAGTCATTTTATGGATGTCATTATGAATACCACGATAGGAAAATTTCCATATAAAATGCAGCAAATTGTAACGTTGCCAATTTAAATAGACTAATTTGTTTTTATTATAATTAATAACGTTTTTTTAGTACAACCATATGCAGATGATTTACAGTCAATGTGTTCATAAATAAATCTTTAATTTTCTGTTTTGCAATAAATTTAATTAACATTTTTTGTTCTGAATCATAAAATTCTAGCATGTATTAAATAATTTACCTGTAGAGAAGAAAAAAAAAAACAAAATAAATCTTAAGACTTATTTGGGTATTAATAACACATGTGTGCACATTTACGCAGTAAACCTCTACCCCTGAACTCTCCCCATCAGTCACATGGTTCAGATGATGTTAATATTTCTGGCGAACATAGATATTTTTTTTTGTTACTTGGCTTTTTTCACAATGCAACACACAATGTATTTAACACTAGGGTGGTATTTATTTTGGACTTTTGAGATTTTCAAAAACAGTTATTTTACATTTCGAAAAAATTTTACCAAAATTTCAAGTTCAAAATCAAAGAAAAAAATTAAATGTTGAAAAAAAAAATCGAGTATATACATTAGAGTGTCCCTTAAAATTAAATTTTTTGAAATGTTGACACGGTACCCCCTGAAAACTTTCGTAATGACCTAAAATACCACCAAAACAATTTTTAGCTTGTTCTAAGAAGGACAACCCGTGCCGACTTTCGATTTAGTTTTGAGGTGCATTTACAAGGGGAAAAAATACATTTTTTCAGTTCTTTTAAACATTTTGCTATTAAGTAATTACTTTTGCAATTTGATTTAAAAGAATCAAAATGTGTACGTAATTATTGTTATAATGAGATATAAAAGACAAAAATTGGTTAAAAAATTTTAAAGTTATTAAAAATTCGCTAGGCCACTAGAACAAGAAATGTAGGAACAAAATTAACATATTTTGAGAATTATTAAAACAAAAGTTTATTCTTACTTAAAATATATCCATATTTACTTGTATATGAGTTTTTATCTTCATAGGATACAGTTAAACTATTCGCAGGTATAACCAAAAAAAAATATTTTTTTAGCGGCAGTTTCAAAACTCCAACTTCAAATTTTTAAAAATTATGTTAAACAAATTTCAGAATTTTTTGATCATCATATAGAGATTTATTTACAACATAATAGGGAATAAAAATGTGAAAAAAATATGTCAATATCTCCTATAGTTTTTCCGTACATTCGATATAAATTTAGCTATTTTCGAGAAAAACTAATATTTTGGCCATATTTTGGCGAATGAGTCCAATTTCCTTACTGTTGTTAATTTTAAGTAAAATCTGTTCAGAATATTATAGTCCAGGTAATTTTAAATATAGTTTGAAAGTTTTCCTAAAATCGGAAAACGTTAACCCATAAATCGTGAAGGTCAAAGGTACAATTTTTCAATATTTGGAATTTCTAATGGAAAGATAGCGAAATGTTATATATTTTTTGGCCGATTTTGATGAAACTTAAGAAAAATATAACATGAAGTCTAGTATTTATAAAACAGTACAAAAATGGAAATTAACCCTTAAGAGTTTATGGTTTTACGACGACAACGAACTATTTTAGACCTGGAAAGCATGCAAAATTGGTTTCTCCCTAGTATAAACACACAGGATGGGGAAATGTTAGTATATATAGGGTGCAGCAAAAGGTTGTGTTTTTAGTTTCAAAGCATACAAAATGTCAGCACCATACACTAATTAATTACCATTGCAATACAAAATACAATTTTGTTTAACTCTTTCAGCCACAGTTGTATGCGTACAAGTTTATAATCAAAACAATTGCATTTTTACTTTAATTAGGGTTTATATATTATGAAAAATAAGAAAAAATAAAAATACAGCTAAAGGTTTTTATGGAATAAGGTGGTTAGTTTATTAACCACCATGTCTGTTGGCATTAAAAATAGTTATGATATAAATTTTCGTAGCGTATAAATGTGTTTGAAAACTTGTAATTTTGATAAAATTTTCTGAACAAAACAAACGAAATAGCTGTGTAGGTGAAACATTCTCCAATTCTTTTATATAATTTGGTATACCCCCACCTTCTGTGTAATCAACCAGCTCTTCCAATCAAAATTTGCTTCCACCATTGCAGTTTGGGTACTAACAGAAGTATTAGCCACATTTTATAGAGGTATGTCATCATCCGAATCAAAATCTTCATCACATATTAACTGCACCATACTGTTCTTCGTCGGGTTCAAGACTGCAGACACATTCCCATCCGAAGGTATACCTTTGAACAAAATATCTTCAATTTAATGTTAATTGAGTACACGCGGCATCCTTACAAAATAACATAATATTATGTAGATAAATAGATTATATGAAACCTATTTCAGTCACAGTGGTTAGTAATCTAACCACTCTATTATAAATAGTATAAAATATTACTTTGTTTGCACAATCCAACAAAACAAACACTAAATAACAAAGTAACACTGAATTTGATGAACAATAAACACTCTGACATTTTATTTTTTACAGAATAAGGGAAAACCTCTTAGAAAAACTGGGGTTTAAATATTTTCAAATTAATATACATATTCATCTAACCAGAGCAATCTGACGGCAAAGTTTTGATTGAAAGATTTAATTGTTTAGCAAAATGCCAATACATATCACTAAAATTGTTTTAAAGACTCTAGAAAAGGTGGTTAGTAAAGTGACCACTAAACCGGATAGAGTTAAATCAGAAATCTCAAAGTTATACGCAATAAAAAGTTAATCAGCCCAATCATGAATAAAAAAATCCTCGGGAGTTTTTTCCCTTTTCCCATTTTTTCTACTCAAATTTAGTGTTAAAAATAGGGAAAAGGGAAAAAATCCAGCGGATTTATTATTCATGATTGGGCTGAATATTACCACTCTCAATGAATTACCATGTATTCAAATCCTTGTTTTAAACATTTGTTTTTTAACGAAATACCATTATACATGTATATTCTAACATGTATGCCCGTATACTTGTAAAAGAATGCATGCTAATGAACATCCTTTTCATTAGACAAACTTAAACACGAAAGAAGAAAATCTGAATCAAAAAATCTTTACGTTTTTTTCTCATTCAGAAAATTATGAAAATTTTATAATTAAACACACACAGCTTGTTTTATTTTTCTTTTTTTTTGCTGGTAGCTGCCACAAATTTCCTTTAACATTGAGAACAAACTATTCAAATGTAATATGCATGCAACATCCTCTAACTCCTCTGCCTACACGGATTTTTTTTTTTTACTTCCCAGCATGTGTATTTGTTTTTCCTTATCCTTAGTACACTTTACATTAATAGTAAATCTGCGTGTGTTTGTGTGTAAAATCTCTAATGAGATTTTTTTTCTTATAAATAAAATCTTTATTTCGAAGAATTTTTTATTTTTTTTAGTTTTTCTCTTCCCTAAAATGCAAGTGACAAGGTGGAAAATAAGTCAATCATCTAGGAAAAATGTTCATCATCGCCATTCTGAAAAAAAGTTTTCGTAACTGAGTATGTGCAAGCATGTGTGTTTGTAAAATGTTAAATCAAATCAGTTTTATTAGTTAGACATCAGGACAAGAGCAGCATCACAGTTGGCTAGAGTGCAGTATAAAAAAAGTAAAGACTTTTTTTCTCTACAAAAATTGCTCAAAGTGACATATTTAAAAAAACAGTTGGGAAAAAAATTTAAAAAAAAAACATTACCCGGAAAAACCAAATGTGTAATGCATACTTGATTCATTCAAAATGAAATGTTGAGAAATAAAGAAAAAAAAACAGAAAAAATAAAACGCTCATGCACTAACTTACGTACATAAAGAGAGAAATGATGTTGTAATTCAATGACTATAAACTAAAAGTTTTAGACAACTTGTATGAAGGAAAAAAAAATAACAATGCACTGTGGTATTGAAAGACTTGCAAAAAAGTAAGACACTATAAATGACATGTGTCTCACTCATCCTTTTCAAAATGAATTGAAATGTGAAGAAGGTTATTTGCTTTGAGTTGTTTCATTTAAACCTTAAACATGACTGCGAAACGCCAACAAGGGATTTTTAAAGATGAAACTGGGTTGGGACAAGTGTGATGGCAAATCATTGAGTAATCAAATATATGTGTAATCAAACTAAAGTGCTCATTAGTGTCTTTTAAAATAATCACGAAGGAGTAACAAATACTTTAGGGAATTGGTAAATATATTATAAATATATTGGCTTTACAATTGCCAATGCTTAATTCCTAACTTAGTGATTAAATAATCCCAACTATTCTAAGGTTTATTTTTAATGCTTTTTTGGAAAGTCTATTTTTATTTACTGTATACTAATAACTAATAACTAATTGTTCATTGTTTCTTTTATTTCCAGGTAATACATGCAACATGTTTTGGACTTTCAATAATTCAGAGGTAAAAATAATATTAATATCCATGAATAACACAGTACATATAAAGTTAAGCTGTATCACAAAGTCTGAATTAGCTGTTAACCAAAAACTGATGACACCTTTTTTTAGAGGCCCAACTGATTTTCAGAAACTTTGGGGGCCATAAAAAAAAATCGGTCACCAAAATGGACAAACTGAGTATAGGGTTTTACTACCCTTTGGTAGTAGAGTCGAACCTATACTGTCATGATCTTGTGTTTTTCCAAAAGTCTTCATTTGTTGCATAGTGTAATCTTACAAAAGTTACTATTTATGTACTGAGATATGATAACACATTGTCCTGTTTAAGGCGAGTAAAGCGAGTAAACAGAGTAAATCACCTATTTTAATCATAATTTACTCATAAAATTTTTGCAAATAATCTTGCTTAACATTTGTTGATGAGGCACTATCGTAGAATACATTGTCTCTCTAGTTTTTCAAGCGAATTTCCATGCATGTCTCACAAAATCAGATGATCTGCTAGAAAAAGGTTAATAAATTTTTCGAGTTTTATTATACCTCTCATCATGGACACGGGTATATATAAGTTTGTCATTCCGCTGTGATATAAGATAAAAACCAGAACAATCACGTTTTTTTTTTTATCTATATCTGGATTACAAAGTCATTAATAGAGACTATACGGATATCTAATGATAGATATTTTATCTTTGCAACGATACACAGTGGGTTAAATGGTACCCAAAGTGGCGATTAATTCATAGAAGCCGTAGTTTTAAAATATAAGCACTAGGGGGGTGATCGATTCTTCGACATTTTTTAGAAACCGGTTATCGGTTTCTTCGAAAAATTGCAATTTAATATAAACCGGTTTCGGTTTTTTTATAATAACCGGTGGTTAACCGGTTTTTTGGAAAAATATTAAAACGCCTAGAAACACTAGAAAGAAGAACAAATTTTATTTATTAAAATAATTTTGATTACTTCTTTTATCCTTCACAAGGTCTGCGGTTCAAATTTTACCCATTTTGAAATTAATATTTAATATTTTTTCTAAAAGTGAGTGGTTGATATTTTATTAATTTTATTTCATTTTAAATGTCAACAACTATGTTAGGTTTGTAGAGAAACAAATTCGCAAAAAAATATCTATAAACTTGTTTGATTATAAATTAAATTTTTTCAGAGCTTTGATAGCACTACAATATATCTTTGGTAGCTCTAATATTTATCTGTCTCTTTTCATCCATCATACTTGCTGAGCTACTGTTTTTCTTATCATTCATAAGGTCTTCGGGTAAAATGACTTTAATTTAATTTCAAATGTCAACAACTACGTTAGGTTTTTTTTTAAAAAAATCTATTTTCTATTTGGGTCAAATTTGACCCGATGATCGTTAACGTCAGTAAATTTGAAGACCTTATGAAGGTAAAATTCTCTTAGGAGTAAGTAAAACACAGTTTAAATGTATCTCAATGTTTGTTTTGTTTTTTTAGAACTAGACATTGAAAATTATCTTTTACTTGGTGTATTTGTAGGACATATAGAAAACAAAGCATTGAGTAAGTTTTCTGGCTTTCCAGGTCACTTGTGACATTTTTTTTTTGATTTTGAATATCTTTAAAAGTTTTTAATACACTAATGGCGTTTTCTTTTCTGGCATAAATGTTACATTTATGTTACCATTGGCGCATTCTAAAAATTTATGCAAACATGTGAAAAGTTGTCGTTTTCTTTTCTAAATATGTCCGTCCGATCGTCCGCCAGCCAGACGGACGATCGGACGGACATCGTTTAATCGACTCAGAAAGTGATTCTAAGTCGATCGGTATACTTTCAGGTTTATTTTTGGGCGTTACACACATCTGCACAAACGCATAATACCCTCCCCACTATGGTGGTGTAGGGTATAAAAAGGGCAGGGCATTGTCTGGATGTAGAAATTCGTTTCTAAAAAAAACTATCCATTGTAACCAACTTGAAATAACATTATTAACTAGACCTATAGTTTATAATGTCTTTTCTTCCGATATATTACTATAAATTTTTGTTTATCAATATTTTAACTTGAAAATAAATTTATTCGAGTATTCGGTTAATCGACAATTATTGATCGAATTATTTTTTATTCTAAATTGAAAAATTGTATTCATTCGAATAAAAAATTTATTTTTCAATTGATTTCCTTTTTTTAAAATTGAGACATGATAAAGCATGTCCAATTGCACGAATATTTAGGAGTCTAGAATCATAACGGAGAGAAATGATTAAATTTCAAAAGAAACTGACTATGAATTTCGGACTTATTTATGTATATTTAAGCTCTAAACAGTAGATGTAAATGTTTGCTGGTTTCTATGAATAAAATTGAAATGATGAGAAAGTGCGATTAGAACAGCAATCGACGCCATTTAATTGTCAAAGGTTTTTGGAGTAATTAGGGAAACAACCTCTAAACGCATCTTTCTTAAACTCGACCATTCCAGGTATTGCAGTTTGGCTCAAACAAGTGACTTTTTGAGCACATAACATTGAATTGATGGGCGATTTTTCATACAATGACTTATTTTTTTTTAACTAGAGCCCAGATAAGTAGGTTCTTGTAGTAGTAGATTTGTGACTTGATTCAGTTCTACCCAGAAATCGCACTGATGTTCGCATTTCGTATAAATAACAGTGATTGCAATAAGCGATCATTATTCTTCTATTTGTCTAGAAAAGTGCTCTTTGAAATCAACACTGGAATCTTTTCTTGGCTATTCTTCCCATGATTAATAACCCAAGTTTCGTTGCAGAACTTTTAAAGTTTTCAAACATTTTTTTTGAGGATATTATGCCTTCTTGTCCTTAAGCTACTTGCTAGTGCTGATAGAACTTCTTGAACTTTGAATTATTAAGCCTGACTTTAACTCAAACATGTAAGGGTTGTATAATATTGTATACACACTCCCACTTCCCACTTCCCACTCAAAAATGTTTGGTTGAGTCCTCAAATATTTCTCTGCATTTTTATTTTGTGATCATCTAGAAAGGGCTAGCCCTTCCGTATTATCCATTTTATGTTTCCTATCAATCATTAGGTCCTTTCATGATATACTTAGTTTTCACACTTAGTTTTCGTACCTCCATTGATATTTTTAAAACTTAAATTCGGTTGATTTTAACTTTGTTGTGCACTTATCTCTTTTTTTCGTTGCGAACTAACAAAACAGGCAATGGAGTATTAAATATGCCATATTTCTCAGATATATTTGAATTTAAAAAATTTTGTCACAAAATAAATAAGAAAATATTTGTTATTTTAAAATCCTCTGCATAACAATTACATGCGTATAAAGCTACGCTCCACTGTAGCTCTATTGCAAACAAAGTATGTCTTGTTTCCAAACTAACAAAAAAAATATGCTAAAAATTGCACTTCTAATACTCTAGCATTGTTTTTTTTTTAAAGGAAATGCGTTTTTTTTAGGAATTAAAACATGTGTTACACGAATTTACTTCCATTTCATGAAATAAATTGCAAATTTTTTCCCTTCTCCACAAAACTAAAGTATGTACGTACTTTTTCTACGCGTAAATATTCATAGAATCGAGAAAGACGAGGAGCAAATGAAGGGGGAAATACAATACGATTTCCTTCCTTTTCCTTTTGGGGGTTTAACAATATTAAACTGTTTCGAAATTTTTTGCGAAATAAAGAAAGAAAGAAAGAATGAATGAAAAACTGTTGGTATAAAGAAGTTTGTGTGAAATGAAATAAACAATAAAGTTAAAATGTCCCTATAAATTTGTATGCAAGTTGAGTGTGCGTATTTGGCTGCATGTGTGCAAGTATATGTTGTTTTTTGGTTAGAGAGTGTAGTATGTATGTATGTATGTTTGTATTGTATTGTATGTATTGCATTGTTAGTGGTGTCATACAACAACGACAGAAACAACAATAATAAAAAAATGCTGAACACAACAAGCAAATAAACAAACACAAATCTAAATATTCCACATGAAACGATGCTGGCTGGCAAGTATAATTTTTCAGCATTTTGTGGCAGGTCATTGCAGGCAATAGTTAATGTAGCAACTGTAGAAATCGTAGCATCCGCAGATACTGCTGCAATACCAGTAGTAGCAGCAGCAGCAGCAATAACAAACTGTTTTCAAACCAATTGTTATAAATCACGCAACGAGGTAAAAAAGCTACAAACAACACACCAACAAAAGCAACAAAACAATTCCGACACCGACACAACAATTTGAACTTACACTTATGTAGTCCATTGTAAATAAAATAAACTCTAAATCTTTTTTTATTTTCTTTAATATTCCTTCTTTTTTTTTTGTTGGTTTTCGCTAGCTAGACTCCTTCGTCTGGAATACGACATCAGACTTAGTAGTTATTTCATATATGTATGTAAATAGAATGATCCTATTTAATTGATTAAATAAAGGTGGGTTTTATTTTTTATATAGCCTTCTTTTGTTAAAAAAAGTGTAAGAAATTCATTCAGCGATATCATTTCGAAAGAACCTTTTCATAAAGTTTCTGAAGTAAATTTGCTGTCTCGATAAAACTAAAGGATTAGAAATCAAGTGGTAGCAAAGATCTTGAAATTTTTAGTGTCGATTATAATTTGTTTGCCCTTTATAGATTTTCCATCCAAAGTCTAAAATTGTTATTCTAAACCAAATGCTAAAAATTTGAGCAAAATCGAGTTTTGATTTAAAGTAGAAATATTTTCCAAAAAATTAAATAAATTGAAAAGGCAATCATAATATGATTGCACAACCATATTATGGCAATCAAAATTGGCAATCATAGTATGGTTGTGCTACAACCATAATATTCTCATATCAACTATCATGTTTTTACATAATCATATTGTGGTTGACGTGGAATTATAATATGTATGGTTGACAACAATTATATTATGGTTGTGCTACTATTGTAATATGATCGTTGAACCATAATGTGATAACCAGGGCAACCAAAAATATGCAATATCATATTTTTTGCTGTGCGTCGTATAAACGTATGAGTTAGTTATTTATCCGTTTCAGACAATCATAAGAATTTTGGCATCGATTTGTTAGTGCATATTTTTGCTTATTTTGCTCTTTACTGCATATTTTTGCATATTTTGCGTTTTATAGCATATTTTTGCATATTTAACTCATAACTGCATATTTTTGTTGCATATTTCCTTTATTTCCATTATTTTGTTTTCTAAATATAATTCTATTGCTTGTATTGTAATTTTTCATTTCTATATTTTACAATTTTGTTAAGGTCCAATCATAATTTGCCTAAGCTACTTAAAGAAAAAATTAACAGTTTACCACTAATAGAAAATTAAACAACTTTTCAGCAAATTTTCAAAATATTAAGATCCATCGAAAATATCACGTTCAAAGCACGTTGATAGATTTACACAAATTGTAACAAAGATATTAGCAAATCATTAAAAAACAATCTATTGATGAGAAAGGAAGAAACATAAGAAATGTCACGGTATTTTGAGTTCCAGTAATAAAAATGCAAAAAAGGTTTTTTTTATTTATCATTTCACTATTGTAAGGCTGTTTGAAAATTCTGTTTAAATTTTGGAAGTCAAATTCTATGATGAATGCTCCAAAATCCACTGCAATTTTTTACCAAACAATTAGAAAAGCTCTCTATAGTGATTTCGTTACATAATTCAAATGATAAAAAAGTAGATTTTAAAGCTTTATGTAGAATAGAAACATTTCGAGAAATTCTTGATATCCTCTCCCTACAATATTATGCAACTAATTATAAAAGTATAAAAGTAGATCAAATTGTGCATAACTAGTTGTAAAATTCAATCAACTAAGTTGTTTAATTTATTAGCAAATTATTGCTGTTCTTAAAAAAAGTGAAAAAATTGGAAATTTTTACAATCCAATCGATTATTGTTAGTATTAAATCTATTAAAAGTAAATCTTTTATAATGGAACCTTCAACATCAGGTATTAAAGTTTTAAGCAAATTTTTTTTTATAAAAATTATGTGAAAATATTTTTAATAATTTTAAAAAAGGTGTAAAATTGGGATAATTTTCGCATTTAATGGGCCACAAGTATTAAGTTAGTAAAAGATGGAATTAGTTTTATGGTTTTTAGAAAAGTATAGGATCTCAGATTATATTTTTTTTTTAAAAAAGTCCAGACAATGCCCGGCCCTATTTTTTATTTTCATTTTTGTGTAAAAACTCTATTGAAAAAGACCAGTAAATGATAACAATGATGAAGATATATGATGATAATGATGAAGAAGATAATGATGATAATGAAGATTGTTATAATTGGGATATTTGTGATGAATTTGAAAATGCAGAATAATACAAATATTTTAATATATTTTTTATTAAAAAGCTAAAACGAAACCAAAGATTCCTTAAAAAAGTTTTAAATTTTTTTTTTTCAGATTAATTTTTACATTTACTGAATTTAGTGAAAGCAAAACCTGGATACAAATTTATACTAATAGGAATACATACATACATACATATTATTAACTTATTCTTTAAATATATTTTAATTTCAAAGTTGCAGCAAAAATTGTGGATCATGTTTTTTTCCGAAAAACAAAAAAGCCTAAGCCTAAGGTTAAAAAAATATGATTATTCATTACAATGATTTATAATATTCTCTTTTTTGAAAAATTTTTAAAAAATTCTGTGTAAAACAAAAATTGGATTTTAAATTAAATTTATACTAATATAAATACATACAATAAATTTATTATTTCAATAGCACATTAAGTATGCTTTAATTTCCAATTTTATTCATTAATTTATCGCTTTCCATTCCAAAGTTACAGCATAAATTGTGAACTAGGGTATTTTTTTTTCCAAAAAAACTATAATGGGCTTTTTTCTAAAATGCTGTGTTTTTGTATAAAACTATAATATTTTAAAACTACGGCTTCTATGAATTAATCGCCAGTTTGGGTACCATTGAACCTACTGTGCAACGGCTAGAACCATTATTTAAGTGATGAAGAAGCAATTTACCCATTTTTAACAACTTTTTTGGTATTTAAAGAACCTTTCAGTTTGACCTCGTAAAATTCACACTCAAACACACCAAATTCAAAGCAATTCAAAGTGTTTCATAGTGTTTTAACATCTTTGGCTTTAAAATAAAAGGTAAAAAACAATAAAAAACGGGGTTAAAACAACAAAAAATGCAACAACATCAGCTCAAGTGCCTGATTCCTAAGAGGGGATTTTATTAAAGAGAGTAAAATGTTTATTTTGTTGTTGTTGTTGTAAATTATATTTCACACATACCATTTTCTTTCACAACACTTGGCAATCATGATAATGACGCAAAGTCCCTCTTCCCTTCTCTTTCTGCAGACAAAGAAAAAAAACTGTGTGCGAGAGAGTGAGTGAGTGAGTGCATGTATGCGTGTGAATACGAACATTTTAACTGATGGTTTTAAGTCGTTTAATTCATTCTTTAACAGTTTTTTTTTTATTTTATTTTTTTCATTTAATGGTCACTGGTCACAGGTTAAGTACATTTTTTATTGCGTTTGAAATTACAAATTGTGGTAGGTAGGTGGGTCAGGTGGGTGCCGGCAAAAGTGGATAATCAAACCATGGCTCCATAGAAAACTTTGCAATTTTTTATCGTTACTCAGGTTTTTTTGCAACGTGCAACGGATTGTATGAGTATTGTGGTAGTGTTTAAGGGCAAATTGTATGAATGATATTAATCATACGTACAAGGGTTCTACTACAGTCAGTTGTTTTTACGCTACGTTTCCGCTTTTGGAATATTTTAAGTTCATTTAACTCGAAATTGAATTAAAAGAGATGAAAAATATTTGTGTAATTTCCATAGTGTCGGCAGAGTTTTAGTGAGTAATGCATATAATATATTAGATGTATACATAAGTTATTGGCTTGCGGAATTACAGTTTTTGTAAGTGCCTGGGGAATATAACAAAATAATAACAATTAGTTTGGTGAAGTGTGGTTTATAAAATGTCAGTGTTTACAAAAAGATTCTAATGCAGATTTGTACATTATGAACTAACAATTTTAATGGTGATTTAATATAAAACAAACTAAACTTTAATTTTTGTTGAGAACATTGATTTATTTTTGTTCGGTCATTGGATCAACTGTACAAAACTATGACTTAAAAATTCGGGATTTAGAATAGATCACATATTTTTTGAAAGCGGTTTTTTTAATAATGATATTTTGAAGGGTTTTTTTGCTTCGAAAATGTCAAATTTTGTGCCAACTAAAACAAAATTTTTAAAAAAAGTGCCGCTGAAGCATACAAATTACTCTCTGAAGCTTATGGTGAAGGTGTTTCATCGGTTTTAAGATGGTGATTTTGACACGGAAGAGATCGCCCTGGCTGGACAAAAAAGTCCAGCCGAGAGACCTTGAAAGGTTTCTCGAAATAATTTTTGCACCGATTCATTACTTGTGATGAAAAGCCCGGCTAACCAGCAGAAACGACACCAAAGCCAAATATCCACTGTGCTAAGGTAATGCTCTGTATTTGAGCTGCAGAAATCTGGCTAGACCATCCCAGGACATGTACCTAACGCAACGAACACAACCGTAATATTTCATCATCACAACCCTTGACCAAATGTTTCAATACCTGTTAAAAAGTATTTAGAAAGAAGTGGCTGGGAGGTTTTGCCTCACCCGCTTTATAGTCCAACTACTATTTGCTTCGATCGATGCAGAACGCTCTCTCTGGGAGTATCCGATATCGTTCTTGGCCTGAAAAGATCAGCAATTCTTAGCAATTCAAATCTTGAAAAAAGCCCACATTTTTAATTCAAACACCAAATAGAAGGCGTTATTGTAGGTCTACGAAGTTTAGCACTCTATTATAAATGTTCGATTGTATCATTGCTAACCGATAATATTGCCTTTGTTGTATTTGGAAGACTTTGAATCCACAATGTCTTGAGTAAATCTTCAGAAACTTTGCCCAAAGCTAATGCACGCATTTCTCGTAAAAGTGCGGATGGTTTTTTATCGCCAACACTTGAGTTTTCCAAATTTGACGAAGTCTTTTCTCTTCGGATTCAATAATTTTATTTAATAGGGAACATTTAAGAGTTTCATATTTGTTTTCTGATTTAGGATATTGCTCTCTATAGATCCAACCAATGTGTGGTATTTTGTTGTGTCTGACGTAATACCGGAGGTTGCAAATTGAGATTCCAGTTGTCGAAACCAAAGTTTAGGATTTTGACGCCAAAAAGGAGGTACGCGAACAGTAACTCGAGATACTTCGGTTGGAATTAATGATGAGGCAGATCCAAATTCTGCAGAAGTTGAAATTTTTAAACAATTTCATTCAATTTTTGTCGGGGGTCACCAATGTGGATGTGTTTATTTAAAAAATTAAAAAACAAAATCAATGAAAACTGAATTATTTTAAAATAAAAAATTCAAAGTATTAATATGTATAGTATCACCACAAAGGTATCAATACAAACCACATTTCTACGTCAACTTGGGCATTGATTTATGCAGCAATACAAAAATAGTATATAAAGCAATACATGAACCAAGCTTTTCAAAAGAAAAAAAATTTTAAAATATTTTTTTTTTGAGTAAATATAACTATGAGACCTAGATTTTTAATCAGGAAGTTTTCTAAACTTTCAGAAAAATATACAATAACATTTTTTAATTTAGTTTCCTTTATATTTTTGCCTAAGAAACGAATCTATGTTCTATAACTAGTATATAGAGATTTTTCGATTTGTCTCGCACATTAATATTATATTTTAACAAAATAAAGTATATTAAAAATCATGTGTGTGAAGTTAGCTCCGTCAGTTAGCTCCGTTTTTTAACATTACCTATGTTAATGCTTAAACTAACATACTTCGTACTCAAAGACTGTTAGGTTAACAGAGCTGCATTATTTTCAGCTCATTTAACATTTTATGATATAAAATCAAAATAAAATGGTTTTACCGATCATTCAGTTTAAATATATAATCACAATTTTTTTAAAAATTAGATAAAAAAAAATTAAATATTTATTTATGAACTATCGTTGATTTCTTTGCTTTTAGCGTATTTTTATACCAGATACATGAGAGACACATGGACATGAAAAAAAATTAAAAAATTCTAAATTTTGGTAAAACTAGTCATAATAGGGTGGAAAGGCTTGATTTCAGAAATGTACAGTTTACATTCAGAATTTTTTTCATATTAATTTAAAAATAGTGAAATTTCACATTTTGTTAAAAGGGCAGATGGAAATTTGGAAAAAATGGTTAAATTTTGGAATTGTGCTCGATCTTGCCCTAATACGGTGGAATGCCATTACTTCAGAGAGTTCAGTACTGTTTAGCATATATTTAGAATTTATTTCAGATCGGAGTAATTACACATTTAAAATAGTGAAATTTCACATTTTGTTAAAAGGGGCACATTGAAATTTTGAAAAAATGGTTAAATTTTGAAATTGTGCTCGATCTAGTCCTAATGGAGTGGAAAGCCATCACTTCAGAGAATTCAGAACTGTTTAGCTTATCTTCAGAATTTATTTCAGATCGGAGTAATTTGACTTTTCAAATAGTGAAATTTCACATTTTGTTAAAAGGGGCACATTGAAATTTTGAAAAAATGGTTAAATTTTGAAATTGTGCTTGATCTTGCCCTAATGGGTTGGAAAGCCATTGCTTCAGAGAGTTCAGAACTGTATAGCTTATATTCAGAATTTATTTCAGATCGGAGTAATTTGTCTTTTCATATAGTGAAGTTTCACATTTTGTTAAAAGGGGCACATTGAAATTTTGAAAAAATGGTTAAATTTTGAAATTGTGCTCGATCTTGCCCTAATGAGTTGGAAAGCCATCACTTCAGAGAGTTCAGAACTGTTTAGCTTATATTCAGAATTTATTTCAGATCGGAGTAATTTGACTTTTCAAATAGTGAAATTTCACATTTTTTTTAAAAGGGGCACATGGAAATTTGGAAAAAATGGTTAAATTTTGGAATTGTGCTCGATCTAGTCCTAATGAGTTGGAAAGCCATTGCTTCAGAGAGTTCAGAACTGTCAACCGTATATTCAGAATTTATTTCAGATCGGAGATATATAATTTTCCATATAGTGAAATTTCACATTTTGTTAAAAGGGGCACATTGAAATTTTGAAAAAATGGTTAAATTTTGAAATTGTGCTCGATCTAGTCCTAATGGGTTGCAAAGCCATTACTTCAGAGAGTCCAGAACTGTTCACCTTATATTCAGAATATATTTCAGATCAGAGTAATTTGACTTTTTATATAGTGAAATTTCACATTTTGTTAAAAGGGGCACATTGAAATTTTGAAAAAATGGTTAAATTTTGAAATTGTGCTCGATCTTGCCCTAATGGAGTGGAAAGCCATCACTTCAGAGAGTTTAGAACTGTTTAGTTTATATTCAGAATTTATTTCAGATCGGAGTAATTTGACTTTTCAAATAGTGAAATTTCACATTTTGTTAAAAGGGGCACATTGAAATTTTGAAAAAATGGTTAAATTTTGAAATTGTGCTCGATCTTGCCCTAATGGAGTGGAAAGCCATCACTTCAGAGAGTTCAGAACTGTTTAGTTTATATTCAGAATTTATTTCAGATCGGAGTAATTTGACTTTTCAAATAGTGAAATTTCACATTTTGTTAAAAGGGGCACATTGAAATTTTGAAAAAATGGTTAAATTTTGAAATTGTGCTCGATATAGTCCTAATGGATTGGAAAGCCATTGCTTCAGAGAGTTCAGAACTGTTCACCGTATATTCAGAATTTATTTCAGATCGGAGATATATAATTTTCCATATAGTGAAATTTAAAATTTTTTTTAAAAGGCGCCCATGGAAATTTGGAAAAAATGGTTAAATTTTGGAATTGTGCTCGATCTAGTCCTAATGAGTTGGAAAGCCATTGCTTCAGAGAGTTCAGAACTGTATAGACTATATTCAGAATTTATTTCAGATCGGAGATATATAATTTTCCATATAGTGAAATTTCACATTTTTTTAAAAGGGGCACATGGAAATTTGGAAAAAATGGTTAAATTTTGAAATTGTGCTCGATCTAGTCCTAATGGGTTGCAAAGCCATTACTTCAGAGAGTCCAGAACTGTTCACCTTATATTCAGAATATATTTCAGATAAGAGTAATTTGACTTTTTATATAGTGAAATTTCACATTTTGTTAAAAGGGGCACATTGAAATTTTGAAAAAATTGTTAAATTTTGAAATTGTGCTCGATCTTGCCCTAATGGAGTGGAAAGCCATCACTTCAGAGAGTTCAGAACTGTTTAGTTTATATTCAGAATTTATTTCAGATCGGAGTAATTTGACTTTTCAAATAGTGAAATTTCACATTTTGTTAAAAGGGGCACATTGAAATTTTGAAAAAATGGTTAAATTTTGAAATTGTGCTCGATCTTGCCCTAATGGAGTGGAAAGCCATCACTTCAGAGAGTTCAGAACTGTTTAGTTTATATTCAGAATTTATTTCAGATCGGAGTAATTTGACTTTTCAAATAGTGAAATTTCACATTTTGTTAAAAGGGGCACATTGAAATTTTGAAAAAATGGTTAAATTTTGAAAGTGTGCTCGATCTAGTCCTAATGGATTGGAAAGCCATTGCGTCAGAGAGTTCAGAACTGTCAACCGTATATTCAGAATTTATTTCAGATCGGAGATATATAATTTTCCATATAGTGAAATTTCACTATATAAAAAGTCAAATTACTCTGATCTGAAATAAATTCTGAATATACGGTGAACAGTTCTGAACTCTCTGAAGTAATGGCTTTCCAATCCATTAGGACTAGATCGAGCACAATTTCAAAATTTAACCATTTTTTCAAAATTTCAATGTGCCCCTTTTAACAAAATGTGAAATTTCACTATTTGAAAAGTCAAATTACTCCGATCTGAAATAAATTCTGAATATAAACTAAACAGTTCTGAACTCTCTGAAGTGATGGCTTTCCACTCCATTAGGGCAAGATCGAGCACAATTTCAAAATTTAACCATTTTTTCAAAATTTCAATGTGCCCCTTTTAACAAAATGTGAAATTTCACTATTTGAAAAGTCAAATTACTCCGATCTGAAATAAATTCTGAATATAAACTAAACAGTTCTGAACTCTCTGAAGTGATGGCTTTCCACTCCATTAGGGCAAGATCGAGCACAATTCCAAAATTTAACCATTTTTTCCAAATTTCCATGGGCGCCTTTTAAAAAAAATGTGAAATTTCACTATATGGAAAATTATATATCTCCGATCTGAAATAAATTCTGAATATACGGTGAACAGTTCTGAACTCTCTGAAGCAATGGCTTTCCAATCCATTAGGACTATATCGAGCACAATTTCAAAATTTAACCATTTTTTCAAAATTTCAATGTGCCCCTTTTAACAAAATGTGAAATTTCACTATTTGAAAAGTCAAATTACTCCGATCTGAAATAAATTCTGAATATAAACTAAACAGTTCTAAACTCTCTGAAGTGATGGCTTTCCAACCCATTAGGGCAAGATCAAGCACAATTTCAAAATTTAACCATTTTTTCAAAATTTCAATGTGCCCCTTTTAACAAAATGTGAAATTTCACTATATAAAAAGTCAAATTACTCTGATCTGAAATATATTCTGAATATAAGGTGAACAGTTCTGGACTCTCTGAAGTAATGGCTTTGCAACCCATTAGGACTAGATCGAGCACAATTTCAAAATTTAACCATTTTTTCAAAATTTCAATGTGCCCCTTTTAACAAAATGTGAAATTTCACTATATGGAAAATTATATATCTCCGATCTGAAATAAATTCTGAATATACGGTTGACAGTTCTGAACTCTCTGAAGCAATGGCTTTCCAACTCATTAGGACTAGATCGAGCACAATTCCAAAATTTAACCATTTTTTCCAAATTTCCATGTGCCCCTTTTAAAAAAAATGTGAAATTTCACTATTTGAAAAGTCAAATTACTCCGATCTGAAATAAATTCTGAATATAAGCTAAACAGTTCTGAACTCTCTGAAGTGATGGCTTTCCAACTCATTAGGGCAAGATCGAGCACAATTTCAAAATTTAACCATTTTTTCAAAATTTCAATGTGCCCCTTTTAACAAAATGTGAAACTTCACTATATGAAAAGACAAATTACTCCGATCTGAAATAAATTCTGAATATAAGCTATACAGTTCTGAACTCTCTGAAGCAATGGCTTTCCAACCCATTAGGGCAAGATCAAGCACAATTTCAAAATTTAACCATTTTTTCAAAATTTCAATGTGCCCCTTTTAACAAAATGTGAAATTTCACTATTTGAAAAGTCAAATTACTCCGATCTGAAATAAATTCTGAAGATAAGCTAAACAGTTCTGAATTCTCTGAAGTGATGGCTTTCCACTCCATTAGGACTAGATCGAGCACAATTTCAAAATTTAACCATTTTTTCAAAATTTCAATGTGCCCCTTTTAACAAAATGTGAAATTTCACTATTTTAAATGTGTAATTACTCCGATCTGAAATAAATTCTAAATATATGCTAAACAGTACTGAACTCTCTGAAGTAATGGCATTCCACCGTATTAGGGCAAGATCGAGCACAATTCCAAAATTTAACCATTTTTTCCAAATTTCCATCTGCCCTTTTAACAAAATGTGAAATTTCACTATTTTTAAATTAATATGAAAAAAATTCTGAATGTAAACTGTACATTTCTGAAATCAAGCCTTTCCACCCTATTATGACTAGTTTTACCAAAATTTAGAATTTTTTAATTTTTTTTCATGTCCATGTGTCTCTCATGTATCTGGTATAAAAATACGCTAAAAGCAAAGAAATCAACGATAGTTCATAAATAAATATTTAATTTTTTTTTATCTAATTTTTAAAAAAATTGTGATTATATATTTAAACTGAATGATCGGTAAAACCATTTTATTTTGATTTTATATCATAAAATGTTAAATGAGCTGAAAATAATGCAGCTCTGTTAACCTAACAGTCTTTGAGTACGAAGTATGTTAGTTTAAGCATTAACATAGGTAATGTTAAAAAACGGAGCTAACTTCACACACATTTAAAAATCTATATTTTTTTTGGCATCAAATTAAGTTGCGGGGTAAACTTATTTGGTTTATCTTAAATCAAACAATTGCTGTCATCGTATTTCTTCATGTTTTGGTTAATATGTCAATAAGTCTACTCCAATAAGTGACCTGACGCTGCTGTTGTTGTTGTTGTTGCTATTATTATTACTGATGTCATTGTCTTCTCCAGATTTTCTATTTTTTTTGTATTTGGGACTTTTTCCATTTAGTTTTTATCTCTGTCAGTACAATCTTCATGTCAATATACTTTCAAACTCGTAATACATTTTGTTGTCATTTGATGTTAACATGCTACTACCACTGCTACTGCTACACCAGCAAATATATTTACACACATTCAGATGATACACAGACAGACAGACATATACGTAACTATATACTACATAGACGATATGTGTCAATCATGTTCAATACGTCTCGCTACACAATTCGCTTTTAGCACAAAATTTTCCTCTGTACATTAAATTTTTTATTTTATTTTTTTTGTTCTTATTTCTTCTTTCAGTTTTTTTTTTATATTTTTTATTTTTATTTAATGGATGCTGTTGATATAAAATGCTACAATACGTGTTATTTTAAGTAAAAAGGATGAAAGTCATAGAAAGGATGTTCAGCAGCAACAGCAACAACAACAGCAACCAAGCAAAATGTAAGGAATAAAATAACTAAAAGATAATTGAAGTAGCTTCCTGATACCGGAATTTCTATTGACCGTGCCACAGCCACTCATACATATGTCCATATGTATGGATGTCTGTATATAGTACATGCTTTTGTATGCATTTATATTCATATACACATACAGATACATGTGAGTGTAAGTTTAAATTGCACACAGACTTAAACGAGGATACGAGCTAAAAAAAAAGCAAATAAAATAAATAAAATGAATAAATAACACCAGAACTTTGAAAACAAACTGTGTGTTAGTAAACATTCAGTGATTTAATTTGTTATAAAATATAGTCAATAATATTAATTTATTATTAAATCTTTTACAATTTCAATATTTGCTTTAACATGGTAGTTAAATAGGATGTGAATCTATTGCAATTACATTGAATCAAGTTCCATACGATCCAAGACTCATAATTCATTCAGCTAATTATTAGAAGTTTAGATGTTCTAAAAATTCGTTCATAAATTCGTTTTTCAGAATACAAAATATATGAATTCGTGGATTCGGTTTTGAAGAATGAGCTAGAAGAAACTTATACTTGTATTAAGTTAAATCAAACTTAAATTATCGAAAATACGTAAATTTATTCAAATATTGTGCAAATTCATTAAACATTAAAATATATTTTTCTGGAAATCCTCCCATTAAAGATTTTATAGATGCTTCCGTTAACTTTTTGGACGAGGTGGCCCACTTACGCTTAAAATCATCCTGTCCTGGGATACGTTTCCAGTGTTCTTTAATTTTTTTTTTTTACAAGAGCCCAATACCTTTCCACAGGCCGATGGTCTGGTCAGTTGGTTGAATTTTGCCATTATTGTTTGAATACCGCTCAAGAGCTTTTTTCCATAGTAGCATGATGCCAAATCGGGCCAGAAATATAAAAGCACTCTGCTGTTTAAAAAAAAAGGTAAAAACTGTTTTTGTAGACACTCCGTAATATATATTTCTGTGTTTATGGTGCCTGATGTCACAAATGATTGGCTTCTTTTTGCACAACAGCAAATGGCTTGCCATTCAAGCAACTTCTTGGTGAATTTTGTTTTTGTTTTTTGACTGGTTTTGTTCTTGAATATTACCTCGTCCATCAGCAACATAAAACTCTTGACCAGGAAGTTGTGAAAAGTCTACCAGTACATAAAGTTCATCATTCAATTTTACCTTAATTTTTTCGCTCGTTCTTTTGCTAAGTTCTTTACTGCATTGTGATCTGGAAGTTTCTGAACTTTATACGACTTCAACCCAGCATTAGCCTTGGCTTTGCGCGCAAACAAATCAGAGAATTTAACTTTACAAGCTGCTCTTCTGATGGAAGTGTTCGGTGCTCTTCAAAATAGTTGTTGGACTTTTTTGCCTTACCAATATATGTTGGACCTTTTTTTTTTGGGATCCAGTTTTCCTTTCAACGTTCAAGTATTCCTTATACAGTTTAATGGCTTTTGAAACAGTGTGACGAGCAGATCTTTTTCTATTTTTTTGAAAGTCCATTTTGCTTTTTTATACCCTACACCACCATAGTGGGGAGGGTATTATGCGTTTGTGCAAATGTTTGTAACGCCCAAAAATATTAGTCTAACACCCACCTTAAAGTATACCGATCGACTTAGAATCACTTTCTGAGTCGATTAAGCGATGTCCGTCCGTCCGTCCGTCTGGTCGGCTGGCTGGCTGTCCATGTAAACCTTGTGCGCAGAGTACAGGTCGCAATTTTGAAGATATTTCGATCAAATTTGGTACATATTATTTTTTCGGTTCAAGGACCAAGCCTATTGAAACTGGCTGAAATCGGTCCACTATTTCACCTAGCCCCCATACAAATGTCCTCCCGAAATTGGACTTTATCGGTCATAAATGTTTAATTTATATATGTATCTCCACAAATTCCTCTCCAAATAAGTTTTATATACACAAAATTCATGTCACCAAATTTTGTTACGATCGGTCCATAATTAGTCATAGCTCCCATATAGACCCGCTTCCGAAAATCACTTTAACGTGCATAAATCGCTTAAAAATGTTGGTATACTCACAAAATTCAACATAGTAAACTTTCATATAGACATAAATCACACGACCTAATTTCATGGTGATCGGTCCATAATTGGTCATAGCCCCCATATAACCCCACTTCCGAAAATCACTCAAAAATATAAATTATTGAAATTTTAAAAGAAATTTTTTTTTTTGCTCTTTTACTTAGTGTAGGGAATTATATGGTCGGGCTTGACCGACCATACTTTCTTACTTGTTTTTTGGATAAGTTTTAATTATTTTTTCACGTACTTTTTTTCGCTAACGTGAAAAACATGTGAAATTTATGTTCCCATGAAATATCCATTTCTTTCGAAGGGAAAATTGCCCTAAACTTTTCATTCACAATAGTTGATTTTGTTAGTAACAGCTGTTTATTGTTTACAAAATTCCATCTAAAAATTTCACAACATGGGGAATTTTTTCACGTGAACAAAGTTAATGAACGAAGAATGGGAAAAGGGAATATAATTCATGTGAAATATTGATTCGCGATAGGCACATTTGGCACAGCATTACCGACCACGGTATTACCGAACGCTCAAAAATATTACTAGCGGAAAGGAAGGTGGACATATTCATATTCACAATTTTAAAATCAATATATTGTGAATTTTAGTAGTCAACTTTGATTTCAATTAGGGCGATTAAGGTTTTTACTTTAGATCCTCAGAAATCTCTTTTTGGTGATTGCAGAACTTTCGCAAATAACATCTCTTTTTTGTTTGATTGGTGTGAAACAAGTGTATTTTTATATCAATTTATTTGTTTGTTTAATAATTTTAATTAACTGAAGTAATAATTAATTTAAATGCTCTTTTTTTGTTGGGTTTAAATACAATTTAAATAAAAAAGAAATCAAATTAATTCCCTTTTGGCCTTATTGATAAGCTGCACTTTGTTTGAGGTATTTATGTTTTAAATACATATTAAAAAGTCATGGCAGCGAAAGTAGCAATTCGCTAAACAAATATGTGGAAGTGACATATAAAACTAATTAAAATATGAAATTTAATGAAATTGAAATAAAAAAAATTAAGTTTTTAACGATTTTGTTAAAATGTATTAGGTAACTTTAGCTGAAACTATGTTCTATTTTACTAATTGTTAATTTGGAAACATGACTTGTAAAACTATATTAATGTTATACAAATTAACACAAAAATTTAATATTTACGAACTATTCGATATTTTAGAGAATTTCTGTTAATTTATGAAAATAAACATACATACATACATATTTACTCCGGATTTAAGCAACATGACTGTGCTTTTCCTCTGTTGCATATGGAATTTTTAATATGATTATGATAATTGCTAGTTAGTTTTCCATGTCTGTACATCTACAACTGTGTTTAAATGTTTATATCTATTAAACGATAAATATTTATTAATTTAATTTCCGGTTGATTTATAATATATTTTACTAAAACGACAATAATAACAACAGCAGCAGCAAACAAGAAAACAAATGAGCTGATTTAAAAAAAAAAAAAAAATGTTAACAAAAAAGCTCAAATACACATAAATATACAAAAACAGAAAATAAAAAACATTCTACTCTGACAACATGCTGTGCTGAGTGGTGTATCGCTGTGAGCAAAGTGAGTATTTTGTTGTTTTTATTGTGTTTGTTGTTCAACCCAATCAATGGCTGACACCACCACAGCGTATGATTAATACTGCAATCAGATGCTGCACAAAATTCGAATAATAATAAAAAAAAACAAAAACAAAATACAAAATCTAGGACACATTTATACGCACAGGTGGTTAGTAATTAATTGTTATTCAATACAAAAACACAATTATCTGTTATAGCTACAAGGAGTGAAAAATAACAACAACTGCAAAAAAACACAAACTTTTTTTGAAATGAATTAATTAATTAATTTATTTATTCTTTTTAGCTTTAATAAATTAATAAATTATTTTTAATGTTTTTTTTAAAACAAATTATTACAAGCACATTGACAGTGCGATTAAGAGCTGAGTTGAGAGAGAAAGTTTCAAAGGATTAATTGTGTTTTCAAAACAATTTAATTAAATTAACGTTTAAAATGAGGGAGTTATAAGTGCTGGGAATTAAAACGGATTTTTTTTTCAATCATTTACAAAAAGGTGACTTGATATGACAATGTGGACGGATCTGAAAAGATTCCAAAAACTAATATTTATGTAGTAGTATCTTCTATACTAGTTGAATAATTATACAAATTGTAGTCGAAAGATAATATTCCAAATTCTAAATCCTAAAACATCCTATTCCAGCCAAAACGTATCCTTTTTAATCACATTTGAATCACGGGTACGAATCGACAACGCAATGTTGTTAAATTATTCGCCAACGCATCTCAACATGAGTTGCTGACAAGTTATTGTCAAAGTGTTGCGGCGAAACCATAGAATAAACACATAGAACGGAAGGAGAGAGTAATATATATGGAAAAATTATTCTCTTTTCACACATACGGGTGATACAATAACAAAATACATGCAATACATTCTCATGAATTAGGTTTTTGACAACAGACTTAGGTTTTTGGCTCTCAGTTACCTATCTAGTTGTTGTCTATGGGCGAAACTATTTGCTCTACTTTGTTTTTATAAGTGAGTTTTAATTTTATTTACATTAAACAAGTTAAAATATCTAAAAACGAAAATATAAAAGAAAGTATAATTTTGTTTAATAGTGAATTTGTGCTGATGCAGATGAAGATCCAGGCAGTGCAAGAAATGAGAAGATCACCGAATCCTGTGACGACATACAACTCCAAACGTGCCTTCAGATTTTGTACATATAAAACGAAAGTAGAGCTATTACCAGCAATGTAGAATACAATAAGTATTTGTTTTATTTTTTAATATTTATATGTATTTTAAATTTAAATATTTATTCGCACAGAAAAAACTATTTCTTAAACCGTTTCAATTCAAATATTTGTCACATATTGAACTGGTTTCAATTATTTCATAATTAAATCAAGTATTCATTTGCTCAAAAACAAAATTTCTTGATATTTTCTATTGAATTTTGAGTTACAATTTTCGTTATTGGTGGAAATTCAAATACAAAAATTATTGAATAGATAATTTTCGTAATTGAAAACACATTTTTGTTATTTTTTGTGTTTCAATTACGAAAATTATCTATGCAATAATTTTTGTATTTGAAATTCAACCAATAACGAAAATTGTATATTCAATTGTCAAAATAATCAAATTCAAAACTCAAAATTCAATAGAAAATATCAAGAAATTTTGTTTTTGAGCAAATGAATACTTGATTTAATTATGAAATAATTGAAACCAGTTCAATATGGGATAAATGTTTGAATTGAAATATAATTTTTTCTGTGCGTATTGTATTTAAAAATAAATGTAAAACATAAAGGAATTATTATTTATTTCAATTGCCAAATCGTACACGAACGGTAGCAAATCGACAACATATTGTTTCATAAAATTGACAACGGTCTGTATAAAATTGACAACGGTCTGGTGTCAAATCGTACACGAACGGTGACAAATTGTCAACGGTATGTTATAAAATCGTACACGAACGGTGTCAAATCGTCAACGGATGGTGTCAATTCGGCAACGGAATCGTGTAATTTTTTCGTTGTCAAATTGACACCGTTCGTGTACAATTTGTGCACATACGGGGTTGATACACTATTGACACCGAATGGAGTCAAATCGTACACGGATGTGTTAATTTTTTCTCTGTGTGTTCGCTATTACTTACAACTTTTATTTTGGTCAAAATGGTCACCGAAAAAAGTACTTTCCAAAAAAAAAAAGCAAAAATATCTCAAGGTTCATCGTCATACTGTTTTCTAAAGCCATTGAAATAGTAGTAGAAATACTACTTTTTAAAATAGTAGTAGAAATACAAACTTTTTTTTAAAATAGTAAAAGAAATATAACCTTTTTTTAAATAGTAGTAGAAATACTACTTTTTTTAAATAATAGTAGAAACACTACTTCTTAAAATTTTTCAAATAGTAGCAGAAATACTACTTTTTAAAATATTACCTCTCTTTAAAATAGTAGTAGAAATACTACCCTTTTTTAGAATAGTAGCAAAAATACTACTTTTTTAAAATAGTAGTAGAAATACTACCTTTTTTAAAATAGTAGTAGAAATACTACCTTTTTTAAAATAGTAGTAGAAATACTACCTTTTTTAAAATAGTAGTAAAAATACTACCCTTTTTTAAAATAGTAGTAGAAATACTACCCTTTTTTAAGGTAGCAGAAATACTACCCTTTTTTAGAATAGTAGCAAAAATACTACTTTTTTAAAATAGTAGTAGAAATACTACCTTTTTTAAAATAGTAGTAGAAATACTACCTTTTTTAAAATAGTAGTAGAAATACTACCTTTTTTAAAATAGTAGTAAAAATACTACCCTTTTTTAAAATAGTAGTAGAAATACTACCCTTTTTTAAGGTAGCAAAAAATACTACCCTTTTTTAGAATAGTAGCAGAAATACTACTTTTTTAAAATAGTAGTAGAAATACTACCTTTTTTAGAATAGTAGTAGAAATACTACCTTTTTTAAAATAGTAGCAGAAATACTACTTTTTAAAATATTACCTCTCTTTAAAATAGTAGTAGAAATACTACCTTTTTTAAAGTAGTAGTAGAAATACTACCCTTTTTTAAGGTAGCAGAAATACTACCCTTTTTTAAAATATTAGCAGAAATACTACCTTTTTTAAAATAGTAGTAGAAATACTACCTTTTTTAAAATAGTAGTAGAAATACTACCTTTTTTAAAATAGTAGTAAAAATACTACCCTTTTTTAAAATAGTAGTAGAAATACTACCCTTTTTTAAGGTAGCAAAAAATACTACCCTTTTTTAGAATAGTAGCAGAAATACTACTTTTTTAAAATAGTAGTAGAAATACTACCTTTTTTAAAATAGTAGTAGAAATACTACCTTTTTTAAAATAGTAGCAGAAATACTACCTTTTTTAAAATAGTAGTAGAAATACTACCTTTTTTAAAATAGTAGCAGAAATACCACCCTTTTTTAGAATAGTAGCAGAAATACCACCCTTTTTTAAAATATTAGCAGAAATACTACTTTTTAAAATATTACCTCTCTTTAAAATAGTAGTAGAAATACTACCTTTTTTAAAATAGTAGTAGAAATACTACCCTTTTTTAAGGTAGCAGAAATACTACCCTTTTTTAAAATATTAGCAGAAATACTACCCTTTTTTAAAATAGTAGTAGAAATACTACATTTTTTAAAATAGTAGCAGAAATACTACCCTTTTTTAGAATAGTAGTAGAAATACTACCTTTTTTAAAATAGTAGTAGAAATACTACCCTTCTTTTAAATTGTAGTACGAAATTTTCATGCATGAAAAACGCGGTTTCATAAATAACATTTTTGCGGTATCCATCTGTGAAACACCCTCATTAGTGTTTATAAACCCGTTAACCGAAAAACCGGGTTTTCTTCGAAATCTCGGTTTTATGCGAACCGGTTAATTTAAAATGTTGATTTTCGGTTAACCGGTTTATCCGGTTTTCATCACTCGGTTAACCGGTTTTTAAAATTTGGGAATAAATTTTAATTTGTTAATGATTTCGTTAGCTTTTCAGAAATATTACAGGAGAGACAAAAAACCTTCTAAAATCCATGATTTGAAATATTTTTGAAATCTGATAATGGAGTTTTATTAATTATATATGTTTATATTTGGTATGATTTATAATGACAAATAATCACAGCAAAGAAGGAGTGCATTTGCCTCTCATCTTTTCTACACTTATATGACGGTTAACCGGTTTTTTCGATGTCGGTTAACCAAAAAAGGCAAATTTTCTGTTAACCGACAAACCGGTTTTTTAAAAAGTCGTTTTTTTATTAACACTAACCCTCACATACATAGCACACATACAAAATATATGAAATTCACCCAGAAATCGTCATCATTGTCCTATGTAGTATGATATAGAAAATCAGCAAAATATGTTAAGTAGAAAACAAATGTTCAAACTAGAATTCTAAGTATTTTTTATCCAAAAAAAAAAGTTTGTATACATTTTTCAAATTCAAACAACATTGTCTGGTTTAATGGGTCAATTATTACGGTTTGTTAACATTTTACACATTCTGCATAATCGGTAGTATGTGAAAAAGACATTAAGAAATTCCTTTTGAAAAATTATTTACAATGAGCTCAATTAAGGTTCCAACACCTGCATTTAATTTTAACTTTTAAAGTTGACCCACTTTGTATTCTTAATTTATTTACGAGTGTTTTTATCTAAACAAGTTTAAACGATTAACTTTTAAAATAACAAAAATGTTCTACGTAAGATCTTCTGTTCTTTTGACAACATTTCAATATGCTACAGCTATGATGTCAGACATAGTTAGTTCTGCAGCCAGTTTGTTATTTTAGCATTATAAGGCATTACAAAGCTAAAACCAAAATAATGTAAGGTATTTGGCATGTGAACCAATCAACGATTTCTATATAGTCCGTCTTTCCATGGAGTTAAATAAACATAGATACAGGCAGACAAAAAGAAGATACAAATGCCAATCCTTTGTAACCTACCGGCACTCATATATTAAAACTTAGTTTGAAAAAAAAAATAAATTCCTTTCTTTCCTTTTGCTATTTATATTCCTGAACAGAAAAATATCTTGTTTAGTCAAGGTAAATAATGTTTAAACATGTTAATACACCAAAATTCTAACATTTACATACACTTGTACGTTTACAAAATACATGCACAAAGAGAAACATATACACGTTTATTGTGTATTAGTATGTTGTTTTGTGATGTATGTTTCATGTACATACATTAGGGTGATTCCATTTGTATATATTCAGCAGAAATTGAAGTTGTCTAAAGATGTTTCTTTATAAGTATAACAACAATAACTGTTAACATTAGCATTAAATCTGCTAAAATCTCTAGAAATAGAATACTCTAGTTTTGTCCGTTAAGATAATTCATGAAACCACTAGAAGATTGCACTATGTATGTAAATAGTAACAGCAAGTTGCAGAGCAGTTAGTTAAAAAAAACCTACAAACAAAATCAGTAAGGGCTCATCAGAGGCTAAAGCTAAGGCCCAGGTTTTGAGAAATGTTATTTAAAAATGCGGTAAACTTTTATTTTAGCTGGCAACTAGGTTCCACCCTAATGTACATCAGTATATTACACATGCACTGAACATCATTCAGTTGAGTTAAGTTGCTACAAATGTTACAAAATACCTTTTATTTAAAACATTTTGTGTAGATCTCGGCAATACAACTGTTTCTTTTTTCTATTTCTTGTTTTCGGAAAAAAAAAATTACAAAAGAAATAAAACCTTGTAACATTCGTTTGGAGTAGCAACACTGTTTCCACATAATTGAAAATATTTTATAGTGAAAGTAAAATAAATTATTAAAATGAGTTATCATCAGTAGTTAAAAACACCAAAGTAAAAAATTATAAATTATATCTCAGTCTTTTTATCAATTTTAAATAGCAAAGTAACTTAGATTGTAGCGGATATATTAATGTATGTGATGTGTGTAAGTTATTTGGGGGCTTCGGAAACTTGACTTTATTTACAATATATGCTGAAAAACAATAAAATCACAAGTAAGAGAGCTATTTTCGGCTGTGCAGAATCTCAAGGACTGAGATTGAAAAATCCTTAACACACGTTTTTCATTAAAACTTTTAATCCAAGTATTATTTGAGTATTTTTGTTTTTTTTTTTTGATCAAGTTACCTTTTGTAAAGCATGTCAGTTATTATGTTTAATGTCAATTATATTCATTTGTTGTTAATCTGATTAAAATGAGTAATGAGAAAAAAGTGCATAATAAAATTATTAAATATTTTCGACAAAACCCAACTTGGTGCTACAAAAAGTTTGCCAAACAATCAAAGGTCTGCCGTCAAACTGATTTCAATGTTATTAAACAGTATCGAGAGAACATGATATTTCTATAGCCAATGAATAGAAAGTATTTTCAAAAGAGCTCCCATCACATCCGGCATGAAAAGCAGTCCGGTTAGCTCAATACCTATTTGGTATTTGGTACGAAAAGTCAAAACCAATGCAGATTTAAAAACATACAAGGCTCAAAAAGTTCCTGCTAAAAATCTGGAGGCCAAAGACAGAGCATGAAATTGAAGACAAATTTTATGGATGACGATACGTACGTATGGAAAATTATTCACAGCTTCCGGGTCAATATTTTTATGTTGCTGATACTCGAGGGAATGTTGCAGAAACAAAAGGCTCTACAAATATCGGATTTTACATCAAGGAATGTTTTCAAAAGAGAATGCTTCCATCCATAAGACTTCTTAATGTGTCCACTAATTTTTGGCCTGATTTGGCATCCTGTCACTATGGTAAACAACGTCTTGAGTGGTAAAAGAACAATAATGTAGTATTTGTACCATGAGAGGCAAATCCTCCAAACTGCCTGGAGCTTAGGTCAGTGGAGAGATATTGGGCTCTTGTTAAAAAAGAATTGAAGAGCACAAAAAGGAGTCCAAAAGTATGGTAGATTTTAAACCCAAAAGAGGCATTTAATTTGTGCGCTCTTTTGGGTAAAAAATAAAATATCCACAACAACATAAAGAAACTGAATGAATTGTGTGTATTTTTACGCTCTTACGCTATTTTGTTCACAATCGGGTTGTGTGACGAAAATCATCGTAACCTCAACAATATGAACGCCTACCATGGTTTTAAACGGAGATGTTCGAACAAAGTGACAGAAAGCTCAATAAAAACCTTAATCGAAGGGTTTCCGGAAAAGGTTCATAAATTCATCACTATTGATTAGTGGCCGTATTCATAAACAATTTTTAAATTTAAACAACATTTTAACATCAAATTTTGTATGGAAATTTTGCTTTAAAACATTGTTTAAATTTAAAATTTTGAATATGAATACGGGGGTAGAACTATAAAAATAATATTTGTTGTAAGTTGTAATAATAATTTTAATCAAATAAAAAAAAAAATTAAAACTGTAGGTTTAGTGGTTTAATTTTTATTAACATATATTTAGGTTAAGATTTTTTCGATCTCAGTCCTTATATACTAGGGATGCCAAACGGGACTGGGTTTTATAAATCCCGGGATTCGGGATTTTAGAAATGTAAATCCCGGGATCCCGGGATTTTTCGGGACCCCGGGATTTTAGTTAAACGTCAAAAACATCAAATTCAAGAATAAAAACTATTAATTTCATTAATATATTTAAGTAAAAATATAACAAATCAAAAACTAATGCATTGAATTAAAATAAAATGGTCCATGATTTCCCCTACCTCCATACAATTGTCCCCCGGAGTACTGTTTGAGCAGTCCTAAATATCCTTATAAAATTTTGCACAAAATAAGTTGTAAGTACTCTGAAATTATACTGTAAAGTATTGCGGAAATCGGGCTACATTTGCCCCTAGTCCCCTTCAGAAAATAACTTGAACATAAATGGTAGACGTGCTGCTCCCTGATTAAAATAAAAAAATCTGGCTGCGTTTGGATTTGAAGCGAGATTAGTATTATAAATATGCTGAAATTTAGCTTTCTAGGTATTTTGGGTGCTACAAAAATCTTCCTAAAATATCAAAAATCTCATAATATTCCGGGATTTGTTAATCCCGAAAAATCCCGGGATTCTTTTTCACAAATCCCGGGATTCGGGAAATCCCGATCCCGAAAAATCACGGGATTTTCGGGATCGGGATTTCGGGATCCCTATTATATACCCTTCACCAAATTATACTTTAAAATACAAATTTTAAATATTTTTAGGTAAACCAAATTCAAAATTTATATTTTTTTCAAATTTAAATTTTTTAATTTAAAAGTTTTTTATTTTTTTTTTACACTTATTAGTGAAAAAATTTATTTATTTTATGGTAAAAAAAAGTCGGGTTAAAAAATATTTTTCCCGATTTTGACCCATTCTACTATAGCCATTATACTATAGCCATATACACATCGTTGTTGATTGCTCCGGTAATTTTTCGCGACCTCTTGTTAGATTTATATATGACTTGATTAAGTTAAGATATGCATTATGTTGTAGTTGGTGAAGGGTATAATTTGTTATGAATTTAAGCGCTGATCAACCTCTTGGGGTATTTCTTGGAAACAGTTTTTTTAAAAAAATGGTGTATTTGTATCTTTGTATATGAAATATATAAAATATACAAAGATACAATATAACAATGTTGTGTGCATATCAAGAAATTTTTAAAGCAAACATTAGCATCCATTTTTATTTGAATCATTGTATCTGTGTGTGTTTGTATGTAAGAGTGAGTGTGAGTGGGGTTTTGAATCCTTAAGAGAGTAGAAGAAAATGCACATTAGTATTCGTACATTTCTTTAGATGATTCTTTTAATATTTTTTACAAAAATGAAATAAAAATAAAAAAATATTTTTTGTTGCTGTTGCTAGTGTTACCAAAAAAGAATGAACTCATATGTAGGTTTATTTTTCTTTCTATCTTTATTTGATTTCTTTACAATTTTTTTTTTCACATTTTGTAGCTTAATTTTCTTGTAAATTCACGTACTTCGTAAATATTATTTTTTAAAAAAAAAGAAAAAATGAAGACAAAAAATGTTTGATACATGTTTCCATTTACAACCTATTTTTGTTAAACATACAATTTGTTCTTGTGCCTTTTCTTTTTTTCTTTTACATTTCTTGAGCAAATATTGTATTTAGGGAATTTTTCGTTATTGTATTATTTGAATAAAGGAGAGAAGAAAAATTTAATTGAATTCAATGTGTGAGTTTGTATTGGCAACAAAAGTGTACGTATGAGTATATTTACACATCATATTTATTGTATATGTATCTCATCTGATAAATGTGGAAAAAAACAGGAGGCTGTGCGTATGAGTGATTTTTGTATGAACATTTTATTTTTTATTAATCATACGCACCCAATAAACAATTGCTGTTTACTTAATTTGGCAGGCAAATTTAAGTGATGCCGCTTATATTAAAAATTGTATATTCTAAAATATGTAATTTATTGAATATTTACGCCAAGAAAAAATATGGTTGAGGTGACCATAATTATATTATGATTCGTATGTATATGACCATATTATTACTATTAGATGACATTACCATACAATTTATTTACTTGTAAATTAGTGCAGGGTTTGTTTTTCATTTCGAATATGATTGCTATATAAGTTAAAACACCATACATACATACATATATTTATTGGGTAATATTCGAATATACAAATATAACATAACATAATTTAATTTGTCAGGATATATGTGTGTGTGTGTGTGCGTTAGAGTGTAAGAATTCGTAGCGAGTTTTAAATTATTTAAATAAATATTTCATGCAAATACGATCAAAGTAATTTAATCACTCACTCATCTTGTGTAAATAAAATAATGTTATTATTAAATTCTTAAAAGTTACACTTGAAAACAAGTGAGAAATTATAGTTGGGCATGTTCGATTCTATGTTATCCTACACCCTAGAGAATTATTAAGAAATTAATTTAGTCCAAGTTGCCGGAATTTTTCACTGCATCCACCTTGTATAAATTAGATTTGCCTAGACCTTATACGCGAGCTAGGGTCAACTACACGCAGAGAAAAAATATAGTTGGGCATGGTTACTGTAACCATTTCAATATTGTTACAAGTTTTTTAACTATATTATAGTCACAGTAACCATTTACATGATTGTGGTAACCATAATATGGTTAATTTACGATTCACAAAATGATTGTGGCAACCATAATATGGTTAATTTACGATTCACATGATTGTATCAACCATATATATGGTTACAGTAAACAAATATATGTTTGTTACAACCATTTATATGATGAAGGACTTATCATATTATGGTGCTCTCGGCTTAAGGCTTATCATAAGCTGAGAACAACATATTATGATAAAATTATTCATCATAAATATGGTTGCCACAAACATATATTTGTTTACTGTAACCATATATATGGTTACCACAATCATGTAAATGGTTACTGTGACTATAATATTGTTAAAAAATCTTGTAACACTATTTAAATGATTACAGTAACCATGCCCAATTATATTTTTTCTCTGCGTGTATGAACGATTCTCACAAAATGTGAAAAAATGTTTTCACTTTATATGAATCATAATTAGTGTGAGTTTCTTCTCGAAGCCAACACCTTTAAACTGATTTATGTACAATACATGTTTAAATTAAACATACTTGCAGCGACTATGATTTGAAAAGTAGCATATTTGAAAAATTAAAGGGTGTTTAAGTATTTCTCGAATAGGGGCCTAATATGGGAGCTACTCACATATAAAATATATGGTTGCGGTAACTATGCTATGCAAATGCATTTGTGATTAAATACATTTTTGTTCAGTACACAGCAAAAAACTGCATATCCTAGAATGCAATAACAATTCAATTATTCAAACGAATTACGAATAAAAAATATTATTGTTATAATTTACATAAAAAGGTATATTTAAAACCAGGTAATTTTTAACCTTAAAGCTGGCCACACACTGAATGATTTGTTCGCCTGATTTGTGATTGAAAATTTTCAATTACTTGTGATTTTGTTCGCGCACAGCCCCATTAACAAGTCGAACAAATCGGACTCACAAATCATCCGTGTGTGGCCAGCTTAACACACGTTTGTCATTAAAACTTTTAACCCAAGCATTATTTGATTTTTTTTTTATCAATTTACCTATTGTTAAGCATGTCAGTTATTATGTTTAATGTCAATTATATTCATTTGTTGTTACTCTGATTAAAATGAGTGACGAGGAAAAAGTGCATAATAAAATTATTAAATATTTTCGACAAAACCCAACTTGGTCCTACAAAAAGTTTCCAATGTTATTCTATCAAATTGTCCGTTGATAGAAAACCTGGTTCAGGTAGAAGGAATTGTTGACATGATGTTTCTAAAGCCAATATATAGAAAACATTTTCAAAAGAGCTCCCTACACATCCGGTAGGCATGCAGCACGGTTAGGTCAGTACTCGGACTATTTGGTACGAAAAGTTAAAGCCAATGCAGGTTTAAAAACACACAAGTCTCATAAAGTTCCTGACAGGAACTGTGCTAAAAATTTAGAGGCCAAAGGCCAAATATACCTGCTGTGCATAATGGATGACGAAACGTACGTATAGAACATTTTTCGCAGCTTCCGGGTCAATATTTTAAGTTGCTGGTGCTCGAGGGAATGTAGTAGAAATGTTTAGGACCCAAAAGCAGGAAATTGTCCCACATAAAGTTCTTGGCATGACAAGCCATATGCAGTTGCGGCAAAGGACTCTCTGATTTGGCATCCTGTCACTATGGTAAGCAAGGTCTTGAGTGGTACAAGAACAATAATGTGGTATTTGTACCAAGAGACGCAAATATTGTCTGGAGCTAAGTACAGTAGAGAGATATTGGGATCTTGTTAAAAGAGAATTGTAGAGCTCAAAAAAGGTGCCCAAAAGTGTGGTAGATTTTAAACGGAGATGAACTATATGTTCGAACAAAGTGACAGAAAGCTCAATAAAAACCATAATGGAAGGCTTTCCAGAAAAGCTTCATAAATTCATCACTATTGATTAGAAATATAAAAATAATATTTTTTTGTAAGTTGTAATAATAATTTCAATCAAATAAAAAACTTTAAGTGTAGTGTTTTCATTTTTATAAACATACAAGGAGCCTCAAAAGTGAGTATACACCAAAAACTATTTGATTTTTTTAAGATAATAAAAATCGTAAAATTTATCTGTAGATTAAAATTTAAAAGTTTCGGGTTGTTGGAGAATGGGCTGAAAAATAGATTCGGTTGTGAAAAAAAAAGATTTAAGTCGGACTATAATGATTTTCGTGACCTTAAAAAAAATCTAATAATTTTTGGTGTATACTCACTTTTGAGGCTCACTGTATATGTATGTTATGAATTTTTCGATCTCAGTCCTTATATTTTAGTCAAGTCATATATTTTTATATTAATCTTAGACGTCTTGAATTTTCCATCGATATTTATTTTGGGAGTATACTTTATATGGGGTCTAGGTACAATAATGGACCAATTTTAACCATGTCGACCTTTGCCCAAAAAGAAATTTTATCACATTGTCTTTAAAATTGCGTGCTTAATTCGAAGTCTATGAAAATTAATTGTCGAAACTAGTTTCAAATAAAGTTTCCAATGATGAACATTTTTGTTTAACATTTTGTTATTTGAGGTTTTTTTTCATCAATTATATTCAGACAGTTATTGATTGAATATTTTTTTTCTTCGATTAATCGAACGACAATCTTATTGTATAGTCAATAAACGTTTGTGTAGTGTGATTTTATTTGGTCCAAGTTTTATGCATCTGAATACATTTATGAGCATTGAATTCCTATTCGAAGAGAACAAATTCAAGAGACCTCTTGTGCTTGGATATAAAAACTCACATGTACGTATATTGGTGTACTTTTGGTGGAATATTTTTTGGATGTTACAAACATCAGCACAAACGCATATTACTCTCCAAGTGATGGATATAAATATGTTAATAATAACGTATGCATATGTAATATAAATACTATTAAAATATGGAAAATTGCATAATTTCAATTCATATTTTTTTTAAATTTACTATTAAAGAAGAACATTAGTAGTATTTAAATACATATTAATATTCAAAACTTTTTGCTAAACTGTTTGGTAATTTCTCTAATGCCAATTTCTTCATAATTCTACGTAAATACTAAAACCTGGCAGACTAAATTCAAAAGACACGTAAGCATGATATTTGATTACATTCCATTTACCAAATCAAACTTTTCTTTACAAATTTAATCCATCATCATTCATGCTGGCTGACTGTATTTACTCGTTTTTATTTTCTTTCACTCACTCACTCCTCCTCTAACTTACAGTAATTTGAAGTCATAAAATGAAAATAATGCTGTGTAAATTTATTTATTTAGAATGTTGTGTGTTTTTTTTTCTCTGTTTGGTTGTGTCTCTCTAAGTTCATCATTTATCGTTGTCTTCGTTTACTGTTAAAAACTCATAAATACAAATAGATTTTCATCTGTTTGCCAAGTTAACTTAAAGTAACATTTTATAAAGTTTTATTTATTTTTTTTTATTTCTAGACTAAATTTGTTCTTTTACTTCACAACTTACATATATCCGCCTAAATAAAGTATGTAATGAGGAAAAAATGAGAATAACGAAACCTTTAACCTGCTTGTCATTTCTTAAGGAAAAATTGCACATGATTGTTTAAGTTTAAACGTGTAATTTTTCGTTCTTTTCATGAAATTCACAAATTTCTTGGTCTTTTTTTTTAAAAAAAAAAATAAAAAATATATAAGAAAGTGAAACATGAAAATGTGCTCGTGAATTATTAAGATCCTGGGGAACAAAAAAGTTCTACTATATGAACTTAAAACAGCTTAACGAAACAAAAAAATATAAGAAACTTTATTTTATGTTGTGTTGAAAAAAAAAACTTTGTTAAGATTTTTCCGCCAAACTTCTGCTTTTTCGTCTTCTACTTACAACATATATACAGGATTGAATGAAATAATAAAAAAAATCTCAAAACTAAAATGAACAAAAATTCGTATCAAGAAATACTTTAGACAAAACTTAAACATTGTTTGATGACTGTATAAAGTAGCGTAAGAATACTGTTTCCCTGTTTCCCTCTTACACTTTTCCATATGAATTTCTTTAAATGAAATTAACTCATGATGAGTACCAGATAAATTTGTAATTAATGGGACTTTGTTTTGTTATTTAACAAAGAACATTAAGTTTTACTTTTTTATTTTTAAATAAGTATGTAGTTGGAAATGTTTAAAATGGCGCGAAGTGTAAATAACTACACAAAGTTTTTTTTTTAATTTTTATGGGGGAGGGTAAAAGGAATAATAATCTACTGGATTTAGTTCATTTGAATTATGACCGATGACTTTTTAATGATTTGCGACCAATAATGAAACATTTTTTTTATTCAGCATCCATGTAAAATGAAGTTCCAAGCAAGTACGATTGATGAATGCTTTATACATTTTCTTCTTGAAGTTACAAGGATAAAACCAATTGTGGTTTTATGATTTGTTACCAATCGAATGAATCGATTATATCCATAGATTATTTCGATTCTGGCAACAGAAAATAACTTGACACATGAATTACGATTTAAGTTTTGACACCCCAAGAAAAAAGTTTCAGTATCAACGGAAAAAATTCGTTTATTTAGACATAATCATTTGATTAGCAATAAATTTGGTTATCACAACCAACACTTTGTGTGACAACAATAAAGTAATGTTTATGTAAACCAAAGAAATTTACCTTTCTTGTAGGGTTTTAAAAGGAACTATTGGATGTAGGACTTAAAAAGGTGACCATTTTTCAAATGTTTAGCTTTTATTTTGCAACATTTGTACAATATAAATTTATTCAAAGTATTGGCCATTATTATCGATGCCCTTTTCCAATCTATCTGGCAACATATGGATTTTCATCCAAAAGAAAGTCGGATGGAGCAAAGTCTGTACTATAAAGCGGGTCAGGTAAAACTTCTCAACCACTTCATTCTAAATACTTTTTAACTGGTATTGCAACATATGGCCGAGCTCTTGTTCATGATGGAATATTACAGTTTCATGTCTGGTCGTATATTCTGGGAGTTTTTCGGTCAATGCTCGTTTCAATATGTTGCGTTCGTAATAGGTTGGCTGTGATTATCTGACCAGATTTCCGCAGCTCATAACAGATAGGTCCCTTTTGGTCCCACCAAATACAGAGAATTACTTTAGCGCCATGGATATTTTGCTTTGTTGTCGATTCGGCTGGTTATCCGGGCTTCATATACGATCTCTTACGCTTCGGGTTATCGTAATGCATCCATTTTTCATCGCAAGTATTTATTCGCTACAAAAATTATTTTCTTTTATAGCGGACATGCAAAATCGTCTTTCAAGGTCTCTCGGTTTCTATTCGTATTGCACCAAATTTCCCTGCTTTTGGATGAATCCTGCTGCAATCGTTTTGAAATTGCAGCTTGAGTAGATCCCAATGATTTTGCAAGCTCTTGTTGAGTTTGTCAACAATCTTCATGGAGTAAATTTTGGAGGCATCAAACTTTTTTGACTGGCCTGATCGATCTTTGTCTTCCGTGTCAAAATCACCACTTCTGAACACATTCATCTTTGGCTTTGGAGAGCAATCGGTGTGCTTCAGCTGCATTTTTTTTTTCAAATTAAAGAAGAAAAGCAAAACTTCCAGCATATGACGCTTTGTTGGTACGAAATTTCACATTTTAGAAGCAAAAAAAAAACGTTATATTCAATAACTAAGTGAGAATAAATTACAGATATGTATTTACCATTAAAAATTTCATACAAGTTATTAAAAACACAAACCTCGTTCCAAAGATCTTGTAAATTCCGCAATAAAATACTAGTGTCTTACAGCAATATATTAGAAAAAAAGTCCTTGCATTTTAGTCAAAGTAAAGTTTAAGATGCCTATTTAATGTAAATGCTTTCAATCATTCTTGAATGAATTATCAATCAAAAATCTCTTTCTATAATAAATGTCTGAAAACTAGCTGAAAAAGTAGTCATAACTTTATTTGTATTTAGTAGTCGTATTTATATAGTATTTATTTGATTCAACATTTTCATAATTAAAAACACTTTATACCTCAATACTTTGTTGCACTTTTTTTCCGCACACAAAAATTCAACTTTTAAATATGCTTTCGTCATGCTCTAGTACGCTGTGTTCACCAATATTGGCCTACTTTAGTGAGCCACTGCGGCTTCTTGCAACCCCTTTGTGACTCTGCAACAACTCTTCAACAACATTTATTCTTTACAACACAAAAATATTCAAGTCTTTTGGAGAGCAATCCTTTCATTTTTCATTACAACATAAATACTTGGGTTTTGTGTGTTTTTATTTTATACAAAAAAGTAAAAAAAAAAATGAAATGAAATAAAACAAACCCGTAGAATCAAATTGAGATACTTCATTTTCCAAAATGATACTTTAGGGATTCTAAAGTATAATTGTTGACAAATGAATGCAACAAAAACCAAGCAAAAAAAGAAAAAAAAGGAGAAGCAAGTAGACCTACTTAAAGGTACTTAAATTATACATAAAATACGAACAAAACCCAAAAATAATAAACAAGGATGCTTGCAAAGAAACCTAAAAAGTTGCTGAAAATAAATTGAAATGTTCAACAAGATTCAACTGTAATACAACTTGTCGTATTCCTGCATGTCTCATAATAATTTAAATGGGCTTAATTATGATTAAACAATTAATTAAGTAAATGAGTTTGTGAGTTAATGTAAATAATGACAAAGAGCTTCCAAACATTTATACGGATTATCACGATAACTTTGACAATAAATAATACAATATTATATATGTTTATTAAATAATTGTTTTTTTTATCTTTTGTGTGTGTGTGTTTTTTTTTAATAAGTAAATGATAATATTATCTAGATATTATTAGAAAATGTGTTTAAATAAAACAATATACAGAAAAAAACAAGTAAGGAAGTATGGTCGGTCAAGCCCGACCATATAATACCCTACCCTAAGTAAAAGAGCAAAAACATTTTTCATTTAAAATTTCAATAATTTATATTTTTGAGTGATTTTCTGAAGTGGGCCTTATATGGGAGCTATGACCAATTATGGACCGATCACCATAAAATTAGGTCGTGTGATTTATGTCTATATTAAAGTTAACTATGTAGAATTTTGTGTGTATACCAACATTTTTAAGTGATTTAAGCACGTTAAAGTGATTTTCGAAAGCGGGTCTATATGGGAGCTATGACTAATTATGGACCGATCGTAACAGAATTTGGTGACATGAATTTTGTGTATATAAAACTTATTTGGAGCGGAATTTGTGGAGATACATTTATAAATTAAACATTTATGACCGATAAAGTCCAATTTCGGGAGGACATTTGTATGGTGGCTAGGTGAAATAATGGACCGATTCCAGCCAGTTTCAATAGGCTTGGTCCTTGAGCCGAAAAAATAATATGTACAGAATTTCATCGAAATATCTTCAAAATTGCGACCTGTACTCTGCGCACAAGGTTTACATGGACAGCCAGCCAGCCAGCCGACCAGACGGACGGACGGACGGACGGACGGACGGACATCGTTTAATCGACTCAGAAAGTGATTCTAAGTCGATCGGTATACTTTAAGGTGGGTGTTAGACTAATATTTTTGAGCGTTACAAACATCTGCACAAACGCATAATACCCTCCCCACTATGGTGGTGTAGGGTATAAATAGAAATTACTTTATTTTGAAGCCATTCATTTGACTAGTTCAACATCGTTCTTAAAGTTGCGATGAAGAATGCAAGTGAGAGTTCAAGCGGAATTCAGTGGGGTCTATATAAATGATTATTTGATGATATTTGTCTCATTACTTGTAAATTAAGCCGACATCTCTCAAAAATTATTAGAGGAAAGAGAAAGGCTAAATCTATGCATTAGAACACCGACAACAACCATTCCATTCAGATAAGTGATATGATGCTTGAATACTTTGAAAGCCTTGAATATCTATAGCGGGATTTGTTATAGATGGAGTATCTTTTGAACGTGTTTTTTGTTTTTAATAAATTACTAGTTGACCCCCCCGGCTTCGACCGGTAGCATTTACTAATATTAGTTCGTCAAGTTTCTCCAACCCTGTCTGTTCTTAATTATTTGCAAATAAAATATCTATATTTCTACTGCATACTTTAATTTGTTAATTTTTTTTCTTTACAAACCATCTCCTGAAAATTTCGATTCGAATAAAAAAAAAATCAACCAAATCGCTCCAGCCGGTCGGTCAAGCCCGACCGACCTACACTAAGTAATAGAGCATAAACAGTTTTCTTTTATAATTTCAATAATTTATATTTTTGAGTGATTTTCGGAAGTGGGCTATATATGGGGGCTATGACCAATTATGGACCGATCATCTTGAAATTAGGTCGTGTGATTTATGTCTTAATGAAAGTTATTTCTGTTGAATTTTGTGTATATACCAACATTTTTAGGAGATTTATGCACGTTTAAGTGATTTTCGGAAGCGAATCTATATTGGAGCTATGACTAATTATGGACCGATCGTAACAAAATTTGGTGACATGAATTTTGTATATATAAATCTTATTTGGAGCGAATTTTGTGTAGATACATGTATAAATTAAACATTTATGACAGCTAAAGTCCAATTTCGAGAGGACATTTGTATGGGGGCTAGGTGAAATAATGGACCGATTTCAGCCAGTTTCAATAGGCTTCGTCCTTGGGCCGAAAAAATTATAAAGTGATTTTAAGTCGATCGGTATACTTTAAGGTGGGTGTTAGACTAATTTTTTGGGCGTTACACACATCTGCACAAACGCATTACACCCTCCCCACTATGGTGGTGTAGGGTATAAAAAAGTGTCGCTTAATCACACCGATTGCTCACCAAAGCTGATGGTGAATGTGTTTCATCGGTTTTAACGTGCGAGAGATGGTTTGTTCGGTTCAGAGGTGGTGATTTTGACACGGAAGACAAAGATCGCCCAGGCCAGCCAAACAATTTTGAAGACCAAGAATTGAAGTCATTACTCCATTAAGATTGTTGCCAAACTCAACAAGAGCTATGCGATCAGCAGTTTCATCCAAAGATGAATGACAAGAATTGAAGTCATTACTCCATTAAGATTGTTGCCAAACTCAACAAGAGCTATGCGATCAGCAGTTTCATCCAAAGGCAGGGAAATTGGGTACCATAAGAATTGAAGCCGAGAGACTTTGAACGACGATTTTGCATGTCCGATATGATGTTTGAACGCTATAAAAGAGAATCATTTTTGCACAGAATCATTACTTGCGATGAAAAATTAATCCATTACGATAACCCAAGTATGTAAAGCCTGCCCAACTAGGAAATGCTCTGTATTTATTACCTGTAACGAACGGAACCGATTCGTTTGAAGAGATAATTGGCAGAAAACGCCCAGAATATGCGACCAGACATGAAACCGTAATATTCCATCATGACAAGAAAATTTATTTTTTTCTCAAAAAATGTTTTTGAAAATTTTTTTAAAAAAAATTGGAAATTGTTTTATTTTATTTTTTTTCTAATTTTATTTAAAATTTATTAGTGAAAATAATGCATGGCAAAAATTTTTTTTTGGTAAAAAAATTCTGAATAAAAAATATTTTTCCTGATTTTGACGTTGCAAAGATCTTTGAAATATCTATCGTTAGACATTCATATTGTCTATATTAATGACTTAGTAATCCAGATATAGATCACAAATCGAGGTTGTCCCGGGTTTTTCCTTATATCTCAGCCGTTTGTGGGCCGGTTTTCTCGATTTTTAACTGCAACCGATCCGGGAGAATTCCCGATATCATGTGTGTAAGTTATTTGGGGGCTACGGAATGTTAATTTCAACCTATAGATGGACAGACGCACATGGCTATATCGAAAAATGTTTAAATTACAAATGGAATGACAAACTTGTATACATATGTATATTCTTGCCACTCATGGTGAAGGTATAAAAAGAACTAAGTTAAATTTAAAAAAAATAGAAAATTTTAATTGTTTAGTAACACAGTGACCCAAATATTTTATCGTACAATGTAAATCTCGTCTGCTAACAGAACTCCATATTTCGCACAGTTCATCATTATTTATTATTTTGCTTTTTGTTTTAACTTTATTTTTCAACATAATTAAATATTTAAATGAATTTTATCTTAAATTGTGGGAATAAATGGTGTTGGTGGGATTGTGGGTGTGTTTATTTAGTAACCATTTTTTTTAACACTTTGGCTACAATTATGCTGAATGCTAAAAACAATAACAAAACAATTATTTATGTATGAATTTAAAAGAACAACAATAGAAAACGAAAAGTCAGCAACACGTACACTCCCTCCTCTCTCCTCACTCATTCACTAAGAACAATAGAGAAATTCGAATGGTAACAACAACAACAACATGAAACATTGGCGTGTATTTGAGTATGCACAATTTAAAGAAAAGGTTTTTCATTAATATTGTTGTATATTTTTTGTATTTTTTAATAATTTTGGTTTCTAAACCAAGCTACACATAAATATATACTTATGTACTTATGTACATGGCTCTGAAAGTGATGAAGCAGAAGATAAAACAACCCACGCTTTGCTACTGTTGTTGTTGTTGATTTCTGTGCCACTGTAGCACAGCGAAAATTAGAGACATGCAAATTTATTAATTTATTTAGAAAAACATACCAGCTACAGAATGCTACAGAAAATTTATAAGAAATATGAGCACTTGAAAGTGATGGCTAGAGGAGCAGAGCAGTGTAAATGAATCATGGTGTATTGCGAGTTTTTGTTGCAACTTGGTATTGTTTTATATTTAAACATAACGACAACCAAAATAGAAAAAAAAACTTTTAGATGTTGTTGTTATTGCTGTTGTTGCTGCTGTTTATAATTTCTTGTTTTAAAAGAGCACACACTTATTTAATGCAAATAAGTGGATATAAAAGCACATAAAACAAAAACATCTAACCGCAAAATCAGCAACTCAACTTAACAAATGTACTCACTCGTACATTTCTACTACATACATATATAAAACCAGAGAGTCTTAAACAGTGGGTTTATTAGGAATTCTGAGAAAACCATTCGACAATATCTAATTATTTCTCAAATTAACATTTGAGTTACATGCTGAATTATACAAACCTGCTGACCTTCTAAATTTCTTGTTATAGTTCTTTCAAATATCAGCAGAGAATAATTAATAAGCTGTCAGTCAATACCGCAAAGAAAAATACATAATCGAACAGAGACATATTATGATTGGATTTTATGACCATTAGGCCCTTAATAAACGAAAATTGGACAAATCATCAAATCAAATTTGAAGCTCTCTGAAGTTTTGAGATGCATTTACAAGGGGAAAAAAATGCAATTTTTTCAGTTTTTTTAAATTAAAAAATTAGTTATGCAATTAAATTTAAAAGAATAGAAATGTGTACGTAATTGTCGTTCTAATGAGACATAAAAAACTGAAATTGGTCAAAAAATGCTAAAGTTATTAAAAATTAGCCAGGCCATTAACGTGTCTCAGGCAACTAGAACAAGAAAGGTAGGAACAAAATTAACATATTTTGAGAAATATTAAAATAAAAGCTCATTTTTACTTAAAATATATCCATATTTACTTGTATATGAGTTTTTGTCTTCGTAGAATACCATTAACCTATTCGCAGGTATGACCAAAAAAAAACATTTTTCACGGCAGTTTCAAAACTCGATTTTCAAATTTTTAAAAATTTTGTTAAACAAATTTCAGAATTTTTTAATCATCTCCTTGGGATTTATTGAGAACATAATAGGGAATAAAAATATGAAAACATCTTCTATAGTTTTTCGGTACCTTCGGTCTAACTTTTGAAATTTTCGACAAAAACTAATATTTTGGTGAATGAGCCCAATTTCCCTACTGTTATGAATTTTAAGTAAAACCTGTTCAGAATATGATAGTCCAGGTAATTTTAAATAAAGCATATATATATAATTTTCTTTTACATATAAAAAAAGAGTTTAGTTTGGAGCTTCCCATTTAGTGGGCGTAGAGTGTGGGCGTGGTCCAATTGAATATTTTTTGTTTAAATTTATTTATATGCCATGGACATTAAATGTGCTGAAATTAAAAGCTCTGACGTGATTATTTTAATTTATGCCATAAAAACTGGATTTGAAACCATAGTGCAATGTTCACCCAACTGGGGGGTGAGAATGACAAAAATCCAACTTTCGATTATTAAGGGCCACCCTAATGTAGATATTAAAGCATAAGTGAGACCGGATTTTAAGTGGACAATGCTTTAATCAAAGATCTGGTTCCAAAAGTGTTGCAAGGAGGAATTAAGGACTAATTACTTAAATCTTCTGAAGATACAAGTTTTGAAAAATTATTTATTAATTTAATTTAAGTAAAACCATTTAAGAGTCTCTGTAATGTACTAAGATCTTCTGTAGTTGTTGTTGTTGGTTTTTCGCTCAGTTTCCTCATCATTATAAATACAAGTGTTGTTGTTGATGGTTGGATGGTTGGTTGGTTAGTCTTTCTAAGCATAATTAAATGTAAAACATTTTCTAGCTTATTTCGCTTCATACTCCGACCATCCGTCTGTCTGTCTGTATGTCTGTCCGTCCACACATCTAAAAGAAACACATTAATTCCAACTTGAAATCTTATATTTTTACAAAACTTTGACAGTGAAAATTTATACATGTAGCTAAATATTGTTCGCTGTTGTTGTTTGTTTGTTTTTTTTTTTGTAGTACGAGTATAAAATTATAATTTATTCAAAAGTACACTGTGGAAAAAATGTTAAAACAATTATAAAAAACATTTATTTTTCTTCTATTTCTATAAAATAAGTGGAATATGCGACAAATATGCCAAATATGTTTTAATTATTAATATTTGCATGTGGTAAAGAAAACTATGTTTTTTATTTTAATAAAAAAATGATTGTCATTTGTTTGGTATTTCAGTTTTTTTTTTAAAGAATTTTTTGTCGGTGTTTTGAATTTCTTTGTTCCAACAGCCAGCCATCACATTGAGTCATACAATACTGTTACGGTTTGGCGGGAAATCTTACAACCACAAACTGCTGTTGCTGTTCTAAGTATTTCTAATATAAATTTACATGCTGTACATATTTATTTATGTATATATGTATGTATGGATGTGCGTTTAGATACAAATACATTTTACAAAGAAATAGTTGTAGAAATAGTCGCTCGTCCTGTGTACATACATACATACATACATACATACATACATACATATATTTTTAACTATTTAAGTAATATTCATTCTCATATCGTGCCCATTCTCTCGTTACCAGTTTGTATCTAAGAGTATGTGTCTGCGTGTGTGTTTGTATCTTTGTATTTTTTTGTTAATTTTAATACTGCAATATGCTGACATTAGGTGTGGTTTAATTTTCTAGTTGTTGATTTTTCCTCAGTGTGTTTGTGTTATTTTCTATATATATTTTTTGCGTGTTTTCCTTTTTATTTCGCAGGATTCTGTTTCACTTTCCGGCAGTTTCATTTTAAGCTGTATTTCATTTCCTTTTAATTTTCCGCAAACATTTCTAGTAACTAGAAATTTAATTGTTTTTCTCATTTTATTCTTGCTTGTTTTTTTATTTCTTGGTTTGTCTTACTTCTCATTTAAATAAAATGTTGGGCTTAATTTTCCTGTTGGCAAAATTTGTTTATTAAAATTCAGTTTTAGGTTTTGTTGTTGTTGTTGTTGCTTTCACTTACTTATTTTTGAATAAAAATCATTTTGTAATTTTGATAATTGTGAGGTGTTCATTAAATAAAATCTGTTACTAGCACAAATATTAACTTTGTCCAAATGTTTAGGGTAATTGTGGACATTCAGACATAGAGTTTTGTTGTCAAGGTTTAATTAATTATACCCTACACCACGTTTGTGCAGATGTTTGTAACGCCCAAAAATATTAGTCTAACACCCACCATAAATTATACCGATCGACTTAGAATCCCTTTCTGAGTCGATTAAACGATGTCCGTCCGTCTGGCTGGCTGTCCATGTAAACCTTGTGCGCAGAGTGCAGGTCGCAATTTTGAAGATATTTCGATCAAATTTGGGACATATTATTTTTTCGGCCCAAGGACCAACCCTATTGAAACTTGCTGAAATCGGTCCATTATTTCACCTAGCCCCCATACAAATGTCCTTCCGAAATTGGACTTTATCGGTCATAAATGTTTAATTTATAATTGCATCTCCACAAATTGCGCTCCAAATAAGTTTTATATATACAAAATTCATGTCACCAAATTTTGTTACGATCGGTCCATAATTAGTCATAGCTCCCATATAAAACCGGCTTCCGAAAATCATTTTAACGTGCATAAATCGCTTGAAAATGATGGTATACACACAAAATTCAACATAAATAACTTTCATATAGACATAAATCACACGACCCAATTTCATGTTGATCGGTCCATAATTGGTCATAGCTCCCATATAAGGCCCACTTCCGAAAATCACTCAAAAATATAAATTAGTGAAATTTTAAAAGAAAATGTTTTTGCTCTTTTACTTAGTGTAGGGTATTATATGGTCGGGCTTGACCGACCATACTTTCTTACTTGTTTTAATTACATTTGAATTGGATTATTTATTTACAAAATTAAGTGATTAATTCCAAAACTAGTTTTTAATAATTTGCATTAGCATTTATTTTTAAAAAATTAACCCTTTACTGCACTAATTTAATTTTATATGAAATATTTTTAATGTGAATTAAAGGGTTGGAAAAAAAAATTATGTAGATGCTATTTTAGTAAAATTGTTTTTATGCTAAATTCCTAATTTTATTGATAAATTCACTGAAATTTTTTGTGGGGGGATAAGCTAGTTCCTATGCGCATTTCACTGGTTGCCAAGGCCAGATCATCAGGAAACCTTTTCCCAAAAGGCTTTAGAAAAACTAATGCTATTTAGTAGTAGTAGTAGATTTGGCTGTATTTTCCAAATATTACTCCTGAGGAGGTTATCAATAATCTAAAATTGGAAATTACTTTTCGAATTGTTAGCCGAAGGTTAAATGAGTCTGGTCTTGGTTGCTATTATCCTCTCGAAATACCACTAAAAATTCTCGTATTGCTCGTATACAATCAGCTAAAGAAAAATTAAACTGGTCGAGGCTGAAATGTAATACTGTTGTCTTTTCGGATGATTCTAAATACAACATTTGTAAGAGGGAATCAGATACAGATCCATTTTTAACTACTTTATGTATCCATTCGCTGCCCCTAGTTTTAAGATTCCAACACAACAATGACACTCATCCAGGGTTGTAACCTAGTGGATTCAATCCAAATCAGGTACGTGTTTTGATCTGCCCAATCTCCAGATTATAATGCCATAGAAAACTTATGGAAAATTGTAGTTCGCAAGTTTTTATATGGTAACGCGGTTTCAAATATTTCTTTAATTGGTTCAAAAAACAAGGTTTATCAAACAAAATACTGACTCGCTAAAAATACAAGTTTAGTAAAAAGCAAACCTAAGTTTCTATTGTTTTGTCAATACCATACAAATTAATAAGTTTTTAGTTTGTTTTCTATTTTCAGAATTTAATTATGTTCTTATTTTTTTTTAAAACGGGGTCCCTTCGACTCTACTTGATTGTTCGCATGTAGTGAACTGTCACGTAAACCAACCAATCTTATTTTTTGTTGTTAATATAAGTAAATAAAATTATATACAAGGTGGCGCAAAATTAATCATCCAATTTTGTTTTTGAATAACCTTTTTACTAAATAAAAAATAGTTTGACCACAAATCTTTCCGCAAGATTTGTGGTGATAACTGTTCGCATTCCTGTCGAATATTCGTTATTGAGATTGAAGACGGCTCTACAGTAATTCACACTCGACTGACGGTCAGCAGGCATTTGCACTTTGAATGGGAACATATGTAAGTTTTTCACTCAATTTTGCTTTAGGCGCCATTTGAGTTTTTTCGTTGCAAAAATCATAACTTTTGAACCATAGATAATTGATCAACCTGTGAAATGAGTGTTTGAAAAGGATTCTACGCCTTTTAGGTGCCTTTTAGTGGGGTTAGCAAAGTCGAGCAGCTAATCGGCGCGACACGATTAGGAAATCGACAACGAAATTCACGCTAGGCTACAGACCGATTATTGGTAAAAAAAAAATTTACACAATTATTCCACGTTCTTGCGGAGTATATCGCTTCATTGTTTGTATTCTGCAGCTGTCTAGTTCACAAATGTAAAATATTATTGACGTACGATGCCATTTGCAAAACTTATAACATCTTAATGAAATACTACAAAAATACAAATTTCTTAAGAATTGGTTTGTATTTTGACTTATTAATTGAATATTTTGAAAAGTTTTATTGTATAAATCCAATAATGTTTTCAATCTTCCTAACTTAGATACATGAATATTCGGTTTAACCCGAAATTAACTACCAATTTTCAAATTAATTTAATTATCTTAGTTTTAGAGGATGTGCTTCCTTTATATGGTGGAACTTTTATTAAATTTATTAACTTTTGTTTATATTTTAACTATTTTTTAATTTCCTTTTCCATTTATTTCAGATTACTCTTCTTCAATCTGTCTGTCGCGAATGATATAAAAGTATTCTTAAAGTGGTAAGTACAGACATTATATAATTGAATTTCTACTGAATTTTCTACAAGGGCATCCAAAAATTTGTTTTATTTTATGCACAGAGAAAACAGAATCGTAATAGCAACCGAATCGGTTGCACCCATAGAATTTTTCGGTTCTAGCAACAGAAAATCAGTGGATAAAGAATAATTTTGATTGAAGCAACTAAACTTTTGTTACCATTTCTAAAATTTTGGTCACTAAGACCGAATCATTCGATTGGCAACAAATTCGGTTGCTATTACGACTCTGTTTTCTCTGTGCTCATTTCTGATTCTGTAACCAAGTAAGAAATAAAATTAACCATAATGACCACATGATCGCCATACTTAATTAAATATCAAACCAGCCAGACCTTCAAAAAGCTATAAAAAAAGAACATTTTTAAATTTAAAAACAAAAAATATTTAAATGTTTTATATTTTCATAAAACAATGGTATAAACTAAATAGTAAATAACAAAATGTTTTTTTTTTCTTATTTTTTGTTAGTACGTTTGTTACTTTAATAATTTCGTTAAGCTAAAAATTCAAGCAATGCTTTTCGAAAACTTTTCTAACTGATGTATGCCATTAATTTCCGTTAAATTTGGGAGGGAGGGGGATAATCATTGTGCATATAGCAGTTAAACAAACTAAAACTATTAAATTACATTAAAAACCCACAATATGAGGCTATAAACAATTTGAAACCCCTTTTTGTGGTTTCAAAAGTTTCTCCACCATCTCAAATTAACTATTAAATAGTTTAAGTATTAAATAAACATTTTTATGCTGCTTTTTATGTGCGAGTTTAAAAATAAAAACCCTACACAAATTTATCAAATAACCGCACTTAATTCTATAAACAACATTCATAATTATTTTTTTCAGCACACTCCTTGTAATGATATTAAAACATTTTAAAAGTTCTCTTTTAACTTGTTTATACAAACAAAAAATATGTTTTATTATTATTTTTATACGCTTTACCTTCGTGAGAAGGGTATATATAAGTTTGTCATTGCGTTTGTAATTTCTACATTTTTCATTTCCGACCTTATAAAGTATATATATATATATTCTGGATCCTTATAGATAGCGGAGTCGATTAAGCCATGTCCGTCTGTCTGTCTGTCTGTCTGTCCGTCTGTCTGACTGTCTGTTGAAATCAATTTTCTGAAGACCCCAGATATCTTCGGGATCCAAATCTTCAATAATTCTGTCAGACATGCTTTCGAGAAGTTTGCTATTTAAAATCAGCAAAATCGGTCCACAAATGGCTGAGATATGAGGAAAAAACCAGGACAACCTCGATTTTCGACCTATATCTGGATTACTAAGACATTAATATCGACAATATGGATATCTAATGATAGATATTTCAAAGACATTTGCAACGTCGCGACGTATATAAGACCATAGTAAGTTGGACCTACAATGGGTCAAAATCGGAAAAAAAAAATTTTAACCCGAATTTTTTTTTCACAAAAAAAAAAAATTTTAAAAATTTTTTTCTAAAAAATGAAAAAAACAACTGTAAAAAAAATAAATTTTGTTTACCTAAAAATTATTTAAAATTTTGAAGTATAATTTGGTGAAGGGTATATAAGATTTGGCACAGCCGAATATAGCACTCTTACTTGTTTTCGCTTCAGCTTTATATTACCTCAAGTTACACTCAACACAGCAACCAACACTTTTATTTCATTTTTTATTATTTTCTTATCTGCTAGATTATTTTTTTATATTTTAAATTTATATTTAAACGCTTTATGAAAATGTTGTAATAATTACGCATATAATTAGTTCCTTTATTACGACTGAACTAGAGTTTCTCTGTTTTTTTTTTCTTTCTTATAGTGAAAATGAAATAAAAAATTGTAATCCTTTCAGCACAAGATTTACTAAAATTTCACTAACTCTCTTGCACACTCACTTGTATTAAAAAAATAAAAAAAAAAACAATTTGTATTAAAAAATTCAACCATTACACAAAACGTAAAAACAGTTAAAAGAGGAGTAGATAGAGTAAGTAAAAAGGAAAGGGAAAAAACGGTTAAATGTTACAGATTAAAAATTTATTATAGAACCAGCCACTTCACTACTACTAACGACCACTAATTATGAGTACGTATTTCAAACACACTCACATGCACACCTCCATCACACATATTAAACACACACGTACACTATATGTACATTAGGGTGGCCCCTTTGTCAATGTTCCCAACTAAAATAAAAGTTTAGTTTGTTTAAGGATATCATTTCTCAAAGTTTTTGTGAGCTGAATCAAAGGATAAAGGGGTCCTTTATTTAGGGTTTTTATGATTTTTTTTGTTTGCAAATGAAACGTATGAAATATTGGTATACTATGAAAGGTCTTTGAGAGGCGTTTCCAATGCTGTATCAAATAAGCGTGCAAATCTAAAAATGTTTTGTAATTTTTGTCAAAAATTTAATTTTTTTTTATTTTTTTAATTTTGACAAAGTAAGCTTTCCATTGATAATTATATTGGTTATCCAGCAAAAACTTTACTTACAAATAAGCCGAAAAATAAGGGAAATTTGACGATTCAACTACTTATTTTTCTACTGTAAGAAGTCATTATTTTTGTTCGCGATGTCCCAAAAGTAATCCTTTATATTTTGGCCGGAAATAAGTTGTTTTGTTAGTAGAGTTATTTGTTTTTTTAGACTTTACTACTTAAAAAGTAAGTTATTAAAAAGACATTGTAGCTTTGTAAGCGAAGTTTTTGCTGGGTAGTACAACAAATATTTCAATTTAACTAAAATACTTGCAACATTTCACGAAAATGTTATATATTTTACATGCTTTGATTCAGCTGGCCAAACACTAAACCCTGAAGAAAAATTTTAAGAAATGGCATCATAGATTGAATTAAATATGTATTTATTCTTTGTTGGGGCCACCCTAATATACATCCATAGATAAACATATTAAATGCATTAAAGTGTGTCTGTGCATTTTGAAACACTGACAAATATTTTAAATCCACAGTGTGGTTTAAAAGTGACTTAGATACGACTAAATTGTATATTTGGGAGATTCAAACGGTCTCCTATTAGGTCATATTGTCATAATGTCCTATAATATTTTTTTAGTTTAAACAAATTATTGTTGTGCTGCAAACAAAAAAGTCTTATTTTATGACAAACCAACTAACAAAGTTCAAAAAGTCTTATTAGTTTATAACTTTTTTGTTTGAAAGCCAACACAAATTTGTTTAAACTAAAAAAATATTATAGGACATTATGACAATACGACATAATAGGAGACCGTTTGAATTCCCCAATAGATTCAATAAATCTACAAGTCTCAAAAGCCAAATATATTACTGTTAATACTATCAGCCATATTCATAAATACGATAAACCATTGTTAGGTAAAATTTGATAAAATAACTTAAATATCTTTTATTAACCATTGTTAAGTATAAACTTGTCTTGCCCCTAGGAATTTACTTTATATCCGTTGTTTGACATACAAATGAGGGATTTGCAATAGAACTTATATGTCTTTTTGAATGGTACATGGTAAATGTATCTGTCATTTATTCCCACTGTAAACAACCAAGTTATTTTTTGAAAATTTTCGAAAATGTAGAATTTTGTGCCAAAAAAGCGTCATATGGTTTGTTCGGTTCAGAAGTAGTGATTTTGACACGGAAGACAAAGATTGCCAAGGCCAGCCAAAAAAGATTGAAGACCATGAATTGCTGGCATTACTTCATGAAGTTTTTTGTCAAACTCAACAAGAGCCTGCAGAATCATTGGGAGCTACTCAATGAGAAATTTCAAAACATTTTTCAAGCAGCAGGATTCATCCAAAAGCATGAAAATTGAGTACCATACGAATTTAAGCTGAGAGACCTTGGAAGACGATCTAGTATGTCTCTTACCCGTAGCGTAAGAAATCATGAGTGAAGGCCGGCCAACCAGCCGAAACGACACCAACACCAAATATCGATATTAGGAGCAAAAGGGTCTTATCTGTTATGTTTAGCCTCACACGCCTTATAGTCCAGACCTTGCCCCGTCAGCATATTATTTGTTTCGATAGATGTAGAACGTTCTCTCTGGGATACGCTTCACTTTGGAATAGAGTATCCGATATTGGCTTGATTGAATTTTTGTTTTTTTTGATCATGTTACCTTTGAAAAGGTATAGAAAGTTGGCCAAGCATTCAAAGGTCTGCCGTCAAACTGATTCCGTCTACCTAGTTCAGGTAGAAGGAATGGTCCATATGATGTTTCTAAAGCCAATAAATAGAAAGCATTTTCAAAAGAGCCCCCAACACATCCGGTAGGAAAGCAGAAAATTTTCTCAAACAGTTCTTGGTATTTGTATGCAAGCAATATGCAATTGAGGCAAAAGAAGCCAAACATTTCTTACAAAGGACTCTATAAATACCGAATTTTACATCATGGAATGTTTGCAAAAGAGGATGCTTCCATTCTTGTTTTGGCATCCTGTCAATATGTTAACCAAGGTCTTCAGTGGTACAAGAACAATAATGTGTTATACCTGGAACTAAGGCCAGTGGAGAGATATAAAGCTCTTGTTAAAAGTGTGGTAGATTTTAAACGGAGATGGACTACGTGTTCGAACAAAGTGACAGAAAGGACTATAAAAACCTAAATGTAAGGGTTTCCGGAAAAAGTTCATAAATTCATTAATATTGATTAAGTAGAACTATAAAAATAATGGCCCATAATAATAGGCAAACACTAAAGTCGGTTCTTTTTAGAAACAACTTTAAAATAAAAACCTGCTTTTAATTATTTTGCAACTATAGTCAAAATTAAAGTATATTTAAAATTGAACCGACTTTAACTGGGTGCCTCCTCAAATGTAGAAAATGTATTCATACAATATACAACAAAATATAAACAAGTGGCACCGCTGAACAGAAAAAACAGAAAAAAAGGTAAACAATAAAAGTAACCGCGGAATCTAAAGAAAAAAAACAGTTTGTGATGGAAAAATTTAAAAGATAAGATTAATATCAATCATATTCAAGGTTGCCAACTCTTCAGCTCAGAAAATGGCTATATTTTGAATTAAAAATGGCTAGAAATGGCTAAAACCCAAAAATAACTGAATACAAATTCAAAAATATTACATTTATTGCCCCCCATCACCACGAAGTCAGATTATGTGTTAACTAATAGTTATACTGACAGTTTTCAAAACAAATTTTTACCGACTTGGTGTTAATGGGGTTTAGCAGATTTAAAGATTGTAATATCAATATTTTTTTTTCCTTTTTGATAAATTTTCCTTTTTGAAACAATTTAGAAGACTGTTTTCATAAAACCAATAATATTCTCATCAAATCATCAACAGACGAATTTGTTTAAAAAGACTGTTTCTTTGTCATTTGATAAAAAATACTAAAAAATTTTTAAAAAATTACAAAAATGTTCAAGAAAAGTATAAAATAAAAAAGGCTAAGACAAAATAAAATGGCTAGATCTTCCGGCTAGATTAAATCTAGCCATTTTTGTATGGCTAAATGAAAATAAAATCGCTAGATCTAGCCGGAAAATGGCTAAATTGGCAACCTTGATCATATTTACGATATTTTGGTACACATTTTATTGATAACTGTTAAATAATTGCAAAATCGTTGCCAATGTCTTGTAACATAAACATTTTTTACTTTGTGACGAACTTTTTTACTTGCCGAAGAACAGCTGATGCTGTTTGTTGTTAAACGAGTTAAAAACAACTTCGGTTAGTTTTATATTTAGGGTCGACTTCAGCGTCAGAAGTATATTTTAACTTGTCTATGATAGACCTAAAGTCCACTCTTAAGTAAAGTCGAGTTTAATTTTCTTAAAGTATTCTTTATTTCTGACTATGATTATGGGCCAATATTTTTTGTAAGTTATAATAATAATTCTAATCAATTAAAAAAAAAATTAAAACTTTAGGTTTAGTGGATTCTTTTTTATTAACATTTACAGTATTGGCCATAACTAAAGCACCCCCTCAATGGATTTTTTTAAATCATAATTTTTTTGGGATGTATTTTTTATATATTTTATTAACTAATATTGTTTATGTTCATTTAATATTCATTTAGTAAAAGATAATTTTATTAAAAATTAATTTAAAATGATAAATCATATAAAAACTCAAAACGCAACGGACAAAACAAAAGCCCCCTCTTATAAGATGTTTAAAAAATTTGACTCGGTACTGCATATTTGCAATATGAATTATCGGGAATCACAATGAATGGACTTAAAAATTCCAAAAGATAAAAATAAAGGAAGACGTAATGTGCAAAATTTAAGTTTTATACAGTTTATTGTGAAAAAAACAATGACAAGTAACAAGTAACAAGTACTCCAGTGAATTTAAAATTAAAGTTATTGAAGACTGGAAGATGGGGTTATCACTACATGAATTGAGTAAAAAATATTCAATTAACAGATCAGTTATTTCCAGGCTCGTTTCAAAATTTTTTAAGACTGGTCGAAAATCTCAAGTGCATTCTGGAGTTCGTTCGCGATATTATGATTCCTTGATCAAAAGAGCAATACAAAAAGATCCTACAGCATCAGCTATTCAAGTACGAACAAGTTTAAGATTATGCGTTAGCGAAAGAACAATCCGTAGAAGAGTAGTAGAAGCCCGATTATTCAGCTGACGACCAGCCAAAAAAAACATTTCTATCAGTTAAGAACAAGAAAGCTAGACTGAAATTTGCCAAAGCCCACATCGACTGGAGTGTCCAAAAATTAAAGACACTACTGTTCCCTGACGAATCCAAATACAACTTAAAAAGTTCCGCTGGAATTAGGCGTATACGCAGATCAAAAGGAGAAAGACTGAATCCTAAGTATTGCAAAGGAACAATTAAACATGGAGGTGGCAATGTAATGGTCTGGGGTTGCTTTTCTGGTCAAGGATTTGGTCCAAATCATAAAATTTATGGGATTATGGATCGGTTCATGTACCGTGATGTATTGAAAGCTGTAATGTTGCCTTATGCAAGTGAAGAGATGCCAATTATAGGGAGCTTCCAACAGGATAACGATCCTAAGCACCCCCCCAAAGTTTGTAAGACTTGGCTACTGAGCAATAAGATTGAAGTTCTTCATTGGCCTGGTCAATCTCCAGATCTCAATCCTATTGAGAACTTGTAACACATTGTTAATATGAAAATAAATCGTGAAAATTGCTGAAATAAGGATCGGAAATTTTCACGATATATTTCATGCCGTTAAAATAGCCTGGGAAGGAATATCATAAATACATAATATCTTCTATGCCAAAAGATGTTTTTGTGCCATCCAAAACAAAGGATTTGCAACAAAAAATTAATTCAAATTTTTTTATAGCATATCCTTGAAGGGGTGCTTTAGTTTTGTCCGTTTCATTTTCTACCTTAAAATATTTTTTAATTTTAAGTTACCTCTTATGGAAAGGTTAACTTTGAAAGTTTTTGTTTATCAATACTAAACATATTAACAAATGAAAATAATACATAATAGATATTTAAAACTTTGATTTTATACAAAAAGTATTCATTGAGGGGGTGATTTAGTTGTTGTTGTTGTAACAGTTCGACTGTGCCCGATTGTTCTTTCCTTGGGAAAAAACTTTCGGTTTGTACAGCTGTCGCTGAGTTGACAATCTTTGGCCGAATATGATTCGGGTCGTTCCGGAACGGAGATCCAATTGTCGTGGGAACGGGGTGCTTTAGTTATGGCCAATACTGTATGTATGTTGAGATTTTTCGATTTCACTCCTTAAATTGAAATCGGCTGGAATTATGATACTTTTGATCACACTCTAACAATTGAATTCTAAAATCTTTGATATCACAGAATTATTTCGAATTTGGCTTCATATCAATCGGACCAGTTTTGTCTAGCGATGATTGTTGGTTCTTAAATTCTAAATTTGTATAGTTTTAAAGTTATGGACTTTTTGTAAATTATTTACAAATGAATGCCTGCGATATGTTTCCAGTATTTGAGTTTTCACTCTTTTTTTCTTTACTGTCCCTATTTCACACATAGATAAACACTCTCTAACTGTATTCGTAAGGGTGTATGAGTGTAATTTTGTTTAAAATACTGAAAAATATTTAACACCGTCTCACGTAGACACACACACACACACTATGTATGTACCTATGTATATTAGAGTGGTCCCAACAAAATTTTTGATTTTATTAATTTCAATATCCAACATCTACTACTAAAAAATAAATAAATTAACCAAATAGCTCATGAAATTAAAAGTAATAACTTACATATGTATTTATGCATGTTTTTTGTAGATCTTCTCAAGAACTATTTACATTTTAAATTTCAGCACATTCTGATCATAAATTGATTTTTGGCGATTCTTTTTTTAAAAAAATGTGAAACCCAAGGTGGCGTGGGTGAAATTTTCCGGCAAAATTTTTCGTAGAATATATTAATCCTTAAATGTCCTTTTTGAAAGCACTTTTTTTGAGAGGAGCTAGAGGGTTAAGATTTTCCACAAAAATTATACTTATAGAATTCCACAATATAAATCTGACATTAAAAAATCGTTCAGACTTTAACATTATGTCAAATTTGGAATAATGCTCACTTCGAACAAAAAATTTAAACTTTGACCCACTGTAAAAAAAACTCGGACCAGCTGGACTACAAGTTTATTCTACAACAATTATTTACTCTACAATATAGGGTCGCTATTCTGCTCCAATCAAAAAGTATCAGTTTGTTGGACAGTGTCTTTAGAAGTAAATCCAATAAATATTTTATCTGACTTTTGAAAAGGATTCGCATTAACGTATGGTGAATAAAATGCGAACAAGTAAAACACTCTATTTAAAAATGACACATGACATTAACAAAAAAATTACATACGGTAAATTCAAGAGTACTGTCTTTTTATTTATCAAACATAAAATTGTTCGGATCAATTTAATATATGTTTCGAAAATCGCACTAAACGAACTGAACCGTCGAAAATTAATTGTTAAATTTTGTGAAGAAAACCAAAAATTATATTTGTTGGCACTGTAAGGACATGGGCTTCAAAAAAACCTTTATCTTATATGAGAATAATATGCCAATTGAAAGAAAAAGTGGATCTGGTCGAAAATGCAGTTTACAAGACTCCAAACTACGCTCTAAATTAAAACAAGTAAGAGTGCTATATTCGGCTATGCCGAATCTTATATACCCTTCACCTTTGTTGTGGATGCATTATTATTTTTTATAATAAGTAGGTATATATGTATGTACATTGCCCACTTTCAGCGTACAGCATCCTAAATTTATCAAGAACACAAAAAACAACAAACGAACAGAACACCAAAAGAAAAAACAAAAACAAAATACGCAAGGCAATGAAAGCAACACACATCCAAACATACGTTTAATTGTATAAAAAACAACAACAACGCCAAAAGAAACAAAACACAAAAGAAAAACAAAATACGCAAAGCATGCACATTCAAACATACGATTTGTTGATTTTTTGTCAAAAAAACCAACACACAACCAAACAAAAGTTTAGTTGTATAAAAAACAACAACAACGCCAAAAGAAACAAAACACACAAAAAAACAAAATACTCAAAGCTTGCACATTCAACCATACGTTTTGTTGTTTTTTTGTCAAAAAAACCAACACACAACCAAACAAACGTTTAGTTGTATAAAAAACAACAACAACGCCAAAAGAAACAAAACACAAAAAAAAACAAAATACCCAAAGCTTGCACATTCAATCATACGTTTTGTTGTTTTTTTGTCAAAGCATGCAATACATTGTGTTTTTTGATGAAATTTTCAGAGGTTGTCTCGGATTTTTGCTCATATCTCCGTTATTTATGGACGGATTTTGCTGATTTTAAATAGCAAAATTCTCGAAAGTATGTGTGACAGAATTGTTGAAGATTTGGATCCCGGAGATATCTGGGGCCTTCAGAAAATTGATTTCAACAGACAGACAGACAGACGGACAGACAGACAGACAGACAGACAGACAGACAGACGGACATGGCTTAATCGACTCCGCTATCTATAAGGATCCAGAATATATATACTTTATAGGGTCGGAAATGAAAAATGTAGAAATTACAAACGGAATGACAAACTTATATATACCCTTCTCACGAAGCTGAAGGGTATAAAAATGAAGTATTAGGTGCCAGTGCAAAATCGTATCGTCAATTGGGTAGGAAATATAATTGTGACAAAAACACAATTAAGAAATATTTAGAATCCATGTGAGTACAGAAAAGGAAGAAAAGAACAGCACCATTTACCATAATTAAACATAGACTACGGGAGCTTTCCAGAAATTACTTTTCTTGCTCATCAGAGTACAAATGTGTAATGGACGACGAAACATATTTTACCGTTGAAGGAAATGAATGGCAACCAAAACAGTTAAAAGTTAAATTTATTCCTAAGACAAAGTTCCCAGGAAAAGTTTTGTTATGGTTAGCCATAAGTGAAAGTGGTATCAGTGAACCAGTTTTTTTTAAAGGTGGATTGGCTGTGAATAGGGCTATAACAAATAACAAATAAACGGATTAATTTGTTTCGATTAACCGATTAACCGAAATTCCTTTTTTTTTTTGCCATTTTTACAAATTACAAATTAAAATTATATATTTTTTCGAACATCCAAGAAAAATGTTTAGTTAAATAACAACTGATATATTTAATTTACATATAATTAAAACTTTGTTAGCATTTACATGTACAGAACTTAACGAAACTATCATAAGAATTCAATATCTAAAACAATCCAAAAAGGACACCAATGATATGCTTAGAAAAAACTAAAAAAAAACTGAGATATTGAATATTCTTCATCATGCTTTCGATTTCTCCAACATCTACAATCAGTGATAGGATTTGTTCCAACTCAAGTTTTATTAAATCTAAAGAAAAATATCGTTTAAAAGGAAAAAAAATTAAATTAAATTATATTCTTTTTATAAAAGATTATTTCAGAAGATCTCACTAAAATCTTAAAAAAAAAACTCAAATGTGTATACAAAAAGGATCTCAAATACCATATTTGCTATTATTGGTTGTATTTTCAATTTAAAATTAAAATAGATATTATTCGGTTAATCGAATAATTTTAAATTAACCGATTATTAACCGAATAAATCTAAACCCCGATTAATTATTTGCTCGGTTAACCGACTAAATCAGAAACCCGATTAATTGAATACCCTAGCTGTGAATGCCCAAGTTTACAATGAAAAATGTGTGCCAGTACTTAAAAATTTTATCGAAAAATATCATCGAAAACAAAAAATTATCTTTTTTGGCCAGATTTGGCGTCCTCTCACTATGCGAAATCCACAATAGAAAACCTGAAAAATAAAAAAATAGAATTTGTCCCAAAGGAAATGAACCCACCAAATGTTCCACAATTGCGACCTATTGAAACTTTTTGGGCTAATTTGAAACGAAAAGTTTATGAAAGAGGATTTTGTAAATATGTAAGTATGTAAGCTTAAATATTAATTACAATTTGAATTTTAATAAATTTTTTTCAACTGTTTTCGTTAATTTTATATTTGTTCGTATTTCTTTCACCATACGTTATAAAAGTTTTCGTTTCTTGACCATTTATGAACCGATTTAGAAATTCTACAAACTATTTCAGAATTTTTTTTTTTTAATAAACTTTGTTCGATTCATGGAAGTTATTTGTGAAAATTGATTTTATTTGACGATAGTTATGTGTGTAAAGATAAATATGCCGAGTTAAATATATTTTTCAAAAATATCGCATGCGATAAAAAAGTACTCAAAATGTTAAATAGGCATATTTGCGTAAAATTTTAAGACTTTTAATAATATTTTACGAAAAAATATATTACTTACAGTAAATTTATAACTTCTATAAACATTTTGTTCATAATTTCTTTGTAAAAAATTATATTCGTGCTTGAAAATATGACATTAAAAATTTCTCAAAAATTAATTCTGTGACGGTTCTGGACACTGTGACCAAATCCTACTTCCTCACGAAATAAAACTTAATTGGGAATGAAGGAATATATAGTGCTATCAAACTGCATTAACTGTTTTTCCCAATTGTATTTGTGAAAAATTATATTTAAGGGGAAAAAAAACGGTTAATTCAGTTTGATAGCACTATATATTACCTTCATTTCCCATTAGGTTTTATTCCTTGAGGAAGTAGGATTTGGTCGCAGTGGCCACATCCCTCACAGAACTCATATATGAGAATTTTGTACTATTTCTCTTTTTTTCCCTTAAATATAATTTTTCACAAATACAATAGGGAAAAACAGTTAATGCAGTTTGATAGCACTATTCATTACCTTCATTCCCCACTAGGTTTTATTCCTTGAGGAAGTAGGATTTGGTCACATATATGAGAATTTTGTACTATTTCCCTTATTTTTTGTTTGAATATAATTTTTCACAAATACAATTGGGAAAAACACTTAATGCAATTTGATAGCACTATATATTACCTTCATCCCCCATTAGGTTTTATTCCGCGAGGAAGTAGGATTTGGTCACAGTGTCCAGATCCCTCAGAGAACTCATTTTTGAGAAATTTTTCTGTCAAATTTTCAAGCACGAATATAATTTTCTACAAAGAAATTATGAACAAAATGTTTATAGAAGTTATAGATTTACTGTAAGTAATGTATTTTTTCGTAAAATATTATTAAAAGTCTTAAAATTTTACGCAAATATGCCTATTTAACATCTTGAGTACTTTTTTATCGCATGCGATATTTTTGAAAAACATATTTAACTCGGCATATTTATCTTCACACACATACGATAGTTTAGATTAATTTGTATGATTTAAAGAAGATTTCATGTAATAATTTATTTGTAAATCAGAAAAGTTTTTTGTATTTGGTTGATCTGGCTATTTTTGGATTCATACAAATGGGACTATCCTAACATACATATGACACTAACTCCTGTGTAAGTCTGTCTGTATATACATATGTATATTTATATTCTTATGTGGTGCATAGGTTTACATGTGGGTATGTTTATATACTATGTAACATGTGTATGATAGTGTGCATTAAAGTACTAACTAAAATTTCCGTTTTAAAACTGAATGTACCATGTACGGGTTAATGTAAGTAAGTAGTCGTTTGTGTAACTCGCTTAAAGCTTAAACGAATTTGATATACTGCTGGAATGGAATGGAATACTTGTTTAAGTAACATCTTCCGCTGCTTCCTTTGATGCTTACACAAGTATTAATTTAGAGCTACTTAGTTCAGCTGCTGTAAAGGGAAATACTATATATACTACAGTGTTAGTTATAAAATAATGCATATAGAGACTAAAAGAAGAAAATTATATTAAACAAAAAAGGATGTTCAAAAGCAGTGGATGCTGGTTAAGATGATTAGCTAGATGTTGTATGTTGTTTGTAATAGCAATATTAACTTGCATTTCTTCCACATATTTGTTTGTACGTATCGTAGCATGTGTATCAGCAGCAGCCATTAAATGTATTTCCGTTTTGGGTGCAATATAAAACTTTTTCTTATTTGTTTTTTTTATTTTTTTTTTGTTAACTAATGTCCACATAATAGAGTATGAGTATGTGTTTGTGGCCGAGTTGGGTTTGTGTAAGGAAACGAAGGTATGAAGATGTTGGTAACTGTAACTTACAGGATTTATGTTTGTGCAATAGTATGTGCCTGTGATTTAAACCATTTTTTTTGGTGTGCATTTGTATGTATAAATCTCTTTTTCTCTGGATGTGTGTGTGTGTGTGTATTTTTACTTCTCAGTTATTAGTTTATTGTGAAATTTTACTCTTGCCAGGAGCTGATAGTTTTCTAAAAGCTCTTACGACTTAAATGCATTGCGCTTCCGATAAGAGGTGGAAATAATTTATTTATTTAGTTCTGCACATTGATATTACCAGATATTGCAAATGTGCTTTAATGCTTCATTTATATTTTCGTGCTACTGGAGTCAGCTTTTTACAAAGTCAATTTTTTTTTGTCTTTTAAATTTAAACACCACATGTGAGGTGTTTAAATAATTTAGTGTTTTGCCATTAGCATTAGCTTCTTAAACATTCGTTATTTTGGAGAAATTTTTAGTTTAGTGCCTAAAGATGAACGTGAGAAAAGTATTTTAAATTTACACGGTTTAACATGGCATTCGCATAGATTGATATTTTTTAATGTTTAAACAATTTTGGTTCAATATCGATATTTATAAGACATTTATGTTTGCTTATGTATTTTAAGGAAGTGGTCCTTATATGGGAACTATGACAAATTATGCATGGGCATTAGAGTGTCCCTTTAGAATTAAATTTTTTGAAATGTTGAAACTGTACTCGCTGCAAACTTTCGTAATGACCTAACTTCATAAAATTAGCGAATTTTTTGCTCATGGTGAATGCTTACGGTGATTGTGTTCTGGTCCGCTTTCAGATACAATATCTCGAAAAATAGGTAATGGATCGTCATTACTTTTGATTCAATTTATAGATCTATTAGGCAAAGAATAACAAAAAATTGTACTGTTTGCTTTGTATTTGTTCAGGTAAATCGATATTTACTTACCAACTATCTATTTTTTCAATATATCTTAACTTTGATGGAAAATAAAAAAATATCAATTTCTATATTTGACATATTTTCAAAATTAGTTCTTTGATTCCATTAAAAAAAAGGTAAGAGGTAAAATTTTGAAAAAAGACAGTTCCAAAAATGTGTTGCATGCATTTTTGGGCAATTCATGACATATAACCATGTAACCCCATTAGATATACCTTTTTTACGGATTGTGAGCAATATTTTACAAAAAATGTAAAATAAATAAAAAAAAAAATTTTAATCTTTTCTGGAATATTTTACAAAAAATTGATAAATAAATTTTTGAAAAAACTAACTTTTTTAAATTTTTTTATGGAATAATTTTAAATCATAAAATTAAACATAAAAAATCTAAAATTTTGAAAAAAATATTTAATTTTACTTCCCATAAAATTGATTTTTCCAAAAATTTCAACTTTGCTAACCCATAAGTAAGCACCTAAAAGGCATAGAACACTTTTCAAACACTAATTTTATAGGTGGATCAATTATCTATCATATGCCTTTTAAATTTTTTATCTCATTTGGTTCAAAAGTTATAATTTTTGCAAGAACAAAACTTTGTGCGAGCGAGAGATGGTTTGGGTACCATACGAAAGACGATTTTGCATGTCCGAATTGATGCTTGAACGCTATCAGAGAAACCAAAGCCCACTGTCCATGGTGCTAAGGTAATTCTATGTATTTGGTTGGAGCAAAAGGGTTCTATTTAGAATGAAGTGGTTGGGAAGTTTTGACTCACTCGTCTTATAGTTCAGACCTTGCCCCTTCCAACTACTATTTGTTTCGATCTATGCATTTTGGAACAGAATATCCGATATTGGCTTAATTCGTTCTTGAATCAATATGTTGCCGGAAAGATGGGAAAAGGTCATAGCTTACAATGGCCAATACTTTGAATAAATTTATATTGTACAAATGTTTCAAAATAAGAGTTTAAGATTTGAAAATATGTATCCTGCATTTCCAAGTCATAAACCCAAGGTTTTTTTGGATGAAAAAATATTGAACCAAATGTTAAATATGCTCCAAAGTTTCCAACTATGTTGTATATTAACCCACAAACGCACAACAGATCATGTTGCACCATCTGTTTTTATGGGTGCTGTAAATATTAAGGAATCAGAAGCTCTTGATGTTCTAGCCATAAGTATTCAGTACGATGTCCGCTGAACAAAACACATTTTTCGAGTGTCGAAAGAAGCATTCAAGTGCCTTGGTTTTCTAAAACGGTGTAAGAAATACTTCACTCCATCTGATCTCCTTACTATTTACACCACTTATATCCGACCTAAAATTTAATACAACTCTCATGTGTGGGCCGGTGATTCGAAGTCTATTTTGGAGTTACTCGACCGCGTACAGGAGAGGGCGAAGATGCTTATCGGTGACAGTAGGGTATCCAGCTCTATTGACTCACTGGAACATCGTCGCAATGTGGGTTGTGTTTCACTGTTCTACCGATACTACAATGGTATGTGCTCTGCTGAAATTAGGGAACTTGTTCCGTCCGCCGTAGATCTTTACGCAACACAGATCTTTACGCAACACACGCTCTTCGGCAAGGGCACATCAATTCGTTGTCGACTGGACAGTAGATCGCACAACACGTTCTTTAGCCGTACTGTCCGTATGTGGAATAAGCTTCCTCCTGAAGTATTTCCTGTCACTTTCAATATAGGAAAATTCAAATCAAATGTCCACAAACACTACTCCCTCTATCCTCCCTCCCATAACCTATTTTCCTAGTTCCAACACAATGCTTTGCATGAGTAGGGGTCATCCTCTGAGTGCTGGTCCAAGAAAAAAAAATATATATGCATAAATAAGCTTTTTAAAGAAAAACATGCTAAAATATGCACTAACAAATCGATGTAAAAAATTCTTAAAATGTTCTGAAATGAAATACATGAAAAGTACCTTCTTAAATAAATGTATGACTTCATCTTATAACCCTAAAAGCGTGCACCATTCATTTCATGTAAACCTCAAATGTAACCTCTCATTGTCACGTTAACATTGGCGATTTCTCTTTATATAATTATGATAGTTTATACATATTATACGGCTTTAAATCCAACAAACCTCCTTTAATAAATACATACATACATATGGAAAATTTTAGTTGTTTTTTCTTTGTACAAAAATATTTAAATTTGTTTCTTGTTTTATGTGCATTTCTCGTGAGTTTATTTCAAATGCAATATTCCAGATGACACACACACAGTCAGTCAGTCAGTTAGTCAGTCTTTCAGACTATCTGCAATGACATGAATGTGAATAATATAAATAACATTACAAGCAAATTTAAACAAAAAGAAGAAAAAAATTATACTGAAAAATACTTCAAAGACATTTCCCTGAATGCCACACTCAGCAGCAGTAGCTTTACAGCACTCCAAAGGCAACAAAAACTTTAATTCCATTTTACTTGTGGGAAATAATAATAATAAAAAACTATAAAAAACATATTGATGTTTTATGCAAAACTAAAGCAGAGTATAAATTTTTTCTTTTTAAATTTTTCCTTGCAACCAGACAAATATTACTATTTGTCAGAACTAAGAGCATGAAAAGGAAATATTATTAAAACTCAACACGAATTGAAAACTAAATTATAACAAGACAGACGACATACTGACATACAGACAGACAGCCGCGCAGAATAAAAGAATAACATGCTCATTTGTTCCAAAGAATAGAAGAGCACCTGAACTTGAAGATTTTTTTCCTGCAGCTAGAAAAAATCGGAAAACACTGACTGAGAAAACAAGTAGGAAAATTGGTAAGGAAGAGAAAGGAGAAGGCAAATGGCTCACGTAGTTTAAACATATATTTTTTTGTTCGCGCTTAAAAAGCTCTTAAATGCAAATCAAGTTGATGACAGAAAACAGACGCCAAATAACATTGTGTGATTGCTGTGTGGTGGCATCGCTGATGGCGCATCATTCTTCTCGTCCTCTCGAACTTGTCGTTGTCGTTGGCGTTTGTGTCACTTGTAGTTGATGTCGTTATTGTCGGTCACTTATGACTAATGTCGACAATAACGATGACATTATGTTATAGCTGCCACTTATAGTTTCATGCATCTACATCTACTTTAAATCAACCACCTCCCCTCCCCTCTACTCCTCTCCTCACCCCAGCTTTTGTCATTTATTTTCCGTGTTCAAGAGCACTGAAAGTGCTGTTGTTGGTGTAAAAAGGATAAAAGCCATTTTAAATCAAAAATATTGGTCAAACTACACAACGAATGCGGGCAAGAAACAGTAGAGAATTGTGCTGAAACTTCTGCCAGCATAAAGGCAAAAAATTGTAAATTTTAACGTAGTTTTTTTTTTTTTTTTGTTCATTCATTGGTTTTTACGTTCTTTTTTTATTTTTTGCTCTACCAAAAAGCTTAAGAGGATAAAAGCATATACATACGACTACATACATATTTTAGAACACAGATTTATAGCGGTTGTGTTTGTAATAGAAAAAGAGTATAAAAAATGGAAACAAAAAGTGGAGCAAGAAAGATGGAAAACGGAAATGGTTACGGAAATCACGCAAATGTTTAAGGTTTACGTGTAAATGTCAAACTAATAGATGGTAAATGGCGTTTAAATTGTAAAATCATCATTTATAAGCTAATATTGGTCGAAATGTTATTAGACACACTCAATTTTAAATCCCCAAGTGTTTGTAAATACATTTACAGGTATTAAATTTTACAGCTGCTGGAAAAACATGAATGGATAATACTTGGGGGATTAACTCGATGAGTCAAAACATGGCGACAAATAAGTCATTACCAGGAAAACAGGAAATATTTTCAAACAAATGCGCATAAAATGTGCTGTAAAAACCGAAAAAAATCTCTTCAAATTTTAAAGATAAAAATTATTTTTATTAAATTCTCCCGGCTTGGTTTCTATTTAAAATCAAGAAATCGGCTCACAAATGGCTCACAAAAAAACCGGGACAACCTCGATTGTTTTGCCTATTTTATTTATCTATATCTGGATTACTTAGTCATTATTATAGACAATATGGATATCTAATGATAGATATTTCAAAGTCCATTGGAACGATGTATGTAGGGCTATAATAATTTGGACCTACAATGGGTCAAAATCGGGAAAAAAATATTTTTTAACCCGACATATTTTTACCAAAAAAAATATCTTTGTTATAAATTTCTTTTACTAATAAATTTAAACAAAATTTTAATAAATTAAAAATTAAAAAAAAAAATTAAATTTGGACACAACGGGTTAAAATCGGGAAAAATATTTTTAACCCGTATTTTTTTACCAAAAAAATTTTTTGTCATATCATTTTGTCATTTAAACAAAATTTTAATGAATTAAAAAAAATTTAAAAAAAATAAAAAAACAATTCCAAAATTTTTTTTAAAACTTTGGATTTTTTTTTTTAAATTAAAAAAAAAATTTAAATGTTTAAAAAAATTTGTTTAAATTTTGTTTACCTAAAAATATTTAAAATTTATATTTGAAAGTATGATTTGGTGAAGGGTATATAAGATTCGACACAGCCGAATATACATAGCTTTCATACTTGCTTTTTCTATTTTAAAATTCCATAACCAGGGTATAAACCACTACAAAAGGAGATTGATTTTGTCATTCGAAATATTTATCGCAGAACCACAAAAGTATATATATTCTGGATCCTCATAGATTCTAAGACGATCCAGCTATGTCCGTCCGTCCGTCCGTCTGTCTATTTGGTTTGTTTGGTATTGAACGATCTCACCTAGCACCCTTACAAATGCAAATAGAGCAATCTTCAGTTAATTGCAACTACAAATTTTGCACTAAAATTTAAAATCAAAGTGCTTTAAGTTTATAATCATAGAGAAACATAGAGCGGTTTTTGTAGTTTTTGTTTTCACATAGTTTTTTTTACTAATACATTCTCACCCCTTAGGTTTCTGACAACTGAGTTATGTCTTTAACAGCAGAGTTTCCGTTGTATGTCTATTCTCTATGTTTATAATTCAAAACTTGACTAATACTTCATTAAAAATAACAAAAAATATTTAATATTTTTATTATTCGAAAATATAGTGAGAGAATGTTTAACGCATCTTTTTGTTGATTGCAAGTAAAAATTTTGCACTAATTGAGTCTAGTGCAAGTTTTTGCACTAAATCTGCCTTTAGTGATAGTGAAAAAATTATCACTATCAATAATATTTTTTAGTGCTAGTGAAGAAATAACCATAATCCCTAAAGCTGGCGAAAAATAGTGCAAACTAAATTTTCAGAAATTTTATTTAGTGATAGTGCAATGCTCATTTCAATCAACATTCAGAGCACTACCCCCAACTATGCATTTTCGGCTTAAAAAATCGATTGCTGTCGTATTCTAATAATTTTAAAAAATTACTGAAGCTTAAGTTTTTATTGTTAGTCCTTCCAAAGTTGCCTCTACTAAAAACCTTACTGTTCTACAACATAATTGCGTAAATGTAGCTGTATACAATAACTGGTACATTTACTCGTAAATAAACATTTTAATTTAATTTTCTTTCCCTCACAAGCACTAAACATTTGTATTCAAAGAAAATTACTTTCAGCTAATTTAATTGGCTTAAAAATTTGTTACACTGAGTTGTCATTGCCATACAAATACAAAATAATTGCACACATACAATTACAAATACAAATACTTAAATTATTTGAGTTCAAATTGCACTCAAAATAACAAAAAAGAAAAAAAAAGAAGAAATTTCATTCTATTTAAAACAATTGCAATCATGTTCATTTTTTGTAGTTTTTCCAACAGAAACACAAAAAAATACCACCTGGAGTATTGGAAAATAGTTTTATTACCCCTCAAATTAAGTAGCAAATTGCATGCAGTTGCTTCTTCATACTCTGCTTCATGAGTTTGTACTTCTTGGCTTTTATTTGGTTGTTATTGTTCTTGGTTTCTTTTTTTTTTTTTTGTTGCTTGTTTGGTTGGTTTTTTGTGCAGTTGCAGTAAATAAACCATAAATGACAGTTTTAGATTTCTTGTACAACTATTACGGAAATTTTAACATTAGAAACTGAAATGAAAAATACTATACAATATAGTAGTAGTACACTCGTACTCGTTACTGAAGCAATGAAACAAAAAAACAAAAAAGAAAAGAATTGAAATCCCAAAACAAAAAATATGTACTTAATACAACACAACAACTTGGAGGAAACAATAAAAGATCATGCTTTACAATACTGCAAGTTAATGCACTGAGAGAAAATTACGATTTTGAATTGGAGATCGACTCTGTTTTTTCCACCGTCTCACAGTGGTATGAGAATAAAAAAAGATGGAAATAAATCTGTAACTTCTAAACCCTTACGCCGCTTTGAATGAAATGTCACATGCGCAAAGAGGAAGTGTAGTCGAGTTTAAGTTTTGAATTTGGACCTCATGAGCCCACCAGGGTTTCCCAAAGTAGGACACCTTGGGTATGTTCAATTTTTAAAATGATCCTATTTCTTCGTTTGTGTTCAGATTTAAAAAAAACGCATATAGAATCTCCTCGTCGAGCACTACAACTAAGCAACTCGCTGAGAATTTACCTAACATAGAAATTCATAAAAAAGCATGTTGCCTACATAATAACATTTTTATGAATGTAAATAACAGTGCTAGGTAAATTCTCAGCGAGTTGTTAAGTTTTCCCTAATTTATTTGACACGTAAAAAACATAAGGTAGACATGTTATATATCAATGGATAGAGGATCAAAAATGTATATAACTTTTGACAATTAAAAAATTCATGGAATACTTTTTTGAAAAATATGACAAAATATGCTTTTTATTAAATGTTGCATAGATAAAAATTTTTCAAATTGAAATAAAATTTTTATTTATGAATATTTTTTAATGAAATTTTACAGTTATGTAGATTTTTCTATTTAAAATGGAAAAATAAAAATAAATTTTGAAATTTGTTATCAAGTATCCCGCAATTCCCCAAAAAATCTTGAAAAATCCCAAAAACGGTATTTTTTCGTTTTTTGGCTATAATATCCATACCAGGGGCGGGGTTATCGGAACCCTTTATAAAATAATTAAGAACTTATTGGGCCATCTAAAATAGGTTACTATATTTTGATATCGAGTATGCGATTTGAGAATTTTTGCCCTAAAGTTGAATTTTACATAAAAAATAGGCATTTTGATCCCGTCGGTATCAAAAATTATAAATGTTTTTTTCATTTAAAATATTTGGCGTAATGTTAGCTTTTCAAAAAGTACAAAGTCATTATACATCCTTTTAGAATTTTTTTAGATAACTTAAAAAGAATAAAAGTACTTTTTTCCCAAAAAAATTGCGAAAAATCGCCTTTTTATTTTTTTTAAATTCAAATGCATGTAACTTTGGACTCAGTCATGATTTTTAAACACTTCTTTCTTTATTTGATATATAGATCTATTGTTAATCCTATAAAAGAAAAATGGATAAAATCGGGGAATATTTGGAACCGCGGTCACCAAAAAACTGGAGTAGGGTGGGTAAAAATTTTGAAAATTAAATTTTCAAATGCGAATATCTCCTAAGCTATAAGAGATAATCGGAACACAAACGAAGAAATGGATCATTTTAAAAATTTAACATACCCGAGGTGTCCCACTTTGGGAACCCCTGGTCCCGCTCCTGGTGGGCTCATGAGTTCCAAATTCAAAACTTAAACTATCCTCGACTACACTTCCTCTTTGCGCATGTGAAATTTCATTCAAATCAGCGTAATGGTTTAGAAGTTACAGATTTATTTCCCTCTTTTTTTATTCTCATACCACTGTGCGCCTTTTATTCTATCACCAAGGGTAATTTGGTTATTTTAAACACTCTAGTCCACTGACATCGAAAGTCCAAATGTGTTAAATAATTTACAAATTATTAATGAATTACTTTCAATATAAATTCATATACATATAAATAAATACAAGTTTTCTCTCTCAGTGTAACAAATTCATACACAATAACTACAAAAATATGAACTAAATGTTCATAACAGTTGCCGACTGAGTCCTAAAGAAATTTCAAATAGATGAAACAAAAAAAGACGTTATTCTCATAGTTAGAATAAAACCCCCTTAAGTAAAACTATAGAACTAAAGAAGGCAAAAGTTAAGAAAATGACATTTTCATAGAGCTAAATGAAGAAATTGCACAAAATATGGCAAGAGAACAGCAAAGGACAGACAACAACCAACAACGGTAAAGACAATCTGACAGACAGAAAATATAAAAACTACTACATTTTATTGTGGGAGAAATATAGAAACAAAAAACCGTATGACAACCTTTAATTTCAGAAAGGAAATCAGAAAGTAAAAAAAATAAACTAACAACAATTGTCCGGGAGCATAGCCCAGAAGTATTTTTTAGGGTTAGAAAGTCATACTCGTAATATTGAAATCTGTATATAAATTGTTGTGATTTATTTATTTATTTTTTGGAATGTTTTCATAACGTTTCAATAGCGACGTCAATGTTCTAAGGACAACCCCTACGATTATCGCTAACATGTGTTTCTTTAAAATACTTTTTATACAATTTTTATATACATTTCATTACATAGATTGTCAATCCACTAACTACTTTTTAGGGGATCATATTTTACCAAAAGTGGATAACAAGTGCATATTTTGTTGTTTTTTGGGTGTGAATTTTTTTTCTATCAGTCAATTTAAACTTCCTGCTAACAAGAGGAGTTAGTTTTAAGGACGAAAAAAATGGCGCGGTTTAAGTTTTTAATAACTTATATGTCATTTTGAAGAGTACATTAGGGAGGCCCTTAATAAAGGAAAGTTGGGTTTTGGCAATTCTCACCCCCCAGTTTGGTTAACATTGGTAAAAAAATCATCCTGAAAATTTTTTTTTTCTGAAGTTTGGAAATGCATTTACAAGGGGAAAAATGCATTTTTTTCAGTTTTTGTAAAAATTTTGACATTAAATAATTACTTTTGCAATTTAATTTAAAAGAATCGAAATGTGTACGTAATTGTCGTTCTAATAAGATATAAAACACAAAAATTGGTTAAAAAATGTTAAAGTTATTAAAAAATCGCCCGGCCATTAACGTGTCTCAGGTCACTAGAACAAGAAATGTAGGAACAAAATTAACATATTTTGATAAATATTAAAATAAAAGCTCATTTTTACTTAAAATAATAATTCTAAATATACTCTGAAAGCTTTACTAAAATTGGAAAACCATAAACCTTAAATCGTGAAGGTCAAATTTTTCAATATTTTGAATTTCTAATTTAAAGAGCGAAATGTTGTACATTTTTGGGCCGATTTTGATGAAACTTAACAAAAATATAACACAAAGCCTAGTATTTAGAAAAACAGCAGAAAAATTAAAATTAACCCTATATAGCACTTGGGGTTAAAATAACCCCAAACTTTTAAAATCATAATTTTGAATAAATTTTTATTATACAAATGTTCGAAAACAATAGTTAAAAATTTTAAAAAATCCCGTATTTTTAAGTCATCCACCCAATATCACAAATCAGAATGCCTCATTTAAAAGATTTTGTAGCAACTTCAGTAAATTTTTGAATTTAAATAGTAAACATTTGTCAAATCTCCTCAAATATTTTTTATAGAAATATGCCCAATACTGTTTATACAATCACATCCCTTCTTGTATTTTACCACCTAATATCTATTTAATCGAATGAGAAATTACGATATCATCGGTCCATAAGCTCTCTATAGCTCTCTTTGGAAAGTTTCTGGTAGTTGTATTATCAGATGAAAGGGGTAGTTTTTTTTTTTTTTTTTAAAACCTAGCTTGTGAATGTGCTGTATATTTTTTAAAGTCTGTCTAGTAGGGATCATAATGATTTGTATGGATTTTTAGAAGAGTCTCCAAGCCGTTACGTATCCGCTATTGATCACAACCAAAAAGCTAATAGTTTTAGTTTTAACACAATATTTATAGCATGAAAGTGTTATTAACACCTAGATCAACTAAATATATTGTTCTATTACTAGTAGGGTATCAAAATAACAAATATCTACACTTGCACTTAAATTTACAACATCAAACATCATCGTCATCATCATCATCATCATGCTGTTTGTATTGCATGTTGCAATTTAATGGTTGTATTTTGTACATCATTACATTCTTTCGTTTCGTTTAGTTTTATATATTTTTTATAGTACAAAACATACATACAATCACATTTACAAAACTACAATAGTAAATAGTAAATGTAGTAATACATACATATATGTATGTACATTCACATTCACAGTTCCTCCTAAAATGATTTGTAAGATTGTATTGTACATATGTATGTATCTATGTATGTATGCATGTACAATACGAGTATCTCTAAGTATAAATGAGTAAGTATGTATGTATGTATGTATGTGAGTGCATACGAGTAGTTAGTTGATGTAGTATTTTGTATGACTTTTTCAAGTGGAAATGAATCGAACAATTGCAATGTTGTCGATGTCGTTGCATGTCTTTCTTGTCATTTCTTTTTGTAAAATATTCTTTTTATTTCTAACAATTTTTTCTACATGTCTTTGTTGCTGTGGTTGTCATCTTTAACTGACTTTGTTTTTTCCGTTTTTTGTTTTTTTATATTATTATTATTATTATTTTCTTATTTGCAAGAAATACTTACTTGAATTGTTTGACTGTCAGTCAGTCAGTCGTTACTTGCTTTGGCTGCGCATTTTTGTTTTATTTGAAAATTCTTAGCTTTTGAAATTTGGCAATTTCGTTTGTATGTTAACAATTATTTGCATACAAAATGTTAAACAATTTCTCCCTTTTCTGTTTATTAAAAAGGGTCTTAGTTAGTTTGTTAGTTATTTGCCAGGCCTTTAATTTTAATGTTACACAAAGATATGTATAAGGATTATGCAAACAATGATTAATTGTTATTGGAATCGCTTTTTCTACTCCAAACGAGATTACTATAAAAGGAAATGTCATAATAAAATGTTCCATAATCAAGAATGTTACAGTATTTTATAAGATTTTCAAGAGTTGGAGGTCTTTGGCCAGATTCAACAGGCCTCTATGTGGCAGACATAAAGGCTCTCTTATTTGAAATGGATCGCACACAATCTTCTCAATGTTCCTTTGAAACAATATAATAATTGATACACAGAGAAAACAGATTCGTAGTTGAAACCGAATTTGTTGCCAATCGAATGATTCGGTTGCACAAATAATTTTTTTAGTTTCATCAATAGAAAGCCAGTTGATAAATAAGAATTTCGGTTGAAGCAACCAAACTTTTGTTACTCCTTCTAAAATTTTGTATCCACAACTATAAAATTCGGTCACTAAGGAAGAATCATTTAAGACAAACATTTTCTAATAAAAATACACATTTTTCATTTCTTTAAGTAAATAAAAGATGAAATAGTTAAAGAGTATTTACAAAATTCTTCACTTTCTCATGCATACCTATGTATATATACTTATGTAAATCTCTGTAGTTATTTCAAAAACTCAACTGGGTTTTGAAATAATTTCCTATTCGTGTCACTTCATTTTCAATCCTCCCTTAGGCAAATTATTTGACACATTTCAATGTATTTGTTCACTCTGTGCTAAGAAAATAATAAAACCCAATTACTAATTGTTCATTCGTCATTATCAATATTTGTATTCGTTCATTCATAATTCACTAATGACCTTCATTCACTCCTTCATTTGCCTGTTTCTACATTCAAAATGAATGTGTTCGTAACTGTTGTTTTGTTTCAGTTCAGTTCAGTTCATTCATTCAAACTTATTTGGAATTTTGCTGTGGGAATTAATATTGCGACTGCAAGACATTTTTCCTTGTAATTTTTTTAAATTTATTTTTCAATATTTCTCCTGCGTTCATAATTCAAGAATGTCAGTTTTGCAAATTTCATTTAGTAGTTTAAGTTCTAATTGTTGTTTTCTCTAAAGTTTTTTTTTAACTTTTCAGTAGTTTTACATAAAATTTGTGATTACAATTGTTAGGATGTCTTGTCACCTCATGCTGATTTCTTTTGTTGGGAGCAGGCAGATTTTTGTGTAGGGCAAAAAAATAAAAATAATGCAAGGAAAAAGTGAAACCATTCATGTTTGAAATCATGGATGGATGCAGCAGCAACACCACCATTTCGAATAGAGAGTTGAGAATTGTTTTTATTGTCCTTGAAATGAAAGGGAAATTAAAAATTGCATGCAAAACTAAGGCAAGGATAGAAGAGCAGCAGAAACAGTAGCTGAGTTTTAAATCAGCAGATGAATTTCCCCAACAAAAACAAGAAAACAAAGAATTTAAGGAGGGTTTTATTAATATCCTTGATCTAAAGCAAACATTTTAAGAATTTTTTTTACAGGTGTAATTTCAGCATTTAGAACTCATTAGAGATACTTTGTTATTGTTAGAAATGAGTTGAAATTAAATGTTAAATGAGTGAAGGAGTGTATCTGAAATTAGATTTTTTCAAGGATGTGCAACTGAATTAAGAAGTAAACATAATTGGATTTCGTAATGTTGATGCAAAATTTCCAACGTAAATCTAAGACGTAAATGTTTGTTTGTGATGCCATTAACATTTAATTTCTCCGCCCTATGGAGTATCATATCAATATCCAATTAATATTTAAATTCTAATACTAATGAAACTCATAATAATTGTATTTTCTTGTAAATTGAACTAATTGTTAATGTTTGATAGGCCTAATTTCTGAATACAAAAGAATTCTTTAATTTTTCTCTTCTCTCCTTTACATGTCTTGTCTAATTGTCTTATTCAATTAAATTCTTAAATCTTGATTTATATTTATAATTCATTAAATCGTTAAATAAGAAAACCAATCAGCTATAAAATAATTTTCCGCCTGCATAACAACAGACATCAATTTACAATATAAATTGTATAAACACACTCCTACTATAGACTTCTTTGTAAATATAAACGATATTTATTCACACACAAACATACACACCTCCACCCAGAAACGATTAATATAAGAATTACAAAGACGTAAGTAAATAAGAAAGTACATACATACATACATACAGAAGAAGCACCTCTACATACAGTATTTGCCATAACTAAAGCACCCCCTCAATGGGATTTTTTCAAATAATAATTTTTTTGATAAAAACGGCTTTTTTGGGATGTATTTTGTATATGTTTTATTAACTAATATTGTTAATGTTCATTTAATATTCATTTAGTAAAAGATAATTTTATTAAAAATTAATTTAAAATGATAAATCATATAAAAACTCAAAACGCAACGGACAAAACAAAAGCCCCCTCTTATAAGATGTTTAAAAAATTTGACTCGGTACTGTATATTTGCAATGTGAGTTATCGGGAATCACAATGAATGGACTTAAAAATTTCAAAAGATAAAAATATAGGAAGACGTAGTGTGCAAAATTTAAGTTTTATACAGTTTATTGTGAAAAAAAAAAACAATGACAAGGAACAAGTACTTCAGGGAATTTAAAATTAAAGTTATTGAAGACTGGAAGACGGGCTTATCACTACATGAATTGAGTAAAAAATATTCAATTAACAGATCAGTTATTTCCAGGCTAGTTTCAAAATTGTTTAAGACTGGTCGAAAATCTCAAGTGCATTCTGGAGGTCGTTCGCGAAAAAAAACACGATATTATGATTCCTTGATCAAAAGAGCAATACAAAAAGATCCTACAGCATCAGCTATTCAAGTACGAACAAGTTTAAGATTATGCGTTAGCGAAAGAACAATCCGTAGAAGAGTAGTAGAAGCCCGATTATTCAGCTGACGACCAGCCAAAAAAACATTTCTATCAGTTAAGAACAAGAAAGCTAGACTGAAATTTGCCAAAGCCCACATCGACTGGAGTGTCCAAAAATTAAAGACACTACTGTTCCCTGACGAATCCAAATACAACTTAAAAAGTTCCGCTGGAATAAGGCGTGTACGCAGACCAAAAGGAGAAAGACTGAATCCTAAGTATTGCAAAGGAACAATTAAACATGGAGGTGGCAATGTAATGGTCTGGGGTTGCTTTTCTGGTCAAGGATTTGGTCCAAATCATAAAATTTATGGGATTATGGATCGGTTCATGTACCGTGATGTATTGAAAGCTGTAATGTTGCCTTATGCAAGTGAAGAGATGCCAATTATAGGGAGCTTCCAACAGTATAACGATCATAAGCACCCCTCCAAAGTTTGTAAGACTTTTCTACACAGCAATAAGATTCAAGTTCTTCATTGGCCTGGTCAATCTCCCGATCTCAATCCTATTGAGAACTTGTGGCACATTGTTAATATGAAAATAAATCGTGAAAATTTTTGAAATAAGGATCGGAAATTTTCACGATATATTTCATGCCGTTAAAATAGCCTGGGAAGGAATATCGAAAAACGCCATAAATACATAATATCTTCTATGCCAAAAGATTTTTTTGTGCCATCCAAAGCAAAGGATTTGCAACAAACAATTAATTTAATTTTTTTTTATAGTATATCCTTATTTTGTCCGTTTCATTTTCTACCTTAAAATATTTTTTAATTTTAAGTTACCTCTTATGGAAAGGTTAACTTTGAAAGTATTTGTTTATCAATACTAAACATATTAACAAATGAAAATAATACATAATAGATATTTAAAACTTTGATTTTATACAAAAAGTACCATATGAAAAAAATTCATTGAGGGGGTGCTTTAGTTATGGCCAATACTGTATATACATACATATGTATAATAAAAAATGGGAATTACTGTTTGTGTTTGCCCTCTCGAACAGAAAGTCTCAAATAGGAACCACAAACAATCCACATCACTTTAACTACAAATAATAAGTATAAAGTTAAACGGATGTTGGTGCGCTAAGGGTCGATAAACCAACCATTGAACCAGTGACATCACAACAAACTGTAGCTATAAACTGAAGCTACAACAGCAGCAACATATTCCAAAATACAGCACAACAACCTTTGGCAAATAATAATGAGGATGACAAATACACCAGCAGAAGAATTCGTTCGTATTCGAATCTGAATCTGAATCACAAAATGAATGAAGTTGAAGGAGATTTTGAATTAAATTCTGTAGCAGAGATGCGAAATGATACTTACAAATGGTACTTTTGTTTGTACCTTATTTATGTAAAGTTCTTATACCATTAGTTTATGTTGTAGCTGGACTTGGCGACACTTTCTGTTTTCATTACATATTTATTAGCTGAACCCGATCCATTTTGCTGGAGCTGCGTCATTATTTTGGTAAAGTATTATTTAATATCGAGTGTTTTTCTCAATTTTTCTTTTTATAAACGAAATAGCTTCAGAGATTTTGGTGTAATTGTCTAATATTTTAATTTCACTTTGTAAAGACATGGACAAGTGCATTATATGTTATTTTAATCCATGTTCTCTGTATGGCTACCACTGATCTAGATACACGAGAACAAAACCTCGGCACGAGGGCACGAACTAACACAAAAAACCAACGCTAACAAAACTCTCAGCAAACTGTTCAAATAAACTCACTTTAACACCACAGTGTAGACATAAGGAGTGACATCGAAAAAATCTTAACATATGTACATTAGGGTGGCCCCGTTTGTATGGAGAAAAAATAAGGTATCGATGTTCCCGCCTAAAATGAAAATTTGATTCATTCTAAGACTACGTTTTGAAATTTTTTCGTCCTGGGGTCAATATTTGGCGAGCTGGATCAAAGGATAAAAAGGTCCTTTTTTGAGGTTTTTTACATTTTTTCCATATTTCTTCCAAAGGAAGTATATGTAAATTTGGTATCATATGAAAGGTCTTTGAGAGACGCATTCAACTGGTTAAAAGAAATTTAAAAAAAAAAAATTTTAATTAAAAAATTTTAAAAATTTTCGACAAAATTTTAGTTTTTTTTAATTTTTTCATAGAATTTATTCAAATACATAGATGAAATTTCTTGATCATAAACATCATGTAATTTCACCGAAATGGTTTTTCTCGTTTTTTAAAATTCAATCCAGTTCAATGTTTATTCAAATTTGTTTAAACCTAATTTCATCCCTATCTGACAATCTCTGTACTCAATTCATAGTATATGTATGGGCATCAAAATAACTCAAATTTTATAAGCTTTCCATCGATGTATAAATTCTTATACTTTTCTTTTGTTACACTGCGAATATTTAAATTTAAGCTAAAACATTTGCTATACATAGCGCTATAATGATTATTTTAATGTTATTCCTTTGGAATGTTGTTGTTAATTTTAAGTAACATGTGAAAAACTGCTTAACAGATAGGGTTCATCCCTATTTGACCAAATACTTGGTACCTAAAAAAGTACCAAATTCCTTATTACTGTACTATGGTAAAGAAATTTATAAGTGCAAAATTGTGTGCGTTGGTGTGGATGCTTATATAAATGAAAACATTTTGTAAACCTTAAGTGATCAATTAAATTTACTACTAACTAAGTATGTATGTAAGTATATCAACAATTATACACACACTTGCACAGCCGCACACACACATATGTACATTCATACAGCTATTATCGTAAGTTTGTATTTGTACAGTTTACTAGACTTGCAATCAATATCATTGTAAATTATACGCATTATTTAACGCCCACATGATGATGTATGAGTCAGTGTAAGTCTTTCGTATATGTTTGTATGTATGAATGGATAAGTCTGTGTGTGTGTGTGTGTGTATGGATGTTTGTGTGTGTGTGTAAAATTACTATTATAATTGGTTTTCTTCTTTAATATTACCAAAATGAAATTAAGTAATAAAATTGTTACTTAAAGTAATTCTGTTAGTAATACGATAATTATACTTACTAACATATAGCCAACTAAAATGCAAAATAACGTAACATCATTTCAATAATAATGTTTAAAGTGATGGACAAAAAACAATTGAAAAATTAAAAGTTTCTATGACATAAACTTAATTTCTACAATTTGATCATTAAACAAGCATTGGAAACACATTTCCAAATTTAAATTTTACTTTTTTTTTATAATTTCTTAACTTATTCTATCATTATCTATCAAACCTTCGCTTTTGGTATTTCTTGTTGTTACGTTATTTTGCATTTTAGATGACGATATGTATGTATTGTAATATACATATTTTGTATTAGTAACAATGTGTGTAAATGTCTGTATTTTATTTAATTGACTTGTGTGTTGAAACCTTAATTAAGTATTTTATTTATTTGAAAAGAGTTTTATAAAATAGTCATGTTGGTTTAGTCTTGAACTAATACAATAACTTACTAAGTAGACTGTGCTGGAAACAAACAAACAGACGACTTGCTCTTATTATTATTTCCGTAACTGTAATTTCATCCTGAATTTAATTATTAATAAAATTTACAAAAATTAAAAGTAAGTTGACAAATTTTAGTTATAGTTAATTGAGATTAAGGTCAATTTTATAAAATAATATTTGTTTTGTATTTTCAATATTTTGCTACTCCTTTGTGTAGCATCTTAAGGGAAAATTAACAATTAATAATAGAAACAATTAACTATAACTAAAATTAATAAAAAGGTTGAAAAACTATTTTCTTGGTTGAATTTTAATCATATGGCTGGTAAAAAGTTTTGGACTGAAATAATGAATTTGGAAGCAGTTGTATTACTTTTGCTCACTTATAGCTTCTCATAGTACTTAGAAAGGCTAACGGAGGCAGAGAGAACCTCTAGGCGAAGAATCACTAATAAAAATCTTGTAATATATCAGTATATCGGAAGCACACGTAAATGTGGAGGATGCTCTAACACCCGAGAAGCACACTCGATTGTACTAATAAATTACATGATTTTTATTACTGCTTCCTCGACTAGAGGTTCTCTTTGCCTCAGTTTGCCTTGTTAAACTGAGGCAACCTATCTTGTTCTGGTTTGGAACAAGCAGGTAGGCAAGTAGTCGGCATTTGTATACCCTTCACCATGAGTGGCAAGGATATATATATGTTTCCATATGTAATTTCTACATTTTTCATTTGCGACCCTACAAAGTATATATAACCTTGATCGTTATAGATAGCTGAGTCGATATAGCCACGTCCGTCTGACCGCCTTACTTCAGATACATACATGATCCATACATCAATATATCACCTATAGACCCGGTTCGGTTCGTATTTAAAATCGAGAAAATCGACCAACCAGGACAACCTCGATTTTTTACCTATTTTTGATCCATATCTGGATTAATTAGTCATTAATATAGACAATATGGGTATCTAATGATAGATATTTCAAAGTCCTTCGCATCGACTTATATAACGATATAGTAAGTCGGGTTAAAATATATGACCCATTATTTTTTAACCCGATTTTTTTTTTCATTAATAAAATTTTAAGAATTAAAAAAAAATTGAAAATTAATTTCGAAAAAAAAATTGAATAGAAATGAAATTTAAAAAATGTTTGTAAATTTTGTTTACCTAAAAATATTTAAAATTTTTATTTTAAAGCATAATTGGTGAAGGGCACAGCCGAATATAGCTCTCTTAATTGTTTGCTTTAGTTCAGTGCATTTTTTCACCATTTTTGTAAGTAAGCTAAGGATCTATACATATGGGAGCAAAAAAAAAAAATTTCTTAATTTTGAAAATTTAGTTTATGAAAATGTAAGTTTTAGAATTTAACACAAGATAGAAGTACTTTACAGCTCTGGCCACAAAACTTTTAAATATAGGAATATTTAATTTACTGGTTTTGTTTTTACCGCCCTATGAAGGCTGACTGGGTTGAAAATTGACTAAACTACATTTATAGTAATTTACAAAATGTAAAACTATAAAGGCGTGTTAACAATATCTATAACGAACATATTTTACCAAAAAATGTGGTGAACAAACAGACAAACACATATTTGCAATTTCAATATCAATATTCCTTGAAACAAAAACGTTTTATTGAACATGTCTAAAGGATGCCGAAATGCCTAAATGTCTGACCACGATTTTTCCAGCAAGAACATAAAAGAGGAGTAAAAAGGAGAAACCGATCAAGACAACAATGCTAAGCACATTTTACAAATACGAATACGAATAATACTATTAATATGCAAATTATGCCAGTTACACATACTGCTGTGGTATTAGTGTGTGTAAATATCTGTGAGAGAGATATTAATAGTGTATGTGTGTGTATGAACCCTGCAGTTCATTGAATTAGTTCCGCCACTGAGAACTACTACTAGTGAATTTTCAACCCACAAAAAAAAACTTAATTTTTCAGAGAGCGTTTTATCTCGTTCTATAGTCAAATGCGCTAATCACTAAGCCACAGATTTATTATTTTTTTTTCTGCTCTCAACTTTTGCACTTTCTGCATCATAAGAGAAAACGAATACCAAGCACATCCTCGAAGTGGTAGATTTTAGAGCCTTTTATTTTATTTCAAAATCTTTTGTTACGGAATACGCTGGAGATATGTAGTGCAAATTAGCAGCCACGGCGAACTAGTGTAAGGTTTCCAATTGGCTTTTTTCGAACTACTTTGAAAACGTGTGTTGAATTGTGTGCGTGTAAGTATGTATGAGAGTTTGTAAATGTATCATTTAACTACAGCCAATATGCTTCATTTAATTCCGAAATATTGTTCCTTGATATCTATGTGTGTTTGTCTGCATATGTGGGTTTGTGTGTGTGAGTCAATGAGATTGTGTGCAAATGTCTACATATGTGTGGTTTATTGTGTAAAAGTGTTTGCGTTTGGTTTTGTATGTGTAAATTGTTCTTGTTGTTCCTTTCATGTTCTCCATCTCCAATGCGAAGGAAATGAAGCAAAAAAAAAAAAAAAAAGAGAAAAATAAGTTTTTTAGGTCTTGATCTAGCTACTGGTTGGTATTGTACTAGTTGTACAAGTAGTTGTAGTTGTATGTATTTGTAATACTTAGTTGTTGTTTTTGTTAGACCTCTTTTGTGTTCAATTTAGTATAGATTTGTTAAGTACGTAACAAGAGATTTGTTGAAGTGCGTTTCCTTTTATTCAATTATTTATGCACAGAATGAAATTGAAAAAAAAAACAAAAAAAAAATAACCTCACACATTCAAACAAAGAATTATAAAATTTCAACATCAGTTTATATAAATCTCTATATATGTGTTGAACATAAAAGGGAGAATAGTAAAGTTTTTGTTTTATTCTTTTTTTTTTGTTTTGCAAAAGCACACAAGTGAAAAATCTACAATATTATCCTCTTTAGCTTATTATTAAAAGGAATTGTTAAACTATTTGTTAAGTGGGCAAAAGGACTGAAAATGGATAACTAAAAAAGAGAGCACCAAACCAGACCATGCCACCATGTGATACGAGTACCCTTTAGTAAGATTCATTGTTGAACAAAAGCCAGTAAAATAAAGTTCATATAGTAGTTCTTTGTTTTTTTTTTTTTTTTTTTTTTTTTTTAATTTTTGTTATGGTTTTATACGGTTTGCTGTTTTCGTTTGAACCGATTATACCAATTAGGTACTTTTAATGGTTATTTATTTTGTTGTAGCTAAAAGCTACTTAAAACCTAGTGCACTTGAATAACAACAAAAAATACAAAAAAAAGAAAGAAAATGTTAGTATAATCGGTCAATGCCATAATCTATCATATGGTTAATGCCTTTAGCTTATATACTGACAAAGAATGAAAGTAAAAAGATGCTATGAAATCATAAATTTAGTTTGAAGAGATTTAATAATCTGATAAATAAAAATAAGAAGATGATTATGATTATTAAATAATGAATTATGTAATTAAAATCATTTTTTTTGGGAAAAGTTTCATAAATTATTTGTTATTAAATAAATATGTGTAATAATCAGGGAAACCAAAATATGCAAGGGCATGTTTTTTCTGGTGAGTGTAATGAGCACATGGATAAGATATTTACACGTTTCAGAACTATTTAAGTATTTTGGCATCGATTTGTTAGTGCATATTTTTGCATATTTTACCCTTAAATGCATATTTTTGCATCTATTTGTTTTAAGAGCATATTTATGTCACACTTTTGCTTTTTTAGAGCATATTATAATGTTTAATAGCATATTTTGACTTTATCAAAAATAAATTTTGTCTTACTTATTTTTGGCTGTAGTGTTATAGGTTTTTACTTCCTTTGTTTAAAATTCACAATAGGAAAATAGATGGTTTTTCACCAAAAAAAAATTTAAAAAAAAAAAAAAAAAAATTTAAAATTTAAAAAAAAATTAAAATTTAAAAAAACACAATTCGAAAAATGTATTTTCCAAAAAATTAAAAAAATTGTTCACCTAAAAATATTTAAATTTTTTATTTTGAAGTATAATTTGGTGAAGGGTATATAAGATTCGGCACAGCCGAATATAGCTCTCTTACTTGTTTTAATATAAAATAAGCACTATAAATAAAAGTATATTTTTAAATTATGTAAAAGTTTGTTTTTTTATGAGCATATTTTTTAAATTTTAAGAGCATATTTTAAAGTTTTTACTGCATATTTAAAGCGCTTAAAACGCTTTTTTTAGAGCATATTTCCGGTTTCCCTGGTAATAATAAACATTTGGCAATTATGCTAAGAAAATCTTGTTAATTTCGTAACACTATAATTGTACCTGTATTCATATATAGCGTTTTTAACGGCTGGTTTAAAGTTGCATAATGTTTCTCATTCTCAACCTTTTCATTTTATGTTAACAGAAGTTAACATATCTGTGGATATTATTAATCATTGTAGAAATAGAGCTTTCAAGAAGCATCTAGATGGTAATACAGTGTATATAAATTGGCCGTGAGAACTCCAACGGGTCAGTCTAATTTGAAGCATCGTTAAGTAAAGACAAATTAACTGTCACAAAGTGTGCTATACAAAGTGATTTTATCATAGGCCCTGCTAGTGTGTGTGTATTAAAACACATAGTGACTATTTAAACTGTTGTTCTTGTACATTTGAATAATTAAAGAGTTTTTACAATTTTAAACTGCTTTTATTTGCAATCAAAAGTATCCGGTTTATTTAAAGGAAATAAACCATCGTTTTTAAAAGGTAAAACGTAACAATAGGTTTTAATTAGCTAATATTGAAATAGTTTCGTTTTAATGACTTAGTAATCCAGATATAGATCAAAAATAGGTAAAAACAAGTAAGAGAGCTATATTCGGCTGTGCCGAATCTTATATACAATACAAATTTTAAATATTTTTAGGTAAACAAATTTTTTTTCCAAAGTTGTTTTTTTAATTTTTCGAATTGTTATTTTAAATTTTTTTTAAATTTAAAAAAAAACTTTTTTTGGTGAAAAAAAAATTCGGGTTAAAAAAATATTTTTCCCGATTTTGACCCCATGTAGGTCCAACTTACTATAGCCTTATATACATCGTTGCAATGGACTTTGAAATATCTATCATTAGATATCCATATTGTATATATTAATGACTTAGTAATCCAGATATAAATAAAAAAATGAGCCAAAAATCTAGTTTGTCCCAGTTTTTTCCTTATATCTCAGCCATTTGTGGGCCGATTTTGTCGATTTTAAATAGCAACCGAGCCGGAAGAATTCTCGAGTTGATTTCAACATACAGACGGATAGACGGACATGGCTATATCGACTTCGCTATCTATAACGATCCAGAATATATTTACTTTGTGGGGTCGCAAATGAAAAATGTAGAAATTACAAACGGAATGACAAACTTATATATACCCTTCTCACGAAGGTGAAGGGTATAAAAATCGAGGTTGTCCTGGGATTTTCCTTATTTGTGGATTATTCTGTAAATTATTTGAGGGCTAGGGACACGATCCAGGTTATATATATTTTGTGGGGTCGCAAATGAAAAATGTAGAAATTACAAACCAAATGCCAATCTTATATACCCTTGCCACTTGTCCAGGTTGCTACTAGTTAACATATACTCAAAGCTTCGATAATCAAATCATAAGAAAGTTTAGTTTTCAACATAATATAACAATAAAAGGTAGAATCACTATAAAATATGCTCTCAATTATTCATGCCTTGAATTGTCAGACTAATATAAAATAAAAAAATAAAAGTACAATTGAAATAAAACATCAAAAATCAAAAATTTACTACATACATAAAATGAAGAAACATGCGTGTTTTTTCGTATTTCAAATATAAACAAAATATTTCTCAATTTTCATTTGTTATTATTCGTATTTCTGTTTTTTGTTTTTCTATTATTTGACGTAACAAGGCATAGCATTTTAAACTCTCTCCCTAGTGATTCTACCTTCTAATGGTTGTATCATGGTTTTCAATTTCAATTTATTTTACAAATATTTCTGTTGATACATATATTTTCCTACGTTTAACAAAAGATCTCATATGAAAACAATATTCATATTTGTGTGCGTTCTAACTCATTTTGAAGGGATTCACGTCGCGCTTTGAACGTAAATAGTTGGTCATGGAAAACATATACAGGGGCCAAATTACCGCATTCGATATCGAGTAAAATTTATCGTAATTTTCTAATTTGAGATTATGGCATTCGATATCGAGCAAGAAATTTAGTACATTTTATCATAATTTCGATATCGAAATCATTTTTCGATACGATAGCTCATTCGATCACGAATGCGGTAATTTGGCCCCAGAATATTGTTGAATTCAGAAAAGTAAAGGTTATAAAATTTATTTTTTTTCTATTTTTTCTTCTTTTCTTTGTTTAAAGCACAGATTTTATTTTAGCTTCATTAAAAAATGCTGAAAATATCTGTATTATTATTCAAATAAAATCAAACCTTTTTCAGCTTTTTATGTATTTTAAATCCACTTTAGAATTAGATTTTTGAATTAATTGAGCATAGAGTTTCATATGCAGGATCCATATGAAACTAATCCAGATTTCTCCGTCTGGCAGTTTTAACTATGAGTTCAACGCGCATCCCATTAACATTATCTAAGTTTTGCTTATCTTAAGATAAAAAATGTTTTTTTTTCATACAATCGTTTGTCACAGTAATGTATGTATGTATACCTTTACTCTAACTTAGTGTTGTCTTTTATAAAGACTTAACATAAACTTAAAGGAACTTAAATATTTAAGTAAACAAAAAAAAAACTATATGAAAACTATTTTGAAAGGAACTTTAAAAACCGTGGAAAGTAAATTATGGCTTTCATTCACAAATATTGTAAAACTTTTCTTTTTGTGCCAGCATTATTGGCCACAAAATAGTCGTTTGCAACTAGAGTAATGGGCTGCTGGTTGCATTTGATGTGTTTGATGTTGCATATTAAAATTTCCACCAAAAAAAAAAAAACATGGCACAGAAAAGAACTATTTTGTGTAAATGACTTTTAACCTAATTGTTGTTTGATCAAATTAAAAGGCTTTTCAATCATTTTCATTTTTGAAAGTTGATTTCACTTTTTTCCTTTCTTGCTGCATCTTGGTTATGTCAGTTGCGGCTTAATTTTTTATTTTTTGTAGCCATCCATCCATATTTGTTTGTTGCAACATGTATTTGAAAAAATAGAGTTGGCAACCATAGAGTTTAAACGTCATTTTTTGCAATTTTTCAACGAACATTTCTATTTTTTTATTTAAATTGTTAATAAAACATTTAATAAAAACAAATTGTTGTGCATCCGTTTCATTAATATTCATAAAGTATAAAATATATGAAGTATGGCTGGAAAAGGTCGCCGTAGTTTAAAAATTAATAAAATATTTTGTGGCCAATGTAACTTAGAAGTGGAAGAAGAGGAAGAATTTATTCAGTGCGATATATGTAAAAAAAACTTCCATGTAGTTTGTACACAATTAGACAAACCAAAATACGAATACTTGTTAAAACATGAAAGTGAAGAGTATGCTTGTCATCTATGTGATGCTAATAATAACAACAACAATAGTGGTACCATTGCAAGTGAGCTGAACGAAATAAAAACAGAACTAAAAAAACTAGATCAGCTGTCTGTATTAACAGAATCATTAAACTTTATGTCAAAACAATTTGATGAACTAATGAAAGGTGTTGCCGAGAACAAAAAAAAATTAGAAGTTGTGCAAAAAGAAAATAAAATATTAAAAACTGAAGTTTTAACTTTAAAAAATTCTATAAAATTCCTGAATGATCAAAGAGTAAAAAACGATTGCATAATAAGTGGTATAGTTGCACCAAAAGAACAATCTGCAATTGATACTGTTTTAAAACTCACAAGTGATGCCGGTGTGGACTTTCAACCAGATAATGTTCAAGATGCATACTTTATGAAGAAAAGAAATGAACCTTCCGATAAAAAAGATGAAAAGAAAGTAATGGTAGTAAAATTTAACTCAAAAATATCCAAGGATAAATTTATGTCAATTAAGCCCAAATTAAATGAAAAGGAATCTAAAGTGTTTGTGAATGATTTCTTGAGCCGAGAAACATTAAGCCTATTAAACTATGCTAAAAGCCTTAAAAATGTTGGTTATCGTGCTGTTTATGCTGCTGGTGGAAGAATCTTTTGCAAAAGAAGTGAATTAGGTAAACCAAAACTTATTAGATGCAAGGAAGATGTTGATAACTTTTTGTTGGAAGCTACAACCAATAATCCAAGAAGTCGCAGATCTCTAAATACTGTAGTTGAAGTTGATGATGATATATACGTATCCCCATAAAAAGTATTTATTTATTTATTGTTATATTTTACTTAATATTAATAAATTTTATGATTAGTAATCAATATTTTAAAAATTTAAAAACATTCGAAAGCTATTTTAACAGTATTTCTTGTTCACTTTTTAATATTGTGTCTATAAATATGCGAAGTATATCGTCAATTGATAAACTAAATAAATTTAAAAACTTAATTGTTAATTTACCACGGCTACCCAACGTTATTGCTGTTCAAGAAACCTGGTTTCACAATGATTTACTCCAATTATACAATATTCCTGGTTATAATGCTATACACTGCTGCAGATCCGACGGTTATGGTGGCACCTCTATTTTTGTACACAATAATTTAAAATATAATATTGAAATTTCTGAAAGCAAGCAATTTGTGGATGCTATTGTTTTATCATTAGATGATGTAAAATTAAATGGAAAAGCTATTAATATTTTAACCTTCTATAGATCGCAAAAATGTGACTCAAACAGATTTTTGGCGTTTTTGGAAAATATGCTTCATTGTTATGGACGAAATCCTTGTGTTTTTGTTGGTGATTCTAACATTGATATTTTGGATCATAAAATTTCGGAAGAACTTATTAATTTGCTAAAAAATTATTATTTTATTAATTGTCACAATATGGTAACACGGCCTGAAAGTGGCACATCCATTGATCACGTTTATACAAATCTGTCCAGCAAGATATATGTGGAATCTGTGGAATGTAGATTATCAGACCATAATATTATTTCTTGTCGAATTTGTGTAAAAGCAAAAATGCAACATTTCATAGAAAAAACATATTATTCTTGTGATTTAAATCGTGCCAAACGTTATATTCAAGCTGAAATTCCGCTGATACGTGAATCTGGTGATCCGTCTACTGATACATCTGCTGTAATTTCATGTTTGCAGAATGCAATTAATTACTCAACAAATGAAATAAATATAAAAAGGTTTTATAAAGATGAAATTACACCTTGGATTAATGGAAATTTACAGAAATTGATACTATATAAAAAGAAACTGTTAAAATTGAGAAAGAAAAAACCTGGTAATGCAGACATTGAAGACAGATTAAAAAGAATCAGTCGCATAATTAAAAAATCATGTAGACAATGTATGAACGACTTTTTTAAAAACAAGCTTATAAATATACAACATGATCCAAAGAAAAGTTGGAAATTTATAAATGAGACCCTCGGTAGAACTTTGAAGCAGTGTATTAAAATAAAAGATGCTAACGGTGATGAGATCTCTAATAATTTACATAAAGCTGAAGTTTTAAACTGCTACTTTACTCAAACAATATCAAATTTAAGATCACAAATCCAATATTCGCAAACAGACTTCTTTAATTCACTTGGAACATTGGTTCAATATTATACAACATTTACATTCAATTATACAACGCAAGATGAAGTGAAGAATATAATATTAAATTTAACACCAAATAAAAGCTGTGGTCATGATAATGTTTCATCAAATATACTACTAAATTGTATAGATGAATTGACACCCTATTTAGTGAAAATATTCAATGATATGATAAATAAAAGCACGTATCCAAAAATCTTAAAAATCCACAAGGTAACTCCAATTCCTAAAGATAAAAACGCCTCAAACCCAGAGATGTATAGACCCATTGCTGTATTATCAATAATTGATAATGTTTTTGAAAGAATTCTAAATCATCAAATTGCATCGTACATGTACTCAAACAAATTACTCAGTGATTTTCAATATGGATTCAGAAAAGGATGTGGAACAGAAGAAGCAGTTGTAAATGTTATAAATTTTATTTGTAAAAGTTTAGATGAAGGACACAGTGGTGTAGCTGCAATTTTTTATGATTTCAGTAAGGCATTTGATCTCATAGATCATGATATTTTGCTGGAGAAACTAAAATTCTACGGAATTCATGGTAGAAATATTTCACTAATAAAAAGTTATTTAGCTAACCGAGAGCAGTTTGTACAAATTGGTGGTGATAAAAGTTCATTACGCCCTGTTTTATATGGTGTACCACAGGGTAGTGTTGTTGGCCCATTACTATTTACAATTTTTATTAATGATTTGCATAATCTTGGTCTCACTGGTAAAATATTTATGTATGCTGATGATATCTGTTTGCTGTATCCGTACAAACATGAAACAGTTGTAAAAGCTTATATGGAACGTGATGCTGCCTTAATGTGTGAATTTGCTCGAATAAATAAGCTCATTTTAAATGCGAATAAAACACAATTGCTAAGATTTAAGCCAAGTCGTCATAATGATACATTTTCAGTGATTATTGATGGTAGAGAAATTTCCGAAGTCAGCTCAATAAAATATTTGGGTATAAACATTCAAAACAATCTTGCTTGGGATAATCATATACAATCTCTAAGAATGAAAACTGCACAAGCTAACGGTATTTTATACAAATTTAAAAACAAGTTTAAAAAGGAAACAAAACTTTTAATTTATAATGCTACAATCCAAAGTCACTTGAATTATTTAGCTATTTTATATGGTTATAAGAAAAGCAATGACTTGAAGTCACTCCAAAGAATGCAAAATAAAGCCTTAAAACAAGTTTATAATCTTCCAATAGCATATCCAACAGTTTCGTTATATGCTGATATTTGTCAAACAATTTTGCCTGTACATAGTCTTTATAAAATGCAGCTTCTAATGTATGTTTTCAAGTGCCTGCATAATATTGGACATCACACCATACGTTTTATAATAAATGACCATGCAATAAATTTGAGAAATAATGGAAATTTAAGAATAGCTTGGTGTAGATTAGAAGTAACTAAACAGCGTATAGAATTCATGGGTAGTCGTGAATACAATAATTTGCCACAAAATTTAAAAAACGAAACCAGAATATCAATATTTAAAAAATTATTAAAGGAATATATTTTGCAACATATTAGTGAACAATTAATGTAAATGATCTCAAATTGTTAAAGTTTTTTTTTTTATTTTTTGTTATAATTCTTAAACACATTTTTATAAACATATATAAATTTTAAGTATTAATATAATTTGCCAACTTGCCTCAACAATGCCTTTAAGGCGCTGAGGCTAACTTATTGTAATGAAATTGAATTGAAAATAAAATTTATATAAAAAAAAAAAAAAAAAAAAAAAAAAAAATATTTGTAATATTTTCATCATCATTGACTTGCTAAAATATTTTTTGTTGATTTTAATGGCAAAAAATGCTGGGTTCCTTTTGAAGACAAAAAAAAATATTTTAAAAATCATCATCATGATGATCGACGTTCTCTTGTTCAGAGTTTTTATAAATTTTTTTTTTTATATAAATCCTTTCATTTTTTGGTTGGTTGGTAGGTGTGTGTGTCTGTGTGTAGAGGGGAGGATATGTGTTTAGTGTGTATTTGTTTTTATATGGATGTTTGTGTGTGTGAGTGTGTATTTATTTAGTTCCTTTTTCGGTGGTCCGTTATGTAAATATTTTTTTAACAAACATATTGAGTATTTTGCTTCTTTTTTTCAGCAATTTACTTTATACAGTACACATTTTGTCTGTGTAACTGTCTGTTTGTATTCTCATGTATATGTGTGTGTGTTTGTGGTAGTGTGCTTATTTGTGTTAGTGTTTATTTGCCATCGTTTTTCATTTTATCAATTTCTTTTTTTTTTTTGGTTTATGCTGTTATTTTCGTTGTTGTTTTGCGATGTATCAAATATTTCATTTTTTTGTTGTTGTTGTGCCAATCGGACCATCATCCAAATTGGTTATATGCAGTAGTTGTATTCACATCCACACATCCATGAGTATCCATGTGTATTTGACAGTGTGTGTGTGTGTGTATAATAGTAATACATCTATTTATTATTTGTTTGTTCATATACTTCATAAAATTCATTTTCATATGAATGTATGATTTTTAATTTTCTTTTTCTACATCTGTTTTTTTACGTTTTTCATTAGTTGCTGCTACTGCAGTCCAGAGATGTAAAGCTGAAGATACAAATTTCGAATATGGTTGCGAACGTGACATTCGTATGCCTTTGATGTAAACAAAATACAGAAATCTGTAGCAATATGTTTAGTGCAACTTTGCCCATTTGTTGTTTCCAATATATTTGCAATAAACATGGTATCTCGAACGAGACAAAATGTAAAACTCTCTAGGGAAAAATATAAAATTCGGTGATAATTTATTAAGGATTTTAGAATAGTGTTGCTAGCAACTGAGAGTTGTTTTACAACCTTTAGTATGATTTGTCACGCGACATATTGTCGGTGGAAATGGCCATGTATTGTATATTTTACAATTTTTAAAATGTTAAACATTTTACTCTATTTAAGATTTGGTCAATTCCTTTCCTAATTTAACAGTGGCTTGAATTTGAATACAGCGGTTTTCGGAAATAATATCATAAATGATGAAATGGCTCATGTGATATTTTTTTTTGCTAAAGAAAGTCGATAAGTCTGAATGTAATTTAAAAATTTGCCAATAGAGCAGTGTTTTCCAGCCCTGCTAAAATGGTATTGATATTTCGTTCTCAATTTTTAATATTTTTATTTGTATGTATTTTTATATGTTACTAGCAAACCCGGTTCGCTTCGTTACATCAATCATAGCAAAACTATGAAAGAATTTAAATAAAAAATTGATGTTACTTATTTAATAAAGATTTTGTTGGAAATTTTTAAGGATATATATATATATAATGATATGTCAAATAAACACTTCTGAATTCATTTTAGGAAGTACCAATAATTACTCCCTTTGTTTTCTCAGTCACTCAGAATCATATAATAAATTAAAAAAGTACCATTAGAAGAACGAAAAAGTAACATTATTTCTCCTTAGTTCATCTTACACTTTTATGTCGATAAGTTTAATAAATTATCTTCTGATAAGTTTTTAAATAGACAGAGAAACATTTTAAATTTTGTTTGTATATATGTATATTAGTTTACAAGATATAATGTTACCGAATTTACCCGTTTTTATCCCCTGAACCAAATGTCATGGCTCTACATTTTGGCGTTTGGGCTGGGTCATGTTGTGCATCACACAGTCACTCAGTAACGTTACACTTTTATATATAAATATATAGATATATAGTATAATAGATAGATAGATTGAGTGTATCTGTGTGTGTTTTTGTGTGGTAAGTAATTAAAAGTTGTGAATATAATAAAAATTTGATTTTTTTTTTTAATATTTTATACGTTTTTGTTCTGCTTTATTTTTGCCTTTATTTGCTGGTGTTTTTGTGTCAATTTTATGTAAAATACATGTGTCATAAAATGTTATAGTTTAATTGATTTTACATGAAAATTCATTTAAAACGACAATAATTGTTTCCTCATAATTTGCTGCAAAATAATAGTAGCTAGCATTTAATTGATTTTATTGAAATAGAAAAAATATAAACATTGGATAGTAAATAACTATTTTTGAAACTAAATTTATTAAAAATATTTATTAGTTTTAGGTAAATAATAAAATAAATTGGCTGTGTGTCCCTATCAAGGAAGTACTATTTATGGATGGTCGATCACTTTAGTTTTATAAAAATGTAAATTTGAAATCAATTTTTAAGCAGTACTTAACAATCACTCACACATTTATTAAATTATTCTGTACCTTATGTGAGAGTTCATACCTTACAGTTTTTCCCATATTTAGATATTGTCCACGGTTGCTAGGAATATTAGAAATAAAAATAAAATATTTACAGATTTAAAAATCCCTGTCTAGAAACCATGTGCATTGCAAAATACACACACACTTAGAAAATAAGCTTAATCACATAAATATACTAAATATTTATGCTTTATTATGTGATGCATAAATTGTTTAAAAAACCCTACTGCTACTCTTCTGCTGCTATAAATTCTTCAATGAATTTTTCAAATAAGTACAAACATATCCATTGAATTTTTCCGAGTACATACATTGTTAATAACTTGTGATGATAAAATATGCCATGAATTGTAAATCTAAATCAGATTTCAAACAATTTAGGTAAATTTAAAATGTTCGCCTAAAATTATGCAGCACAATAATAGTGAAAAGTTATTAAGTCAGCCAACCAGCTATTCATTATTTCATGCACAAATTTAGAGAATATTTATGAAATGTGAAAGGCATGCCGTGGCATTATTACTAAATACAGGATGGTACATTATTAAAACTTTTTAAAAATTAAACAAGAGTATTTTTATTTAATTAGAAAGAATAAATACGGTTGACTCCGTTCCCTTGAAATACCATTAACGGGATTAAATTACCATTATTTTATAAACTTTGAAATTATTAAAATAAACACTTATTGTCCTTGATAGATCTAGGATAGGTCAACAAGGATACATCAAAAACTGGATTGATAGGATAACAACCATTTGTTTGCGGATATTTTAAAAAAGTACCTGTGTTGGAACCACCCGTTAAAAGTACATAGTTTTTATATACATATACACTAGGGTGGCCCTTATATTCGACTGGGCATTTTCAAGTTTTTATATTTCATTTACTTAGTGTTTTAATATAAATTTTAACATGATTCCAAAGAAAATCCTAAAATGTCATGAAGACAATTGATTACTTTTTACATCCCAGGTAATCTATCGTGAAGACAATTGCCACTTAAGTGTCGCTAAGTAATCTAGAGTGTAGTCACTTTAAACGTTTTGTGAGTAATTCGTAAAAAATGGTTTTATACAAATTGTATTGATATAATTCTCATAGAGTTTCTTTTTATTTTTGCTTAAGTATACTGATATCCCATGTAACACAGCGTGAATTCAATAGTCCCTTTAGTGTCTCTTAGTAAGCTGTATTGAAGTCACTTTAAACGTTTATATTGTATTGCACTTTAGAAAGTAGTTATTTCAGCCACCAGAAGCAGCCTATTGGAGAGTTGTCGGAGAAAGTTTTTTAGATGACTATTTGTGGTCAATTAGCACCCTTACATTTTTTTAAAACAAACACAAACTGCGAAGCGGTTTTGCTTGTCTGCAGTTACAGAGTCTCTGACGGGAATCGAACCCGCAACCCTCAGATTAATATTCCAGCACACTATCGGCTGTTCTATCGTGGCACCCAATAACTCCATATAAATTAAAATAACTAGTCAAATAACCAGTTGGGTAGCTGGTAAAGTAACTGACGCTATGTTACCAGTATGTGAATGCAATGCCTTGACTACTTTGGACCAGCTATCATACAGTCTCATTGTACTCAAAAAGAGTCAATTAACCCCCTGCTTTGGTCATGCACGTGTTAAAATAACTAGTCACTTAGCTATTAACTAGTAACTAGTTCCTACCCTAATTGATGGGTAAAATCAATAGTTCGGGACTGTATTCTAAAACTGCTGGCTGGTTTCAACCTCCAAACAAGAATCGGGGGCAGTACTTATTAAAGATTGTTGCCAAACTTAACAAGAGCTTGTAAAATCATTGGGAGCTACTCAAGCAGCAATTTCAAAACGTTTCGAGCAGTAGAATTCATCCAAAAGCAGGAAAATTGGGTAACATACAAATTGAAGCTGAGAGACCTTGAAAGACGATTTTGTATGTCCGAAATTATGCTTGAAAGCTATACAAGGAAATCATTTTTGCATCGAATTTTTATTTGCGATGAAAAATGGATCCATTACGATAACCTGAAGCGTAAAAGATCGTATATGAAGAGCGGCCAACCAGCCAAATCGATACCAAAGCCAAATATCCATGGCGCTAAGGTAATGCTCTGTATTTGGTGGGAGCAAAAGGGTCCTATCTATTATTAGCTGCTGAAATCTGGCCAGGCCATTACAGGGAACCTGTACCGGACGCAACTGATTCATTTGAAGCGAACAAAATTCCCATAATATGCTGCCAGATATGAAACCGTGGTATTCCATCATGACAATGCTGTTAAAATCTCCCGCTTTATAGTCCAGACAGTGCCCCGTCCGAAAACTATTTGTTTTGATCGATACTGAACGAAATTGGCTTGATTCGTTCTTGGTCTCAAAAGATGAGCAGTTCTTTTGGCTTTAGTCCTTGGAAGCACCGATAATCGAAAATTCCAATATGACCCTAATGCCCACCCGTATTCAGACGGTGATGATGAGTTTGCAAACTTTTTCTTCTTTCCTTTTATTTTTTGGGTGGGGCGAGGGGTGGTGAAATTTAATTTATATAATTTTCACAAGTTCTATAACAATATTTACTATCAACAAATGTTGGCCTAACCAAATGAAATTATGAAATAGTATAAAAGTATAAGTAATGCTCTTAAATGTGAAATTCATGGTAAAAAGTTTTAGCATTTTGAACATTATCTGCAAATAATTGCATCGTTACTGACTGTTAAATATTTAAAATAAAATCTATTGAAGCTGATATTTTGTGAAATTTTCTTTTGGCTTTGACTTGATTAATAATGTTTCTTTATCAAATATCAATTAACCCAAATAGAAATGTATTCATGAATTTTTGATAGTTTCTTGTTTGCCAAACTTATTGTTGAGATTTTAGTTAAATATTTTAGTCATGCTAAAGCAAATGCAATTCGAAATTTTCGCTTCAAACTAAAGTATCTTTAGAATTTATGTCACACGGTAGAATTTGTTGGTTAATTTTTTTCGTTTTTTCTCTTTTTGCGAAAAAAAAATAAAACTTGTGGAAACTCTATCGAAATTATGTCAGTAAAGTTTTGTTAGTTCTAGTAGTTTGCTTTATACAAAAGCGTGTTTTATATACAGTTTTCTATGCAGTTGCTTTAGCTTTCCCTCTCCTCGGCCGCTATTGTTTTCATTCTATTCCTGTGTGATTTTTGTTTTTGTTTCTGCATATAAGTATAATTTCCAATAACATTGAGGTTCCAAAGCTGGCACTAAAAACCCAAACCACCTCCCTAACCACCACAGGTTATTTTAATACCCAAATGTATAGTGATGTGTTTGTGTATTCAAACATTTATCAAAGTTTTCTATGCATGAGAACAAATAAGGTTTTATGCGCTCGCATTGTATTGCAGGTGCCTGAATATGTGTTTGCGGATTTTTCTCTCTCTTTCTATTTCACATCTCAACAACCCAACCATTCATTTCAATTCAAATTTGTAACCGTTAGTTCACAAGTGTTTTAATTATGGCATTAATCTATGGTCTGTGGTTTTAAATAAAGTCAAAGTTATTAAAACAAAAAATGTATGAGAAAAAAAAAACAAATCATATTTTCCTATTTATAATCCCTTATATTTACACATACGTATATAGAACTTATATCAACTCAGATATAAAAAAATATTAATTCTTTAATTAAACTTTCGAGTTGTAAAGAACATAACTGGGAATGTCGTATCTATCAAACTATAAACTTACGAATATCGATTATTCATTATAGCCAAAAACCAGCTAGATCTTTATTTCACCCTTGTGTGGGAAAGAACACCAAATGAGTGTCTTAAATATATTAAACACAATATTTTTAAGCGATGTTCATGAAATTTCCTGACGCACCAGTTTACAAAATATATAAAAAATTAAGTTGTGTGTGGTTTGTCACACATGAAAAAAATGATTTGAAGAAATTTGTTAGATCATGATTTTGGCTACAATAAACTATGTTGCTAGTGCAAAATAAGTAAACATAACGTATGTGTGGAAAACAACACGTAAGTTTTCTTTAAGGGTTAGATATATATTAAAGTCTACAATGAAATATTAGCATCAAGCAGTATCAGAAATTATAAAACACTGATCAGAAAATGTAGAGCCAACAGTTACAATTTTCATCAATTAATTCCTTTCAAGTCCTTGTATATGTGTAAATGTCGTTTTGTTAAACAGTTTTTAATCTCCCCCCAGGATAAAAATTAAAATTGAATTTGTATTTTTAATATCAAATGTGATTCATTTATTTTTTTTTGGTTTAGAATTTACAAAACAAAAGCATGAAAAGAGACTTATTTAAATATTCATTTAATTTTATCCGCTTAAATACAGTGAATGTCGCTTAAAATCGTACACCATCGTAGTCAAATTTTATTCATTAGTTTTAGAAAGTTGATGTTTTGGAAATATTTTAAAATGCTATTTTTATATTGTGTGTGCTATTACCTATCAGAAAATTGGGTATAATTTTAATTGCCCTTATCCACAAATAAAAAAATTGGGTAAGACTGTCAGTGCCCAGAATATCAACGCTTCATTTAAAATCGTAAAGGCACTAAAAAATTGCAAATGATACCCTACAAAGTATTAGGATTATTTAATATTAACATTTTTTTTAATTTTTAAAGTTTTAATTATAATTTAATATAAGTGTACGAATATAACTGAAATATGAATTTTGTGATGTTCTTTAATTTTCATCAATATTTTTTTAACGAATTGAGGTTTTGTTAACTTTTTTGTTGAAATACATATTTTTTGTTCCAATTAATAAAATGACTTTTAATTTTTTATATAATCACCTATTATTGCCTGTATAATTTCATAATATTTAAAAAAAAATATGTTGTACGATTTTGAGTGACACTCACTGTATATTTTTTATACCCTCCACCACCATAAGTGGTGAATGAGGGTATATATAAGTTTGTCATTCCGTGTGTAACATTGAGAAATATTCATCTGAGACCCAACAAAGTATATATATTATTGATCCTTATGAAATTCTAAGTCGATTGAGCCATGTCCGTCTGTCTGTCCGTCTGTCCGTCTGTCCGTCTGTGTAAAACACGCTCACGTCCAAAATACGCAAACAAACTTAGTAGAGTTGCAAGAAAAATGTTTATTATTGTCCTAAGCAGTTTGGTATTGAAAATCAGCGAAATCGGTACAGTGGAACCAAAGTTATGAATGAAAATGTGGGACAACCTCAAAAAAAAATTGATAATTTTCACATATTTTTGGACATTTTTTGTAAATATATTGCATCTAATATCATAAAATTTTGCACTCGTTACTTTTATGATAAAAGGAGTAACTCTGGTGAAAATTATAAGAATCGGTCCATGATTTCTCCTAGCCCCCATACAAATTTCTTCCCGAAATAAGGTTCTATGGTCTATAAATGCCTACAAAATAGGAATATCCACATGAAATTCAGCAAAAATAAGTTTCGTGGTAAAAGAAATTATATTACAAAATTTTTCGTGGATCGGCCCATATTTGACCATAGCCCCCATATAAAGTACACTTCCGAAAATCTCATAAATAAGCATAAATGTCTTATAAATATCGCTATCAAGTTGAAATTCGACATGAATAATCCCCATATACACCAAAATCGCTGTACCTAATTCTACGAAGATCGGCCGATAATTGGTTATAGCTCCCATATAAGGACCACTTCCGAAAAACACAATAACCTACATAAATATCTAAAAAATATCAATATCAAAACAAAATTTCACACACATCCATAGTTTATATTTAGAAATCATACTACTGGATTTTGTGAATATCGGTCCATATTTGACCATAGCTCCCATATAAGGTCCACTTTCAAAAATCAGTTAAGTACTCATAAATCTCTTATAAATACATTTATCATGCTAAAATTCCACACAAATTATACTCATATATATAGATATCACTGTTCCAAATTTTATGCAGATTGGCCGATAATTGGTCATAGCTCCCTATAAGGCCCATTTCTGAAAAAAGATATTAACCTTAACAAGTAAGAGTACTATATTCGGCCGTGCCGAATCTTAAATACCCTCCACCTAAATGTGATGGTATAAAAGCTGAAATAATATAACAATTGTTAGAAAGACTAGTTTACGCAGAAGATATTTTATTTCAAATGTACAAAAAATTGTATCTAATTCAGCAATTTATAACTGAAATTCCTATTAAATCTTCGTGTAAATTATTATTTTCTTACATAGGTAACCGTTAACAGTTTGTTGGAACTGGGTTAAACGATCTACAATATCTGAGTGTCAAAGTGGCGCACAGTGGTATGAGAAAAAAAAGAGGGAAATAAATCTGTAACTTCTAAACCCTTAGTCCGATTTTAATGAAATTTCACATGCGCAAAGAGGAAGTGTTGTCGAGTTTAAGTCTGGACCTCATGAAATAAAATTTAACAATTTATATACTTAATAATTAGTTAATACGTTTGGATCAACATTTTTCCCTTTTAACCTCAAGTGAAGAAACAGAGTTTAAAATTTGTCTAAATATATTTGTATACCCTTTTTTAAACTCTGTTTCTTCACTTGAGGTTAAAAGGGAAAAATGTTGATCCAAACGTATTAACTAATTATTAAGTATATAAATTGTTAAATTTTATTTCATGAGGTCCAGACTTAAACTCGACAACACTTCCTCTTTGCGCATGTGAAATTTCATTAAAATCGGACTAAGGGTTTAGAAGTTACAGATTTATTTCCCTCTTTTTTTTCTCATACCACTGTGCGCCACTTTGACACTCAGATATTGTAGATCGTTTAACCCAGTTCCAACAAACTGTTAACGGTTACCTATGTAAGAAAATAATAATTTACACGAAGATTTAGAAAAATTAAGTTTAGATGACAATTTCTCAATTAAAAGACAATAATTAACTGTGTCAATCGTTCTAATAGGAATTTCAGTTATAAATTGCTGAATTAGATACAATTTTTTGTACATTTGAAATAAAATATCTTCTGCGTAAACTAGTCTTTCTAACAATTGTTATATTATTTCAGCTTTTATACCATCACATTTAGGTGGAGGGTATTTAAGATTCGGCACGGCCGAATATAGTACTCTTACTTGTTTTAATTCTAATTTGTGTTTTTTCTTTATTTTTTTTTGCAGATATTCAAATTTGTTTTGTTGAGCTGTAATTGCCATATGAACAAAAGCTACTAAAAAGGTAATTAGTTTTTTTTTTGTTAATAAATATTATACAACTACATTGAATATAATTATAAAATATGTATGTGCTTTATGCAAATCAGTTAAAAATTATTTAAAATGCTTTTTTATGAAACAAAAGAAAATAAATTTCAGTGATTTGAACTCAAAAAATAAATAATAAATTAAAATTTAACAGTTTAATTTTATGTAGCAAATTAAAACACTTCAACTCACTTTTTTATACAATTCACAACAAAAATGTCTCAAAGTGAAAAGATTGAGAAAAGTAGCGTGTTAATTAATTATAACTTTCTGACAAATCATTTTTATATTGCTTAACAAATTCTTTGCTTCATTTCTCATTTAGCTTTGCCCAATTATTCAAAATACTTAATTCTAATACGCAAAGTTAGATCATTTGTTTTGCATTTAATAGTTGCCCATTCAGAGAGTACAAGTGTGTTTGGCTTTGATGTTGTCGTATAATCATCAATCATATTAAAAACCAATTCTGAGACAGCACTTCCTTAGAAATTAACATTAAACATGTTCTGGAATCAACTTCCCATCCTCCTTTATAAAATAAAATGTTTTTAAAATGAGCATAAAACTTAAAATACACAAGCACTTGTACCTACTACAACTACACACATGTTTCCCATCTAATTCGTCCTTTTTGTTTTTGCTTCTCTTTTTTACAACATCATCATCTCTATTCAAAAACTCCTACTAGATTTGGCTTTACATAAATATAAAAAGGAGGGAGGGTCAATTCTTAAGGTTGTTTAAATAGGAGGGTTAATAAAACGAGTATTTTGAACATTATAGTTTAAACAATAACATATATTTTGCTTCGAAAATGTCTAATTTTATGCCAACAAAGCGTCATATGCGAGAAGTTTTTCTTTAATTTGAAAAAAGTGACGCCGAAGTACTCCGATTGCTCAACAAAACTTGAGGAGAATGTGTTCCATCGGTTTCAACGTGCGACAGATGATTTGTTCGGTTTAGAAGTGGTAATTTTGACATGGAAGATCGCCCAACGAGCCTAAAAAGTTTGAAGACAAAGTATTGTAGAAATTACTTAATGAATATTGTTATAAAACTGAACAAGAGCTTGCAAATATAAAAACGTTTGCGAGCAGCAGGATACATCAAAAAGCAGTTAAATTGGGTAACATACGAGAGACCTTCAAAGACAATTTTGCATGTCCGAAATGACCGAACCATTACTTGCGAAGAAAAATGGAACCATTACGATAACCCGAAGCGTAAGAGATCGTATGTGAAGCCCGCCCAATCTGCCGAATCGACACCTAAACCGAATATCCATGGCGCTGTATTTGGTGGGAGCAAAAGTGTCCAATCTATTTATTATAAGCTGCTGAAATCTAGCAACCATCATCACATGGAACATGTAGCGAACGCAACTGATTCGTTTGATGCGAGCATTTGCTGAAAAACGCCCAGAATATGCGGCGAAACATGAAACCGTAATATTCCATAATGAATGTAACGGTCGTAACAATGCCTGTTAAAAACGATTTAAAATGAATTGGTTGGGAAGCTTTGCCTCGCCCGCTTCAAATTTTATTTCAATTTGACGTTGATTTGAGAAAAAAACGTTGATATTATCGATTCAATTAACTGATAAATTTACCCACTTTATTCGTAAAAACAAACCACAGGTATTACATGATGTTTTTACAAGACACATTAAACCTAAAAAATTATAAAAAAATAAAAACTAAAAACGGTAAAGGTTCTCTTCCTTGTAGTCCTTGTACGCTTTTGCCGCAAAAATGTAATAAAGTGAATGAATGACTTGTGTTGTTGTCTGTCCTTGTAGTAGTTTGAGCAAATCCAGCAGCAGCAGTGTCATGCCGTGGGATGTTTGTATGTATGAGTGCGTGCATGTGTGTGTGTTGCTGTTTCCGAATGTATGTTTAGGGTTGTCATCCGGTTGGTTACCTTTTTTTCACTCTCTTTCACTCGCTTTACATCTTTACTCATTTTCCTGTTTTGTGGGTTAAGTATGTGTTAAACAAAGCATCATTTATTAAATAAAAACTAAAAAAAAACTTAGATGCAAAAAGTGACAACGTGATTTGACTTAATAACAACACATACACATGCATCTCACACACACACACACACACATACTTACACGTAAGTATGAACAAACATATTTTAAAGGACTTTTTAACAAAAGTTCAGCATAACTGAACTATTGGAGAAAACTGAAGAAAAATAACCAAACAGACACCCACAACTCAGACAAACATACATATGTACATGTAGAAAAACTTAGAGTGATAAACAATATTTTTAACATGTTTTAGTTTTGGTTCACAAAGTAAAAAAGAAAAAAACTAAAAGTAAAACACACATTTTAACATAAGATGATCTTAAAAGCATCAAATTTGTTTGCATTAGTAAATCACATCCAACCAAAAAAAAAAAATAAACATAATAAAAGAGACAAAACTGAATAAATTTTAATATTAAATACATAAATTTATAAATATGTTTAAGTCTACGTGTCATAAATATATTTATGACGAAAATACGAAAATACGAAAATACTATTATTCAAATTTACGACTTTCGACATTTTTTTAGAAGAGAAAATCTAAACAACTATAAAAAAATAAAGTAAGTGTATTTCAAATCTACCCAGATTTTAGGAGACAAAATTATGCTTTAAATAATTTGGATTTAATCCATGTAGATTCTTTTATTATAAAGATTTTACTTAAATATATTGGTGATTCATTTACTGAATCACATTTTAAAAACATTAAGGGGAATCCTTAGAGTGACTTAGTATAGATTGTAGTCTTGGTTGATAATTAAAAGTTTTCTTTCCAAAAATCGGTTTTCTAGGTTTTAATATTTTTTTTTATGAAAAATCCGTTCCGCCTGTAGTTGAATTCAACATACATGATTCATACATCATATCCGCTGTAGACCCGGTTCGGTCGAGAAAATTGGTCCACAATTGGCTGAGATATAAGGAAAAAACCAGGGTAACCTCGAAATTTGTAGCTATTGTTACGTTTTTACCTTTTAAAAACGGGGTTTTATTTGATTGCAAATAAAAGCCGTTTATTAGTTTAAAAATTGTAACAACTCTTTATTTATTTAAAACTAGTTGATCGCCCCGCCCCGGCTTCGTCTGGTAGCATTTACTAATATTAATATTAATACTAATTAGTTCTTTAAGTTTCTCCAACCCACGCACACCAGCCTGTTCTTATTTATTTGCAAATAAAATATCTAAATTTGTACTGCATACTTTAGGGAGCTTTTTTATTACAGTTGACTGGACTCACAAAAAAAGAATTTCCGAGTTTTACCCGGAATTTTTGAAGTTTTTTTTTCTTTACAAATCATCTCCTGAAAATTTCGAATCGAATAACAAAAAAATCAGCCAAATCGCTCCAGCCGTTGTCACGAGATGACATTACATACATGGACCATTTCATTTGTATATATATAGATGTACAACAACAGAATTAAATAGTCACACAGTGTTTTTATACACGTTTATAAATTCGTAGAAATACAGACACACTTTATAATGTACAAGACAGTTGATGTTAACTCTAACAGCGCTTATAATAAACTAACTAACGACTGTAACCTCTGCCACTATTTATACACACTCCATCTTTCTTGAACCTTCTACAATGATCTTAACGGACAACTGCTATATTCGAATTCTAGAGCTTTCGAAGTTAATGTTCGCAACATTAACATTCAGTTAAACCGCATGCTATCAACATTGTTGATAAGTAGAAGCTTCTACTGATGGAATTGTTTATAAACACGATGAATTTTGCTGGCACTAGCTACAGACCGTTAAATTCAAATCGCTAGTACAAATTCGTAACACTATTTTTGATCTATAGCTCGATTACTAAGTCATTAATATAGACAATATGATGATCTGATATATGATAGATATTTCAAAGACCTTTGTAAAGTTGTATATAGCGCCATAGTAAGTCGGACCTACAATGGGTCAAAATCAGGAAAAAAAATTTTTATTCCGCCGTTTTTTTCACCAAAAAAATTTAAAAAAAAAATATAAAAAATAAATTTAAAGAATTATTTTTTGCCATACATTTTTTTCACGAATGAATTAAAAAAAAAATTTCAAGTTTCTTTTTTTTAAATTTTGTTTACCTAAAAATATTTAAAATTTTTGTGTTAAAGTATAATTTGGAGAAGGGTATATAATATTCGGCACATCCGAATATAACTTTCTTACTTGTTGTATTAAAAATCGCTCTTTTTGTGGTTTTACGATTTTTTACTTAAATCTCATTGATATCTCATGTATATCACATGACAGAGGTTTTTAAAACCACGAGTTCTATAATCAGTTGTGCCGTATCTTACCAAAGTATAGATAAGATATCGTGGTTGGCGTTGCATTTTACGCCATCAGTCGTATTTGATGAAATTCTTAACTCTGACAAGAATTCTTATTATTGAGTTATATTGTAGGATATTTTAAACTTCAGCTTTAAATTTCGAATTATACTTGGATTTTTGGCGATTTTTTTAAAAAATGTGAGACTCGAGATGGCGTGTAATTTTGCTAATTAAGCGTAAAGAGTTTTATTTACAACTTAAGTATCTTTGGTGACCCGTACTGAAATTTTCCGGCAAAAATTTTCGTAGAATATTTTAATCCTTAAATGTCCTTTTTGAAAGGACTTTTTTTGATTTTCTCGAAAAAAGGATCAAATTGACCCCTAAAGAGAGGAGATAGAGGGTTAAGATCTTCCACAAAAATTGGGGACCATTTTTCCACAATATAAATCTGACAATAAGAATTCTCTCAGACATTAACTTACAACATTTTTTTCAGTTAGCATAATGCTCCCTTCGCTCAAAAAACTAAAACTTTGACCCACTGTAAAAAATTCAGACCTGCTAGACTATAAGTTTATTCTTGCTCCATCTGTTTTTATGGGTGGTGTAAATATTAAGGAATCAGAAGCTCTTGATGTTCTAGGCATGAGTATTCAGTGCGATGTCCGCTGGACAAAACACATTTTTCGAGTGTCAAAAGAAGCATTCAAGTGCCTTGGTTTTCTAAAACGGTGTAAGAAATACTTCACTCCATCTGATCTCCTTACTATTTACACCACTTATATCCGACCTAAAATGGAATACAACTCTCATGTGTGGGCCGGTGCTTCGAAGTCTATTTTGGAGTTACTCGACCGCGTACAGGAGAGGGCGAAGATTCTTATCGGTGACAGTAGGGTATCCAGCTCTATTGACTCACTGGAACATCGTCGCAATGTGGGTTGTGTTTCACTGTTCTACCGATACTACAATGGTATGTGCTCTGCTGAAATTAGGGAACTTGTTCCTGAAATCCGTAGATTTTTACGCAACACACGCTCTTCGACAAGAGCACATCAATTCGTTGTCGACTGGACAGTAGATCGCACAACACATTACAGGGAAAATTCGTTCTTTAGCCGTACTGTCCGTATGTGGAATAAGCTTCCTCCTGAAGTATTTCCTGTCACTTTCAATATAGGAAAATTCAAATCAAATGTCCACAAACACTACTCCCTCTATCCTCCCTCCCATAACCTATTTTCCTAGTTCCAACACAATGCTTTGCATGAGTAGGGGTCATCCCCTGAGTGCTGGTCCAAGAAAAAAAAATTCTGTTTAATAGCTCTGTCATCCATTTAAAGGAACCGAGATTTTGTATTATAACATGTAATTTTGTTAATTGATTTATTTTTTTCCTGAACTTAAACTATTGTTAAAGTTGAAATATTTCGTTAAACTGAAAATAACCAGAATCCTAAATTTAATTGTATTTTTCCAATATCAGCCCTTGTATTAGATATTTCTGTCCACCTCTGTCTGTAAGTCTAAATATCCTGATTTATATTCATTCACTGTCTTTGAGCCAAACAACCTAAGAAGATTTAAATCTGTTTATAGTAAAACACAAATAAAAAATGTCTATTGTTTTCAACAATATTTTATCGATACGACAGTCTAAAAGTATAGAAAAAGCAAAATACTCGTAAACTAAAGAAAATAGAAAATCCATATTAAGTAGTAGTTGTATAAAAACTATATACATATTGTATATACATATCTATGTATGTATGTAGATGAAGAGGCAAAAGTAATAGTTGTTGTCATCGTCTGTAAACAGGGAAAAAAATAGGAAACAAAAGTCTTGTTGATGTTGTTGATACTCATATTTTGTGTATAAAATAATTTAAAGACAACAAACAAATACTTGGAACATAGAGAAACGATAAAGCCAAAGCCCATAGACAGAGAACTAAAATCTATTGATAAAAGCAGCAGTAGCAGCAGCAACAGCATCAGTAGCGTAAACAGCGAACCAAAACAACAACAGCAACAATATCGTAAGTAGGAAGAAAATAGTAGAACAGGACAACATCCTGGAAGATAAAATTTCAATAATGCGGTTAGTAACTTAATACTATTCCACACTGAACGTACATGCATTCATATGTATGTACAAATGAATGAATGAAAAGTCCTTTAGATGTATGAATACAATACGAAGTATGGGTTACTGGTTCAATGATCTTTATTGAACACACTCGCTAACAGCAACAATAAGAAGATGTTTACAACTACATACATACCTACTACTACATACTTACCAATACCAATGCTAGTCGTATTGTTGCTGCTACTGCCTCTACCTCTGCTGCTGCTTACTTTCTACTTCTACTTGTATTCATCTGCTACAATTTTAACTTGGTTTCCTTCCTGTAAATATTAAATAGTTTATGTTTTGCTTGACTTTTTACACTTGTATTTCTAACTCTAGTGTTTGCAGCTGTGTGAGTGTATACGAGGGAAAATTTTAAATTTCGTTGAATATCCTACATTTGAGAAGATCTAAATTTAATTTTCACAATTGATGAATAAGAACATTTATTTTCAAAGCATTTGAAAATTACATTTCCATTATGCATACTCTAAAAAAAATGCCGCTGAAAAAATCAAAATCATTGGGAGCTACTCAAACAGCAATTTCAAAACGTTTGCGAGCAGCAGGATTCATCCATAAACTGGGAAATTGGGTACCATACGAATTGAAGGCGAGAGACCTTGAATGACGATTTTGCATGTCCGAAATGATGCTTGAACGCTATAAAAGAAAATCATTTTTTCTCCGAATCATTACTTGCGATAAAAAATGGATCCATTGCGATAACCCGATAACCGGCCAATCTGCCGAATCGACACCAAGGCCAAATATTCATTGCGCTATGGTAATTCTCTGTATTTGGTGGGAGCAAAGAGTCATATATGTTATGAGCTGTTAAAATATGGCGGGACCATCACAGGGAACCTGTTCCGAACGCAACTGACTTGTTTGAAACGAGCATTGGCCGAAAAACGCCCAGAATATGCGGCTAAACTTGAAACCCTAATATATAATTTTATTTACTTTAATATTGCTAAAAAAATATTAAAATCTAAAACGACTGCGCAGATTAAAAACAAGTATAAGAGCTATATTATACTTAAAAATATTTTTTTTTAAATTGATTTTAATATTTTTTTTTACAAATTGTTTTTAAAAAATATTTTTCCAAATTTTTTTTTCCAATTTTTTTTTTTGAAAAAGAATTTATGACAAAAAAAAAATTCGGGTTAAAAATTATTTTCCCCATTTTGACCCATTGTATGTCCAACTTACTATCGCCTTATATCTATCATTAGATATCCATATTGTATATATTATTAATCCAGATATAGACCAAAAAGAGGGCAAAAATCGAGGTTGTCCCTGTTTTTTTCCTTATATCTCAGCCATTTGTGGGCCGATTTTAAATAGGAATTAAATAGGATTCTTTTTACATCGTCGGCATTTGTTAGGTTGTTAGCGCAATGCAAAACAGTTTTTGACACAACCCAGAGGAGTAAAACTTTGCGCTACGCCATACGCCCGCAATGCAAAAAATGTTTAAATAAATTGCTTCGGAATGGGAATTATTTCATTTCTATTGGGATTTATTTCATTAGAAGTTATTTCGCTTTTTTGGGACTAATATTTTTAAAATTATGAAACCGCCGATTATTGGGAGTAATTTCATTTTACCCTTTGGTAGTTATTTCATTTTTTAATTTTGGGAATTATTTCATTTTTGATGGGAATTATTTCATAGGGAGTACTTCATTGGGAGCTATTTCACGGTACGGACTTCGCTATCTATAACGCAAATGAAATTACTAACGGAATGACAAACATAAGGCCTAATTAGTTTGTACGTTCCGTAGCGAAGCAGCTGTTTGGTTTTTAGCTTATGGGAAGCTGTATATGCCGTTAGTTTTCTGTAACGTTGCCGTTCTGTTGCGGATGAATCTGTTGAAAACAGTATCTTGCCCGCAACGTTAGGTGACAGCTAAAACAGCTGATATCATATACAGACAAAAATGCTAAAAATATGAAAGCAAAATTTTTTGAAAGGGAAATATTTATTTTTTACTAAAGATTAAAAAATAAAATATTTTCAAAAAAACATCGAATATTTTATAAAAAAAATTAGTTTAAATAAAAGCTTGCAAATGAATCCATTAACAAACAAAATATGTATTTATAAAAATGTTAACAATAATATTTTGATGGTCTAAATACAAAATCACCAAGTTGGTTTTTTGGTTCTTATTTCAAAAACAGCTGATACGTTCCTACGAAAAAAACTAACTACAAAATAAAAGCCTACAGAACGACACAGAACAGAACGTTACAGAACGCAAAGACTAATGGAGGCTTTAGTCTTAGATTAAAGGTAATTTTATTGCGGAATTTCGGTTTTTTAGTCTATTCAATAAGCTAAACCGTATATCTCGAAAACAAGAGTAATTTTTTTAAGAGGAACAATGAATTCATATTTTATTTTATTACATTAGAATATTCAAATCTATTTAAAATTTAAATAATTTGAGCCATTTTAAATGTTGAACTGAAACACTAGTAATTTTTGTTTGAGATTTGACAAAATTCATGCATATCGCTTACAAATGTACTTACATTCACCCCAGGAATATGTAGTTAAAAAAAAATTGACCTGTGTGCGAATCGAACCGGCATGCTCTATTATGTCACTGAAGTTTTCATTGTAAAAAAATTATTTTTTGAAACAACTTTACAGCCTGGCCTCATAGGATGTGTGTGTATGTCAACATCATTTTAGATTTATGACTACTGCTTTATATAGATCTCCAAACATACATTCATCAACATATTATTCAACTCTTTTCCGAACTATTACAATTCCCAGCAGTTTTAAAGTTAGCAATTGCTAACTTTATACTTGCTACATTAATTGCTACTTAGAAAGGAGTTCAGACTTATTATGCAAGTTGTTAAAAGTTATTTTTCTAATGGAATGTTGTACAGAGAGGGAATATTGGTTACTTCTGCATTAACTATCACCACCAAAATCACAAATAGAAAAAAATTGAGAAAAAATTTTAATTGAAATTTTTCTTTTTTAATAAATTAATAAATTACAACTTGCCTTTAAGTTCCTAATAGTAAAAGTTAAATTTAAGCAATAGAAAAAGGCACCCTTAAAGTTAACTTTTACTATTACGAACTTAAAGGCAAGTTGTAATAATGGCCCTAAGTCAATTAATCCCTTGCTATGATTGCCCGTAAATCAGAGCCAGCCTTAAAGAGAAATTAGAGTTTAACTGATAATGTGTTGGTATATTTTGCTCATAAAGCGACACGAACCCGCTTTTTGAAAGCTAGAGAGCTACGGAATGAATTCTATGTTTATTTTAAATTCTTTGTTGAGAGCTTTGTTGGTGTATAAAGCCGATTAATGTTCGTTCCCTGGGACTGTGTTTGGCTCTCATTAGCCTAAGTTGACCAGTTTAAAGCATTAGTAATTGGTTGTTAGGTAATTAATAGAGTTTATTGTAACGAAATCGTTTGTTAACACGGAACTAGTTCCAAAAATTGCAGGGCTCTTATTATTATTATTATTGTTTCCTTATTACGTATAGTATAGTATGTGTGTGTGTATATATCCATGTGTTTATGTATGAATATCCTTTCTGTTCGTTTGTATGCGGGTGTTATTAATTCAATAACTAAAGTTTTTTCCATTCCATTCCATGTAGTTAGTTTTGTTTGCCAATAATTCTTACAACTCTTATTTGATTTGTCGGAGTATCTATGTGTTTTGTGTGTGTGTGTGAGTAAATCTTATTGTGGCTTTAGTTTCTTCATTCATTCATATTTTATCTTCATCTTGTGCTTTTTTATTTTAAGTTGTACTTACATTTGTTTTTGTTTTCCATTTGATATTAACCTAGTTTTTATTGTTGTTGTTATTGTCATTTTTAAAATGTATGTTCAATTATGATTATTATTATTATTTTTTTATTTGTTGTTATACTTCTTGTATCGTGTTTTTTTTTATTTCTCTTTAGAAGTCGGTTGAAAGGATTACAATTTCAAACAATCAATTTATTTTTCCTCATTTCTTTTCCTCTCACCAAAAAAGAAAAACAAAACGACTCCAATGTAGTTTATCCATAGATTTTACTTAACAAAACTTTGCTATTTATTCCATAAATTAGGTTTTTTTCTTTAAAATATTGTTTACTCTGCAAATGTTTATAGCGAAAACTCTTAGTTGTTGGGAGGTGGGTTTTAAGCAAAAAATATAATTTTTTTTAAACAATTATTTTTATGTTTCACTGCATTCTATAGTTTTATGTTTTTGTATAAATCGTTGTATAATAAGGCGATCAAATAACTAGTCTGTTTACTTTAACGTACTGTAAAAGCTCAACATTTGGGAGGAAGGCCACCAAGGCAAGGTAAGAAAATTTAAGAAAATACATGGAGATTATAAAGGATCTAAAAATTGAAATTAGTTCTCGAAATATTAGCTGCAGGGCAAATGAGGATGTACTTAAACCTTTTATTTCTTAAACAAACCCGTACTGCTCGTTAACAATTTGACAAAGTACATTTAAACCAAGGCGAATTTATTACAGGTGACGTTAAAAAGCCAGCTGACTATTTTTTGTTCAATGCGTTTTTTCACTGCTTTCTGTCAAAGTTTGTTTACATTTCTTTGTTAATTTAAATACATATAACGTTTTTGTTTCTTTTAAGACAAAAATATAAAATATGTAGTAGAAAAGTGAATAAGTGATCGTTTTAAACAAAGAATAACAAGAAGGGCAGCCTCTCAATTTTTATACAACAACAACATCTCTCTCTTCTCACATACAAGCAGTGATGTTAACTTTTTAATTTCGATTACCGTACAGCCCTAAAAAAATGACCGTTTTTTAGGTAAAATTACCGTATCCAAAGTTTTGTACAAAAATAATATTTTCTTAATGATACAGGTTTATTTTTATAATTCAATATATCGAGGGCCTATATTCAAAACTCTCTATCTTAACAAACACAACTTTTCAGGAAAGCCAAAAAACTGTTTTTTTCGCGTATTACTTGAGTTATTAAAATTCGCTACAATTATTATTTTAAAGCAACCACTGAATCTCACATATAATTGGTTTTTAAAATTTTGCATTATTGGGGACTTTATGATTTAATAATGCAACATAAGATAAAAAAAAAACACTTTAAAAGTATACACTTTTTTAAACAAACTCCAACTTTAACCATTTATTTTTATGCCATGGAAATTATATTTTCCGAGAAGGTAAAATATTTTCATCGTAATTCATTTTTTTTAAATGATTGAAAAATATAAAATTCATGTTCAGCAGAAGAAATTATTCCAAAAAAAATATTGGAAAATTAATTATTTTGAAATGATAGAGGCTTTTGCATTCGGAAAAAAATAATTGTATAAGTTAGAGAAATAACAAAAATGCAAATAAAACAGCAAAAAACAATGGCCCATAATCATAGTCAAAAATAAAGTACATTTTAAGAGACTTTACTTAAGAGTGGACTTTATGTCTATCATAGACAAGTTAAAGTATACTTCTGACGCTGAAGTCGACTCTAAATATAAAACTAGCTAAAGTTGTTTTTAATTCGTTTAACAACAAACAGCATCAGCTGTTCTTCGACAAGTAAAAAAGTTCGTCACAAAGTAAAAAATGTTTATGTTACAAGATATTGGCAACGATTTTGCAATTATTTAACAGTTATCAACAAAATTTGTACCAAAATATCGTAAATATGATTGATATTAATCTTATCTTTTCCATTTTTCCACAACAAACAACTTTCTTTCTGTAGATGTCCCGGTTACTTTTATTGTTTACGTTTTTTGGATTTTTTTTTTTAATTTTGTATGTCAGCTGTTCAGCGTTGAGAAATATATGTATCATATCGCACTCGTTGAACAATACTGTATTAACTCAAAATATTAAAATGTTCAGTAGACGCCAAAAACTGTTTGTGATTACATTTTAAGAGAATTTGAAAATCCGAATACATCATATTAAGCAAATTCCATTTGAAAATATATTTACATTGTTTTTCTTTAAAGTTTTTGCAATTATTACAAAATAAATCTATTTTTTTAGTTAATATCATTTTTCTGAAACTTCTCGATATTTTTTTGTATTATTTTATCAACAAAACAGTATCAACTCAAAATACAACCAAATTTAAATAAAACAATTTGATTATTTTAACTTCAATAAAGGCTCAATTCAAAATAATAAATTTTTTTTATGGAAATATATGATGTATTTCTATTTAAGTTGTTGTATTAACTCAAAATAATACCTTTTTGTTGATACAAGGTAGTCACTAATTATCACGAAAATGGTCTCAAATGTGGTTTTCGAGATGAAAGAGTAATCGCAATTCGTTGATTTTTACAGTAGATAGATATTGATGTTGTTAGTTGATTTCTTGCAAAAAGTGAATTTTTAAAAATTTTGAGTTAATACAGTATTGTTGAACGAGTGCGATATGCAGACACATTATGGAAATATTTGGGATATAATTCTTAAAAATTTAAACTTTTTAAAATTACCGTACAAATGAAGAAATTTCCTGCCTACCTAAATTACCGTACGGTTACATCACTGCATACAAGTAGTATGTGAATTCAACACACTTGAGAGAGAGATTTGACTTCAAAACTTTTTCTTGAAAATTGCAATAAAATTGCAATTCTAACACACCTTTTCACAGACACATAATATTATTTTATTTTTTTCCACACATATAAACTATTAAAATAACCAAAACATGTATATTTTACACAAACGAAAAAAACATTTTTTTTAAATTATTTTGACTTTTAATTTTTGGGGGTTGAAATTAAAACTGAAAAAAACACACTTGTAAAATTTGGTATTGAAAATTAATAAAAAATTCAAATAAATTTAATTTTTGGAGAAATTATGGAATAAAAAGCAGAAAAATCTAATTATATAATCATTCCAGGTCAAATATACATTATTATTACATATTACAAATTTTTAGTTTTTTTTTTCAATTTCACTTTCTTCTTCTGTAAAGTAACTAAAATATGAGATACGACCTTTCGATTTGTAAGACGAAGGGAAATATACTGCATCCCAAGTGCACCAATTTGACGCATGCAATATTATGGTTTGGGACTGTTTTTAAATCATCGTATCGGATACAGATCCATTTCTAATACATCTAAAATATATTTCAAACCATTGGCACCATGCTGTGAAGCTGTAATAAAAATAACTTTGTTAAAATTTATCCAAATTTCAATTTCCATTGTTTTGTCAATACCATAATAATAAATAGATTATTTTCCATTTTCAGAATTTAATTAATTATTTTCTTATTATGTATAACCTACATCACCATAGTGGGGTGGGAATTATGCGTTTCTCCTAATGTTTGTAACGCCCAACAGAATCACAATCACTTTCTGAGTCTATTAAATCACTTTCTGAGTCTATTAAACGATGTCCAACCGTCCGCCTGGCTGTCCATGTTAACTTTGTTTTCTAAATTTTTTGATAAAAATGGCCCTAGAACGTAGCATATTGAAACTGTCATAAATGGGTCCATTATTTCACCTAGCCCCCATACAAATGTCGTCCCGAAATAGAACTTAATAGTTCATAAATGTTTAATTTATATAGGTATTTATACAAATTACGCTCACCTAGTTTTATGATGATCGGTCCTTAATTAATCATTGCTACCATATATTGCCCACTTCCGAAAATCACTCACGAATATAAATTATTGAAATTTTAAAAGAAACAAGTTTTTGCTCACTTACTCAGTGTAGGGTATTATATGGTCAGGCTTGACAGGCCATACTTTCTTACTTATTTGTAATATAATATAAGTAAAAACATAGTAGTATATATTAAATAAGGAGTGAGATCGAAAAATTCTTAACACACGTTTTTCATTACATTTTTTAACCCAAGTATTATTTGAATTTTTTTTTGATCAAGTTACCTTTGAAAAACATGTCAGTTATTATGTGTAATGTCAATTATATTAATTTTTTTGTTAATCTGATTAAAATGAGTGACCAGAAAAAAGTGCGTACTGAAATTATTAAATATTTTCAACAAAACCCAACTTGGTCTTACAAAAAGTTGGCCAAGCATACAAAGGTCTGCCGTCAAACTGTTTCCAATGTTATTAAACAGTACCGGGAGAACTTGTCAGTTGATAGAAAACCTGGTTCAGGTAGAAGGAATGGTCCACATGATGTTTCTAAAGCCAAAAAAATAGAACGCATTTTCAAAAGAGCTCCCAACACATCCGGTAGGAAAGCAGCCCGGTTAGCTCAGTGCTCGGACTATTTGGTACGAAAAGTTAAAGCTAATGCAGGTTTAAAAACATACAAGGCTCAAAAAGTTCCTGACAGGAACGCTACTAAAAATTTAGATGCCAAAAACAGAGCACGCAAATTGAAGTCAAGTTTTATAAAAAAATATTCTTGCTGCATAATGGATGACGAAACGTATGTTCTGGCAGATTTTTCGCAACTTCCAGGTCAAAAATTTTATGTTGCTGATGCTCGAGGGAATGTTGAAGAAAAGTTTAGGACCCAAAAGCAGACAAAATTTCCCAGAAAGTTCTTGGTATGGCAAGCAATATGCAGTTGCGGCAAAAGAAGCCACTCATTTGTTACAACGGGCTCTATAAATACCGAAATTTACATCAAGGAATATTTACAAAAAAGGCTGCTTCCATTCATAAGACTTCATAATGTGTCCACTTATTTTTGGCCTGACTTGGCATCCTGTCACTATGGCAAACAAGCCCTTGAGTGGTACAAGAACAATAATGTGGTATTTGTACCAAGAGAGGCAAATCCTCCAAACTGCCCGGAGCTAAGGCCAGTGGAGAGATATTGGGCTCTGGTTAAAAGAGAATTGAAGAGTACAAAAAAGGTGTCCAAAAGTGTGGTAGATTTTAAACGGAGATGGACTACATGTTCGAGCAAAGTGACAGAAAGCACTATAAAAACGTTAATGGAAGGGTTTCCGAAAAAGGTTCAAAATTTCATCACTAGTGATTAAAACTATAAAAATAATTTTTTTTGTAAATTGTAATAATAATTTCAATCAAATAAAAAAAAAATTAAAGCTGTAAGTTTAGTGGTTTCTTTTTTATAAACATATATGTATGTTAAGAATTTTTCGATCTCACTCCTTAATAGGAAAAGTTAACGTTGTATTGTTAACCACAGTATTCTTAGATTTAGTTTAAATTAGAAAGATTGTACAAATTACGTTTATCTTTTGTCCAAATTTTGATTGAATATTAAAAATAAAACCTTCAATAGAAACAACATATTTTATATGCGTGTAATTAATTCCCTTCCTGGAATTTAGTTTAATTTTAAACATTTCAAACTTTCATCATAAATATACTATAAAAGTAAACCCTATGCAATTCTTTCACTTTATTAGTTTAACACTTAATAAATTCCAAGTTCAGAACATTTTAATTCAACACATTAATATTGTACATGTTACAACACACCAAATGCCCAAAAGTATGCTTTAATTTGATGTTGAAACTTAACGTCCATATGTATGCTGTATTTATGTGTTTAATTAATAGAAACTTTTCAAAAGTACAACAAAACTAATGAAATAATTTTGTTGCTTAAAATTTTTATTGTCATTTAGTTATGTTGTAGAAATAGTTTTCTCTTTTAATTTTTATAAAAAAAAAAAAAAAAAAATCCAAAAAATTCTTCTACTTCTGCTTTCGAGTAGTTTTTATTATTATTTCTGTTGTAGATGTTTTCGTTGCTATTGCTGCGGTTGATGTTTTTGTTGTTCGTTTGCAACCTGAATTCTGTAAATTGTGTATGACATACATTTTTCGGGGATCTAGGTTACTAGATTTCATGTTGTATAGTAGTAATACTACGAAAAACGGCCTCTACCTATACACATGTATACTTATAGTATTTCGTAGGAAACTATGTGCCATACTCAAGCACACATTTATGTATGTATATACGTACACAGATACACATTAAAACATACATTCATATGTTGGTATAAATGTGCCAAGTGTTGCCGAGTATATTTTTAAAAATATACAAATTGTCAAACGTTGTATATAATTTTTAATAAAAAAAAATCGACACTCTTGAATGGCGATTGCAGTAATACCACATTAGTAAATTTGTTTGCACAAATTGTTAATGAAAAAAACTTCGAAAAAGCTGATTTTTAGATGTAGTAGGCTTCCAAGTATGCAACCTAATGTTTTCATACCCTACCTAATGATTTCATACCAAAGTGGCATCTGTATGGCACTTTTGGTTTAAGGTCATTAAATTTTCCACATTTTTAACCCAAAACATGAAATGCATCCCTAAATCTTGGTGGGAAATCTACCAACTGGGCAACACTGTATTAAATGTACTCGTAGTTGTGTATGATTGTAACAAACCAACATGCGGTATATGCTCATTTACGTGAACTTGTGTCATACTCTACTTATTTGTTTTGTATATGAGTTGTACTTGGGTTAGTGTGAGTGTGAATGAATTTTACTCTTTTTTTCACCGTTCTTACTCTCTATCTCTGATGCTAGTTTTTGTTGTTATTTTGTCTATGAATTTGAATCAGGGATGCAACATAGACTTTATAAATTTTACCATCTAGGTGGGAAAATTGTACTTTTCGTCCTTATTTTTACCCATATGATAGTTATTGACTATTTTATTTATGTAAATTATGCAGCATTGTAAAGAGAGCTGTATAATTGATGAATTCGAAGTCAGTCAAGCTAAAAATAATTATAATTCGGATGCAATAGAAATGCACGGTAGCAATACAATGCTTCTAAGGAGTGAGATCGAAAAAACCTTTACACACGTTTTTCCTTAAAACTTTTAACCCAAGATTATATTTCTTGTTTTCCATTGAAAAATATGTTAGTTATTATGTTGAATGTCAATTATATTAATTTGTTGTTAGTCTGATTAAAATTAGTGACGAGAAAAAAGTGCATAGTAAAATTATTAAATATTTTAAACAAAACCCAACTTGGTCATACAAAAAGTTGGTAAAACAATCAAAGGTCTGCCGTCAAACTGATTGCAATGTTATTAAAACAGTATCGGGAGAACTTGTCCGTTGATAGAAAACCTGGTTCAGGTAGAAGGAAAAGTCCATAACTAGAAAGCATTATCAAAAGAGCTTCCAACACATCCGGTAGGAAAGCAGCTCGAGGGAATGTTGTTGAAATGTTTAGGACCCAAAAGCAGAAAATGTTCCCAAAAAGTTCTGGGTTGGCAAGCAATATGCAGTTGCGGTAAAACAGGCCAAACATTTCTTACCAAGGGGTCTATAAATACCGAAATTTACATCAAGGAATGCTTACAATGCTTTCATTCATAAGACTTCTTATTTTTAGACTTATTTTGATTCCTGTCACTATGCTAAGCAAGATCTTGAGTGGTACATGAACAATAATGTAGTATTTGTACCAAGAGAGGCAATTTCTCCTAACTCTATGTATCTAAGGCCTGTGGAGAGATATTGAGATCTTGTTAAAAGAGAATTAAAGAGAAACGGAAATTGACAACCTGTTCGAACAAAGTGACAGAAAGCTCAATAAAAACCTTAATGGAAGGGTTAACATTTATGTTAATATTTTTTCGATCTCACACCTTATTATAGCTACCAACAGGGTGTCTTTTGCGATTTTAATTTTGGATGCGGAACATATTGAGTTTAAGCTGCTCGGTTCATCTTGAAAAAAATGAATGAATTTCGGACCAAAAACTAAACTTTCTGAAATTTCGTTTAAAAAAAATTTTGAAAATAAAAATTGGATTTTTAGATGTAAATGAAATCATTTTATAATGGGATAGCGATGTCAGATAATGTTTATATATCAGCATATCTTTTTTAATCATATTTATACCCTACACCTCAATAGTGGGGAGGGTATATTGGGTTAGTGCTGATGTTTGTAACGTGCAAGAAGATTGTCCCAATACCAATCAGCTTAGGATCACTTTCTGAGTCGATGAAGCGATGTCCGTCCTTGTAATAAAACTACAGTTCGCATTTTAAAAGATATTTCGTACAAGCATTTCTATTGCCCCAAGGACGAAGCCTATTGAATTTGGTTAGAAACGGTCTTTTATTTCTCCTTGCCATATGTGAAAATAGTAAAGCTCTCATAAATATATTAGTTATATAGATATCCAAACCAAATTCAGCACAAAAACTGTTATATAAGCCTAACTCGCAGCAAAAATTTTGATATGATCGGTCCATAATTTGTCATAGCTCCCATCTAAGGCCCACTTCTGAAAAGCACTTTAACTAGCAAAAATCTCCTAAACATTTTGGTATTCCAATAATATTCAATGCAGTTTTATATATACAGAAGACATGCCCATATAAAATATTGCTACTTTGACATTCATCTTGAAACTTCAATCCTTATCCGATTTTGCTTTTATTATCTGCTCTTGCTATTTAGATGAGATTAGTTTTGGACCTTGTGAGTACCGGAAAACTAATAATATAATGGTCACTCCAGTGTAGAATTATGAAAACTTATTGTATAAAATAAATCACTGAAGTTGTGCAGTACTTTTAAAATTAGATTTGTACCAACAGACAAAAATGCAAACTTGTATCCAATTTTGAATCACTGAGTTGAGAATGTATATGAATGTGATTTGAACCAAAATAAAATAAATCTACAGCAATGGCAACAAAACCAACAGGAGGAAAAACTCATTTATATTCAGAATGAATTTTGTTTTTTGTTTTACCCCTTTTTTTTGTTTGTTGATGTTGTTGTGCTGTTGATATTATTATTGTTGCTGTTGTTGTTTACTAGTCGTAGTGTATTTTTTGTTGTTGTTGTTGAGTATTGCAATGTTTGTCTTTCCGTTTTGTTGTGTTTACTTTCAACTTTTAGAGTCCACTTTCATTTTGTTCGTTTATTCTTCAGCAAGTTGTATTTTCCTTTTGTTTTTATTTTTCATATTCTTGCTCCTTCATGTTTTTGTTGGTATTTTTTTCTGTTGCAAGTTATAATCCTTTACGTAAAGTTAACTTTTTCTCTATGAAATAGGTTTACGTTTTTTCCTCCTTCCTCCAACACGTTTTCACTGATTTCATTTGGTGTGCTGTAGTTAAATTTAAGCTTAAATAATGGAACTTCATTGTCGTGTTTTTGTTATATTTTACTTTCGCAAATGCAAACAAATTTACGCTGACACTTTTTTTTGATGGCCAAGCAAGAAAATGATGAGTTTGTACTAAATTTTCGTTTAGTTTTATTTACATATCTCCCCTAAAAAAATGATAAAAATATTCGTGCTTTTCAAATTAAATTTGTAGTTTAAATAGTTTGGCTATTTTATAAAAGTTAGCAAACTATTATTTTTTTTTTTATATTTTGCCATAAGCTTTTGTTAATTTTACCTGTGTACTCGAAACTAACCAATATTGATTTAAACTTTCAAAATAGGTCACATTATTATCAAACCCATACATCTTTATTAGATATCATGTGTTCAGGTGTGTGCGTGTGTGTATATGTATGTGCTTGTGTTAGTGTAAGTGTGCCTCTGTGGTTTTATTACCACATCTGAACTTTTGTACTCTTAACTGTGTGTGTGTGTTTATAAACACACTTAAATAAATATGCACATAAAGCCATTTACAAAATTTTACATTCATGCCCTTAAGTTAAAGCTTAAATTTTTATTTAAATTTATAATAAAAATTCTTTAAACGTGGCTAAATTGATAATGTAACTGATGTTTTGAGTTGAAAATTTAAAAACTCACATCATTTATAGATGAAATGAATGTGATCACCAGGACTGAGATTGTCTTGCACTAAAAATCTAAAATATGCACTATAAATCTAAAAATATACTCAAAGATATGCAGAAATCTATATACTTATGTAAAAATGAAATGGTCCATGTATGTAATGACATCACGTGAGAACGGCTGGAGCGATTTGGCTGATTTTTTTTATTTTATTTGATTCGAAATTTTCAGGAGTCCAGTCAACTGTAATAAAAAAGCCCCTAAAGTATGCAGTACAAATTTAGATATTTTATTTGCAAATAAATAAGAACAGGCAGGGTTGGAAAAACTTGACGAACTAACATTAGTAAATGCTACCGGGCGAAGCTGGGGCGGTCAACTAGTATAATGATATTGTTACGAAATTGTACTTGAATTCAAATATAACGATTTTAACGGCTGATTTAAAAGTAGCATAATGCTTTCAAGTAACAGTGCTGTAAAACTGTAACATATCTGTGGTCATTGTTAAATAAAAGCTTTCAGTTGATTTGATTGTAAGTTGGCAACGCTGTATTCGATTTCGAATAATCAGTTAAAGAACATTGAAGAAAGTACACCACAGATGGCGTATGATCTAGAATATTCGAACTTTGACAGTTAAAGAGCTTTCTAGATGGTAATGCAGAGTTATAAATAGTGGCAGAGGTTGCAGTCGTTAGTGAGTTGATCAGAGACGCTTTTCGAAGAAACATCATCTAAGTGCCTTAAAGTGTGTTGTGTGTTTTTCAAGTAAATTCGTGTACATTATAAATTGTGTCTGTAATTCTGAGAATTTATAAACGTGTATAAAAAACATTGAGTGGCTATTTAATTCTGTGGTTGTTGTACATTTTAAATAAATAAAGAGTTGTTACAATTTTTAAACTACTAAACGGCTTTTATTTGCAATCAAAAGTATCCGGTTTATTTAAAGGAAATAAACCAGCGTTTTGAAAAGGTTAAAACGTAACAATATTTATAACTGTGAAGAAAGCTGGTTCTTTAATAGAAAACCATACTAAAATACAACAAGTTTTGTTTCCCAAACTATTATTTTGTTAAAAAAAAACAAATTACAAATTGTGAAAACTTATACTAAGAACTGAGATCGAAAAAAATCTAAACATATACATATATAGTATGTATGTTAATAAAAATGAAACCATTGAACTTAAAGTTTAGATTTTTTTATTTGATAGAAATTATTATTGCAATTTACAAAAAATATTATTTTTATAGTTCTAATCAATAGTGATGAATTTATGAACCTTTTCCGGAAACCCTTCCATTAAGGTTTTTATTGAGCTTTCTGTCACTTTGTTCGAACAGTTCTAATCAATAGTGATTTAAAATCTACCACAATTTTGGATACCTTTTTTATGCTCTTCAATTCTCTTTTAACAAGAGCCCAATATCTCTCCGCTGGCCTTAGCTCCAGGCAGTTTGGAGGATTTGCATCTCTTGGTACAAATAACACATTATTGTTCTTGTACCACTCCAGACCTTGATTACCGTAGTGACAGGATGCCAAATCAGGCCAAAAATAAGTGAACTTATAGGAAGCATCCTCTTTTGTAAACATTCCTTGATGTAAATTTCGGTATTGTAATAAATATTTGGCTTATTTTGGCGCAACTGCATATTCCTTGCCATACCAAGAACTTTTTGGGAACATTTTCTGCAACATTCCCTCGAGCATCAGCCACATAAAAATATTAACCCGGAAGCTGCGTAAAATATATTAAGCTCCAGAAAATATCATAATATGCTTAATTTAATCCTCATAATAAATATGTTATTGCTCAACGATAGTTGCACAACCATAATATGATTGTGTCAAATTATATATTATGATTTCACCTTAATCATAATTAAAAACGTGTTAGCTAATATAATCTGATATGGTTTCAATATATTGCAATAAAGATTTTTAACAAATTATTGTAAATTTAGATTAAGATTTTCATTAATCTTTAATGAACATTATTCTATAGACTTCAAATAAATACACTGATCATACTATGGTTGTGATCAACCAAACTATGGTTGTGATCAACCAAACTATGGTTGTGATCAACCAAACTATGGTTGTGATCAACCAAACTATGGTTATGATCAACCAAACTATGGTTATGATCAACCAAACTATGGTTGTGATCAACCAAACTATGGTTGTGATCAACCAAACTATGGTTGTGATCAACCAAACTATGGTTGTGATCAACCAAACTATGGTTGTGATCAACCAAACTATGGTTGTGATCAACCAAACTATGGTTGTGATCAACCAAACTATGGTTGTGATCAACCAAACTATGGTTGTGATCAACCAAACTATGGTTGTGATCAACCAAACTATGGTTGTGATCAACCAAACTATGGTTGTGATCAACCAAACTATGGTTGTGATCAACCAAACTATGGTTGTGATCAACCATACTATGGTTGAGTTAAACTCAATCATGATATGCTTATTTCGATGACATGCCGATATGGCTGTAGCCACGTGACCATATTATGGAGTATTTTGATCATACTATGATAATAAATATAAAAATATTTTTTAGCTTAGTGTGCAAACGACCAATTCTATTGAACATTTAGATTTTAATTTGCACAACTATTTAGTTTTTCGCGTTGTGGTAACGAAAATGTAATTGAGTATAACCACGTTATTAAATATATAATAGCGTCAAACCTGTGTTAATTATTAGTTTATTCATTAAAATTCAATCATAAAACGTAAATCATTATAAATCATACCAAATAATTAAAAAACAACTGCTTTGACAGACCTCATTTTAAACTAAGGATTTTTAAACGTTTTCTCTGTGTCTCTTGTAAAATTTGTGAAAAAGGACTTTACATGTTTGTACACTACTCTAGCGATATATATTTTAACATAGTATATTTGCCGAAACCATATAGTAACCATGTATTTGTAACTTCTAAACCACTGGATTGATTGTTTTGAAACTTGGAGAGTCAATAAAGAAGGGGTTGGACTTTCATAATAAAGTTTTAAAACACGGGAGGTGAGATGTTAAGATATGAAATAGATTCGAACGTGTAATATTATTATTAAAAAAATTCAGTGACATTTCTTGTCTTTAAATTATAAGATTGATCAATCAATTTTTCAACATCTCCCTCGTATTTTCACTAATGTACTCGTAATGATTGCTTTAATTTCCTTTCTATATCACTTTCAGTTTGTTTTTCTTCTTGTTAATTTTAAATATTCCAATATTGCCATAATATGGTTTTACAGAATGACCACAATCAACATATTTTTTCTGCATCGTTTCCTTCTTCTTCAACTTCTTCATTATTTATAAAGTAAATTAAAGTTTTCTTTTTCTTGTTGGTTGTTGTTTTGTTGGTACAATTTCCATCAGATCCTGATGTTTTCTTACTTGCATATTTTTTCTGCTCTTCATTATATATAAAGTGAGTATTTTTATAGTTAATTTTATTTAAATGCCATTTAAATATTGCAGCTGTAGTGTTGTAAGTACCACACATATAAATTGTTGCTACATGTTGCTGTCATGCAGCAAAAGCAGAGAAGTTAAGGTATGAGTTCTAATTAATCAATTTTCATATAGAATTGCTTGCATTCTAGAATTATATCTTATTGGAGCTGAAGATTTACTGCAGTTAATCTGATGTTTAAATTTGTTGCTTTTGTTACTTTTAATCCTTTTAAATGTCTGCAAACTAAAGTAAGTTAAAGTAGTTTCTCACTGTAATCACTGTAGTAAGTGTGAAAATGTCCGTCTTGTGTTCAGAAGGTAATAATTCTTTATTGTTGTTCATTATTTTCCATTTTTTTTATCCTTTAGATTTTCTTCGTCCTTTGCCAGTTACTTGTTTATTATTAATGGTTTGAATTGCTTTGTGGAATTAAAAATAAAGTGTTTCCTTTTGAACACCAAGTTATTATTTTAACTCATTAATTTGCTTTGAATGTAATTCTTTCTACACTTTCCTTCTGTAAATCATTTAATGTGTAAGAAATGTTGGTTTTCTCTATTTAAAAAAAATATGATTTATTTTAAATTCAAGCACTATTTAAGCTCTTTAAAAAGTGTGTGCTTCTATATTTTATGAAAACCTTAGAAATCGTTAGGAAAAAATGTATTTAACTGTAGATAAATAATAAAATCTTTTTAAGCTACGAACTTTGAACCCTTAAAAATTCTTTATTATCACCCATATAATTACGTTTGTCTCTTTATGTCAAAGAAAAGAGGTCAATTTATTTACTAAACATTCTCTTTAAATATTTGTTCTACAAAATGTGTTTTTATTAGTGAGTGTGTGTGTGATTGTGTGTCTGTATAATTGTGTGTTAACTTCCTTTGCATGTCCTTTAATATTTAAATACCACAAAACTTTGTTTATTGACCATCCTTATCTAACATTTAAAGTATTTTAAAAGTCAATATTTATTTAGGATTTATTTATAATTTGATGCTGCAAAAAAAAAACAGAAACAAAACCAACAGAAAACAAAAAGTAAGACAAATGAGACTATATGATACCTTATTTGGTAACAGTTGCAATAAATAGGAGTTAAAGAGAGTTTTAAGTAGTGATCTTTGCATAGAATCTATCGCCAATTATGGACACTGGTTGGAGTTTTGTCGTCTGACTGCTTTTTTGAAAATGCTTTATATTTATTGGCTTTAGAAACATCACGTGAACCATTCCTTCTACCCTATCCAGGTTTTCTATCAACGGACATGTCGATTTTGTTTAATAACATTGGAATCAGTTTGACTGCAGACCTTTGATTGTTTGGCCAACTTTTTGTAGGACCAAGTTGGGTTTTGTTGAAAATATTTAATAATTTTATAACGCACTTTTTTCTGTTCTCTCATTTTAATGCGATTAACGTCAAATGAACATGACCTTAAACATAATAACTGACACGTTTTACAAAGGTATCTTGATAAAAAAAATCAAATAATACTTAAAAAGTTTAAAAGTTTTAATGAAAAATGTATGTTAAGGTTTTTTCCATCTCAGTCCTTACATCAATATATCCGCTATAGACCCGGTTCGTTTGCTATTTAAAATCGAGAAATCAAATGGCTCAAATCGGTAAAAATATTTTTTGACCCGATTTTTTTTCAAACAAAAAAAAGAAATTTAAAAAAATTTTCAATAACATTTTTTTCACTCATTGAAATAAATAAACGAAAAAAAAGTGAAAAAAAACATTCCGAAGATATTAATAAGTGTTGAAGCACCATGTGTTCAGGAACGGACATACATAGACGTCCTTAAAACTACTCAGAGTATGATGCCATTCTTAAGAGAGGAGAGAATGTTATTGGTCTCACAATAATTCTGAGCGTTGCAAATATCAGCATAAACTATATTTATTTCATATGATGCTGTAGGATTACAGATACACTTCACTCCATAATGCTTTAAATACATTAAGATGACTTTTTTACAAGTAAAAAGAGTACATTTGTTTGTAAAGTGTGTGTTGTTAGTTTTTGAGAGCAAAAGGAAAAGAAAAATAAAAACTAAACAATGTCAAACATAATTATAACAAAATACGTGTATATTTTTTTTTCTTACACAAAAAATCGTAAAGAAAAAAGAGAATAATAAAAAACTTTACAAACTGTTACAATAAAAAACACGTATACAATGACCCAGACTATTTGGTAAAAGTACAGACACACTCACAAAATCATGCAGACATTCATACATTCTGTTATAAATAATTCAAACAAAAAACTTTTCGTATTTTACTTTTTTACAAACACACAAATAAAAAAAAAATCACAAAATACATATAAATAGATATTTTTTTGTTGTGAATTGTCAAAAGCCAGTCTAATACATTTTTACTTTATTTTTGTATTCTATAAAGGATTTTGTTCCTGATGTTCTTTCTAACAACTTTTTTTTCATCTTTTTTTTGTGTGTAAAATCAAAACCATTTGTCAAACAGGATTTTAACACAGTATATTTATTTATACGGCAACAGCAAAATGTAACAACAATTTATTTATATACATACATACATACACACAGGCATACGTACATTCATACATAGATACATGGATGTAGATGCTTTTCAGTTTTTGTAATTGTATGCTGCTGTCAGGTTGTTGACCACAATAAATAAAATAAAAAATTGTTTGAAATCCAATTGATTTTTTCTTATTTTTATTTTTTGGAATTTCACAGACAAATCAGGTTAATATTATTTAACATTTTCAACAAATGTTACAATGTTTTGGGTATTTAATGCAGAAGTTAACTGAACTGTCTTTTTAAAAGGATTAGTAGAATTAAAGTCAGCTTGAGCTTTAGTGTTTAACTTTTAATCAATATAAAACTCAAATAAAAGACATCTATAGTGCACCAATTCAAACCAGAAAACAAATTTGTTTAACAAAACAAAAGTTTTCATAAATAAAATTTAGTTTTTATTGAAACAATTATCTAAATTTAAAACTTGTTTTTGAATTATTGGGTGTATGACTTGTGGGATTTTTAGTGTAAACAACAACGTTTATATTTCCTTCGAAAATGTCGAATTTTGTACCAACGAATCGACATATGGGTACGTTTTTTCTTACTTCTTTAATTTGAAAAAAAAGTCCTGCTAAAGCAATCCTAACCGATTGCTCACCGATGCTCATGGTGAATTCCTAAATTCAAAATTGAAATAAGTTCCCATTTGAAAATCTTACATCTTGAAAGATAAAATAAAAAATAATTTCAAATATTTAATTGTAAAATTTGGTTTTTAAATATCATCTGCTGCAGAGTCCTCAAGTATTTTCTTTCACATATGGGGGATTTCACGTCAAGTGAATCAACTTTTAAAATCGATGTTTTTTTTTCGATCGGGATGGAATTTACACAAATGTTAGACCTGACTTTTTGGCCAAACATGTGATTGTTCTTAGCCATTTAACTTATTACATATTGTTGTTAGAAAAATGTGTTCCAAATAGTTTAGATAGCTATTTCTTGAATCTTTCGAATAAAATATTTAAAAAACAATTTTTTTTTTCCGAAATCAAAAAAGTTTTTTTTTTGCTCAAAAGAAAGCTTAGATATTTTCCTTGAAGTCCTAGTTGGTCGCTATCAAAATAAATGTTTTGGAACTCAAAACATGTAATTTTGACTTTTTTTTCAAAATCAAAAATTTTGTTGTAATATTTTTTCAAAACGGACCCTTTTTTAATTTTTTTTTTCTTAAAATAAAGCTTAGATATTTTCCTTGAAGACATATTTGGTCGCTTAGTGGGATGCGAGTTGGATATTTATCAAAATAAATGTTTTGTATCTCAAAATATGCAATTTTTGATTTTTTTTTTTGCAAAATCTATTTTTTTCCAAAATGGGACCTTTTTAATTTTTTTATTTTTTTTGCTTGGGTCTATTCCTTTAAGACGTATTTAATCGTTTAGTGGGATGCGAGTGGGATATATTGGAAAATAAATGTTTTTTTAACTCAAGATATAATTTTTTTTTTTTTTTTTTTTTTTGCAAAATCGAACTTTTCCCAAAATGGCCCTTTTTAACATTTTTTTTTTTGCTCAAAAGAAAGCTTAGGTCTATTCCTTTAAGATCTTTTTGGTCTCTTAGTGGGATGCGAGTGGGATAGTATCAAAATAAATGTTTTAACACAAAAATTTTATGTCTTGAGCTACAAAATATTTATTTTGTTAGATATTCCACTCGCATCCCACTACGAGACCAAAAAGATCTTAAAGGAATGACCTAAGCTTTCTTTTGAGCAAAAAAAAAACTAAAAAAAATGTCAAAAATTATTTTGATAGATATTGAACTCGTATCCCACTAAGCGACCAAATAGGTCTTCAAGGAAAATATCTAAGCTTTCTTTTAGATTTCGGAAAAAAAAAATATAAAATTTTTTTTTCTAAAGATTGAAGAAATAGCTATCTAAACTGTTTGGAACACATTTTGCTAAGTAATAAGTTACATGGCTGAGAAAAATCACATGTTTGGCCAAAATGTCAGATTTTGATCCCCTCTGAATTACTATCCAATAGGTCTAACCTTGGTGTAAGTTTCATTTCGATCGGAAGACATCGATTTAAAAAGTTGGTTCACTTAACATGTTTTTGACTATTTCTAAATAATACAGATGTTATGCAGTAGTCATTGAAAAGTATATTATTTAGTAATTGCTGATGTGTCATCGCTGATCATAAATATTTTATACTTAACCCACATTTCATTTGATTTTTCTTTAATATTATTCATGCTTTCAATGAAATTTTTATTTTATATCGTACTCATCATGTCTTAAAGATAAATTTATCAATGAATTTTAAAAAAAGAAGAAAATATGTATAAGAAAAAGGTATGCAGTAAATATTAAATTTAAATACCTCCTTAAATTATGCTGCAAAAAATATTCAACTCACTTTTATTCTGCACACAAAACTATACTATACTGTAACTAAAGATACACATATACATACAAACTAGTAAATGTTGATGGTTTTGGATGTGAATATGTGTGTTTGTGTGTTTGTACAATTTGTGAGGAGTACTCACTCGTACAACAATTTACCTTAATAACATAAAATTTTATGAATGTTTTATAATAATAATGCATATTGCAGTATAAAATTACACTGTTGTTAAACCAAAAACAGAGAAAAACAAAATAAACTCACACATTCATTCATACATATTTACATGGGTTTGTGTGCATGTAAGCGAATGAGAACGTTTATTTAACACAACGACAAGATGAATTTTACGATCTGTTCTCTGTTGCATGTGCATTTTGTAATGCATAATACGTTGTTGGTGTTGTTGTTGCACGGTCGGTCGTTGTTGACGTCGTAATTGTGGCAGTAGTTGCACCAGTGTTGCTTATGACTGCATGATGAAAAGTGCATAGGAGTTTAACTTGTATTTTCAAGAGTAAGTGTGAGAGTGTATTAAAGATACAGATACATATATAATATAAATGTATGTATGTACGTATGAGTGAAAAAAAGTGAAACATTAAAATGTTTATAGTAAAAGTACTGCAATATAAAATCTCACGACAGTTGGCTTTGATGATGAGCTTCATGCTGATATTCATCCACTCACACAATCTCGTGTTTTTTTTTTAAATTTTTTATTTAAAAACATACATTATGGCTGTAAGAGTGTATGTGACTTTTATAGTTTGTTTGCGTTTGTCTGAATGATTGTAAAACCAACCACACAAGTGTCTCAAAAACTGGCAAAGCATATCAACGCTTTTCTTTTTTCCTTTTTTTTCAGGTTTTTCTTGATTTCTGTCTTGGAAAAACACAAAACGGTTATATGGAAAACTTAGTAGTTGTTGTTTTAGTGTCAGTGGCTGTATTCATATGTTTGGCATTGAATATTTTTATATGAATGAATGAGTATGTTTGTTTGATTGTTTGTTTGTATGTATGAATGGGAATTTGTGTGTACGTGTGTGTTTGTGTCATGTACATATCGTAACAAACTTTTATTGTTGGTTTGTTGATAAAGACACAAAAAACGCACATTTACACCCACATTACGCGTGTTTGTAGGTGGTTTCACTCAAAGGATGCTGTTGTTTTTTGTTTCTGCGGTTGTTAACTAATGGGAATATGTTTATTTTAGCGTAAAATAATTTCATTGTTATAGTATTTTCCACTTCGCACTCACTTAATTTGAAATCATGTTTTTTTTTTGTCTTCTCCTTTAACGACTTTTATTCTTTTTTCTTTTGGTGATACTTAATTTAGATGAGTTGACTAATTTTTCAGCATTTTGCTGATGCCGATTTTCTTTGCATCTATGCTGACATTAGGGATACTAAAATCTTGAATAAATAATAAGATCGATCGTAAAATTTAAAGACATTTGTTCCTTTTTGGTATGAGCAAGAAATTACGACGTTTATTAATTAGTATACACTTTGAGAAAAGGTAAGGGAAATGTGACTGAGCAAACATGAGAAAGATAATGAAATTGATAGCTTCACTTATGGATATTTTTTGCCGAATTGTCCCTGCAACGTCTATTTTATATATTTTAATATATTGTTACGAAATTGTATTTGAATTCAAATATAACGGTTTTAACGGCTGGCAACACAAAATGTTTAAGCTGTTAGCATTAACATTGAATCTCTTGAATTCGAACATTCCAGTTTTGTTTTGGTTTTTTTTGTATATTTTTGATTGTATTCGAGTTTTGAAGACGTCTGACGTATAAACAAGAATCTTCTCCACCGACCATGATAAATATACTCTCATCTGTCCATAAAATATTCTTCCACTTTTGGACTGGCCAATTTTGATGTTCCTTTGGGAACTTCATGCGCTTGGCGATATGTCTTGCATTTAAAAGAGAGGCCTTTCTTGGACTGCACGCTTTTAAATTATGTTCTCTGAGACATGTGCGATCTGTTTGTACTGTCGCACTTACATTAAGGTCGTTTCACTAAGAAATGTTTTTTAAAGAAATACATTTAACAAATTAAATTTTCATGCTCCTATTTAAAATCGGTCCTCACGTTAATAGTTACAACAGTTAAAGATTGCATTTTTTATCATCATTTAGAATTTATTAAAATCGAAAAAAAAATGTTTTTTATTTTTTGAAATTTCATTTAAAAAAGACTTTCCCGGAACTGCAACAATTCCATGATGGAATATAGGATATTGGGGACTGTAGGCCATATGACATTTTCGTACTGTCCTATGTACTCTTGTACACTATACTTCTAAACTAAACTAAAGAATAGACTTTTATGATTTCTGATTTCTGTAATTCGCTCATGGTTAATCTTGTAGCAGTGCTTATGTGATGCACAACATGCTTCTTTCCAGAAATGACAGAATAATTAAATACAATTACAAAACTATATACATTCATATATTTCTTCTCTCAACTCCATTCATCATGGCACATTTAACGTTATTTCTTTTCATTCATTTACTTAGTTTCCAGTAAATTTCTATTAAATTGTTGTATAAATTACAAAAATAAATAAAAAATTAATAACACAACTGCACTCTCTGTTGTGCTAAATTATTAGCAAGCACCCTTTGTTTAACCGAAGCCCCTTAAATTATGCTATGACATTTTATTCCTCTTTTCTCATCTTTATTCTTATAAATACATACAGACATACATACATTCATATATCCTTTACTTGTTATAATTTTTCATGTATTTGGCTTAAGTCCAATAAAATTGCACTTGTCTAAACCTTAATTCTTATTTCCCTCACACTTTCTATATTCGCTCCCACGCCTTGTGAAGCCATTTCAATTCGTGTCCATTTAACAATAAGACATGATGAAAATCGAGTCATAAGATTAAGTGTAAGGATGAGAATATATATGTATTTATTGTGTATTCGTAGTTGTATTTAAAAAAAAAAAAATCATTTGAAATTTGTTTGTTATACTACAGAAAACAGTTAAGGAAAATAAGCAACAATAACAAATGAATGAATTAATCCTTTAAGGGAGAGTAATTTCAAACAAGACACCGAGATATATTCAACATTGTTGAATCTCATAAACCCTTCATTATTACATTATCCGATATATGAATTTATCATAGCCAATTGATATTAATACTAATTCGTGTATTTTTCTTGAACTTTGTTTAGAAATTTTGCACTAATCCGCCGTTTTTGAATAAATATAAAATGTTCTTAAAAATTTTATTAACACAAATAGCAAATAAAAATCTAATAATCGGCCCCCAAATGATTAACAAGAAAATATTCCTCCATTTATAGTAGTAACAATTGAATCTTATGGTTATCTGGTTATGTTGAATGAATTGTCTGACTTAAGGACCATCTATCTGTCTATCTTTCTATATGTCTGTCTCTCTCCCTCTCTCTCTCTCTCTACTGCTTTAGTGGCTTTCTTTTATACTTGTATTATTCATAATAATAAATTAAATTTTATTTTTCCCTCTTTATTTCCATGCCAATGCCTGAAAGTATGCAATTTGTTGGTAATGACTTGAAAGAGTTATTTTTTTCTAATATTTTTATGTAAATTTTTCTTTTCTTTTTTTTTGTATTTTCTTAATAAACGAAAAAAAAAATTGTAATAAAATTAGCTTGATTGTTTAAGAAAATTGACAAAGAAAACAAGATTTTATTTAAGGACAATAATAATTTAATAAAAGAATGTGCATAAAGATGATAGATAAGCAGAAAATTAATATTAAAATGAGCAATTTATAATATTATTGGTAGAAAATTAAGAGAATTATGAACAAGAGTTCATGCGGCATACTAATGAGAAAAAATGAGGCAATTGGAAACAATAAATTTAAGTCTTACATTCATATAAAGTATATTAAATTTAAGTAAATTTCGTCTTTATTTTGTGCACTAAAGTAATTTTCTTTATCTTTTTTTAGGTAAGCTACTTCATTAAGACTTATAGTTCAACTATGAAAAGATTTTAATATTTAATTCACATACAGGTTGGTATCAAATAAATATGCTAGCACATCAAATAATCGGACTGATAATTCAAAAATCACCTTACCACCATTGTTGTTGAAATTAAATTTGCATTTTTCCTTCTTGTACTTGGCTCAGGTTTGTTCTTAATGGAATATAGTCACTAATAATTTTATATGTTGCGGTCTTTTTGATTTGGGTGGAATTCAAAATTAGTTTTTTAATATTTTCACCATTTTCACCATGAGTGGCAAGGGTATATCGTCCCCTCAATAAAACAATAGTGTATAAGCATATACACCATTATTTTTTTATTATTGCATAACTGATTCTACATGTGGTAAAAATTTGGTGAAATTTTGCTTCCACAAAGTGGGTCAAAAGATCAATTGAAATATTACTTTTGTTCTAGATGTCTACTAACACAAAAATTTTAAACTCAATGGCCCATAATCATAGTCAGAAATAAAGAATACTTTAAGAGAATTAAACTCGACTTTACTCAAGAGTGGACTTTAGGTCTATCATAGACAAGTTAAAGTATACTTCTGACGTTGAAGTCGACTTTAAATATAAAACTAGCTGAAGCTGTTATTAACTCGTTTAACAACAGCATCAGCTGTTCTTCACCAAGTAAAAAAGTTCGGCAGAAAGTAAAAAATTTTTAAGTTACAAGATATTGGTAGAGATTTTGCAACTATTGAACAGTTATCAATAAAATTAGTACCAAAATATTCTAATTATGATATTCATCTTATATATTTCATTTTTCCACAACAAACTACTTTTTTTTCTTTAGTTGTTCCGGTTACTTTTATTGTTTACCTTTTTTGTTTTTTTTTTCTTTAATTTTGTATGTCAGCTTTTCAGCGTTGCCACTTGTCTGTATTTTGTTGAATATTGTATGAAACCATTTTCTACATTTGCGGTGGCACCCAGTTAAAGTCGGTTCAATTTAAAACATACTTTAATTTTGACTATAGTTGCAAAATAATTAAAAGCAGGTTTTTATTTTAAAGTTGTTTCTAAAAAGAACTATGATTATGGGCCAATTATTTCGAAATGGCAAAAAACTAAACACTATTGTTTTATTAAGGGGACGATATACATATGTATAAGTTTGTTATTCCGTTTGTAATTTCTACATTTTTCATTTGCGAGCCCACAAAGTATATAAAGTTACGAACAAGAAAATAGCAGTATCACTAGGAATTTTTTTGAAACGGAGTACAACGTCTTTAAAAATTTTAAACTGAAAATTTTGTTTATACCCATAGTCGGTGAAGCCTGTAAATTTTTTGTGAGGTAATCTTTTTGTAAAAATAGGCCGACTTCATAAACGCAGTAATGCAAAGCAATTACAAGGCAAAGCAATACTTTGTGACATTCATGAACGCATAAATGTTTTGTATAGAATCATAAATAAAAACAGTCCACAAATTTGACAGATGCTGCGCATGGACAAGCATTGCCATACAATAATGAACTTGCGACATTGCCAAAACAAAATCTATTGCGTTTATGAACACTATGCATTGCAGTGTTGCTTTGCAAAATGCGTTTATGAAGTCAGCCATAATGATAACTTCGGAAATAAAGGCTCTTATATATGAAAATATGTATTTTTTTATTAACATTGAAATAGCAATGCCGGATTATTGAATTATTTTTTTTTTTATTTTTTTAAAAGCAGTCAAATATTTTTTAAGATTAAAGTACACTTTAGTTAAATATGCTGAATTTATTGTATTCATAATGTTAAATATAGTTCTTTTTATAAAATTCCTGTTTTAGTGGGTCGCGCAATACATTGCACCATTGCTTAGTGAAAATTAATTTTAAAATTAAAAAAATAAATAAAATCTTTTCTATATATTCAACTTTATATCAAACGCTATTGAATGGAAAGAAAAAAAAAATAGAAAATAGGGACTGCAAACGGAAAACTGCACCTCAGGACGATCGAAATATCGTCAGAATCATCAAATGCAATCCATTTAATCTGTCAAGAAAATAAAAACCGAATGAAATTTAGAAGTTATTGATATGACAGTAAGGAGATGATTACTAGATGCAAACTTCACAGAACGAAGTCCAAGGAAAAAGCCACTATTAACAAAAATACATAGTGGTACTCGTTTGAAGTACGCTGAATGCCGACTGGTTTGCAAGCAAATATCGCAATATTTTGTGAACTGGCGGGTCTAAACTGGTTTTATTTGGAAGTTCAGGCTGTAGTCAGTATATTCGACGTCCACTCTCTTCTGTATGTCAAACTCAGTACACTATGAAAAAAGTTGAAATATTTAAAAATTTCGTGGTACTGCTATTATTTTGTTCGCAACTGTACATATATTCTGGATCGTTATAGATAGCGAAGTCGATATAGCCATGTCCGTCTATTCATTTGTCCATCTATATATTGAAATCAACTTTTCGTATCACCCAAATAACTTAAAACATTATTGATACATCAATATATCGGGAATTCTCCCGGCTCGGTTGCTATTTAAAAACGAGAAAATTTGAAAACATTTTTTTAAATTTTGTTTTCCTAAAAATATTTAAAATTTCTATTTTAAAGTATAATATGGTGATACCTTCAACATTCGGCACAGCCAAATATTGCTCAATATTTCTGTTGAATAAAGCTTTCAATCGATTTTCGTTTGGCCATAAACTTTCAGTTTTTTATTATTTTAAATTTATTTCTAACATTTTCCGAATTTCCATATACTATATGTGTATGTATGAATGTTTGCTTTTAATTAAAAATTTCATTCACAATTTCAGCAGGCTTTTCTGCTTTGTTATCTCTATTAAAAGTCCGCCTAATCTAAATACATACAAACATATTCATTGTTATGAATTCCTCATACACGTGTGCCTTTAAACAAAATAAACTCACACACATGAATATGAATAGTTTGTTATTGTAGTAATGTTTTTCTTTGATGTATTATGTTGTTGTTAGTTTGCAAAAAAAAAAGAAAAGAAAAGTACAATACTCTTCTTATTTGTCTCTCTATTTATATCTATCTCTTCGTGTTTCGGTCTGAATATATGTAGTTTGCATCTGGTTAGAGTTTTGCTTTTTATCTTTTATTTGTCATTTCTAACCCTTGCAATTTATTTGTTTTTAAATTTCTTTTGTGGGTTTTGTTCTAATTCTTCGTTTGGCATATTCTGTTGCATACTTTTGGTCATAAATTTTTTATTGTTCTAGCGCCTTTTTAAACATTTTATTTATTGTTTTTGTTGGGTCTTCTTTTTCTTATATTTTTTTTTTGTTCATAAGCTTTTAACAATAGACACTTATCAAAAGCAAAGACCATGCTTTAACAACAATAACTACTACTACTTACAACTATGAATGCTGCAACTACCCAGCAGTTCCAGGAGAATGTCCCGAACTAGTGATTTTACCTATCGTTTAGGATTGACAACTAGTTTCATAACTGGCTATGTTACTAGTTATTTTTATCACGGGCATGTCCTAAGCAGGATGTAAATTTACCCTTTTTGATTACATGAAGACAGTCTAATAGCTGGTCCAAAGTAGTCAACGCATTGGATTCACATAACGGTTACATATAGTCAATTAACTTACTAGCTACACTCAGAGTACAAATTTACTATAAGCATTTCAACATGTTTACAAGCTTTTTAACAATATTATGGTCACTGAAATTATGTATGTATATGATAACTAGTTGTTTGAACATGTACGTGTGCTAATTGACCTCAAATACTCGGTTAAAATGGCGTCTTATAGACAGTCCAATAACCGACTGCTTGTAAACAAACCTTTCTATATGCTAGGTACTTAGTAGGGTATTCGAATTATTCGACTTTTCTCTTGTTCGAATAAAACGAATAATTCGAATAAGAGATTTTAACTTTTTCGAATAATTCGACCACACGTTTAAAATTAATCGAATTATTCGAATAATTAAAATTTTTTTTAAAAAAGTAAATAATGTAATTTTGATGTCGGTTTTTTAATATTTTATTGTTAAAGAAAACCAAAAATAACGTTAAAGTTAACAATTCCAGTATTGACAATGTTAAAAAACATTCGAAAACAAAGTCCATCAAATTTTCAATAAAAATATTCTGATCAGATTAACTCCCGAACAATCTACAAAACAATTGACTAGCAAACCCTTTAGTTTCCGATTTGGAGCTATGTTTTAAAAAATTTGAGCTAGTTGGACATGATCCTGAATTTAAATACAATATAAACGTATTAAGAACTTTTTTATGTCGTTCATTAATTCGGGTTTTAAATTGAGTAACTAATTCTTTAGTAAATGAATTATTCACTATTTCTAAATTATTTATAACAAATTGTATTATACATCAAGCTCTATCAACGTTGCAGAATCTTTACTTAATAAAGTGGTCTTGGGGAATTACACAATAAAGGGAATCTGTCCAAAGTTTGATATCATTGCCAGTGAATGTGGCTAATTTGAAGTCAGGCAGTGCATGATTAACGCATTTACAAATACGCAAAAAGTTTATTACCATGTTAGACAAAGATGTTCAACGATGTTCAAAATCATGTAAAAGACGAACTCCATGCTTTTCTTGCAACAAAGCATTAGTTTGCAATATTTGTGTTTATCATTCGATTTATTAAATATTTTGCAACACTTACGTACGCGGTTAATAACATTACTTTCAAAATCACATTCTCCATCACATAATCTAAGTTAAAATTTTTATTATTAGTTGCGATTCTTCTAATATTTCGCCAGCTGAATAACAAATATTTTATTCCGTACCTTTTATTTTCATTGGTTCAAGTCCTAAGTTAAAAATTTTGAAAGATTTATTTTTGGAATTGTAACTTCTTGCAGTAATATTTATATATTTATAGAAGGAGCTATCGGAACACTCATCTACAGTAACTTCTTGCAGTAATATTTATATATTTATAGAAGGAGCTATCGGAACACTCATCTACAGTGATCGAAAGTCCCTTTGTCCTTAGTTATTTGTTGAATTTCAGAAAGAATACAATTTTTGTGAGTCATTATTACTTATTTAAATTTGAAATTATGAAATATTTTAAGCAATTTAATAAATTTAAATATATATGAACATTTATTCGTTTTATTCGATTATTCTATATAAAATTGTTCGAATTATTCGAAAATAGACATTTTTAAATTGTTCGAATAATTATCCGTAGGAAATTATTCGATTAATCGAACGATCATTAGTCGAATGAATACCCTAGTACTTAGAGACACTAAAGTGACAATTGATTCCTGGCTAGATTACATGGCATGTCAGTACTGTATGAGAATTATATCAACACAATTTATATAAACCCAGTTTGTACGAATTTCTCACATTAAAATTCAGTACAAAGTAAACGTTTAAAGTGACTAGACACTTAGGTGAAAATTGACTTCATGCTAGACTACCTGAGATGAATAAAGTAACCAATTGTCTTCTCTCTGCACTACAAAAAGCAAATGAACCAAAATATTAATTAGTGACAATTACTGTCTATATGGGATACATTGAATACTTGCTTAACTGTTGGGTACTACTACTACTACTAAAATGTACCATCACTTTGTAATTGTATTGTAGTTTGTATTTTGTTTGTGTGTAAGTGTAGAAATAGTTCTCGTATCAAAGACATTAAGGGTTGTTGTAGCATACTTTTAGATGGCTTAATTGCTTAATTGTTAGTAAGAGCAATGTTTTCAGTTCAAGGCATTGACTGGCTGAAGTGAAAGGACAATTTTCAAAGTAATTTCTTTTCAAGTAATCAAAGTTTTCACAAAACAATGGCGCGAAACTAAATAAATTCAAAATAAACGGTTTTCTATTTTTATTTTTTTTTTTTGTTTAACAAACGTTTAAAATTCTGAAGCATTTAAAATCTTATCAAATTAACTAATTAAATGTTCTACTATTAGATTTATTTAAAATTCAATTAAATGAAAAGTTTTACATTTGAATTAACAAAAAAAAAAACGGAATATAATAGAAAATAGCTGAATGGGAATGCAATTTGCATTAATCGTATTAAATTTTTATTGCATACTGTTAGGCATATGCTGCTTACTAAAGCATATTTTAAGTGCTAAATTGAAAAAAAACTGCCTAAAACAATTTATTCAGTGTGTTTATTTGTGTGTGGAAAAATTGTTGGCCTACATTAACTGCCTAAAATTGAATTTCATTTCCAAGTATTTTTTTCCATATAATTTAAATTGAAAAGCATAGTTTTAGGTTTAATACGTAGTTGTTTGCTGTTGCATATTTTATTTTACACTATTTTTGTGTTTTGATTATTTTAATTTGGAAAATATTTTGTTTTTAAATCTATACCTTCACACTCATGTTTTTTTTATTGTATTTTACACTCTATGTATTGGCATCCCAAACTATTTATACATACAATTTTATTATTTTTGTTTATAAATCTAAAGTATGTACTTGTATTTGAAAATAAACTTGGTTTTTCGTTTTGTAAAACATGTTAAAACAAAATAACAATTGAAGCATCTGTGAAAACATAGAATACAACTCATATTTTTACATACAATATTCTAAAAACAAAGTCAAAGTAGGTTTTAGAGTTTTCCAAAAAGGTGGCCAGTGGATATTTTTAATAGTTATATGGAAATAAACAAGTACAAGTACATAAACTTATATTGGGGGCAATGTTGTAACATTCTCTGTGTTTTGTTTGAGAGAAAACAGATTCGTAGTTGCAATCGAATGATTCGAATTTTTCGGTTCTAGCAACTGAAAATCAGTTAATAGGGAAGATTTTCAGTTGAAGCATCCAAACTTTTTTTATCCCTTCTAATATTTTGTAGCTACAATTATAAAGTTCGTTCATTAGGGCAGAATCATTCGATTGGCCACAAATTCGGTTGCTGCTACGAATCTGTTTTCTCTGTGTACGTTAACTTTTCTATTACACAGAAAAAACTATATTTCAGTTCAAACATTTATCACACATTGAACTGGTTTCAATTATTTCATAATTGAATCAAATTGTCTGATATTTTCTATTGAATTTTGAGTTTTGAATTTGATAATTTTTATAATTGAATATACAATTTTCGTTATTGGTTGAACTTTAAATACAAAAATTATTGAATGGACAATTTTTATGTTTAAAGTTCAACCAATAACGAAAATTGTAAATTATCAAATTCAAAACTCAAAATTCAATAGAAAATTGAAAATATCAGACAATTATACTTGATTCAATTATGAAATAATTGAAACCAGTTTTAGACTAGACGATAGTGTACTGGACTATCAATCGAAGGGTTGCGGGTTCGATTCCTGCAAGAGACTCTGGGTGTTTCTGCAGACAAACAAAAAGCTTCGCAGTTTGTGTTTGTTTTTAAAATAAAAAAAAAAATGTTAAATGTGTGATAAATGTTTGAATTGAAATATAGTTTTTTCTGTGTATCGATCTGCCTTCTTAACTTCTCGTTATATTTCACACGTCAGAGTTGTAATTGGTTGTTAGTAAATTTAAATAACTCGACAAGTATGTATCGCTGTATTTCTAATGTGCTGTACATTTGACTGTCTGAAGATTCTTTAATAAACCCAAATGCCTTAACTCTTTCTTTAAACACAAACGGTCACCTTAATTTATTTAGAAATAAAAGAAAATTTATTTTTTGCATCAAAGCCAAAGTTTTGTTTTAAACACACAGACAAATACTGTATTGTACATATGTATTTTTATATGTAGTGGAATTCATATAGAAGTATTTATAGTTGTTGTTTTATTATAACAGTTGCAGTTTTAAACAACAACACATTTGCAACCTTTGCAATCGCACTTATACTCACAAAACAATAGAATACAATTCAACATGTTTGAATGCTAGTACTCTTATGTACATTAGGATAGACCCAAAAGTATTTTTATTTATGAATATTTTTTAATGAAATTTCACAGTTATGTAGATTTTTCTATTTAAAATGGAAAAATAAAAACAAATTTTGAAATTTGTTATCAAGTATCCCGCAATTCCCAAACAAATCTTGAAAAATCCCAAAAATGGTATTTTTTCGTTTTTTGGCTATAATGTCCATAATAGGGACGGGGTTATCGGAACACTTTACAAGATAATTAAGAACTTATTGGGCCATCTAAAATAGGTTACTATATTTTGATATCGAGTATGCGATTTGAGAATTTTTGCCCTAAAGTTGAATTTTACATAAAAAATAGGCATTTTTTGAATGGACCTGATCCCGTCGGTATCAAAAATTATAAATGTTTTTTTTTTCATTTAAAATAGTTGGCGTAAAGTTAGCTTTTCAAAAAGCACAAATTCATTACACATCCTCTTAGAAAATTTTTAGATAACTTAAAAAGAATAAAACTACTTTTTTCCCAAAAAAATTGCCAAAAATCGCCTTTTTTAATTTTTTTATATTTTATATTCTTTCTTTATTTGATATATAGATCTATTGTTAATCCTATAAAAGAAAAATGGATAAAATCGAAGAATATTTGGAACCACGCTCACCAAAAAACTGGTGTAGGATGGGTAAAAATGTTGAAAATTAAATTTTCAAATGTGAATATCTCCTATGCTATAAGAGATAATTGATAGCTACGACGAGGTTTTATGTAGTGCTGGAGATTCTGTATGTGTAATTTGTTTTAAATCGGAACACAAACGAAGAAATAGTATCATTTTAAAAATTGAACATACCCGAGGTGTCCTACTTTGGGAACCCCTGGTCCCGCTCCTGGTGGGGTCATGCGGTCCAAAATCAAAACTTAAACTCGACTATACTTCCTCTTTGCGCATATGAAATTTAGTTTAGAAGTTACAGATTTATTTTCCTCTTTTTTTATTCTCATATCACTGTGCGACGTTCTCAATCTAAATCCTAGTTAACGATGGGCAAGACGGACGTTTGATATCAAAGGAAAATTACATCAGTGTTCAATCATAAAAATAGTTTGTAATTTCTACATTTTTCCCCACAAAATATATCTATTTTAGATCGATATACATATATATACGAGTCTGTATGTTGCAATCAACTTTCCGTAGCCCTTAAATAACGCCATAGTAAGTCGGAACTACAATGGTCCAAAATAGTGAAAAAAAATTTTTGACCAAAAAAATTTTTTGTCAAAAAATTTGTTTCTCTAATAAATTAATTTTTTTTTTTAAATTTTATTTACCTCAAATTATTTAAAATTGTTGGATTTTAAGGTATAATTTGGTGAAGGATATATAAGATTCGGTATAGTCGAATTTAGCTCTCTTACATTTTTTGTTGCAACTGGGGCCATCCTTATATTTTTGTTTGGGTGTGTCAGATATTCAGAGGATATAAAAAGTCTAAGTGAGTGAGTAGTGAATGAATGAAATGAAAATAGAGTTGTTTCTATTGTTGTTTATTATTATCGTAATTGTATTTATAGGATTGTATTGTGCTGTGTTCTCTTCTGTAAAAGTTGTTGATGTTCACCGTTGATTTTATTGTAGTATTTTTTTTGTAACATAACAAAACCTTAAAAATAGGCACATGTATAAAAATATAAACATAAACTGGGACAACATATATTTTTTCATAATAATAATAATAATAATAATAACATGACCAAAAACTAATAAATTACAACCAGCACACGCTTGAATCCAAGAAAAATCTACGTAAATAAATGCATTTTGAACATGTTTATAAGTATTTTGTGGTTTTTAATATTATTGCTCATGTGCTGTTATTTAACCTCTGCTATATTTCTGTATTTATTTTTGACAAACATATGTATTCACATATGTACATTAGGGTTGAACTAAAAAAAAAGTTGCGGAAATTCGCAACTATTGGGTGCGGGATTTACAATATATGACGCATCTTTTGAACGCGGCTTTAGTTTTGCTTTACTTCTTTAATTTAAAAATGGTGATTTTAACACGGAATTAAAATTAAGAATTAGATTGTTGTAAAACACAACAAGAGCTTGAAAATCATTTTACAAAACTTTTGCGAGCAGCAGTATTCATCCAAAAGCAGGGAAATTGGGTGCCATACAATTTGAAGACAAGAGGCCTTGAAATACGATTTTGCAAGTCCGAAAGAAAATCATTTTTGCACCGAATCATTACTTGCGATGAGTAATGGAACCCGAAGCGTAAGAGATCGTACGTGAAAACCGTGAAAAACAAAGCCAAATACAAATGGCGCTAAGGTACTTCTCTGTATTTTGTGGGAGCAGAAGGGTCTTATCTACTATGAGCTGCTGAAATCTTGCCAGACCAAAAGATGAGCTGTTTTTTTGGCTCGGAATCGATATGTTGCCAGAAAGATGGGAAAATGTCATAGCTAACAATGGCTACCTAATACTTTGAATAAATTGATATTGTACAAATGTTTGCAAATAAAAGCAAAAAATTTAAAAAAAAAAAAATTGAAGTCATACAAAATTTAATTCATTGTAGGATACCTTTTCTCAAAAAGTATGTTCTGGCGTCAATATTTGGTAAACTAAAAGATAGAAATGTCATTTAAAAGGTAATCATGATTTTCTCGCAAACTTTCAAACATTAGATCGGGAAGAATATAGGTTTGGGAAAAATTCAAATTAAATTCAAACTGGGTTCAATTTCGAAAAAATTAAAAATCCGTTGTTTGTGATATTACATGAGGTTTATAACGTATAAATTTTAACTAATTATTTTAAGAAGATAAAACATATGCAAACAGGTATGTTCATCGACATCTTATTTTTGCGCCATAGAAACGGATCCAGCCTAATGTACATAGTATAGAGTAGAATGTGTGAACATTAAAAATCTCCGCATTATTCAGTTTTGCTGCACAAACTCACATGTATGCCATTGTTGATAAACATAAATTTCCTTTCTTTATGATTGTATGAATGTAAAAATTGCATGGGTAGCATTCTTGTATATGTATTTTTAATATTTTTATCAACACCATATTTTCTCATGATCCCTATCTCTTTTATCATCATTATTAAGATTATTATGGTGTCATAATAATGTTTATATTTTGATTATATTGTGTGCGTGTCACAATCTCTTGTGTGTTGGAGAGTTTTATGAAAATCTCATCAGGAATATGTTTCAGCAATAACGGTGAAATCTAGTGAAACTTATTATACAATTTTATTGTTCTGAATTGGATAAGTATTTTATTTTAATCTATGCTAAATATACAGATATCTAATCAATTAAGTTTTATCAAATTTATTAATTATCTCTTAAAATCACCAGTCCACAAATTGCTGAGATAAAACTGATGAATCTGTTTGACTTTTTTCTGCAAAAGTATCTTGTTTATAGAAAATTTATTGTTTTTACTCACTTTGTTTCCACTGTTTACCAGTTATTCCTTTATTCCCATAAATTTTGTATGCATTACTTGACATTGCAACAGCAACAATACAAACCAAAATGATAAATAAACCAACTACAATGGAGAAAAACATGAAAATGCTATTTTCTATTACAGATCACAATTGTCATGCACTCACATCTGTAATAAAAATTGCTAAAATGAAAGATGAGTTTGATATTCTCGTTTTACTCCAGCCAAACCAAACCAAACAAAAAAAAAGAATAGAAATAAAAAATCAATCAATTGTCTACATTTTTTTTTTCTATTTCTAAAAAGTTTGTGTGTGACTTTTCGAATGGGTGTAAATTGAAATATTACAAATAATAGAAAATTAATGTTCAATTGATTGGAATAAATATTGTGTTTAACATAAAGTGAAAAATGTAATAAATAAACGTGTTAAAATGGGATAAATAAATGTATGCTCATTGTCAGAGACAAACAATATTTTAAATGTTTTTATTTATTTACTGCTGTCATTGTTGGTAACTCATTCAGAGAACTAATGTAAATCTAAATTGCAACACCTCAGCCTATAATTGAATATTGTATTTAAATTGTTAAATATTTTGTGTAATGAATACAGGTAAAAAAGAGTTACAGGTGTAGTTTTAATATGCTATAAATTGTTTTGTTTAGTAGTTTTATACTATGAAACATTTGCATTTAACACATTAATTGCATTATCTAATACTTATTTACCTATGTACATTGACATGATTTTGAAATAAAAGTAATTATTCAGTCATTTGGAAAATGTCATACTTAGGAGCCTGGAAACCCAATTGTCAATTGAAATGTTTTAGAATTACATGTTCATTAATTGTGGCATATTTTATTTGAAGTTTCGTGTTTTGGGTTAAAGAAGCAGCAATATTTTCCAAAAAATTAAAACAAAACATTACAATTAAAAATAGGTCTTCATTCACCTATAGATGTTTAAATATTAACTATAAACATTTTCTGACATCGGTAACCTATCATAACTTGATATCTAAGAAAAAAATCATAAAATTCCATGAACATTTTTTTAAACGAAATTTAAAAATTAGTTTTCTATTCTAATTGAGGATTAAAAATTAAAATTTCAACTGTTTTGGGTTCTATTTAAAAATTGGCGATTTGATAAAATTATTTCTTAAAAATACATTTCATATTTTCGTATTCATATTTCTGGGACATTGTTAACCCTTTTATATCTGGGTTCAAAATTGACCCAAGCAACGGCCACTATACTAAAAATTATTATAAATATAAAGTAGGTGAAATTTGTTTGTTAATTCATGAAAACCAGAATTAAAAATTTTGCTTGAATTTTCAACAATTGATTTTTATATGAGGAGATTTTAGACCTTGGGAACATCGAAAATCAGAAAATCAGTATTGCTACATGTGGTCGAACGTTGTCATGATGGAATATTACGTTTTCATGTCTGGCCACATATTCTGGTCGTTTTTTAGCTCGCTTCAAACTAATCAGTTGCGTTAGGTACAGGACCATGTGATGGTCTGGTCAGATTTCAGCAGCTCATAATAGAAAGGACCCTCTTGCTACCATCAAATATAGAGCATTACATTAGTGCCACGGATATTTGGCTTTAATTTCGATTCGGTTGATTGGCCGGGCTTCACATACGATCTCTTACGCTTCGGGTTATCGTAATGGATCCATTTTCCATCGCAAGTAATGATTCGATGCAAACATTTTAAAAGCAGACATACAAAATCCTCTTAAAGGTCTCTCGGCTTTAATTTTTTTATAAGAAATATTTAATATTAACTAATTGTAAATTTTAGAATTTAATATATTTTTGCCAACTCGCCTCTACAATGCCTTTTGGCGCTGAGATAACCTACTGTAATGGATTAATTGAAAATAAATAAAATTTATAAACAAAAAATCCTATGCTACCCAATTTCCCATCCTACTTTTGGACGAATAATGCTGCTCGCTAACGTTTTCAGATTGCTGCTTGAAATAGCTCCCAATGATTTTACATGCTCTTGTTGATTTTTACAAAAATCTTCATGGAGTAATGCCTCCAATTCTCGGTTGGTTTGGGCGATCTTTTTCTTCCAAATCAAAATAACCAATTTTTAATCGAACAAACCATTTTTCGCACGTTCACCTTAAGCTTTGGTGAGCAATCGGTGTGCTTCAGCGGCACTTTTTTCAAGTTAAAGCATTAAAGTAAAACTTTGTTGGTACATAAAAATAATTTGTTCTGTATGTTCCATTCAGAGGGTACTATATTTTAAAATAATAAAAAGTTCTTTCGAAATATTGTTGCCCAAAATATTGAGCGAAATAAGGGTATATCGTACGTGACATAAAACGGAACTCATTTTGAGGTACGTGTAGAAATATGCGAAAATATTTCAATCGTGAGAGGCGTTGTGTTCTCTTTAAATTTCTTACACTAAACGAAATATTTGTCCTTTACAATCCGTCATATTAAAATAAAAACAATCTTTGGATGATTTTATAATAAATAAAATTTAATATCGTACGTGACAGATTTTTCTCTTATAATAAAACAATATACATATATTCTGTAAATATATGTATACAAAAACTAAAAAAATTAATAAAAAAAAGTATACATTCGGTTTCAATAAACAATTTGACAATAGCTAAAAAACAATCAGAATCAAATTCATTTCATAGTACAAGCTAATTGGGAGCCTAGTTTTCACTGCAATTTCAGCCTTAACCATACCTAAAACATTAAAAAATTAAACATAATCAGTTTAAACTAATAGTTTGTCTTTAAAATATTGTAATATGATCTAAATACTTTCACATAGTAACATTTTATTATTTTCTTCTATTCAAATCATCTTGAAAAAAAGTTTCAAGAGTTTTTGAGCTTTCAGTCGTGGTAGCGATTCTCATGGAATTGCCCATATGCAATAATTTTTAAAAGCTTGAAATATTTATGGACTCTCACGACAACTGCTGACATGACATTGAAAGCTCCTTTCCCATGATACCAAAACTTTATATATTTCCTTTGCGAAAAATATGAACATATCACTGATCCAACTCAACAAATATTGACGCCAAGTCAAACATTTTGAGAAGTGGTATCATAGAATAAATTAAACTTTATTTTTAGTTTGAAACACCCTAATATATTTAAATAGATACCACAAAAAATCAATAACCATAATATTGGTTTGCCTAAATCCAACAAAAGTAAATTTTACCTCAATTAAAATTTTATTTTTTTTTTTTGTCAAGAAACATTTTTTTTTCTCAATTACTAAACTGGTATACATAAATTAAAAAAAAATCTATAAATATTTATTTATTTATTCATTCCAATAAACCGCCCAGGTATTCCAAGGAATTTTAAATATCTATAGAAATCCTTAAGATATGCACTACAACAGCATACTATTTATTTTGAGATTGAGAAAAAAGGCAAACAAATTGAAATGAATACTATGTTAAATATTATTGTTATTTACAAAGAAAACACAAATAAAATTTGCCAATTAAATAATTTTTATGCTACAGACCATAAAAATTGAATGATTTTTTACTGATGAAACAACAATAAGAAATAAAATAAACAAAATAGAAATTGAGATAGAGATAGAGATAGAGCTACAAATAAGGAAGAGAGAAGTATTGTAGAACATATAAAAAGGCTAAATTATATGGATGTACATTTGTGTATGTAACAATAAAATGCCATAAAATATTTTAAAATATTTACAAAGTTTCTGCAAACTTTGGTATTTTTTTTCCTGTTTGCTTCTTCATGCATAGTTTTTGTTTTATTTGTTGGTATTTAGACATATAATAAAAACAAAAGAAAAAAGAAAAATAAAAAATAAATATGTTGATATTCTCCTTAAAGCGTTAAACCATAAAGTATGCAACAAAATAATATGCATATACCATAGAATATGCTGCCAGTATGGAAAAACAAAATAAACTATCAAAACAATCCTTAAAGTATGCAAACAATATAAAACTTGTTTGCTTTTTTCTCTGTCTGTCTGTCTCTCTCTATCTATCTTTCTTATCTGGCTGATGGTCGATGGCTCTGACTTGGTGCATCAAATAATCAAATAATCAAACAATATGCAAGAAGTTTTCTTGTTTGCTGTGCAAAAGTAAACTTTAAAGTCAAAAAGTTATGAAAATTAAAAACTTGTATTAAGCAAACGCATAAAGTTAAATTTCAATATTACATAATATATTTTTAATACAATTTTCATACATTAACTATTTAAGCTTATAGTTCATAATATTATTATTATTATTATTAGTATTTCTTGTACTTATATGACTTCAAATTATTTTTTACAAAACTGCAATTGGCTTTAATAGCAAAGTTTTGCCAAAATTTTAGCTTTTCCTTTTGTTCATACTTGTTTTTAAACAAAAATAATTAAAATTGTTATGGTCCATAATTGCTAGTAACTACAAAAACAACAAGAAAATATTCTTCATTGCCTCAAAATTATGCCAAAAACTGTTATTACCCATAAATGTTACGAAAATAATGATTTTAGTGGGGAAAATTCCTTTTGCCTTAAACGTAAGGAATCAATGCTGTATAAAATATTGTAGCATGAAAAACAATCAAATTGTTCAATGACCCCAAATTAGTAGTAAAGTTTCTTTCCTTTAGTTTTTTTATTTTTGCAGATATAAAATTGTTTATCCTTGTATCATGCTAAAAAAAGGATACAATAAAATAAAATGTGAGAAGAGGTCATTTTGGCTGGTATTTTATATAAATAAATATAAAAGGCATTTATTTCATACACTTTGGAAAATTTTCTATATTAAATGAACTGTTGTGGTTGAAGTTGAAGGTCATTTAAGTTGGAAATTTAAGGACAACAATTTTTTTATATTATTATTTGGCAACCTATTGTAATTTTTTAATTTCACAATTTCTTGGAATATTTAGTATATTAAGAGTGCAAAAGGGCGTATGATTTATAACTATTTGTGAAAAATAAAGTATACGCACCGTGAGTCATATATAAAATAATTGGTCAGCAGCTGGTGGGCGAAAAGCTAATAGAAATTACAAATAAATGGGTTTGAATGCAAAAGGTACGAGTTCATGGATCTGATAAATCGGCCACTCTAAATTATAAGAGATATCGCTTTTCTAGTACGTATCTGAACGCAGAGAAAATTGCTACAACCATGCTTATGGTAACTTTAACATATTGCCGCAATCATATAAATAATAGCAGAGACCATAAACTTGTAGAAATGTTGAAATGGTTATTATATTTTTCCTCAGGGTATGGTTTAATTAAAAAACGATGTGAAAAGTATAGAGAAGTACATAATCGTTCAGAATATAGTACTTGTAAATACACTGGAATACAGGGTGTATTGCGGGATGACAAAGTTCATCACATTGGATATTAAAAACATTTTGCATCACGACAATTGGACCTAAGTTCCGGAACGACCTGGTAACCATTCGATAATAGATAGTCAATTAAGCGACAACTATTAAGTGTTTGACTTACAAATGCAACATTTAAAATATATGGCGTATCTTTTGAAACCGGTTTTTGTTTTTAATGTTATTTTGAAGGGTCCATATCTGTCATTTATTCTGTCTTAGTTATTTAACATTTTAGTGAAAAGAAAAAGTATTTTTTTTCCTTGGAAGATGTTAAATTTTGTACCATCGTATCGTCGTATACGGGAACTTTTAATTTACTTCTTTAAGTTGAAAAAAGTGTCGCTGAAGCCCACCGACTGCTGACCGAAGCTTGTGGTGAATGTGTTCCATCGGTTTTAACGTGCGAGAGATGGTTCAGAAGTGGAGATTTTTACATGAGAAGACAAAGATTGCCTAGGCCAGCCCAAAAATGTATTATCAAACTCAGCAAGAGCTTGCAGCAATTACATAACGTTTGCGAGCAGCCACATGTTGCAATACCTGTTAAAAAGTATTTAGAATAAGTGGTTGGGAAGTTTTGCCTCACCCGCTTTATAGTCCTGGCAGTGTCTCGTCTGACTACTATTTGTTTCGATCGATGAAGAAGCTCTCTCTGGGATTCACTTTACTTTGGAACAGAGTATCCGAAATAGGCTTTATTCATTTTAGTTTTCAAAAAATGAGTAGTTATTTTAACAGCTTTCAAACACTTTTGAACTTAATTTCGAATTTTCGAACATAATATTGCATGTCATCAGGTATCAGCCTATCTGCATACGAGAACTGGTTCAAAATTCAGTTACAAATTTTGATCTAAAAACACACAAACAAATAAACAACCAAACATTGCAAGCTAAACAAAATCTTTTTAAAAAGAGCTACAAGCTTTAATATACTTTTTAACAACTAAGAAAGAAAGAACACTTTATAATAAATTACATTATAATAAAGAACTAAAAAATTTAGTAATAAAAAGTTTTTTTACTCACCCCAGAAAAAAAAACCATCATTTGCAGTTCTTATTCCTCGAAATCTACGACTATAATTTAAGTTGTTTTGTAAAGTTTTATAATTGTTGTTGAAAAATCTTAGAAACCTTCCACAAGTTGTTGCCTTTCAGGTATTTGCAGTAACTAAACAAGTGTTACTTGCCACGGGCTAAAATATGTTGGTTGGTGGTCTGATATCCATCTGTAAAGACAAACTTTTCTAAGAATTTCGCAAAATATACTTAAAGCATTAAATGTACGAGTATTGTAATGTAAATAAATGCATGTTAAAATAAAAAAAAAATATATACAATTTCTACAAGTGTTTACAATCTCATAAATTGCGTATTTTAAGATGAAAAGGTAGGCAGACACAAATTCGTACGGATACAACCGAATTTATGTGTGAGTGCTGTAAAGTATTTACTTACGCTATAAACATACATACATACATACATATCACATGACTAAGAGCATGAATAGTATCCTTTTTCCGGTATCCGGTTTAATTTTTTCTATTTTGGGACTTCGATGAAAAAGTTTTCCTTGTGCAAGCACAGCAATCGTTTTCTTTTTGTTTGTGTTTTTTTTTTGTCTAAATGATGCACACATAAAAACAATTGATAAGAAATGAGGGTTAAATAAATGTAATGATGGAATGAAAATGGAAATAAAAAGAAAAATGTTTTAATCAACAATAAATGACTAATATTAAACAAGAAATTATTACATGCGGTTTAGTTCTATAAAAAGATCTATTTTTTTGCTTACGTTTATTTTATGAGGGTTTCTAAGTTTTCTAATTCTAAACCATAAATACTCAATCAAGGTCCTTAGTGTATTTGATGGCAAAATTTCTTAATGTTCTCTGTTTTTCATCGTGATATACATTAATATGAACATTAGGGTGCTTCACATTTTATAGTTTTGGGATTTTCCATGATTTCAAGAAGCAAAGTTTAAAGGTTCCATATTATATTTATTCTAACCATTTTATACGTTTTGTATTTAATTTGCAAGTTTGTTTCACAAATTTCAAATTAATGATGTTAATTCACTTACAAGGACAATAATGTGATATCTGTACTAAGAGAGCCAAATCCTCCAAACTGCCTGGAGCTAAGGCCAGTGGCTCTTGTTAAATCACACATTTTTTTTAAATGAAATTTCAATTATCCTCAGCTACGGCCAATAAATAGGGATGCATTAAATTTCTAAAGCTGGAGCATGATCACCGGAATGCCTGTTGATCACCGGAATGCCTGTTGATTATCAACTTATTGCCTTCTTTATAAACTGAAGTTTATTTCCAAAGTGTGATATGAAAAAGTTCAGGCAATTCCAATTCCAGATAACCCATCAGACGGATATACCTTTATACATGAAGCTAATATCTTTGAATTTTCAATTCGTATTGAGTTATATCTGATTCTATTCTAATTGACAATTTATAATGGGAGACATTTATTTTCAATCCTTTTAGGGCTTTTATTATTGTACTTAACGTTTGTACCAATTATGGGTTGGTGTGGGAACCAATTGGAAATTGGCGGATTTCGAGGAAATTTTAATTTTGTTAAATAGATATTTCAGGAAGTCAATCTTGGTGAAGCCCTAGCAATTTTTGTAGTTGGTTTAATATTCTGGTATAATTTAAAAATTAGAATAATTTGTATAATTCTTGTTTTAGGTAGTTGGTATTTAGGATTCTGCCCTGCATTTTATTCGTTTTGTATTTAATTATTTTTTGTTTCCACGTTTGTCTTACAAATTTCAAAATAATATTGTTACTGCCCTTAGTGAAATCCATATATATTAAAATGAAATGGCCCATGTATGTATGTAATGTCATCACGTGAGAACGGCTGGAGCGATTTGGCTTATTTTTTTTATTCGATTCGAAATTTTCAGGATATGGTTTGTAAAGAAAAAAATTAAAAAATACGGCTAAAAACGGCTTTTTTGAGTCCAGTCAAATGTAATAAAAAAGCCCCTAAAGTATGCAGTACAAATTTAGATATTTTATTTGCAAATAAAACTTGAAAAACTAACATTAGTAAATGCTACCGGGAGAAGCCGCACAGTGCTTTGTTCAATGGACAAAAATCAAAAACAAGATTATGTCTTTGATGTTAATGAAATTTATATTTTTCAATAGACAACTAAATAACTCATTCGTGTAAAAAAGACTTTTTTATAAATATCTCTTTTTGTCGTCACTAGAGGTCGCTAAAGTTAGTACATTTTCAACATAAATTTTATGGAGAAAAATATATTTTTTTTATGGTTAACTAAAATCATTGTTAAAAGTTCGTTTTAAAAGATATAAACTCGCGATTGGCTGCAAATGAAAGAATATGAATGTGGAATTATGGAAAATTACTGTTTTTGTCAAAAAATTTTTAACAGTTTAATCTGCGCAATTTTTAATAATTAAAATTTTTTTTATTGTAAGCCTGAAATTCTAAAACTTTGTTGGAATATTAGTAAAATACGTGTTAATCTATTTTGATTATGTTTTACTATAGAATAGCCATAAGTATTATCTATAAGAAAATGTAATCATTAGTTGTCCTTTCGTATGAAAACTATTAAAATTTTGTTTTCGTTTAAATGTATAAATTACAATTTCGTAAATTTTCAATTTGATGGTTTTGGGAAATAGCTCCAGATTTTTGGTTTTTATAAAATAATACCGTTTTTTCTTTTAAATAACTAAGAAATATTGCGTTATTTAACAAAAGTAGTTTAATGGCATAAAGTGTATTAATAGGTCTTTATTTGGTTCTTGATGTTGTATGTTTTTTTGCTGAAATAAAAAAAAAAATCCAAAGTTTGATTTAATTTTGAAAAAAAACATGTTAATCAATTTTAATTTTTCTTTAATTTTATCTAATGTTTATCTTATTTATTATAATGTGAAATCATTATTTGTCCGTTTTGACTAGAACTTTAAAAAAAATTGGTTTTTGATGGCACCCATAAATAATACATTTTTACCGTATATGTAAGTAACTCAATAATTTAATATAACCTACATAGCCTTAGATTGAGATATTAATATGAGCTTCTGCTGATATTAGGAACACTTAAAATATAATCCAACATCCAGTTTCTAATTTTACAGCTGAACCATAAGGCTATCAATACTTGAAAATGTCCGTCCATCCGTCCTTCCGAATTTAGAAAATATATAAAATATTTCAGTATTTTTTTTACAAAAGGATATTTGGCAGTTATGTAAATCCTTGCTAGAATTAAAATGTTAATTACTAAATTAATCTGATATTATAAGAGAACAATAATTTCTGAAAATTTATAATTTTATTCAGGTTCATAGGTTTTTTAAGGAAAAGGATGTATGGCAGCCACCCGAATCCTTGCTGCGATTGTAATAAAAATTTTCACAAACAACAATAGCTTTATTAAAATGATTATAACCAAATTGGTTCCAAAATAAGAAACGATTTTTACGAATTTTTTAAAAAAAAAATTAGATGTTATACAGGATATTAAAATCTTGATGTCTTGGAATTATGAATATCCTTCCGATAAAATTTTCATAACTTTGCATCTAATATTATAAGACAACAATAATTTCTGAAAATTAATAATTTTATACAGGTTTATAGGTTTTTTAAGGAAAAGGATGTATGGCAGCCACCCGAATCCGTGCTGCGATTGTGATAAAAATTTTCACAAACAACAATAACTTTATTAAAATGACTATAACCAAATTTTAAAATGTTAGGAGTATAACTGTGAATTTTATTCAAAATTATATGTTCAGGATATATGGGAGGTACCCGTGTCCTTTCACGGATTTTTTCAAGAATTATATTTTTTCTTAATCTTACCAAAAGGTAATATTCCACTAATTTTTATTCGTCTGCAATAACTCCTTCTATTTTTGTCCATTGCCTATATGAAAACAAAGCACTGTGAGCCGGGGCGATCAACTAGTAAAAATATAAATAAATTTGCTCAATATTTATATAAATTTGAACAATTTATTGACCTCCTATGAGTATGAGCAATATATACAAAATAATATTGTTCATACGTTTATTTTTACTTGGATCGAATAAAAATCAGTACCTCTGGCATTTATAGAAACTTCGTCATAGCAATATATTTTGGGAAAATTAAGTTTTATAATAATTTTGTTGTTTTTAAATTTTTGTAAACCTATTTTAAAGGTTTTGTTTGCGATTTGAAATTTACCTTTGAAAAACCTACGCACAGCCATAGATCTATATCTATAAAAATAATTTTCATTTTTTGGCTCAGAATCATGTTTGCCATTTTTCCAAAAAAAGTAGAGAAAAATACATGAAAATCAAATAATAAATCTCTATTTGTAGTTTTGGCTGCTGCATTGAATTGTCAACTAGGAGAAATACTTACAACACACCAAACACACACAGTAGCAACGCCAACAACAAAACATTTCCTACAACTTTACAAGCTGAACAAGAAATATGACAATTCAAACATGACGATAACGATGATGAAGCAGATGCAGAGGCAACAAATAAGTGTATTTAACATCCACTTGCTCATACTTAGTTAACGTTTCGTGCAAAATTTCAATATCTCATGTGTAAGCGGAAAAATATATAAGAGTAAAGCAGGCTATTATCAGAGTAAATACATCCACCCACCCACATCTCTGAATGAAGTCTTCCATGAGTACAAATGTATACTACAGAAGATATACATATGTATTTTTATAAGTATAAGTATCATACACATGTACCAGCTACGTGTATTTGTCATCATATCCATGTATGTGTGTACGTAAGTGTGTGTGTATGCTTCACATAGATAATAATTTTGTAGGTGTTTTATGTTGTTGGTGCGAAAATTACAATGACAAAGTCAACATTTTATAAGTGACGTATCTACCACTTACATTTTACTCTGCCATTAAGAAAAAATCAGCAATAAAAGAGAATTTTTAATATTCGAAAGTATTTAACAAAAAATACATTGCGTACGAGTATTTAAGTACTAAAGCGTATATGACACTATAATGTTATGAAAATACTTGAAATATTTACATTTCGTAAATATAAGCTTTATACCTACTTAGACTCCGTTTTTAGTATATATTTACTCTAAAATAGAGCACTTGTTAAAGTGGCAAATCATAAAGAAGATTCGTTTCTCTAAGTTTCCAGGAATTTATTTATAACAAAATGTGTAACAATATTCAATTCGATATGTTTTCATGTTGTATTAAGTGAATCATTTAATTTGTTTTTTTTCACAATATTGTACTTTTTCCTCAATCTCTGATACCTTAAGCTAGTGGGTGTATAACTTAAAAATACGGGATTAACTGCTCATCTTTTTAAGCCAAGAACAAATCAAGCCAATATCGAATACTCTGTTCCTAAGTGAAGCGTATACCAGAGAGAGTGTTCAGCTTCGATCGGAACAAATAGCAGTCGGACGGGGCAAGGTCTGGACTATAAGGCGGGCGTGTCAAAACTTCGCGATCACTTCATTCTAAATAGTTTTTAGCAGGTATTGCAACATATCGCACTGGTTCCTCTAAAGGGAGTCAACCCAAAATTTTTAAATTATCACTTTTTGCAAGAAATCGATTCACACTGGTCATATCTACCCACTGTGAAAATCTTACTCTACTCTTTCACCAAAAATACAGTTTTATCCGTCTTCAGCTTTCATTGTAATGTATTTAAAAAAAAAAAAAAATTTTAAATTTAGAGGTACCACTGCGGTATGTCATGATGAAATATTACAGTTTCATGTTTGCCGCATATTCCGGGAATTTTTCAGCAAATGCTTGCTTCAAATACGGAGCATTACCTTAGCCCCATAGATATTTGACTTTGGTGCCGATTCGGTTGGTTGGCCGGTCTTCACATACGATCACTTATGCATCGGGTTATCGTAATGTATCCATTTTTTGTTGCATAAATTATTTTCTTATCTAGCGTTCAAGCATCATTTCGAACATGCATAATCGTCTTTCAAAGTTTCTCGGCTTCAATTCGTATGGTACCCCCCTTTTCCCTGCTTTTGAATGAATCCTGCTGCTAGCAAACGTTTTGAAATTGCTGCTTGAGTAGCTCCCAATGATTTAGCCAGCTCTTGTTGAGTTTGACAACAATCTTCATGCCTCCATATCTTGGTCTTTTTTGGCGGACCTTGGCGATCTTTGTCTTCCGTGTTAAAATCACCACTTTTGAATCGCACAAACCATCTCTCGCACGTTGAAGCCGATGGAATACATTCACCATAAGCTTCGATTAGAAATCGGTAATTTTCTTTTAATTAAAAAAGAAAAGCAAAACTTCCTGCATATGACGCTTTGTTGGCACAAAATTCGACATTTTCGAAGCAAAAATAATGTTATAATGTTCAATAACTTATTAAAAACAAAAACCACATTCAAAAGATATGCCATCTATTGTAAATCCCGCATTTTTAAGTCATACAGCCATGAAAAAATATATATGTATTTACTCTAAATCATTGTCAATGTTTTTTCAGCAAATACACACTCATGCGCATTTTTTAAGGCTTTTTTCTCTTAGCCTAATACTACTGGAATATTGTCTAAAAATGTTCAATCATCTGAATTTACTTTCCACTATTAAACTTCATCTCAACTTTGTGTGGATTCCCTATCGCATCAATTTAGCACAGAAAACGCATTAATTAATTCAAGAATATTATTTTATAACGTGTGTGGTTTTCCACACATATGTCTCCTGTGTATTTTACACTAGGAACTTAATTTTTTGCAGTCAAATGTGTTTTTGATGATTAATCATGATTATTATTTGATTTACATATGTATATTGCTTTTATTAATCGAAATAGAATTTTTAGAATAGAGATTTTTTTTTTCTAAAAATTTGTCTACATTTTGTAGGTCCAGTTTGCTGCAATTTTAAAATTTTACATTCTCTAATTATACTACTTATTTATTATATTCTTTATAATTTATTTATATTCATCTTGAGACACGAAAAACATTTCATTATTATTTGTTTCCTTATTCTTTGATGTTGCACAAAGAGTGAATCCAACATCAAGACAAAAGATATTTTAATAAACATATAAAATGTGTTGTACATAGAGACTACATTTTATAATTAAATTTTGTTTAAAGAAAACTTAACACAAATTTTATGAAAGAAAATGCTCTTGGCTTATTGGTCAATACTTTTAATGAACATAAGTTACAATACAGCTTAAAACTTAATATGAACATAAGATAAACAGCTTTAAATATAAAACTTATCTATTTAACATTTTACACATCACTTTCATAAGCCTGTTAGTTCATAAATATTCATAAAAAATTATTTGCTTCATGGTAAATTTAATATCAAAATCATATTTATTTGGTAAAAATGCCATTAGATATTTGCTAAATAATGTGTCTTTTAATTTATACAGTGTTAAAGAGAATTTCCTAGTGCAATGCCTTAAGAACAAATTTCATACAATCCCCCTGTACGTATGAGAAATATTTAATTCACTCATAAAACACTCATACGCCTTCAGGCTCTTGATAATATAACCTAAGTATAATTTTATATATTTTCTTTAGTCATTGAAAAATTATGTACGAACACTTGCATATTTATATTATAATAAAATTTTGGTTTTTATTGCTATATTCTATTGAAAAAATCCATAAATAATATTTTACGGCAATCAAATTTGAAAATTGTAAACCAATATCGTTTGAGTTTTATTAAGTGTATTAAAAAAGTTATTTCACTTGATATGTCAGTTGTTTAAAATAACATCAAATAAATACATGTTATTGTTTAAATAACGGACCAATAAAGAGAAGACCGCACAATGTTTTGAGAGTTGAATTTAAAACATTAATTTAATATTTGAAAGAGAAGCCAAAGAAAAAAAAAACAATTTAAAGAACAAGTATAATACCGGCGTATTAAATGAATTTTCTATGGTTGTATTTTATTATGTTTCAAACATTATAAAATAGTTGTGTTTACTAAGTAAATGAGTAACATTTGTAATACTTCATACTCTGACTTTATTTCATTATATGTATTTTAATTCGTTTAAACTATAAAAAGTTTATCCATTTGAAAGAATTTTTAGAGTTTTTTAAGCATTATTATTAACGTACAAAGTAACCTCAAATTAAGTTTGAGCAAAATCAAATTTAAACTTTGACCAAGTTGTTTTAAGTTGTATGCATTTTATGAAAACATTAGGGCCATGCAAATAATTTAGGAACATTTGCAAATTTACAAAACCTAAAAAATACGGCCATCTTTTCATGTTCCAACTTTGGATGCGTGTAACTTTTTATAGGGACGAGATAACTGTTAGAAAGTTGATTTTATAGTATTCAATATTTGAAAAAAAAAAAAATTCGAACCACCGTAGGCCCGACATATCTAAAATACTAAAAAGAGATCTAGCAAAATTTAAAAATATGTATATACGTTTTTTGTAGATCTATTTATGTATTAAATATCAGCTCATTCGGAACATAAATAGATTTTTGGGGATTTTTTAAAAAATGAGGTGTAATTTCGCTAATTAAGCGTAAAGAGCTTTATTTACAACTATGGTATCTTTGGTGACCCCCTCTGAAATTTTCCGGCAAACATTTTCGTATAATATTTTAATCCTTAAATGTCCTTTTTGAAAGGTCAATTTTTTTTTCAAATTGACCCCTAAAGAGAGGAGATAGAGGGTTAAGATCTTCCACAAAAATAATTCCCATAAAATTTCACAATATAACTCTGACAATAACAATTTTCGCAGACATTAACTACATTTTTTTAATTTAGTATAATGCTCCCTTCGATTAAAAAAATAAAAATTTGACCCACTGTAAAAAAAAATTCAGACCAGCTGGACTATAAGTTTATTTCACAAAAATGATTCTGTTCCAAAATTTTTTTTAAAAAAACCTAAAATTTTTAAATTTCGTTTTAGCAATTCTACTGTAATAGAATTATTTATCTTGCATAAGATGTAATTAATAAATAGGTAGACAAACATCTAGCAGTATCAAATTAGAAAATATTACTAAGCTAATTATGAGGTATATATTTCACAAAAAGTAACATAGTAAATTACTAGTAGAATTTTAAACAAAAAAGTAAACTCTGTAAAATATTTAATGAAGCAACCAGAACTAACCAAAAACCTAAATATTTAATAAAAAAAAAAATATTTAAGCCATTAAAAGCATTCGATTTTAACGTACTCATACTTTAAAAAACAAATAAAATAAAATACGTCTGCAAAGTTTTTGTCTCAAAAATGAAAAAAAAAAAAACGGGAAAAAATATACAAAGCATTTGTTATCATTTTGTTTGTTAAAGCACACATTGAAGGACTCTTTATTTAACAGATTTTATAGCATACTTTTAGGATTATCGCTAACAATGGCAAAAACTTATTTCTGGTTTTATTTTTCTTTGTTTATGAAGTCACTGTGAACTTTCGCTGAGCACGGTGTTAAAGTCTTTATTATATTTTTACGTCCTAAAAACACACTCACTGTTTTTAACTTAATATTTTTCATAATATTTTGAGTACTTTTGGGAGAGATTTTAGTAAAGCACAGCATAATATTTTTTAACCAGTAGCAGTAAACTTAAGTTTAGTAGGTACTATTAAATTTACATACATACATATATATATAACTTAAACCGAGCGAGTAGATTTAAAGATTTAAAGATTATTTGATTTTAACTTTTAACAGCAAGACAATAGGGAAAATGTAACAAAACAATTTGCACATTGCACAAGGCTACAGTTCGTTATTGTGTTAATTTTATTCACATTTGAATAACACTTTATAAAAGTAAATGATTTTGAAGTTCTTCTCTAATATTAGTTTATTGTTTAAATTACTTATGACAGAAGATTTATTAACTCTACTAAATAATTTATACATATTCTCATATAATAGGCTGTTGGTGTTGCTGTTGCACTTCTTACATATCCATAAATGTCATGCCAGAATATGTTTTTTTGTTTAGTTTCGTACGTGCTGAATGAAAATTATAAATAAAATGTTCTGGACATTAAAAGTTATTAATTGCACAATATTAAATCACTGAAATACAATACAAATAATTGTGTTTTATTATTAAATGGGAGGATGACATAAGGATAACACTACTTAAATGCTCTCAAACACACAGTTGCACACATCCTCTTACATATGAGTGTATATGGATATACATATGTATGTGTTTTACTTATACGTACAATCCACCCAGCAGTTAAGCAAGTAGTCAATGTATCCCTTAAAGACAGTAATTGTCACAAATGTCTTATCACTTGGCTGACTCCATTTTATATATTTTGGTCATTTCACACGTGTGTGCACTTTGTAGTGCAGAGAGAAGACAATTGGTTACTTTATGCATCCCAAGTAATCTAGCGTGAAGACAATTGTCACTTAAGTGTCTCTAAGTAATCTAGAGTGTAGTCACTTTAAACGTTTTGTGAGTAATTCGTACAAAGTGGTTTTTTACAAATTGTGTTAATATAATTCTCATACAGTTTATTTTTATTTTTGCTTAAGTATATTGATATCGCATGTAACATAGCATGAAGTCAATAGTCACTTTAGTGTCTCTTAGTAACCTATGGTGAAGTCACTTCAAACTTTTTTTTGTACTGCAGTTTATTTTACCCACCAGAAGCGTTGACTACCTTCGATCAGCTATCCGATAGTCACATTGTAATGAAAAGGGTGAATTGACCCCCTGCTTAGGACATGCACGTGTTAAAATAACTAGTCAAGTAGCTGATCAAGTAACCAGTTACAAAGCTAGCAAGGTAACTGACGCTATGTAACCAGTATGTGAATCCAATGCGTTGCCTACTTTGGACCAGCTATTAGACAGTCCCATTGTAATCAAAAAGAGACAATTGACCCCCTGCCTAGGACATGCCAGTGTTAAAATGACTAGTCACGTGGCTATTGAAGTAACTAGCTCCCACCCTAAATGATGGGTAAAATCACTAGTTCGGTACTGTCTCCTAGAACTGCTGGGCATTGTACGTGTGTTTGTATTAAATCAAAACAATTTGCATAAATAATCACACATTCACACACTTACTCACATGTCCACAATCATCATACACATGTTAACACACATGGACATATGAACTCACAAACAAAGTACTTGTAACATAACACTTGTTTGGATGTGTGACGGAAACGTTGATTAAAATGTATGATTTTTACTTTTTAAATGAAAATACTTAAATTTATTGTACCCAATAAAAATCGTTATTGAAACTGTAGGAATTGGTGCGGCATCGTTTTTGTTTCCATACAGCTTCCCACAATATTAAGCTTTAATGTTTGTTCAACTGGAAGAATTCCATTGAAGAATTTTTAAACCGTGTTAAGATTTTATAGAAACAAAATCGGTTGATAATATAAAACAATTCTATAAAATACAACTAAAAATATAATAATTTTTGATTAGTCTTAGTCCGCTAAAATTAACCCAATCTGCCCAATTATGAATTAAAATTCCCCGGGAGTTTTTCCTCTTTTCTCATATTTCCTATTCAAATTATATTTTTATTCATAATTGGGCTGAACATGAAGTTTAATTGTCAGTAGATATGATCAATCATTCTTTATTGGAAGGTTTCCAAAAAATGGATTAGAATGTTCATCTGAAGTAATTATTATAAGTAATTTAAAAAATATTAAAGAAATCCAATGACATTTTTACATCGATTTGACTTTAGAGAAATTAAATAAATCATCAGGATCTAAAATCACGTTATTCAGTGCCTGCTTTGTTTTTCATTTCTAAATTTTTAATTTTTCTGCTGAAAATAATTCAAAAAGAAAAACAGAAAACCGAAGAATAATTGTCGGTTTTTGGTTACGGTGTCGATTAAAACCGAACACGAAACTCTAAATAAAACATATTTCTCATTAGCGAACACATAAAATATATACATATGTATAAACGTGTCTCGGGCCACTAGAACAAGAAATGTAGGAACAAAATTAACATATTTTGAAAAATATTAAAATAAAAGCTTATTTTTACTTAGAATATATCCATATTTACTTGTGTATGAGTTTTTGTCTTCTTAGGATACCGTTAACCTATTCGCAGGTATAACCAAAATAAATTAATTTTTTTAACGGCAGTTTCAAATCTCCAATTTCAAATTTTTAAAAATTTTGTTAAACAAATTTTCCGTACCTGCGATTTAAATTTTTCGATTTTTGGGAAAAACTAATATTTTGACCATATTTTGGCGAATGAGCCGAATTTCCTTACTGTTATGATTTTTAAGTAAAAGCTATTCAGAATATTATAGTCCAGGTAATTTTAAATATAGTCTGGAAGTTTTACTAAAATCGGAAAGCGTTAACCCTTAAATCGTGAAGGTCAAAGGTCAAAATTTTCAATTATTGGATATCGAAAAATAAGGGACACACTAATGTATATTGTGGATCGTTTTATAGAGAGCCTCAAAAGTGAATAAACACCAGTGAATTTTTTAAGATCATGAACAGATTTTTTTTTGTCAGATCCGAATCTATTATTCAGCCCAATCTCCAACAAACCGAAACTTTTAAATTTTAATCGATGGATAGATTGTAGGATTTTTATTATCTTTAAAAAAAAAATAATTTGTTGTGTTTAGTCACTTTTAAGGCTCTCTGTAGATAGCGGAGTCGATATAGCCATGTCCGTCTGCCTGTTGAAATAAACTATTGGAATATATCAGGCATAGTCCCGGTTCGTCTGATATTTGAATATCTTGTACATAGACATTATGGATGTCAAATGAAAGACACTTAAAACTTTAAAAGCCTACGACTAACGGACCGACAATGGGTCACTTTTGGGAAATTTTTTTTTTAATGCGAATTTTATATTAACTTTTTTTGTAATGTTTGTTTTTAAGTATACTTTAGAGAAGTGTATATAAGATTCGGCACATACGAATATAGATAACATTTTTGCTTGTTAATTTAGCATGTTTGTGGAGTTTTAATTTTATAAGAAGAATCAACAACTAAACGGTTAATACGTAGCACCCGTTTTCACAAAACAATTTCCAAAAAAGAGCTTAAATAATCGTTAAAATTATATTTCAGATTGTGTAACTATGTAAAATAAATTAAACAAGTAAGAGTGCTATATTCGGCTATGCCGAATCTTATATACCCTTCACCTTTGTTGTGGATGCATTATTATTTTTTATAATTAGTATATAGGTATGTATGTATGTATGTACATTGCCCACTTTCAGCTTACAGCATCCTAAATTTATCAAGAACACAAAAAACAACAACAACGCCAAACGAAACAAAACACCAAAAGAAAAAACAAAAACAAAATACGCAAGGCAATGAAACCAACACACATCCAAACATACGTTTAATTGTATAAAAAACAACAACAACGCCAAAAGAAACAAAACACAAAAGAAAAACAAAATACGCAAAGCATGCACATTCAAACATACGATTTGTTGATTTTTTGTCAAAAAAACCAACACACAACCAAACAAAAGTTTAGTTGTATAAAAAACAACAACAACGCCAAAAGAAACAAAACACAAAAAAAAAACAAAATACGCAAACCTTGCACATCCAAACATACGTTTTGTTGTTTTTTTGTCAAAAAAACCAACACACAACCAAACAAAAGTTTAGTTGTATAAAAAACAACAACAACGCCAAAGCAACAACGTTTTGTTGCTTTTTTGTCAAAGCATGCAATACATTGTGTTTTTTGATGAAATTTTCAGAGGTTGTCTCGGATTTTTGCTCATATCTCCGTTATTTATGGACGGATTTTGCTGATTTTAAATAGCAAAATTCTCGAAAGTATGTCTGACAGAATTGTTGAAGATTTGGATCCCGGAGATATCTGGGGCCTTCAGAAAATTGATTTCAACAGACAGACAGACAGACAGACGGACAGACAGACAGACAGACAGACAGACAGACAGACAGACAGACGGACATGGCTTAATCGACTCCGCTATCTATAAGGATCCAGAATATATATACTTTATAGGGTCGGAAATGAAAAATGTAGAAATTACAAACGGAATGACAAACTTATATATACCCTTCTCACGAAGCTGAAGGGTATAAAAAGAACTTATTATAGCCTCAACATAATGTTTATATGAATTTATATGAACAACTTTTAATAACGTTTTTATTTATAACTCCTGAACTAATCGAGTTTCCATCGAAATTATTTTGCACAAATATAGTAGAGAGTTTAGGTGTCATCAATGAGGACTCCTCGTACCATTTTCTTTTTGAATTTTTAACACCGCGATCTATGATATTTTTCACATTGAAATATATACTCTGAAATTTGACCTTTAACCTTTTAGAAGTAAACAATTTTATGACCATTTTAAGGTTAATATCTTTGCCTTTAAAATGGAATCAAAAATTATGTTGGACTTTGAGTTGCTTCAAAGTTATGGGCAATTATATGTATATTTTAGACAATTTTAACAAATTTTTCAATTTTAAAATCGCGATATTTTTCAAATAGAAAGGTTTTCCTCATAGAATTGAGGAACCCTTTGGAACCGTAATATGTTTGGTAAAATTTATTAAAATCGAAGATGTCAAATCCGAAAATAGCAGTTTTCTGTCCGTTTTGATATGGATTCTCCCATAAATTAAAATAGGTTTAAAATAGGGTCGAAGCAATTTTAAAATTCGTTTATTTAAAACAACATTAAAAATAGGTATTTTAAGCTAAAATACGTTTATGAATACAATTTTGAGGAATTTTGCTTAAAAATGCCTTAAAATGCTGTTTAAAATTTTTACGAATACGGCCGTTAATATATCTTCACCAAAAATACTTAATAAGCATTCAAATTAGTTTATGCAATTACAAAAATTATTTAATTTAATGTGTTATATAACTGCAACTTTATTATTTAAATAAATAAATTCCTATATTTTCGTTATCTCACCAAACCATAGAGAAAAAATGCCACAATTGTTTTAATAAATCTCCCATGAAAATAAAATATATTTTACAGATTGTTGTTTAAACATTATGAGTAATTAAAACTAATTTGTGACAACTTAACACATCTGCATTAACTATTAAACAAAAACAACAACAGCAACAGCAACAAAAATAGTAATAAAAATTATTACATTTCAATAAATCACACATTTGCACACACATATGATATTTATTCATATCAATAAACACTTACACACACTACAGTGTGTACGCAACAACAAAACACACAGACACATGCACACACATGTGAGTATCATAAACAATGACAATAACAAAGTCATTATATGGTTCAATTGTTCAAATGACTGAAGTGGAGCGATATACATTCATACAGAGTTCGAAGAGACAGAGTGAGATGTGAGTAAGCATGAGAGTGATTACAAGGGAGTTCAGCCTGATAAGGTTGGCATGAGAAATAGAGTTTAAATAGGAAGTAATAAAATAACACATCCATTAAACTGAGAGAGAATCAGTTACAACGAAATGACAGTTTGTTGCTGGTTATTATTGCTGTTTGTTGTTGTTTCTGTTGTTTTTGGTTTGTCGTATCAAAGCAGATGTGGCAATATCAGTAGCTGATTGCTGCTGCTCTTGTTGTTGTGTTGTTGGTTTTGTTGTAGGACAATAATAATAGTAGTGTCAGTAAATATCATTAAATGACAACAAGCTATTTAACTACATTAAAACCCATTCAAGTGCCAATTAAAACCACAAAATGCAAGCATTGAATAATAAATAGCCAACTATCATCACAAATAAACAACCCAACGAACTTGCAGATACATAGATATACACACACAAACACAAACACACACACACACATTCAAGTAACCAAAAACCTAAATGCTCGTAACAGAACACAACTCAAATGAACACAACATTTGGTTATGATGATTGTTGTTCGAGTATGAGGGCAAGTACTCATGTATAAATAGTATCTCCACTTCAAAAAAAGCCCGTAATAAAAAAAAAAATATGAAACTGAAAAATAAATATAATTCTATATGAATGAAGAAGTGATTTCGTTAGTGGGTGTGTATGGGTTGCACGGTCTGCGAGAATGCTGGAATTAATGGATGAATGTGTGGTTGGCTGAATGTTAAGGCAAGAAAGAGGGAAATAAATACATAAATTGATGGAAGTAAAAGTTTATATTTGCTACTAACATTTATTCAAATAAAAACACTTAAAGTACGCACTTATTTAAGTGTGTGCTGAATGCACGTTTTATTTATTGAAAATCTGACTTTCTATAGTTTGAGAAAAATTTCTTTGAAGGAGTGAATTCTATTTTTACTAAAGTGTATTTGATTGTGAAGCAACTGATATTTTTATAATAGCAGTATATAGGTTGAATCCAGGCTGAGTACTTAAGGAGTAAGATCGTTTTTCCTTAAAACTTTTAACCCAAGTATTCTTTGATTTTTTTTTTATCAATTTACCTTTGGAAAGTATCTCAGTTATTATGTTTAATGTCAATTATGTTCATTTAATGTTAATCTGATTAAAACGACGTGAGTGACGAGAAAAAAATGCGTACTAAAATTATTAAATATTTTCAACAAAACCCATTTTGGTCCTACAAAATGTTGGCCAAACGATCAATGGTCTACCGTCAAACTGACTCCAATGTTATTAAACAGTATCGGGTTAGAAGGAATGGTCCATATGATGTTTCTAAAGCCAATAAATATAAAGCATTTTCAAAAGAGCTCCCAACACATCCGGTAGGAAAGCAGTCCAGTTAGCTCAGTACTCAGACTATTTGGTACTAAAAGTTAAAGCTAATGCAGGTTTAAAAACATACAAGACTCAAAAAGTTCCTGACAGGAACTCTGCTAAAAATTTAGAGGCCAAAAGCAAAGCACGGAAATTGAAGTCAAATTTTATAAAAAAAAGTATGTTCTGGAACATTTTTAGCAGCTTCTGGGTCAATATTTGTATGTTGCTGATGCTCAAGGGAATGTTGTACAAAAATTTAGGACCCAAAAGCAAAAAAAAATCCCAAGGAGTTCTTGCTATAGCAAGCAATATGCAGTTGCGGCAAGAGAAGCTAAACTACCGAAATTTACAACAAGGAATAAGACTTCTTAATGTGCCCACTTATTTTTGGCCTGATTTGGCATCCTGTCACTATGGTAAGCAAGTTCTTGAGTAGCACAAGAACAATAATGTGGTATTTGTACCAAGAGAGGCAAATCCTCCAAACTACCTGGTACTAAGGCCAGTGGAGTGGAGATTGGTAAAAGAGAATTGAAGAGCACAAAAAAGGTGTTAGATTTTAAACGGAGAAAGTGACAGAAAGCTCTATAAAAAACTTAATGAAAGGATTTCAGGAAAAGGTTCATAAATTCATCACTATTGATTAGAACTATAAAAATAATATTTTTTGTAAATTGTAATACTAATTTCAATTAAATAAAATTAATCAAAACTGTAGGTTTAGTGGTTTCTCTTTTATTAAAATCTATATATAACTTTTGGTAATCGATGCCATCCGATCGGGATGAAATTTGCACCAAGTTTAGACCTATTGGATAGTAATTCAGACATAATTTTTCAACAAGATCGGTCAAGAATTCTCATCCCACTGAGAGACTAAAAATCTCTTAAAGGAATGGACCTAAGCTTTCATTTGAGCAAAAAAAAAAATTAAAAGAAAAAATATTACAAATTTTTAATTTTTTTTTAAATATTTTTTTCGAAAAATTGAAGAAATAACTATCTAAACTATTTGGGACACATTTTGCTAAGAACAATAGGTAATAAGTTACATGGATGAGATAAATCACATGTTTGGCCAAAATTTCAAAAATTGTGTCTGAATTACTATCCAATAGGTCTAATCTTGGTGCAAATTTCATCCCGATCAGATGACATCGATTTTAAAAGTTGGTTCACTTGACGTGAAATCCCCCATATGTTAAATATTTTTTTCGATCTCATACCTTATTAACCGCGTTTTTGATATTTTGAAAATACCTCTAAATTTAGGGATAACAATTAATTTGTTTATATAATCCTCCAAAATACAGAGTTATTATTGTAATAAGTGGCTGTTGTTGTTCTTCCTTTACCATGTATGGTGTGTGTTTTTACGATATTTCCTGAGATACCGAATTATTTAAAAAATAAAACGTTTCTAAACCACTGTGCACCACTGTGCATATTATACAAGCATTTTTGACCTTCTTTCAAATCATATAGTTTTTTTCTTGTCTTCAAAAGATTAACTCTTATCCTATTATCCTCAGAAGTTGATGTAATTTTTGTTATTCATGAAACTCTAACTAAATCAAAACAATTTCAACTATTTGCCATTTACCAACTCTGACTCATAATAGATGCGTGTTTGAAAGAGCGCCACTCTACAAATACAAATAATTGCCACTGCAGATGTCGGTAGAAAATAAAATTGAAATTTCTTTCAACAAACGGAAAGAACTACTTCCACATCGACTCAATAGGAGTAATAAAATACAACAAATACATATAGACATTAACACCACATGAGTCATTTATTTAATTGTATTGTATTGGTATTTAAATGCATGTGTTTTTATTTATGTATTGTATATGCACAGACTGTGAATGGATCAGTATGTGTGTGTTTCGTACATGTTTTATGGTTTTATATACTAGAAAATGTTTAATATAAATAAGAAGGCGTTACGTTTATTTGTCTTTGTTCTATCTGACAACTCACAGCACAAGACAGTCATACAAAATACAAAACAAACTAGCCAACAAACAAACATTCACACTATTGAACAGTGAGGTTGATAAAAAAAACTGGATAAATTTCTAAATTTCTTTACAGACTGAGATTTTTTCAACTTGCAACAGCAGTTGCAACCGGATTTGACTTCTAATATACTTTAATACAATAGTTTATTCAAATTTTTATCAATTATCATTAATATGTGAATTGTTTTTCACATATTTTTAGATCAATATTTTTTCTTCGAACCCACTGTCCACCAAAGACTTATACTAAAAAAAATAGTTTATTGTTTAAATAATAAATTGTGTATATGAGAGTATATTTTTTGTGCATGCTGTATACTTTAATATTTAAATTTATTTTTTTGTTTAATATTTGCACAAACTACTTTGAGAATGTATGAAAGTGTTTGTGTGTTGTTTACCATATTTATCATCCATTTAAAGGAAAATTGTTGTCTTATCTTGCTCCTATCTTTGTCTCTTATCAATTTCCGTAAGAATTGCCAAAAGCTATAATATGTCATCAGGTTTCTGTTTTCTGGTGTTTTGCAGTTGTGTTTTGTTTTCCATGAAAAAACAAAGGCAACGCCAACATATGTATTGTGTATGTGTTAACATATACAAACAAAGCCACCCATACAGATACGAACTAAATATATAAAATATAAATACATATATTTTACTGTATTTATGGCGTTTTTTCCGTATCCTGCTATGTACGAGTACAATTCAAGTGTGGACAATTTATTATTTGCATAAGAGAAAGAAGGTGGATCTTAAATTGCAATTTATTTTCGTTAAACTTAAAAAGACAGTTTAGCATTTTTTTGCATTGCATTGTATTGTATTGTTTTACTTTTAAACTTTTTTCATTGCAGCGTTTCAAGTAGTTTTTATTCTTTTATTTTAAATCCTTGAGTTTTTCTAAAAACTTTTTCATATAATGGTGGAAAATATTAACGAAAGTTTTTAGGCAAAATTACAATTTCAATATCATAAACAGAAAAATGTAAATACTATTTAAGTTTTTATTTAATATGGTATTTAAATAAGTAAAACATACAACGTATTATCGTTAAGATATGTAAAGATTTATATGTTTAATAATTGAATGGGGTTATATTTTATGCAATTTACCAATTAATTATGGTTCTTACAGCTTCGTTGTATCGTACTGGGCTCCTTTAACTCTTCAAATAAACTTTAAAAGTATTTAATCACTCTATTTTATTATTTTCTTCTATATAAGAGTCATGCAATGCAAAGAATTTTCTTAAAATAAAATATTTTCTTGTAAGCACAAAAACCTGATAAATACAAAACAAATTCCAAACTAAATTCAATTATAAAATAGCTTTCTTAATAAATATTTTTAATACTAGCCAAAGGTAGAGGGCGATATTCCGCATTGCCTCACTCTATTGTATGTTATAAATACAAAGGTGTACTACACAACGTATGATTACGAATGAATCGATGTATGAATCTATATTAATCATACTCACTAGATTACGTACTTAACTAATTTTGGAAGGGTATAATCTGTCATTTATTATCAATTAGTTATTGATTATAGTGTAAACAAATCCTTGCGGGAAGTTTTGCATTACTTCTTTAATTTGAACAAAAGTTCCACTGAAGCACACTGATTGTCCACCAACACTGAACTATTGTTCAGAAGTTGTGATTTTGACACGAGAGACAAATATCGCACAGACCAGCCAAAAATGTTTAAAGACCAAGAATTGGAGCATTACTCTATGAAGATTGTTTTCTAACTTAACAAGAGCTTGCAAAATCATTGGGAGCTACTTTGGGAGCAGCAATTTAAAAACGTTTGCAAGCAGCAGGATTCATCCAAAGGCAGGGAAATTGGGTACCATATGAATTGAAGCCAAGATACCTTGCATTTCGGAAATGATGCTTGAATGCTATAAAAGAAAACCATTTTTGCGATGATCGTATGTGAAGCCCGGCCCACCAGCCGAATTGACACCAATATATTTAGTGGCGCTAAGACAATGTTCTGTATTTGGTGGAAGCAAAAGGGACCTATCTATTATGAGCTGCAGAAATCTGACCAGACTATCGCAAAGAACCTTTACCGAAAGAAACCGATTCGTTTGAAGGGAGCATTGGTCAAAAAACGTCCAGACATGAAACCTTAATATTCCATCCCGACAACACTCGGCCACATGTTACAATACCCGTTAAAATGTATTTATAATGAAGTGGTTGGGAAGTTTGTCCGACTACTATTGGTTTCGATAGAGACAAATTGCTCTCTCTGGGATACGCTTTGCTTTGGAATAGAGTATCCTCAAATTATAGGCAGTTCTTTTGTTGTTGCCAGAAAAATAGGAAATGGTCGTAGCTAACAATGATAAATACTTTGAATAAATTTAGATTGTACAAATGTTTCAAAATAAAAGTTAAAAATTTTAATAAAAAATTTGTTTATTAAAAATTGTTATTAACACATTTCGATCACGGTTGCGTTTTTGCTTTAATGACTTTAACCATATACTAAATTAATGAATTATATAGTTAATGGTAACACATGTTGTCTTCTAAATAAAAGCACAAATACAATTCAACACAGTTTTTAAGTTCAAAAAGTCCATTTGCTAAACCCAAATTTATTCGATTTAGCAGAGTTACCTAAATTGTCTTCATAGTGGTTAATAACAAATTAATTCTGTAATATTTTTTTGTGTTAACAGAATACTATCCGAAAAATTTTTTTTTTTCCGAACGTAGCCTTTTTTAATTTTTTTTTGGTTATATCTTTGGCATTTACAGACGGATCTTAATGTATGATATATCAATGTTTTGCTCTAAGGGCCATTGACCTTAACTATCCCGTTCTAGTATTAATCCACCAGATCTCTGTTGCTCGCAAGAAATCATTAAACAAAAACATTGATATTCATACTTAAAGATCCGACTTTTCGGTAAAAAAAAAAGAATATTTTTTTTCGTAACTGCCTTGCAGGGGTATTTTCTTTTTTTTTAGGTACGATTTAATGTACATACATGTATTGTACATATTTTGCAATTGATTTTCATTCAACTAAAAACATATTCGAACTACACATCAATCTATTTTTTATTGTACAACATTTACAAATATTTCAATAACTTTTATTTTGTTTCTCTCGTTTCGTTTTAGGTTTTCTTCTTTTATTATTATCTTCTATACAACGTAAATAAACAATAAACAAAGGATTTACATGATTTTCATCAAGAAAAAGCAACTACAGAAGGAAGAACTACAACACCAACAATATCAACAATGTCAGTGTACAAATCCTTACAGCAATAATAAACAAAAAGAAATCTTTCCAAACAGCTGAAGGAGGAAATAGAACAACCAAAAACATGCAGATTAAAATGGAGTTGGAAGCAACTTAATAAAAAGCAATAAACAAATAATAACAACAAAAATTGCAATAAGAAAGGAAAATATGTACACATTTCAAAACGTAGAACATTATTACGAATATTGAGAAGTAAAAAAAAGAAATAAAGAAAAACAACGACAACATAGGGAGTGGAAAGAGAAATTTCATAATGTTACTGCGACATAAAAATAATAATCGTAAACATAACAGCAGCAACAACAATAACATTAAGAATAAAAATAACAATAATAAATTCAGCGAACAAGAAATTGAAGAGAAAATTTCAACAAAAATATTTAATAGGCAACAACAACAGCTGCTGCAACTGAAACAACGATAGCATTAGAAAAATATTATTTCCTTCTTCCTCTTCTTTTTTATTTTAAATTAAAAACGAACAAACAGAAAGCATTAAAAACAAAACAGTATCAATTTTTTTACGATTAAAACGAAATAACAACTTTAATTGTGAACAATAATAACAACAACAAAACAAACAAAAAATTACATAAAAAACATCAACAAAAAAAAAGAAAAGAAACGACTGAACAAAATTAAAACATTACTTTTAAATTTTTTATTAAAATTTCATTCGAATCCACAAAAACCACGAAACAATCACAGACGTACATCCCCATACATACGCAATTACTCACTTTTACATAGAAAGCAAAAAATAAAAAAGAGAAAAAACACATTGACTCATTCATTTACTAACTCAATCACAGCCAAACATACATTTTAACATTTACAACAAGCAAAAAAAATTAGCCAAATTTGATATTAAAAGTGTCGGGTTGTTCGTTCGTTCGCTCATTCATTCACTACGTTATAAGTGACGTATACCACCATAGTCCACTCCAGTTCATAGACATGCAACTGATTTTCATCAAACGTACATATTTATCATAGAGTATATAGCAACAACGACAGCAACCACACAACAACTAACGCTAAATGTTTGAGCAAGCAACAAATGAGAAACGTGGTGATTTCTACCAGCATAAAACGATAAAGTAATAGAAATGCGGTTCATGCTAAATCTGGACTTAAAGTAAAATTTTAATTAATTTTATTCTTGCAAAGGAAACATGCAATAGGGGTCTCAAGTGAAAGGTCTTTGTTGTTTTAGACATTTTCGTATAATATAGATTTTAAATTATTGGAATTTTTGTAGTTTTTTGCAAAAATCTTTTTGTTTTTTAAATCTTAAAGTTATATGAGGTTTATGAAGTATCAATTTAAACTAATTGTTTCAAATACAGTCTACTCGCGATAATATGAACTAATTAAAACCAGGCCAGTTCACTTTTGCAAGATTGTTCATATTTGCGAATGGCATCTAATTCCCAACTACAAACATTTTCCCATAAAAATAAAAGTTTCACGTTAAATTTATATTTAAAAAATTAATATGTAATTCCAGCTGAATGTGTGCACTAACTACAACGTGTATGTTAGAAATTTTGATTGACAGTTGAAGACAATTTCAAATCAAACATCTAGGGAAATTCAATTATGCAGTTATTATTATGCAGTTGAATTATAATTTAGCCAAAACCCTGTTGATTTGGATTTCAACTCTGTGTAGATAGATAAAATCCGTTAAAAATCAAAAACAAGTTAGAGACCTATATTCGACAGTGCCGAATCTTATATACCCTTCACCAAATTATACTTTAAAATACAAATTTTAAATATTTTTAAGTAAACAAAATTAAAATTTTTTTTCAAAAAAAAAGTTTTGAAAATTAAAAAAAAAATTCCAAAATTTTTTTGTCGATGTTGTTTTTATTTAATTTTTTTGTTTAAATTTATTAGTGAAAAAAAAAATATGACAAACAAAATTTTTTGGTAAAAAAAATTCAAGTTAAAAATATTTTTCCCGATTTTGACCCATTGTAGGTCCACTCATTGTGAAAGGGTATAATAAGCTGTTCATATTTTAAATCTTTTGCACTAAATTCATATTTTAGAGTAGCCAATGGAAGTAAAAAAGTAGCCAATGGAAGTGGTGTTCATATTATCGCGAGTGCACTGTAACACTATCCAACAGCATTTTTGGAACAGAATAGCGACCCTATAATTCTGAAAGGGCATGTTGAGTTGATCATTTTTGTAGAATAAATCATCCTTCGATCAAAAAATTAAAACTTTGACCCACTGTAAAAAAAAACTCAGACCTGCTGGACTATAAGTTTATTCTACAAAAATTATTTACTCAAAAAGTCTCAATTTGTTGGACAGTGTAATTATATATACAAATTTAAAATACTTAAAATTTTGAAAAAAATCGCAAAAGTTTCCGACTTACATTACATTTAAAAGAAATGTTACTTTATATAATCGGTGTTTTAGAATGAATTAAACTTTGATATTAGTTAGGAACATCTAAAATTTTTTTAATAAAAATATCATTGTACCTTAAATTTTACATACGATTTCGAATCGGTATATATGGCAATCATGTTCATGATGAATTATTATATCTACACCCAGAGAAAAAATTAACACATCCGTGTACGATTTGACACCATTCGGTGTCAATAATGTATCAACCCCGTATGTGCACAAATTGTACACGAACGGTGTCAATTTGACAACGAAAAAATTACACCATTCAGTTAACGAATTGACACCATCCGTTGTCGATTTGACACCGTTTGTGTACGATTTGACACCAGACCGTTGTCCGATTTGACACCGTTCGTGTACGATTTGACACCAGACCGTTGTCAATTTGATACCGCACAGTTGTCAATTAGAAACCATATGTTGTGGATTTGATACCGTTAGTGTACGATTTGGTAATTGAAATACATAAATAATAATTCCTTTATGTTTTACATTTATTTTTAAATACAATACGAATATATACTTATATATAAAATACATATAAATTTCATGTTTAAATTTGGCAAAACATTGGTGGCAATTGTCGGAGTTCCTGTATGTGAAATTTCAAATAACATCCCTAATTGTGGAACTGCTTCCACAGGTCACACAATTAGGGATTCGTACCCATTTGTCGATTCGTACCCATTTGTTTACAAATTGTAAACGTACAGTGTCGAAAAAAAGTGACACCGTATGGTGCCAAAATGACACCAACCGTTGTCGATTTTGCAACGTTATTTTTCCCTCAGTGTAATATGTTGTTTTTATAATCATACAACATCTTATGGTAAATCCTACATCGTAAATATGTTTGCCAAAAAAAAAATAATTCTACAATCATGTGAATCGTAAATTTATCATATTATGGTTGCGGCAATTAAAAATTTTGAAATGATTTACGGTAAACATGTACAACTGTACATTCCAAATACCAACGCATTTCGTATATAAACTTTATTAACAAGTCAATAATTTGTAATGGTCTGTCTATTCAACTGTTTTATCAAAAAAAAAAAGTAAATTTTAAGACAAGCTTCATTTCTGTAATTCTAGTTTTTTATATAAATGGCCTTTAACCATAGAGAATAGACATATAGTGGAAACTCTTCTATCAAAGACCTAACTCACTTGTCAGAAACCTAAGTGCTGAGAATGTATTAGTAGAAACAACTATGTGAAAACAAAAACAACAATCGTATGTGTGATTATTTTGAGTAATTTTTTTTTTTAGTTTTTTTCTAGTTTCCGCTCTATGCTTCTCTATGCCTTTAACGCCCTATTCTCAATCAAGTTTTAAATTTATCAACTATTTATGAAACAATTTTATTTATAAACCTTTGATAAATTCAAAAACAGATTATGAATATTGGGGTGAATCCAGATTTTACATGAACACGTTTTTGTTTGTAAATTGAATTAAAAACATAAAATAAACTTTATCCCTCTACAAAAACTAGTTAACAACAATTAAAATTAGACGGACAGCTAAAACCAGCAGTAAAGAACAACAATAATAAAATTAAAATCCCGAACAAAAAAAGTTTGAAAAATCATTTTTCTAGGAATTTCATTTAATTGTCCATGGATGTATGTGTGGGTTAAACTGGACATGCGATAACAACACCAGTAACAAACACGATGATGAAAATTGCTGCAACAGACAAGAAGCAGAAGAGGAGGACGATACATTAGTAGTAATAACAGCATCAGCACTCCTACCAAAACAAGCAACAATAACAACGATAATAACAGCAGGAATCTACACCCTATAAAACCTTAAGATTAAACCACAATTTTAACAACAACAACAACAAGAAACACCAACACATTCTGTCTGTGTGTGCCTGCATGTGTATAGTTTAAATTTGCATGCGAGTGAGCTTAAATGTTTGTGAGTGTATGGCAGAGAGAGCGAGTAATCGTAAAGTAAACAACCCAACATCCTCATCGTCATCAGCAACAGAAACTATCATCTACTGAAGCAATATCAAGCCAGTCATTTTGTCTGTCAACCAAGCAACAAACCAGCCAACCAGTCAGCCGGCCAGTCAACCAAACAACCATTCAGCAAAAGTAGTCGTCGTACATATTCAACAACATCATTTTGACACCAACAATTATTCATTGTTTGTTTGTATGTGCGGGTGTGTAGACAAGGAGAAAAAAGTTTGATACGCTTCATAAACAATTACACACACAAACACACTCAAACTCAAACTAACATACAACCCACCCACTCAGTCACATTCACGCAGTTATACGCATACAGACAAACAACAAACAAACACACGCACTCACGAACGCACTCCTACAGCCACTAGAATACACTCACTCAACAATTTCATCATTAACATCGCACAACGAATAAGGAAATCGACAACTACAACTATTACAACAACAACAAGTGTAATAATAAACATTTATTTCATTTTGTTTTTCCGTCTGTCTGTCTTTCTGTCTGCCTGCTGCTTTACACTTTCGCCCCATCTCTTGCTGATTATTGCGACTTTATTATCGCCACCATCAACAACTACGGCAACAACAACAAACGAACTTTTAACTCGCCTACGATACACGGAATTTCCAACGCGCCCTCATCGTGGCCGTCATCATCATCGTCGTCCTCGTCGTCGTCATCATCACCAACAACTACAACTACAATAACAACATTGTTTCGTTAAGGCTTAAATGAATTTATTTTGTTGCTGCTGCTGTAACATGGCACCAAATACACGCATCACACGCAAATGGGAACTATTTGCCGGACGTAATAAATTTTATTGTGATGGCTTGTTAATGTCTGCTCCTCATACGGGAGTATTTTATTTAACGTGTATTCTTATAACGGGCACAAGTGCGTTATTTTTTGCATTTGAGTAAGTATCGAAAATTATTCATTCATTCATTCATTTATTAATTTTCTTGTATATTCATTTTATTTTATCGTGTGTTTGTGTAAATATGGCCAGGTCTTTTGAAAGGCTTTTAAGTGGAAGGAAAACATTATTTAAAAGTGATATGGACGATTAAGGATTTTGTTTTTTAAAAAATATAAATGTGTATTTTACAAATTTAATTAAAAATAACTAAATAAATAAAAAAATCATATACAGTGAACTCTCGATAACGTGAACTAATTTTTACCAATGCGGTTCACGTTTACGAGTTTGTTCACGTTATCGAATGCTAAAATTAAATGATAAACAAGTATTTTAAAACAAATATTTTATTAATTTTTAATAACAAAAAATACATATGTATATGCAATAATTCAGTTCACTTTGCATTTGAGAAATAAAAAAATAAATTTCTTATGAATATAACACATCAAATTAACATAAACTAATAGGAACATTTATTTGGTTACAGATAAATAAATTTAAAATGCTTTTCCAGCATTTGTGTAAAATTTCTTGTGAAAATCGACTTCATGCTGAGTGTAAAAGATTTATTCCAGCTTTTAAAGATAACATTTTAATAGAATCTAACAAGTTTGTTTGTTTTCCACCGAGCACTCTTCTCCAATGATGACACGTATGTTTTATCTGGTAGCTGCTTCCAGTACAAACCGGATTCGGCAGCATTATAAAGCTGATTTTAAACGGGTCAACATGTTGTGGCTGAGCCGAAAGCTTTTGCAATAATTCAACTACATTTATCTTACAAAGTAACACTTTCGGTTTTTTTAATGACATTTTCACGAATAACAATTTTTAATAACTTTTAACTTTTACGTTGCGATGCAAAGCACAACTAATATACAGGGATACAATTAAGAAAAAAGAACACTCAATTCGGGGATTTCCCAATTAAATAAAAAAAAAACAGTTTAAAAAGTAAAGAATAAAAAAGTGTTCACGTTTTAGAGCTTCCAGGTTTTGTTCACGTTTTAGAATAGTCTGTGTAAAAATAAATTTGTTCACGTTTCTGAGACGTTCACACTTTCGAATGTTGACGTTTTCGCGAGTTCACTGTATTTACATTTGAAAAAGTACCAATTGCCAACTATGTAATTCATATAACTGAGAAAAGTAGTATATTCATATAGAACTATGAAAATCCACTTCCACACTTCAACATTTTTTTTTATTTTAGTTACTTTTCAATATTTTTCATATCTAAAAAAACAAGTTATTAAAAACCAGTTATTTATTATTATTTTGCAATATCGATTATATATATTTTGAAGCAAAAATACACAATTACTAAGAAAATTGTTGCTTTTCGTAGGGACAAGTTTTCCCAATAATTGAAAACTATTCAATATGATGTAGTTTTTAATGGCTTTTTACTACCAAAAAAAAACAAAAACACTCAATGTTTTCTTTTTTTTTAAATTTCTATTAAAAAACAGACAAAAAAAATATAAAAGTTTGTTTTTTCCCAAATTTCCAAGAGCACATGTATTCTTCTAGTCTAAAAATGTTCTTAAAATTGCATGAACTTTTGGTAAAAGTTCAGTGCAAAAGTTTTTAAATCACTTAATACATTGTACGTACGAATACTTAGTTACTTGTTCTTTTTGCAGTTTTATTTTGATTTTTATTCGACTATTTTGCAACAATTTTTCAAACTCATAAAAGTTGTTGTCAAACAAACTTTTGATATGCGAAACAAAAGGGAAGTTTCAATGATTTGAAAGATACAGTAGACACTCACACGTGACGTCTGGTATATTGAAAATACAAAAACATACGAGGTGATGTTGTATGTACATTCACTTACTGGTTCGTGCTATCGCTCATTCATTTCATTCAGTTGTTCAATCTTTCGGATATAAAGATATTTTTGAAATTACTTTTCATTACACAAACTAAATCATCGTCCCCATCATCATGTGCATCATCATCATCATCGATACAACACAAATTGTGTGTAAGTAACGCTTTGAATAAACAGTTTCTAGTAAATCTTTTTTTTCTTTCGTATTTTTTTTTTGCTAACTTTGCAGTAGTTCCTGCTTTTACTGCTCCTAATGCTGTTGTATGTTGTTTCTAAATTATTACGGTGCGCTTCAAAGATGATGTTGTTGCTGGTGCTTTTGTTGGTTGCATCCGTTTCTAAATAAAAGCAACAGCATTTCAACATTGTTTGCAAAGAGTTGCATGAAGTGTACACAAAACACTCCTCCCACACTCACATTTATGCTACGAGTACATTTATTCTCTTTCTATCAAATCTGATTTTGTTTCAAGAAAAGAACATTTAAAACTACACTAGAGCACACATGAATATACTACATTTATGTATGTGCTTTGTGTGTACATTAGAATGGACCTTATTTTGCACTTTTTCGATTTTAGATGCTCTAAAATTGTTCTCCGTCATCTATAAGCAAAATGCTCAAAATTTGAGCAACAACAAAAATTTAGAGGTTGTACGTTTTATTTGAAGTTTCGAGTTTTGGGTAAAATCTAAAAGTAAATATTAGAAAATAAGATACGAAATTTAGTTTAATATATAATTTAAACAAATTTAGACTAAATACAAAATTTCCTCGAAATCCGCCAATTCCAAATCGGCCACCCCAACCCATAATAGGTACAACAGTTAAAATTCAAGGCTGGTTCCAGACATATACGATATAGTTTTGGAATCTCCTAGTCCCAGGCTACTCCCACTCTGGCGGTGACCCGATTTATGTCTTCTCTTAATTTCCGAAAAGTTCACATGAAAATTCCATATTTTTCATAAATTTTTGGTGAAAAACCAATTTTTTCAACAAATTTTAGATCGAATACAGGGCTGGTTCCAGACATATACAATGTAGTTTTGAAATCCACTAGTCCCAGGCTACTGCCACTCTGGTGGTGACACTTGAAATTTCCATATTTTTTCATAAAATTTTGGTGAAAAACCAATTTTTTCAACAAATTTTATCTCCAATACAGGGCTGGTTCCAGACATATACAATATAGTTTTGGAATCTACAAGTCCCAGTCTACTTTCACTCTGGCGGTGACCCGATTCAGTTCTTCTCTAAATTTCCTAATGTAGCATTTATTTGAATCGAAATCAACTTTTTGAGTTTTTTGAAATTTCGTTTAAAAAATTTTAAAAATATAAAATTTGGGATTTGAGATTTGAGATATGGGCAAAAACACTATTCTTTTAAAATCTATGAAAACGATGAATTAAACATTCTTTAATTCTTAAGTGTTTATTTTGATGAAATAGTAAATATTGAAACGAAGTTTTTTTCTTTTTATAATATTTTACAACAAATTCTAACTTTTGGATCTAAGTTGTATTAAGGAACTTCTCAGTAGATATGGAAAAGGTATGTTGATACATACATACATATATGCAGTAAAAAGTTATAAGGTACTAATTTGATTTTTAGTTCACAAAAAACCATTTTAGACCTTGCTTAATTAGAGCCACCCTAATATGTACTATATCTGTATGTATATTAACGTACGAGTACAAAGTACTCAACAAGTCCTTTGTGAATATTTTATTCATTGAAAACTAAAGGAAATTTCAAAATTTTTGTTGTTTTCTATTTATCAAACCTTAAATTTACGTCAACCAAATTTGTACATGTAAATCTTTTAAAAACAACTACATTTTTAAATATATTTACTATTTTTGTTAGTTTATATACTTCTTATAAAATTTATATTGATTAGGTGCAAAAGCAATTTCGATTCATATTAGTTTTTGCAACTTTAGTTTAGATTGAGCGAAATAATTTACAAATTTTGGACAATTAATATAATTATTCAGCAGGGTTTCAGCCATAGAAAAATACACATAGAGCGGAAACTCTCCTGTCAAAGATCTAACTCAGTTTTCAAAAACCTAAGTGGTGGGAATGGATTAGTAAAAAAAACTATGTAAAAACAAAAACAACACTCATATGTGTAATTTTTTTGAGTTTTTTTTTCTAGTTTCCGCTCTATGTATATTTTCTCTATGGTTTTAGCCTTGTAATCTTCACACATTTGGGGGCTAAGTTTATAGTACGTTTTGAATAATTTCGAGTTTATTTAAATCATATAATACCGTATGCAACTTGACCTAAATTTTACGAATTTGTTTGCTAACCACGCCAATAAATAATTCATGTAAATGAAATTGAATGTGATATAAAAATGTGTTGGAAATTTGCACAAAAGATCTATTGGACCCTTTTTGTTAGCTTTATTTTGTGCTGATGTTGATGAAAATTCATAATGAAATCTAAGCAAATATATAATTATGAATATAACAGAAGCAGCAGCAGCAAAACCCATCATTTACACATAAATACAATGGCATTTTACACATACTCGCACATATTATCCATTGTACATTTTTTTTTGTTATTTTTGTTTCTGTATCCCCCAATGATGGGACAAAAGAAATATGAAACAATAAAAAAAATCATAAAGAATCTAAAAACATTATTATGTGTGACATAAACCCTGAAGAATAATAACAATAATAATGCGAGCACGAATGAATACGTTACTATTTAGGCTTACAGAAGATTGCAATTCAATTGAATGCAAAAAAAATAAACGCACGCTCCCTCTCTCCCACAATAAACATCAAAAAAGATTCATATTTGTATTTGAAATGTTGAAATGTTGAAAACTGTTTTGTACAGTAAATGTATTTGAAAAGGAAAATTGTGTCATAAAAAAAGAGACCCAACTATGACAAACAAAAACAGAATCGCTTTATTTTTTTCTTTCTTCATTTTGCTGAATATAGAATAGAAACTAAGTATAATAAAAAGATAACGAAAAATACCCTTCACTTGCATTTGTACTTAAAAACATTCATACTTACATATGTGGCTTTTCTAATAAATAAATACATGTGAAAGTGCACACATTTGTAAAATAGCTATAATGCTCTATATAAATGAAACTTTAAGTATTTATTTCTCTTTTGAAGGCATTTGAAATAATCCCAATAATAATCGTTACAAATATGTACTAAAATATCAAACACAAAATACTTTTAGTCGATAAGCTCCATCTAATGTTCATAATCAATATGCAATCTTTTGCAAATTGTAGTTTGAAAATCGGTAAAGGAAACGTCTTTATGCAAACGATATTGCAGTTGTCAGGCGTTGTGCTGTTTGTTCTGTATTCAAATAAACCGATCAACAGTTGGAATGTTTTGTAATAATTTCACTAGGCTGCATCAAAAAAATATGCAGGGGTTCTCATATGGGCAATTCCATATCATCGTACGTGACATTTGTACGCCTATAGAGTGGAATAGATTTTTCAAAAATAAGAGTATCTGAAAAATAATTTGGTCTTTATGTTCCATTCAGAGGCTACTATATTTTAAAATAATAAAAAGTTCTTTCGAAATATTGTTGTCCAAAATATTGAGCGAAATAAGGGTATATCGTACGTGACATAAAACGGAACTCATTTTGAGGTACATGTAGAAATATGCGAAAATATTCGAATCGTGAGAGCCTATGTTATGTTTTCTTTAAATTTCTTACACTAAACGAAATATTTTTCCTTTACAATCCGTCATATTTAAATAAAAACAATATTTGGATGATTTTATAATAAATAACATTTAATACCGTACGTGACAGATTTTTCTCTTATAATAAAACAATATACATATATTCTGTAAATATATGTAAACAAAAACTAAAAAAAATTAATAGAAAATATACATTCGGTTTCGGAAATAAACAATTTGACTACAGCAAAAAATCAATCAAAGTCAAATTCATTTCATACTACAAGCTAATTGGGAGCCCAGTTTTCGCCGGAATTTTAGCCTAAAACATACCTAAAACTTAAAAAAATTAAATATAATCAGTTTAAACTATTTTTTTTGTCTTTAAAATGTTGTAATATGATCTAAATACTTTCACATAGTAACCTTTTATTATTTTCTTCTATTCAAATCATCTTAAAAAAAGTTTTTGTTTTTTCATTGGTGGTAGCGATTCTCGTGGAATTGTCCTGTATTATTGAAGTCTATAGTTCACTTTTGTATTCTTTATGAAAAAGATAAATTAAAGTGTGAGTTGCGAGGAAACTCTTATATTAAAAGCCCAAGTCTGTAGTCAAAAAACATAAGTGACACAATGCATACTGAGTTGTCACATGACAGAAGTGCCTGTTTATAGTGTTTCTGCATGCAACATACAGTGATTTACTTTAACCCAAGGCTTTAAATCGTTGAAAAAGTTTTTTTTTATGAAATATTGAAAATAAGGAAGTTATATACAAAATTTGTACGGTACTTATAAGTACCGTCGGTCGAAAAAGGGTTAACTCACAATAAATTAGGTACCAAAATTAAATATAATTTCCTCTTTCCATGAGAGCTCCTGCCAACTGATTCTGGCTTTATTGAAACTTTATAACTTTTACCTCTGTAAGTGGTGAAAATGTATTAGAATCATACCACATGTGGTATGAGTAATAAGGAGTGAGATCGAAAAATTCTTAACATACATATATGTTTATAAAAAAGAAACCACTAAACTTACAGCTTTAATTTTTTTTTATTTGATTGAAATTATTATTACAATTTACAAAAAAAATTATTTTTATAGTTTTAATCACTAGTGATGAAATTTTGAACCTTTTTCGGAAACCCTTCCATTAACGTTTTTATAGTGCTTTCTGTCACTTTGCTCGAACATGTAGTCCATCTCCGTTTAAAATCTACCACACTTTTGGACACCTTTTTTGTACTCTTCAATTCTCTTTTAACAAGAGCCCAATATCTCTCCACTGGCCTTAGCTCCGGGCAGTTTGGAGGATTTGCCTCTCTTGGTACAAATACCACATTATTGTTCTTGTACCACTCAAGGGCTTGTTTGCCATAGTGACAGGATGCCAAGTCAGGCCAAAAATAAGTGGACACATTATGAAGTCTTATGAATGGAAGCAGCCTTTTTTGTAAACATTCCTTGATGTAAATTTCGGTATTTATAGAGCCCGTTGTAACAAATGAGTGGCTTCTTTTGCCGCAACTGCATATTGCTTGCCATACCAAGAACTTTCTGGGAAATTTTGTCTGCTTTTGGGTCCTAAACTTTTCTTCAACATTCCCTCGAGCATCAGCAACATAAAATTTTTGACCTGGAAGTTGCGAAAAATCTGCCAGAACATACGTTTCGTCATCCATTATGCAGCAAGAATATTTTTTTATAAAACTTGACTTCAATTTCCGTGCTCTGTTTTTGGCCTCTAAATTTTTAGTAGCGTTCCTGTCAGGAACTTTTTGAGCCTTGTATGTTTTTAAACCTGCATTAGCTTTAACTTTTCGTACCAAATAGTCCGAGCACTGAGCTAACCGGGCTGCTTTCCTACCGGATGTGTTGGGAGCTCTTTTGAAAATGCGTTCTATTTTTTTGGCTTTAGAAACATCATGTGGACCATTCCTTCTACCTGAACCAGGTTTTCTATCAACTGACAAGTTCTCCCGGTACTGTTTAATAACATTGGAAACAGTTTGACGGCAGACCTTTGTATGCTTGGCCAACTTTTTGTAAGACCAAGTTGGGTTTTGTTGAAAATATTTAATAATTTCAGTACGCACTTTTTTCTGGTCACTCATTTTAATCAGATTAACAAAAAAATTAATATAATTGACATTACACATAATAACTGACATGTTTTTCAAAGGTAACTTGATCAAAAAAAAATTCAAATAATACTTGGGTTAAAAAATGTAATGAAAAACGTGTGTTAAGAATTTTTCGATCTCACTCCTTATTTGAGGTGCCTCAGAACTACGGAAGCCAAACGGAACTGGGTTTTACAAATCCCGGGATTCGGGATTTTAGAAATGTAAATCCCGGTATCCCGGTATTTTTCGGGACCCCGGGATTTTAGTTAAACGACAAAAACATCAAATTCAAGAATAAAAACTATTAATTTCATTAATATATTTAAGTAAAAATATTACAAATCAAAAACTAATGCATTGAATTAAAATAAAATGGTCCATGATTTTCCCTAGCTCCATACAATTGTCCCCCGGAGTACTGTTTGAGCAGTCCTAAATGTCCTTATAAAATTTTGCACAAAATAAGTTGTAAGTACTCTGAAATTATAGTGTAAAGTATCCCCTTCAGGAAATAACTTGAACATAAATTTCGTAAAAGTGTAAATTATGTAAAAGTCTGTCAATGCAAGAGAGACGTGCTGCTCCCTGATTCAAATGAAAAAATCTGGCTGCGTTTGGATTTGAAGCGAGATTATGCTGAAATTTAGCTTTTTTTTTGGTATTTTTATAATATTTGGATTGAAATCTTCTAAAAACAATCAAGTTAGTAAAATTTTTTTTCAAAGTAAATGGGTTCTAAAAAAATGCGTGCTTAACAAAACGTACAGCACTAGTATAAAACGAAAAAAAATATTTTATTTCAATGAGTAATTTGTAGATTGGCCCTTAGTTTGCACTTTTGGGATTTCCTATGCTCCCGTGGTATAAAATTGTTGTAATATCCAAATGCTGAAAATTAGAGTTTGCACATTTTATTTGAGATGTTGAGTTTGGAGTCAAAGTAGCAACATTAAAAAAATATGGCAAAATCAATATACCCACCATCATTTTGGATTTGTATGAAGATTGAATCCTATTTTAAATTAAGGCCAACGTTCAGCCGATACCCATTAACTAGAGTAATATTCAAACAAATGTTGGAATAAGTATGAGAATAGAAAATTCTTTCCCAACACAGATTTTTGAGCAGCACATTTAAATTTTGAAATTCTGTAACAGCACCTGAAAGTACTTAAAAAGTACCATAATACTGAATTATCCATCCTTGAATGGAAATAGTTGTTAATTCGAAATACCGATTTTCTAATTTCGTACTTTGTTTTTATGCATTTAGATAAGTTTTATTATTTACAACAATCATCATAAAGATTGCAAGTAGGGTACTTTTATAAATGCTATACATACTTAGAAACCTTATAAATATGTTTTAAATATAAAATCATTTGCATACATACGAGTACATGCCAACAAAAATATAAACATTACTGCATTTCATTGTCGTTTATAATAGAAAAAAAAAACTTTAAAAGTCACACAAAAATCCCCGATGTTTATAACGCTTTCTCTATTTTATTCACAAAATTCAAATTCAAATAAAAAAAAAAATAAAGAAAGAAAGAATAGACTTCATATTCGCATAAATACAAACTAAACACACACATGACAAGAAACGCATGTTGAATCTGCCTGTGTTGTGCTGGGCCGAATACAATAGACTCTCATGGTGGTGAAGAAGAATACATTTTAGCATAAAACTCGTACACCATGAACTTTCCAAGTATGTACCATCATACACACTAACTACGTATGTTAATGTTGCAGACATTTCCCTTTAACACAAACACCATCCCTGACTATTTCCATTACATGCGAAATAATAGCACCATGGGACGTTTTATTTTTTAAGCAATTGATTACTATTACGAAAGATATCTGCGAAAAACATTTTCTTTATTAACCTATTTGCTTTATGACGATCATTTATTTAATATCTGTTTATAATTGTACAGGTTGCTAGGCTCTACAAAGCCGTGCAAGCTAAAGTTGGTCAACTTTGACACCCTGTAGCTGCTCACCTTGTATTCTAATAGGTTGGTCACAAATTTCATTTTCTGAAAGGTGATGTAGTCCCGTACGACATCATATAGGAATAGTAGTTTAGAAGAGACAGATGTATTAGCAGTTTGTCCTGATAGGCACAGTGGGGTCCCAAAAGTAAGACGGCCTAAAATATTGTAACAGACCCATTTATGTTTCACATAAAAACAAAAATATGTACTTTGTAAAATTGTTCTTATTATATTACACATTTTCTTTCCCATGGTGCAGAGACTAGAGAGTGCAGTTGAAATGTTGTTGGTTGCATGTTTATATGCATGCATGTATGGATGTGTATGTATTTTTTTGTTTGTTTCTCAAACAATAAAAGGACATGCCACTTGCGGCTACAAAATGCTGCTGGTTTGTAATCTATGTTAAACATTTTATGAATAAATAATAACAACGAAAAATACACTCATACTCGAACACACACACACACATACATGCATTCATAGATAAATAGATATGTGTGCATACACACACACACATATTAATGCCTAGATGAGTAATGCAGTTCATAATGTTTTGTGGCAAGTAATACATGTGGTAGTATGCCACTGCTACCACTTCAATTTAATTTTTTTCTTTTTTTTTTTTTTGGAGAAAAAGTTTATTATTTGTATCACATATATGAAAGTGAACATGCACGAGGGCAATTTCATAAGTATTGTCGAAATGTAAAAGATGTTATGATCATTCATTTCTGACAAGTCCAATACAGTGAGTGCTTTTAGCATTATTTATTTATTATAGACCAACAGAAACCCTTTTCTTTAGACCAAGACCAAGACCAATCCTAATTTTATGACTAATTGGAAACCAAACTAACTAGCAGTACCAAGGCACAGTGGCTTAGAAACATATTAGTATTAATAATAATAATTCTGTAGCTCATGAACGATTGTAGATATCTACAATCAGAGCTGAGGAGTTTCTGAGCAGATTTGTATTTACATAGTTGCTAGTGGGCATCAACATCTTCAAAGTTGGTCGCCTCGAACTTAAGAAATTGTATACAACTCAGTACAAAAAAAAAATACGCTTAAAAGTGTGGTTTATCTCATTTAGTTCAAGAGATTTTTATGTTAAATTATTATTTTAAATTTTTGTGACGCATTTTTAAAAATGTCAATTATATTTCTGATCAAATCTATCTATATATAGACATGAATTGGTCCATGTATGTAATGTCATCACGTGAGAACGGCTGGATCGATTTGGCTGATTTTTTTTTATTCGATTCGAAATTTTCAGGAGATGGTTTGTAAAGAAAAAAATTCAAAAATTCCGGGTAAAACTCGGAAATTCTTTTTTTGTGAGTCCAGTCAACTGTAATAAAAAAGCTCCCTAAAGTATGCAGTACAAATTTACATAGATATTTTATTTGCAAATAAATAAGAACAGGCTGGTGTGAGTGGGTTGGAGAAACTTGAAGAACTAACATTAGTAAATGCTACCGGGCGAAGCCAAGGCGATCAACTATCTATATACATTACGGGCTCGATTTGTGCAACTACCTATTATTGCAACTGACCGATTAGCGCAACAGCCTATTTTTTAACATTAGAGTCATTATAACAGCAACTTTTTTCAAAAAACAGACGCGATAAGTGCAACTTTATTTTTTTTTTCATATATAATATTATTCAGAAGTTATTCTATTCTCTTCTTTATTTTTGGTTGCTTTTTTAATCAGAAGCGTAATTCAAAACTATTTGCCAAATCATAGGCACCTAAAAAATACTTTCACGACGACACTGCTCTCATAAAGAATTTTGGCTGTTTATTCACAGTTATTTTTGATTAAAATATTTTTTTATTTATTCGAGTACATACACCATTTATTATACCCTACACCACCATAGTGGGGAGGGTATAATGCGTTTGTGCAGATGTTTGTAACGCCCAAAAATATTAGTCTAACACCCACCTTAAAGTATACCGATCGACTTAGAATCACTTTCTGAGTCGATTAAACGATGTCCGTCCGTCCGTCTGGTTGGCTGGCTGGCTGGCTGGCTGGCTGGCTGGCTGTCCATGTAAACCTTGTGCGCAGAGTACAGGTCGCAATTTTAAAGATATTTCGATGAAATTTGGTACATATTATTTTTTCGGCTCAAGGACCAAGCCTATTGAAACTGGCTGAAATCGGTCCATTATTTCACCTAGCCCCCATACAAATGTCACCTCGAAATTGGACTTTATCGGTCATAAATGTTTAATTTATCTATGTAACTACACAAATTTCGCTTCAAATAAGTTTTATATATGGGGCATTTCATGCCAAGTGAACCAACTTTTGAAATCGATGTCTTCCGATCGGGATGAAATTTGCAGGTTAGCTCTATTGGATAGTAACTCAGACACAATTTTTCAACAACATCGGTCGAGAACTCTCTGAGTTATAGGGGGTAAAATTTTGACAATTTGGTCAAACAAGGGTTTTTTCTTATCCATGTAACTTATTACCTATTGTTCTTAGCAAAATGTGTCCCAAATAGTATAGATAGCTATTTCTTCGATCTTTCGAAAAAAAATATTTAAAAAAAAAAATAAAAAATTTTTAATATTTTTTTTCCGAAATTAAAAACTTTTTTGACTTTTTTTTAAAATACGTCCTTTTTTTTTTTTTTTTTTTTTCTTAAAATAAAGTTTAGATATTTTCCTTGAACACCTACTTGGTCGCTTAGTGGGATGCGAGTGGGATATCTATCAAAATAAATATTTTGTAACTCAAAACATAAAATTTTTGACTTTTTTTGCAAAATCAAAAACTTTGTTGACTTTTTTTTTTCAAAATGGACCCTTTTTTAATCTTTTTTTTTAGGTCAAACAAAAGCTTAGATATTATCCTTGAAGACCCTTTTGGTCGCTTAGTGGGATGCGAGTGGGATATCTATCAAAATAAATATTTTTTAACTCAAGACTTACAATTTTTGACTTTTTTTTTTGCAAATACGATTTTTTTTCCAAATGGGCCCTTTTTTTTAAATTTTTTTTGTAGTCAAAAGAAAGCTTAGGTCCATTCCTTTAAGATATTTTTAGTCCCTTAGTGGGATGCGAGTGGGATATCTATCAAAATAAATATTTTGTAACGCAAGACATACAATTTTTTAATTTTTTTTTGCAAAATCAAAATTTTTTTCCAATATGGGCCCTTTTTTAATTTTTTTTTTTGCTCAAAAGAAAGCCTAGGTCCATTCCTTTAAGATATTTTTAGTCCCTTAGTGGGATGCGAGTGGGATATCTATCAAAATAAATGTTTTAACACAAAAATTGTATGTCTTGAGTTACAAAACATTTATTTTGATATATATCCCACTCGCATCCCACTAAGCGATCAAAACCATCTTGAAGGAATAGGCCTAAGCTTGCTTTATAGCAAAAAAAAAAATTACAAAAAGGGCCCATTTTAAAAAAAAGTCAAAAAAGTTTTTGATTTTGCCAAAAAATCAAAAATTGTATATCTTGAGTTACAAAATATTTATTTTGATAGATATCCCACTCGTATCCCACTAAGGGACCTAAAATATCTTAAAGGAATGGACCTAAGCTTTCTTTTGACTAAAAAAAAATTTTTAAAAAAAGGGCCCATTTTGAAAAAAAATCGAATTTGCAAAAAAAAAGTCAATAATTGAATGTCTTGAGTTACAACATTTTTATTTTAATAGATATCCTACTCACATCTTCCTAAGTGACAAAATAGGTCTTAAAGGAAAAGACCTAAGCTTTCTTTTGAGCAAAAAAAATTTTTTAAAAAAAAGTCCCATATTGGAAAAAAATTTCGATTTTGCAAAAAAAAATTAAAAAATTGTTACAAAATATTTATTTTGATAGATATCCCACTCGCATCCCACTAAGGGACTAAAAATATCTTAAAGGAATGGACCTAAGCTTTCTTTTGACTACAAAAAAAATTTTAAAAAAAGGGCCCATTTGGAAAAAAAATCGTATTTGCAAAAAAAAAGTAAAAAATTGTAAGTCTTGAGTTAAAAAATATTTATTTTGATAGATATCCCACTCGCATCCCACTAAGCGACCAAAAGGGTCTTCAAGGATAATATCTAAGCTTTTGTTTGACCTAAAAAAAAAGATTAAAAAAGAGTCCATTTTGAAAAAAAAAAGTCAACAAAGTTTTTGATTTTGCAAAAAAAGTCAAAAATTTTATGTTTTGAGTTACAAAATATTTATTTTGATAGATATCCCACTCGCATCCCACTAAGCGACCAAGTAGGTGTTCAAGGAAAATATCTAAACTTTATTTTAAGAAAAAAAAAAAAAAAAAAAAAAAAAAGAGAAAAAATTTTAAAAAAAAGTCAAAAAAGTTTTTGATTTCGGAAAAAAAATATTAAAAATTTTTTATTTTTTTTTTTAAATATTTTTTTTCGAAAGATCGAAGAAATAGCTATCTATACTATTTGGGACACATTTTGCTAAGAACAATAGGTAATAAGTTACATGGATAAGAAAAAACCCCTGTTTGACCAAATTGTCAAAATTTTACCCCCTATAACTCAGAGAGTTCTCGACCGATGTTGTTGAAAAATTGTGTCTGAGTTACTATCCAATAGAGCTAACCTTGGTGCAAATTTCATTCCGATCGGAAGACATCGATTTCAAAAGTTGGTTCACTTGACATGAAATTCCCCATATACAAAATTCATGTCACCAAATTTTGTTACGATCGGTCCATAATTAGTCATAGCTCCCATATAGACCCGCTTCCGAAAATCACTTTAACGTGCATAAATCGCTTAAAAATGTTGGTAGACACACAAAATTCAACATACTTAACATTAATATAGACATAAATCACACCACCTAATTTTATGGTGATCGGTCCATAATTGGTCATAGCTCCCATATAAGGCCCACATCCGAAAATCACTCACGAATATAAATTATTGATATTTTAAAATCAAAATATTTTTACTCATTTACTTGGTGTAGGGTATTATATGGTCGGGCTTGACCGACCATACTTTCTTACTTGTTTTTACTTTGTTATGTTTAATAAATGAATTAATTACTTTTTGTTAATTAAATTGCATGTTTTTGTTAAAAAAAAGAATAAAAAATAATAGCGTATATAGTGGTTGCTTATTGCAACATTTCGAATATCGCAACAACCTCGATTTCCTTTCGGTTGCGCAAATCGAGCCCGTACTGTATATAAAAATGGATGTTTGTATGTGGGTATATATGTATGTTCCGAATGAACTCAAAAACGGCTGGACCAATTTTGATGAAATTTTCAGGGAATCTTCAGAATAGTCTAGCGGGTAACACTGTAAGGTCAGATTTTTGATTTTCGGTCTGTGGGCGGAGGCATTATCAAATTTTTACATTATACCGCTAATGCCATCTATATACAGTGTTGCCACTAATTTAAGACAAATACTTGCATTTTTTTTCATGAACTGAATTTTAAGTGCGATAGAGCCAAAATAAAAGGACCTCTAAGGGTATGAAATTTATTATTAATGTTTCTAGTTTCTGAAAAATGTTTGGAAAATCGGTAAAACATATATGGACAAAGATATGTGGAAATACGTTGACCCACCTCAGCGAACATCCGCTGTTAATAACATGATATGACCGAAACTAATGGAACTAAAAATACGAAATTTGGTCCGAATATTTTATAATAATAAAATTATAATGATATAAATGTGAGAAAATATGTTTATTTAAAAAAAATTTTTTTTGGTCAAGTTGTAGAAAAATCTTATGTGTTCGTAGTGAATATGTATGAATTGACACAGTTGAATAAAACACACTTGTGTGTTAAAACAGTCCTCATGCATACATATTTGTAGAAATATTTGAAAAAATAATTGACAATCCCGTGGAATTTAGCAAACAATTTTTGTCTTAAATTCCTGGCCACCACTGTATATAAACAAGTAAGAGTGCTATATTCGGCTATGCCGAATCTTATATACCCTTCACCTTTGTTGTGGATGCATTATTATTTTTTATAATTAGTATATATGTATGTACATTGCCCACTTTCAGCGTACAGCATCCTAAATTTATCAAGAACACAAAAAACAACAACAACGCCAAACGAAACAAAACACCAAAAGAAAAAACAAAAACAAAATACGCAAGGCAATGAAACCAACACACATCCAAACATACGTTTAATTGTATAAAAAACAACAACAACGCCAAAAGAAACAAAATATGCAAAGCATGCACATTCAAACATACGATTTGTTGATTTTTTGTCAAAAAAACCAACACACAACCAAACAAAAGTTTAGTTGTATAAAAAACAACAACAACGCCAAAAGAAACAAAACACGCAAAGCATGCACATCCAAACATACGATTTGTTGTTTTTTTGTAAAAAAAAACCAACACACAACCAAACTAAACTTTAGTTGTATAAAAAACAACAACAACGCCAAAAGAAACAAAACACAAAAAAAAACAAAATACACAAAGCTTGCACATCCAAGCATACGTTTTGTTGTTTTTTTGTCAAAGCATGCAATACATTGTGTTTTTTGATGAAATTTTCAGAGGTTGTCTCGGATTTTTGCTCATATCTCCGTTATTTATGGACGGATTTTGCTGATTTTAAATAGCAAAATTCTCGAAAGTATGTCTGACAGAATTGTTGAAGATTTGGATCCCGGAGATATCTGGGGCCTTCAGAAAATTGATTTCAACAGACAGACAGACGGACAGACAGACAGACAGACAGACAGACAGACAGACAGACATGGCTTAATCGACTCCGCTATCTATAAGGATCCAGAATATATATACTTTATAGGGTCGGAAATGAAAAATGTAGAAATTACAAACGGAATGACAAACTTATATATACCCTTCTCACGAAGCTGAAGGGTATAAAAATGGCTCTACCGATTTTGATGAAATTTTCAGGGAATCTTCAGAATAGCCCAGCGGGTAACACTGTATAGTCAGATTTTTATATTCGGTCTTTGGGCGGAGGGGCGTGTAAAAATCTAATTTTTACATTATACCGCTAATGCCCTATCTATATACATATATAAAAATGGATGTTTGTATGTATGTTCCGAATGAACTCAAAAACGGCTGGTCCGATTTTGATGAAATTTTCAGGGAATCTGCAGAATAGCAGATTTTGCCGCTAATGCCATCTATATATATAAAAAACGGCTGGACCGATTTTGATGCAATTTTCAGGGAATCTTCAGAAAAGCCCAGCGGTTATCACTGTATAGACAGATTTTTGATATTACTCAAAACGGCTGGTCCGATTTTGATGAAATTTTCAGGGAATCTGCAGAATAGAAGATTTTACCGCTAATGCCATCTATGTATATAAAAAATGGCTGGACCTATTTTGATGATATTTTCACGGTGTCTTCAGAAAAGTCTTTTAGGTAACAGTGTAAAGTCAGATTTTAATTTTCTGTCTGTAATAAACAATTTGCTTTACTCTTGCTTATAGGGTCATGAATAAGATATTTCCATACTGAATTTTTGAATACAGTTATCTTGTCCCTATAAAAAGTTACAGTCATCCAATTTCGTTAAATGTAAAATAGTGTATATTTTTTCTCTTATAGAAAAAATCTTCGGGCTCATATACACTTTGTATATGTTTCTGAATTAAAACTTAATGTAATTGCTCATTTAGGGGAACAGGGCAACTCCCCAGCTCTATCCAAGCTGGGGATTTTTTCAAGACAAATTTATAAAAAAAAAAATATCATTGTTAAACGATAATTGTAATTTAAATACAGCAAGTGTTTATAAGGTATCACACGGTAAATGACGACAGAGCGGCCTCTCACTGAAACCGGTCACTGAAACTAACCGAGCAAAATATTCTTTAGATTTGACTCCTTCCTTCATTGAATCTAAAATTTACAAAAAAAAAAAAAAAACTTTCAAAACATACCGCGTATGCATGTATGTATGTATGTTTGAACGCATTTTTTAAGTTAATAATAGTGAATCCCACTGAATAGAACAACAGCAGCAGCGGCAACAGTGCCACCAGCAACAACATAAAACAAACACTACTACCTTTGAGACATTTAATGTTTTTAAAAGAGCGAAAGCGAGTAAAGAGAATGATGGGACTATGTAACTGTATGAGTGTTTGTGTGTAATTATTTCGGTAGCTAAGAATCCCTTAAGACTCAATATAAATATTTTATGTGAGTTTGTTGTTTTTGGGTTTTTTTTTATTCAGTATAAGGGCGGAGAAGGCCAATGCAAAAATGCATGCCACATTTAATTAAATAAAATTAATTTAAAAATTTCATAGAATTTGAATTTGACTTGAAATTAAATTTATGTTTAAATTTTAAATTTCTTTTGCAGTTGTCCTTTTTTGGCCACACGTATCAATCCCATTATACCAATTGTTGGTGCTATTTTATACTTTTTTACCATGAGTTCCTTGCTACGCACGACCTTCACAGATCCTGGTGTTATACCACGTGCCTCATATGATGAGGCCGCCTACATAGAAAAACAAATTGGTAAGTATTATACAGTACAACGTACGATTATTTGAACACCTACATTTATCCCATATCCGTAAATTCACATATTTGTGATTTTATATTTCATTTCCGGTCTTATTTATTTTGTTAAAAATATGAGCATGCAAGTTTTATACTTTTATACACATTTCAATTGTTTTGTACGAGTATTTACAAAGTTTTGTATTTTGTTCTGAATTGTTTGGTATTTATTTGTATTTGTTTGCTCTATTATATTTTTTGCAGAAGTGCCAAATTCCTTAAATAGCCCCACATATCGACCGCCACCACGTACAAAAGAAGTCCTTGTTAAAGGTCAAACAGTAAAACTGAAATATTGTTTCACTTGCAAAATTTTCAGGCCACCCAGAGCATCACATTGTAGTTTATGTGACAATTGTGTGGATCGTTTTGATCATCACTGTCCATGGGTAAGTTAAATGTACAAATTTTGTTTATTTTATTTTATAAGTATGTGTACGTATATCGAGAGATTAAAGGACTTTAAACGTCTACAGTTGTTTAAATGTATCAACGAAATTTAATGTTTTCTCAATTAATTCAAAAGTTTTTTAAGCAAAGATACTCTTGTATTGTTAGTTTAGTGTTAAAACATACTTTACAGGAGACACAAAACGCATTCGAAAATCATTTGTTTAAAATATTTTTGAAATTGGACATAAACCAGTTTTGAACCAAAATCTTTCTACCAACTTTTGTGAGGATCGGTTTATAATTGACCCTACCCCCACATAATCCCTATATCAGAAACATATTTTATTGTCAATAAATTATTTATATATAATGTTATTAATATAAATTACCAATGCATTAGCTAATACTATAATTGTAAAATATTTGTACAGTATCTAAATATTGGACAATCTTTCATGATTCCTAATCAAAAGCTGAAATGTAATAAATATCAGTAAACATTCATAGTTAAACATCCATTAATTTTCAAGTTATTCATATTCTTCGAAAAACATTTTTCAGCAACATAAAAATATAAATGAAAATTTAAACAATTTTATTAACGATATTATGTGAAAAAAAAAATTAAAAACGATCATATTATGAATTGTATTGAAATTTTTTTCTGTAAAGATATTTAACAGGTTTTTTGATATTTAAAATTATTTAGCAAACAAATTCCTCAAAACTTAATTAATAACTTTGGAAAATTTGCATTTCATTTTCAATGAATAATCAAACTCATTATTTGAATAACGTTAAATTCCAACAGTTTAATTAAAACAACAACTATGAATACGAAAATTGTTAATTTAAAGGAAATTATTATGTAAATTAATGAAAACTTTTAAAAAAATGTTCCAAATTTAGCAAGAGAACCTTTTATTCTTAAAGATTTTCACGCAGATTTAAAACAGGAAAACCTCTTAATGAACTCATTCCAAACAAAAATATACCTTTATTAATTACAACACTAACAATTTGAATTGTTAAAATTAATTTTATAACAAAAAAACACTGACCTATTTCACCTTTTTTCAACTTTATTATAAAAGTACGAGTATAAAATAAAATAATAAATACATTTTCAATACATGAACAACGAATAAAAAACAAACTTTTCCACCACGATTTGTGGGTCATCCCTTGGGTGCTGTTGCCTTCTGTTACTTATAGAATATAAATGAAAATGAAAGTGAAAATAAAAATAAAAACAAAAGCATTTCAAAGTGTTACATCCTTTTTAATATTTGAATGAAAGTGCCTTTCATTTGAGTCCACAATTAAGCAACGTTTTATCCACAGGTGTTTACGCCTTTAAGCCTCTGGTTAACATCAGCAACAATTTCCATTTACTGACATGCACACACACACAGATACTCGTACAGGCACACATACATACATTCATTCATTTACTCACACACAGGCAAACAGATGTTAACCGTTGTTATTCCCAATAACAGTTAATTGTTGGGAGGTAAATAAAAAATAAATAAATAATAACGGCATAAAAAACAACAGCAGCAACAACAACAAGAGGTAATAATTAAACATGAATAACAATAACATCATTATTCTTAACTCAACATCAACAGCAGCAACAACAACAACAACATAATTGTTAGCAACACCTTTTGTGTGCGTAAGCATAACATCTTTATAAGAGTGAATGTATCCGTGTGCGTTTGTTGATTCTGCTGTTCTGCTGTTTGTTTGTATTATCAGTGCACTGTGGGATTCGCTTTATTTATATCGATACCTTATCAAAATCCCTTGTTTTAAATATTTCTGAAATCTGTTAATGCAGTTTTATCACTTTATTTGGAATGATTTATAATAATAAATAATGATGTGAAAATATATGAGATTGTTATTTTAGGCCGTCTCACTTTGGAAAAATTATTGATATTGGCTAAAATCGCAGCATTTACAAGTTGTTACGATTTAAGATATTTGATTTAAAAATCGATTTTTGGGATGAAATATCAAAATTGCTGTATTTACAAAGTTATTAGCAATTTAAGATATTTCACTCAAATCGCGATATGTACAAAGTTATTAACGATTTAAGATATTTGACTTTTTTTATCCCAAAAATCGAATTTTGATATAAAATATGAGTGATCACAGATTGAGCTTGTTTGGGCACAAATCGCAGTATTTACAAAGTTATTAACGATTTAAGATATTTGACTTTTTTATCCCAAAAATTGATTTTTGATATAAAATATGAGTGATCACAGATTGAGCTTATATTGGGTCAAATCGCAGTAGTTACAAAGTTATTAACGATTTAAGATATTTGACTTTTTTTATCTCAAAAATCGATTTTTGATATAAAATATGAGTGATCACAGATTGAGCTTGTTTGGGCACAAATCGCAGTATTTACAAAGTTATTAACGATTTAAGATATTTGACTTTTTTATCCCAAAAATCGATTTTTGGTATGAAATATGAGTGATCACAGATTGATCTTATATTGGCTCAAATCGCAGTATTTACAAGGTTATTAACGATTTAAGATATTTGACTTTTTTATCCTAAAAATCGATTTTTAGTATAAAATATGAGTGATCACAGATTGAGCTCATTTTGGCTCAAATCGCAGTATTTACAAAGTTATTAACAATTTTAGATATTTGACTTTTTTATCCTAAAAATCGATTTTTGGTATAAAATATGAGTGATCACAGATTGAGCTTGTTTTGGCTCAAATCGCAGTATTTACAAAGTTATTAACGATTTAAGATATTTGACTTTTTTTATCCCAAAAATCGATTTTTGGTATAAAATATGAGTGATCACAGATTGAGCTTTTTGGGCTCAAATCGCAGTATTTACAAAGTTATTAACGATTTAAGATATTTGACTTTTTTTATCCCAAAAATCGATTTTTGATATAAAATATGAGTGATCACAGATTGAGCTTATATTGGGTCAAATCGCAGTAGTTACAAAGTTATTAACGATTTAAGATATTTGACTTTTTTATCCCAAAAATCGATTTTTGGTATGAAATATGAGTGATCACAGATTGATCTTATATTGGCTCAAATCGCAGTATTTACAAGGTTATTAACGATTTAAGATATTTGACTTTTTTATCCTAAAAATCGATTTTTAGTATAAAATATGAGTGATCACAGATTGAGCTCATTTTGGCTCAAATCGCAGTATTTACAAAGTTATTAACAATTTTAGATATTTGACTTTTTTATCCTAAAAATCGATTTTTGGTATAAAATATGAGTGATCACAGATTGAGCTTGTTTTGGCTCAAATCGCAGTATTTACAAAGTTATTAACGATTTAAGATATTTGACTTTTTTTATCCCAAAAATCGATTTTTGGTATAAAATATGAGTGATCACAGATTGAGCTTTTTGGGCTCAAATCGCAGTATTTACAAAGTTATTAACGATTTAAGATATTTGACTTTTTTTATCCCAAAAATCGATTTTTGATATAAAATATGAGTGATCACAGATTGAGCTTGTTTGGGCTCAAATCGCAGTATTTACAAAGTTATTAACGATTTAAGATATTTGACTTTTTTTATCCTAAAAATCGATTTTTAGTATAAAATATGAGTGATCACAGATTGAGCTCATTTTGGCTCAAATCGCAGTATTTACAAAGTTATTAACGATTTAAGATATTTGACTTTTTTATCCCAAAAATCGATTTTTGGTATGAAATATGAGTGATCACAGATTAAGGTTATATTGGCTCAAATCGCAGTATTTACAAAGTTATTAACGATTTAAGATATTTGACTTTTTTATCCCAAAAATCGATTTTTGGTATGAAATATGAGTGATCACAGATTGAGCTTGTTTTGGCTCAAATCGCAGTAGTAACAAAGTTATTAACGATTTGAGATATTTGACTTTTTTATCCTAAAAATCGATTTCTGGTATGAAATATCAGTGATCACAGATTGAGCTTATATTGGTTCAAATCGCAGTATTTACAAAGTTATTAACGATTTAAGATATTTGACTTTTTTATCCTAAAAATCGATTTTTGGTATAAAATATGAGTGATCACAGATTGAGCTTGTTTTGGCTCAAATCGCAGTAGTAACAAAGTTATTAACGATTTAAGATATTTGACTTTTTTATCCCAAAAATCGATGTTTGGTATGAAATATGAGTGATCACAGATTAAGCTTATATTGGCTCAAATCGCAGTATTTACAAAGTTATTTGATATTTGACTTTTTTATCCCAAAAATCGATGTTTGGTATGAAATATGAGTGATCACAGATTAAGCTTATATTGGCTCAAATCGCAGTATTTACAAAGTTATTAACAATTTTAGATATTTGACTTTTTTATCCTAAAAATCGATTTTTGGTATAAAATATGAGTGATCACAGAGTGAGCTTGTTTTGGCTCAAATCGCAGTATTTACAAAGTTATTAACGATTTAAGATATTTGACTTTTTTTATCCCAAAAATCGATTTTTGGTATAAAATATGAGTGATCACAGATTGAGCTTGTTTTGGCTCAAATCGCAGTATTTACAAAGTTATTAACGATTTAATATATTTGACTTTTTTTATCCCAAAAATCGATTTTTGGTATAAAATATGAGTGATCACAGATTGAGCTTGTTTTGGCTCAAATCGCAGTATTTACAAAGTTATTAACGATTTAAGATATTTGACTTTTTTTATCCCAAAAATCGATTTTTGGTATAAAATATGAGTGATCACAGATTGAGCTTGTTTTGGCTCAAATCGCAGTATTTACAAAGTTATTAACAATTTTAGATATTTGACTTTTTTATCCCAAAGATCGATTTTTGGTATGAAATATGAGTGATCACAGATTGAGCTTATATTGGCTCAAATCGCAGAAGTTACAAAGTTATTAACGATTTGAGATATTTTACTTTTTTTATCCTAAAAATCGATTTCTGGTATGAAATATCAGTGATCACAGATTGAGCTTATATTGGTTCAAATCGCAGTATTTACAAAGTTATTAACGATTTAAGATATTTGACTTTTTATCCCAAAAATCGATTTTTGATATAAAATATGAGTGATCACAGATTGATCTTATATTGGCTCAAATCGCAGTATTTACAAGGTTATTAACGATTTAAGATATTTGACTTTTTTATCCTAAAAATCGATTTTTGGTATGAAATATGAGTGATCACAGATTAAGCTTATATTGGCTCAAATCGCAGTATTTACAAAGTTATTAACGATTTAAGATATTTGACTTTTTTATCCTAAAAATCGATTTTTAGTATAAAATATGAGTGATCACAGATTGAGCTCATTTTGGCTCAAATCGCAGTATTTACAAAGTTATTAACAATTTTAGATATTTGACTTTTTTATCCTAAAAATCGATTTTTGGTATGAGTGATCACAGATTGAGCTTGTTTTGGCTCAAATCGCAGTAGTTACAAAGTTATTAACGATTTAAGATATTTGACTTTTTTATCCTAAAAATCGATTTTTGGTATAAAATATGAGTGATCACAGATTGAGCTTGTTTTGGCTCAAATCGCAGTATTTACAAAGTTATTAACGATTTAAGATATTTGACTTTTTTTATCCCAAAAATCGATTTTTGGTATAAAATATGAGTGATCACAGATTGAGCTTGTTTTGGCTCAAATCGCAGTATTTACAAAGTTATTAACAATTTTAGATATTTGACTTTTTTATCCCAAAGATCGATTTTTGGTATGAAATATGAGTGATCACAGATTGAGCTTATATTGGCTCAAATCGCAGTAGTTACAAAGTTATTAACGATTTGAGATATTTGACTTTTTTTATCCTAAAAATCGATTTCTGGTATGAAATATCAGTGATCACAGATTGAGCTTATATTGGTTCAAATCGCAGTATTTACAAAGTTATTAACGATTTAAGATATTTGACTTTTTATCCCAAAAATCGATTTTTGATATAAAATATGAGTGATCACAGATTGAGCTTGTTTTGGCTCAAATCGCAGTAGTTACAAAGTTATTAACGATTTGAGATATTTGACTTTTTTTATCCTAAAAATCGATTTCTGGTATGAAATATCAGTGATCACAGATTGAGCTTATATTGGTTCAAATCGCAGTATTTACAAAGTTATTAACGATTTAAGATATTTGACTTTTTTATCCCAAAAATCGATTTTTGGTATGAAATATGAGTGATCACAGATTGATCTTATATTGGCTCAAATCGCAGTATTTACAAGGTTATTAACGATTTAAGATATTTGACTTTTTTATCCTAAAAATCGATTTTTAGTATAAAATATGAGTGATCACAGATTGAGCTCATTTTGGCTCAAATCGCAGTATTTACAAAGTTATTAACAATTTTAGATATTTGACTTTTTTATCCTAAAAATCGATTTTTGGTATAAAATATGAGTGATCACAGATTGAGCTTGTTTTGGCTCAAATCGCAGTAGTTACAAAGTTATTAACGATTTAAGATATTTGACTTTTTTATCCTAAAAATCGATTTTTGGTATAAAATATGAGTGATCACAGATTGAGCTTGTTTTGGCTCAAATCGCAGTATTTACAAAGTTATTAACGATTTAAGATATTTGACTTTTTTTATCCCAAAAATCGATTTTTGGTATAAAATATGAGTGATCACAGATTGAGCTTGTTTTGGCTCAAATCGCAGTATTTACAAAGTTATTAACGATTTAAGATATTTGACTTTTTTATCCTAAAAATCGATCTTTGGTATAAAATATGAGTGATCACAGATTGAGCTTATATTGGCTCAAATCGCAGAAGTTACAAAGTTATTAACGATTTGAGATATTTGACTTTTTTTATCCTAAAAATCGATTTCTGGTATGAAATATCAGTGATCACAGATTGAGCTTATATTGGTTCAAATCGCAGTATTTACAAAGTTATTAACGATTTAAGATATTTGACTTTTTATCCCAAAAATCGATTTTTGATATAAAATATGAGTGATCACAGATTGATCTTATATTGGCTCAAATCGCAGTATTTACAAGGTTATTAACGATTTAAGATATTTGACTTTTTTATCCTAAAAATCGATTTTTAGTATAAAATATGAGTGATCACAGATTGAGCTCATTTTGGCTCAAATCGCAGTATTTACAAAGTTATTAACAATTTTAGATATTTGACTTTTTTATCCTAAAAATCGATTTTTGGTATAAAATATGAGTGATCACAGATTGAGCTTGTTTTGGCTCAAATCGCAGTAGTTACAAAGTTATTAACGATTTAAGATATTTGACTTTTTTATCCTAAAAATCGATTTTGGTATAAAATATGAGTGATCACAGATTGAGCTTGTTTTGGCTCAAATCGCAGTATTTACAAAGTTATTAACGATTTAAGATATTTGACTTTTTTTATCCCAAAAATCGATTTTTGGTATAAAATATGAGTGATCACAGATTGAGCTTGTTTTGGCTCAAATCGCAGTATTTACAAAGTTATTAACAATTTTAGATATTTGACTTTTTTATCCCAAAGATCGATTTTTGGTATGAAATATGAGTGATCACAGATTGAGCTTATATTGGCTCAAATCGCAGTAGTTACAAAGTTATTAACGATTTGAGATATTTGACTTTTTTTATCCTAAAAATCGATTTCTGGTATGAAATATCAGTGATCACAGATTGAGCTTATATTGGTTCAAATCGCAGTATTTACAAAGTTATTAACGATTTAAGATATTTGACTTTTTATCCCAAAAATCGATTTTTGATATAAAATATGAGTGATCACAGATTGAGCTTGTTTTGGCTCAAATCGCAGTATTTACAAAGTTATTAACGATTTAAGATATTTGACTTTTTTATCCCAAAAATCGATTTTTGGTATGAAATATGAGTGATCACAGATTGATCTTATATTGGCTCAAATCGCAGTATTTACAAAGTTATTAACGATTTAAGATATTTGACTTTTTTTATCCCAAAAATCGATTTTTGGTATAAAATATGAGTGATCACAGATTGAGCTTGTTTTGGCTCAAATCGCAGTATTTACAAAGTTATTAACGATTTAAGATATTTGACTTTTTTATCCTAAAAATCGATCTTTGGTATAAAATATGAGTGATCACAGATTGAGCTTATATTGGCTCAAATCGCAGAAGTTACAAAGTTATTAACGATTTAAGATATTTGACTTTTTTATCCTAAAAATCGATTTTTGGTATAAAATATGAGTGATCACAGATTGAGCTTGTTTTGGCTCAAATCGCAGTATTTACAAAGTTATTAACGATTTAAGATATTTGACTTTTTTTATCCCAAAAATCGATTTTTGGTATAAAATATGAGTGATCACAGATTGAGCTTGTTTTGGCTCAAATCGCAGTATTTACAAAGTTATTAACAATTTTAGATATTTGACTTTTTTATCCCAAAGATCGATTTTTGGTATGAAATATGAGTGATCACAGATTGAGCTTATATTGGCTCAAATCGCAGTAGTTACAAAGTTATTAACGATTTGAGATATTTGACTTTTTTTATCCTAAAAATCGATTTCTGGTATGAAATATCAGTGATCACAGATTGAGCTTATATTGGTTCAAATCGCAGTATTTACAAAGTTATTAACGATTTAAGATATTTGACTTTTTATCCCAAAAATCGATTTTTGATATAAAATATGAGTGATCACAGATTGAGCTTGTTTTGGCTCAAATCGCAGTATTTACAAAGTTATTAACGATTTAAGATATTTGACTTTTTTATCCCAAAAATCGATTTTTGGTATGAAATATGAGTGATCACAGATTGATCTTATATTGGCTCAAATCGCAGTATTTACAAGGTTATTAACGATTTAAGATATTTGACTTTTTTATCCTAAAAATCGATTTTTAGTATAAAATATGAGTGATCACAGATTGAGCTCATTTTGGCTCAAATCGCAGTATTTACAAAGTTATTAACAATTTTAGATATTTGACTTTTTTATCCTAAAAATCGATTTTTGGTATAAAATATGAGTGATCACAGATTGAGCTTGTTTTGGCTCAAATCGCAGTAGTTACAAAGTTATTAACGATTTAAGATATTTGACTTTTTTATCCTAAAAATCGATTTTTGGTATAAAATATGAGTGATCACAGATTGAGCTTGTTTTGGCTCAAATCGCAGTATTTACAAAGTTATTAACGATTTAAGATATTTGACTTTTTTTATCCCAAAAATCGATTTTTGGTATAAAATATGAGTGATCACAGATTGAGCTTGTTTTGGCTCAAATCGCAGTATTTACAAAGTTATTAACGATTTAAGATATTTGACTTTTTTATCCTAAAAATCGATTTTTGGTATAAAATATGAGTGATCACAGATTGAGCTTGTTTTGGATTTAAGATATCTAACTTTTCACGGTTGGAATTTTATGTGGAAAAGTGTTTAGTAAACCATCGTGTTTGAATATTTGTTGAAAAAATTTAGTTAATAACAATTCACTTTAAACTCAGTTTAAAAACTCTACACAAACCATAAATTTTACAGCTGTGACCCATTGTGCAGCAATATTTGTTAATTTCTACTTTACAAATCCTAATTTTTATAAATATGCGTCTGATTTCATCAACATCTTGCCAGTTAAAAAAAAAGGACATGCATAAAGGAGCAACAGCAATAAAAGAATTAGCGCACACAACGTAAGACATCATTAACATTTTCTCTTAAGGATAATTAGTTGTGTGAAAATACATAAAAAATTAAAAAAAAACAAAATGAAATGAAAAGCACAAGCTAAATGAATGAATAAATTCTACATTAATACTCATGGCAGCGACATGCCTTTTTTATATCTAAATAAAACTTTTTATGTTTATTTTTTTTTGCTTTCATTCCCTCTATCATCTACATATTTTTCCATTATAACAAAAAATAAAATCCTTTCAAATAAAATGATCGACCTTCAGAAAGTGTTAAAGTGAAAGTGTTGCGTTTGTATAGAAAAACAAAATTAAAAAGAAAGAAGAAAAAAAACAAAGTACAAGAAAAAAAAAATAGGCAAACAAGACGCTCAACCTACATTGAATTGTAAACTGAAAGTACAACAAAAAGAAAAAAGAATTTTACAAAAATAAACTGCAACAGCAAAAACTAGAGAAAGAAAAAAATCTTTGGAAAAAAATTAAATATTACCCAGTGCAGTGCAGTGCCATAGAATGAATTCAGAATTCTCAAATACACTCATACATTCAAATCTAGTCATCTCTACTATCCTGCAGTATATAAAATACACAAACATTCATTCATATCATTACATTAGACTGGCCCCGTTTATATGGAGTCAAAGATTTACTCAACTATGGTTATTGAAAATTTACTATTAAACCGAGATTTGTGTTTTTCAATTGATTTCAAACTAAATTCATATCAATAAAAACGTGTATTAGAGTTTTAGCATTTATTAAAACAAAGACAAAACTATCTGAATGATTTTTGTATGAGGATCAGTTTTATTTTTGGCGTTCTATTGTGTGTATGACATTTTGTAGGGTACATATCTGTCATTTATTCTCACTTAGTTATTGAACATTATAGTGTATACAACAATGTTTTTTGCTTCGAAATGGTTATATTTTGTTCAAACAAAACGTCATAGTTTATGGTGAATATGTTTCATAGGTTTCAACGTGCGAGAGATAGTTTGTGCGGCTCAGAAGAGTGACGGAAGACAAAGATCGCACAGGCCAGCCAAAAAAGTTTGAAGACCAAGAATTGATAGCATTACTCCATGAAGATTATTGTAAAACTAAACAAAAGCTTGCGAAATCATTGGGAGCTATTCATGCGACAATTTAAAAAAGATCTGCTAGCAGGATGCATCCAAAAACATCGAAATTGCGTACCATACGAATTGAAGCCCAGATGCCTTGAATGACGATTTTGCATGACCGAAATGATGTTTGAACGCTATTAACGAAAATCATTTTTGCAATGAATCAGTACTTGCGATGAAATATTAATATATTACGATAACCCGAAGCATAACAGATCGTACTTGAAGACCGGCCAACCAGCCGAATCGACACCAAAGCCAAATATCCATGGCGATAAGGTATCTGCATTTAATGAGAGCAATAGGGCCCCATCTATTATGAGCGCCTGAATCTGGCCAGACCATCACCTATACCGAATGCAACTGATTCGTTTGATGCGAGCATTTGCCGAAAAAGCCCGGAATATGCGGTCAGTCATGACACCGTAATATTGCATTATGACAACGCTAGGCCACATTATGCAATACCTGTTAAAAACTATTTACAATGAAGTGTTTGGGAAGTTTTGCCTCACCAACCTTATAGTCTTGATCTTGCCGAGTCCGAATACTATTTGTTTCGATGCAAAACTCTCTCTCTCTGGGATAATCTTCACCTTAGAACAGAGTATCTGAAATTGACTTGATTCGTTCTTGGTCTCAAAAGATGAGCCGTTCTTTTTCCATCTTATGTTGCCAGAAAGATGGAAAAAATTCATAGCTAACAATGGCAAATATTTTGGAAACATTTATATTGTACTTTTATATACATAAATATTTATATTTAAAATAAAAGCTAAACATTTTAAAAATCCCGAATAATCCCAATAGATTGATCAAATCTGACACTGGAACATCTAGCGCTAGGAAAAAAAGTTACGATAAATTGTAAATGAAATGAACATGGACTACATTTAATGGCTTCATACTAACGAGGCCAGTCTAATGTAGATACATATGTATGTATATTTAGACACTGACTTATATACTCATACTAGGGGGTACAACTGCTACGACGACTACTACTAACACAAGTTTTTATGTTGTTTTTTGAATGAAGTGAATTCATTTCTAAGTTCATTTTTTTTATCTTCTTCCGTTTTTTTCAAGTGAGGCTACTTTTATAAGTATGTGAGGCCTATAAGTACTTACCCTTTCCTCGATGGAGTACAATTATTATAGAGACTTGATCCTTTCATTAAATTTATGGACAAATGAATTACGTTCGCATTTCTTCATTCAAACTTTTTAAAAATCAAACGACTTCCAATTTGAATTCATACTTGTCGTATAATGATTGTCGTATGTACAATTAGCATTTTAAGGATGTACGATGGATTTTGTGCTACAAAATCACAAACATTTTCTTTCTACTCCTTTGCATTCTTTATTAGCATTCTCTGTTTGACAAAGATTGTAGACCATCAACTAATTTTTGCCCCAGAAACATTTATGTTGTATTAATACTAGTGCTCTGAAAACGTAATTATTAGGTAAAAGATTTTGGTTGCACCACATTTTATAAGTTTTCTTTAAAGTTTTTCTTTTATTACAATACATGTCTCTAATGACTAATGATAAAGTGTTTATAATTTCCCCTGTTTAAAACTATTTGTTCATTTATATACATACATAGGAATGTATGTATGTATGTATATATGTATATTTTTTGAATTTTATGTTGTGGTTAGTACAATTATTTACTTGCCTAGTTACAGTGCCAACATATGTATGTATGCATGTATTTAAATATGTATGTATGTATGTAAAATCCAAGTATTTATATCATATTGCAATTTTCATATTTTATAAAGATTTCTTCATCTTCATACAACAACCACACATTCTTACATTCCATACATAAATGTATACATTAGACATGTGTTAGCATAAAAATACCCCCTGGTATAAATGAAATGGAAAAGTCTTTTGGAATTTATGTATTTTCTAAGTATGTGAAAATGTAATGTTCCTATACAAAAACAAAAAAAAAAAACATGTCGCTAAATTGAAATAAAAACTTGGCCTTGCAGAAAATTCCATATACCAAAATTAAGACACAATAGGCATTGTTTCAAAGAAAAAAAATTCATGAAAAATTTTTTCATATGCCTTGGTTTGTATAATGTTGAAAGGACGCATCTCCATTTTCATTTCAAAAATAAAATTAAGTAAAATCGTACTCTAGGGATCAAAAAAGAAACTTTACCCAAGGAACCATATCTGTAAAATGAATTCTGATGTTCCTTATTTTGAGCCAAAGCACAGTGGTTCCGCCCATAGGCCAAAAATAAATAAAACGATCACAAAATATTTAGACAAAATGCAAAAAAATTGTGTCTTAAATATCCAATCTTTTTAATGGCAAACCGGTTTTTACTGGAAATCTAACGGGACTTTTTAAAAATAAAATTGAAAGCATGAGCAAATATTCATTTGCAAAGCGCAGCTGAACGCTGGAAGAATAATTCAAAGCAAAAGTGCACTTCAAAACGGTATTGCAATTGCTGTAGTCTACAAAATTAAATTATTTTCAATGGATTTTGAAGTTAAAGGTTTTTATTTTATCTTTTGAAAATAATAAAAACTAACTTGTGTTGTAATTCTTGTGAAATTAATGTTTTAGTTAACCTATATGTTTGTTACTTTTTTGTAAAACTTCATTATGTTTACTTAAAGTTTTAGTTGTGTTCCCCCAAGATTCCCCCGTAGGTTTCTTTTTCATTGTATTAATCTGATTCTTAAGATAATAAAAGTGCTGAAGTTAGTTGCGGAAATTTGCGGATGGGCGTGTAATCTGTAATATACTAACCCGCCCCACAGAAGAATGCTTCATACATTTTTTTGCAAAAAGTGTAAGGAGTGGTTGTAGAGCGCTGAAATTTGGCACAGATAATTATATGGACCAAACTAAGAAACAAGTAAAATTTTATCAAAATCGACCACGCCCACTGCCCATACAATCCAAATAGATTTGTTCGCATAAAATTTTCCCTATTCAAGTAAAAGTCTAGAAATTTGGTACATATATTTTCTGAAACAAAAGAAGAACGTAAGTTTTATTAAAATCGGACATGCCCACCGCATACCGCCCATGCAATCCAAATGCAATACATTTTTGAGCAAAAATTATAAGGGGTGGTCGTAGAGTATTGAAATTTGGCACCGAGAATTATATAGACTAAATTAAAAAAAAAATTAAATTTTATCAAAAAAGTCCACGCCCACTGCCCATACAATCCAAATTGATTTTTTCGCATAATATTGTTTATATCCAAGCAAAAGTCTAGACATTTGGTACATACATTTATTGAAACCAAAAAGGAACACATGTCGAGTTTCAATAAAATCGGTCACGCCCACCGCCCACGAAACCCATACATAGATAAGAATTTTTTGGATATTTCGTTTATTATTCGACAAAAAATGTTAAGTTTTCATCCTGTTCCGAAAACTATTCTTTTTTTTAATCGAAACAAGACACTCCCACCTTTCATTTTATTAAAAAAAGAGCTTGGGGGAAAGTGGGGCTACATTTTTTTTCTCCATGGAAAATCAAAAATACAATAATAATTAGAGTCTTATAGATTTGGGCATGTCTTCTTAACGGTTTATGGTTTCCCCATAATTTTTTTTTACTGATGTTGAAATGTTATATTTTTCAAATATGTTAAAGGTAAATGGTATTATTAGGAAAATTATACCACTGAATTGCGTGAAAATATAAGTAAATTTTTGCTAACACCCTTGCATGGACTTTAGTTCAATTTTCTAAAAATAAAATAAAATACATTTTTTCTTAAAACTATAAGTGTACATTTCATCTATAAACATTTCTCTACAAAATTGCATCATTTGATTGTTGAAATTAAGTGTTTGAAAAATTGACTTTTTGACACCAAAATCCCTCTGTGCACCGTCTTATTTTTGCATCGGTACATAAAAATCTGATCCATGGAGCTGAGGTAAGCAAGCTTGTAGTAGTGTCAATAGGTGAATTATCGGAGGAAGCAGCTGAAGCGAAAAATAAGCATATAAAACGTTTAGGTTGCAACATACCCGAAAAATATCGCGCAATGCTACAAATACAGAACTTCTAAATAGGCTGTTTTAAGTTCAGATCCATTTATTTCTGGAGGCCAAACTTACCAACAAAGAAAACAAGTAGTTTAAGTCAAGGATTTTTAAATTTGATTAATATTTGATATATGTATATTAATGCCCTATTTTACCTTACTACCTTATATTACTTAGTAATACCTCATATTGCATTATATAACTTTGTATAACTTTTTAATTTAGTTTTTTTTTCAGTGTATAATTTAAACGAATTAAAATGGAATAAAAATTTACTTAAATTGTTTAAAACAAACAAATTTTCATACTGAAATATTTTATTTCAAAAATTCATAAAACAAATCTAAAAGCCAATTAACCCTTGAAAGATCAAAGGGCTACTGTGGTTACAGTTGTTAATATTTTTTCTTAAAAATTTGCAAACTTTAAGTTCTTCGGGCATGCTATGAGGTGACAAATTTTGAAGACCCCAGCTTTTTTAGTTTTGGAGATATTGATTATTGACCGCTTGTTCATATAAGGGAAACCACTGTGCAAAGGTCAAATTTTTAAAAATCCCACTTTGACCCATTTAAAGTGCCCCAATCGATTCCAAATGTATGACCGACCCCACTACATAATGGCGCCTTTTAGGGGAAAATTTACGAAATTATTTTGAAAATTGACGAATATTTAACTTTCTCATATTGAAATCCATGGGTTTCGAAATTAATTTTTGAGCTATGGTTTCTTCGGCACAGTTTGTTTTTTTTATGATTGACCTACCACCTCAACATGTTTCATACAAGAAATTTTATATTTAAATATTATAAAAAATATGTAAAAATTTAAATATTATAAAAAATATTTAAAAATTTAAATATAAATTATTTGATTTGTAAATTTAGCCAAAAACTAAATATTATCTAAATTTTACGTATGTATACATAAACATTAGAGTGGGTCAATTTTTTTCTCGACAAAGCGGTTATCAAAATCGTAATCTACAATGATTTCTAAGAAGTTTTGCCGAAGAAACCATTTGCATGAAGAAACCACCATTAACGTTGAAAGTCCGAATTTAAAACTTAAGCTCAGTAAGAACTCCTCTATAGTCGTGGAAAATTTTATTAAAATCGAATTATCGGTTTAGAACTTACAAGTTTATTTGCACCTTTTATATTTTTCATTTTCTCCACTGTGACCCAAAAGATCGGTTTTAGGTTCTCGCACAACCACAATATGAGATTTTGTAACCATCCTCGGGTGAAGTTTATTGTTAATCTTCTCCATTTGCAAAGATTCATCTTTTTTGCCTTTCTTTGCTTTTGAAAAAGCCCAAATATAGTCAAGTTTCTTAAAAGGCTCAATAAAATGTTAGTATATTTAAACAAAAATATAAAATACGAAAGGAAAATTTTCGCGTTAAAAATGGGAAGCTCCATTTTGATTTTAGACCCATGGTTTCTTCGGCAAACATTCTTAGAATTCATCGTAGATTACGATTTTGATAACCGCTTGTTGCATTTTTTTTGGCTCCATACAAATCGACCAACTCTAATATACATATTTAATAAAACTTTATATTTTATTTAACAATAATAAAATATTTTTTTTTCTAATTTTCTTTCAGGTTGGTAATTGTGTGGGCAAACGTAATTATCGCTTCTTTTATTTGTTTCTAGTCTCTTTGGCATTTTTAGCCGTATTCATATTTTCATGCTCTGTGACGCATTTAGTATTATGTAAGTATACATTTCATTATGACTCTATTCAGCAAACTTTAAAAGAAAAATCACCATCATTAGTTTTGCTTAAACATACATACATACTACTACATATTTTATTTCTATCAACGTTATTTGTATTATTTTATTTTAGTAATGAAAACTGAACAGGAAGTATTTGAAGTTATAAAAAAGGCACCATTCACTGTGATTGTGGTATTTATATGTTTCTTTTCCATCTGGTCTGTGATCGGTTTAGCGGGATTTCATACATATTTAACCACCAGTGATCAAACAACAAATGAAGATGTATAATTATGATTTTATTTAATTTTTATTTGTTTTTTGTAATTGATTTTAAAATTGTTCCTTCCTTTTACAACTCTACAGCTCAAAGGTTCATTTTCATCTAAAGGTGGACAGCGTAATTTAAATCCATATTCTAGAGGAAATATATGTTTAAATTGTTGCCATATATTATGTGGACCCATGACACCTTCCTTAATAGATCGGTTAGTAGTGACACATACAAACAAACAAACAAGAAATTTATTTTATTACAAGACATCGTTTTATGTTAAAGGCGTGGCATAGCTACGGATGAATACATTTTACAAATGCAACAACATTCGAGTCCTCGCCATCCCCTCAGTGATGTCATTAGTGCAACTCATGTTGGCAGTGGAGCCATGATTACCTCTCAGCCTATTATAACGGGGGCCGGTGGTGGCATTAGTATAGGTGGTTCCGATTTGAAATCAAGATACTATGATGAGGTAAGAGTTTCTTCTCAATTACTTAAGCTTTTAATAGATTTTTTCTTAACTAATTCCTTTAAATTTCAATCTCTCGGTGTAATTTGATCGATTTAAAATTCTTTTTAGATTTAAGGCACTTGTTTTTTTTTCTTTAACAAATTACTTCTAATAATGCACTTTGTTTATTCTTTTCTTGTTTATTTCTGGTTACAAAATGATTAAATCAAACAAATAATAAAAAAAAAAAAAAAAAAATTCACCACACTCATCAACTTCACCACGTTTCCACCACCACCATCTAAAAACCTACAACAACTACTACTACTACTACATTTTTGATTGCGAAATCTTCATCCAACAAAACCCAAAAAACACTGTAAACTTAAACATGATCCTCACTGTACTCTCTTTATAAATCTCTCTCGTTCTCCGTCTGGGAGTGATATTGGTATTGCTTTGTTTTCTAACAACAACTACAATAAATAAATAAATTTGCTTGTTGGAAATATATATTTTGGAAAACAAACAATCGAACAAACAAACAAATGCACAATATACAGTCCAATACCTCATCATCGGCCATGGATGCTAGTGCTACGGCTGGCGGTGTTTATAGGCCGCGCAGCTATGACAATTTTCAAAATGGTAAGTCACGTAAAAAACACCATCATAAAAAACAAAAACATCAACATCAAAAATGTTCACTACAAACACTTTTACCACCTGCTCATCAATTTAACAATAAATATCAAAAACAACAAGAGCTTCAGTTACACCCTGAACAAATGACAACAACACCAACACCAAGTGCATTCGCCACACCCTCGTTGGTGCACTCGCCAGCTGCCTCGACGTATAGACTAAATCTTAAGCGTTCACTACACTTACCTCTCTCACCGTCGTTCGATACACGCAACTCGCCACTACCGCTGTTGCATCATCACCATCCCTCTCATCATCAACTCCATCAACACCAGACGGTCTCGTTAATGGGCTCGTCTTCAGCTCTGCCTGCCATAACGCCTGTGTCGGCGACAGGCGTTTCTTTGCAACAACCAAAACGTCCTTCTTCGCTGCAATTGCAAGCCTCAGCAGCGCCCTCGGCCAGTACTACGACACTGCCGACCATGCAGACCGCAGGCCCTCCTCAACCGCCTGCTCCCGACTACAAATACTATTCGCCGCAACACAGTTCGAATAGTTCGAACATCTTCCTCAGCTACCCCTTTAATAAGGGGCGTGGCATGCGTCGGCAGTCCACGCAATCGGTTGACTCGCAAAAGGTCACCTTACCCGGCTATCAACCCCTGCCCATGCGTCCGCGCTACAAACATCAGGAGGTTCTGTTCGAATTGAAATCGCCCACGAACCGCTTGACTATTCGCGAATGTGACTTTGGTGGTGGCGGTGAGCCATGCGATGACGATCAATCGATCAAAGACAGTCAAATATTTCGTGTTAGTAAACGAAATCTTTATATGAATCATCGATCACCATGGAAAGAGCGTGATCGTTATTCAAATCTTTATGAATATTCATTCAATATTGATCTTAATTCAATTATAGAAGATGCAGCAGGTAGCGATTCGTCATAGTACGAAATCCATAAATACTATTCTGGGTCTAATGATAATAGTTCCACTACATCTTCTATCTCTGTTGTTATTATTATTGTTGTTGCCTTTGTTATAAATTTTAAATTTAAAATTAAAAACTAAAAAATAAAACAAATCGAATTTGATAAATGATTCGTAATTGAGATGCCAAAACGAAACAGAAGAGGAATAGAAAAAGAGTTAACAAAATGGTGAAATATAAAAACCGTACAGAAGCTTCAAAATTAATAATTGTGTCTATAATTTGCATAAGCTAATTTAGCAATGGATTTCACATTTAAGATCTCTAATATAATAGAACATTTATTTAACAGTTTTATTATTATTATTATCAATCAAGACTATTTTTCAGTACTTGGGTACCTAAATCGGTAAATGAATAAATTCAAATATTTACTTCTAAAAAACTATTTTTTAATTTTTTGTAAATTAATAACACTTTTACTGAATCCTCAAAACAAAAGATAAAAACAAAGATTCCTAAATGATTTTACTATAACATCCTAATAAAACTATCAAGTTTTATTTTACACTCTTTACAAATCTAAGATGCTAATCCGTTATAAATAATTACTAAACTGTTTTAAAAAAAATATATGTATATCCCATTTTGCTTACATAAACCTCATTCCTTTGTATTGGCTATAAATTGAAAACAGGGCTAAAATTGATGTTCTTAAATAGTTTGATCCTATTACGTCAGTATTGCTTGAATAAACTTAAAGATTATAGAATATTTGAAAACCAATCTTGATATTGATGACAACTGCTATTTAATGAATTCTGTAAACGATCGACAATTAAATATTAAATTGAATAATTTTTATAAAGTTCTTTCTCTATGGTTTAATATTATGATTTGGATAAAGATATGAATTCATTAATTAGCAGTTGCTGTGACACTGGAGTGATTTTTTTTTTTTGTTCCAGTCTTAGGCTATTCTTTTCTGGAAAAGCAAGTTTCATTTCTATCTACGGATACATACATATGTATTTAGAACTCGAATTCTATTTTCTTATTCTTACTATTTGTTAAATTTGTTAGAAAACTGAGTTCTAAGTATGTATGTATGTATTTCCACTTCCTAAACTAATTACGGAATACAAACCTATCATTTTGCAATAAATATTCATAACGCTAAACTTCAACAAAGTTTAGGTATTTCGTTGTATAAAGTTAATTTAAATAATAAAAAAGCGATTAAAAATCTTAAATGCTTTGAACGTATTGATCAGAAATTTGCTTCAAAATTTTGGAAATGTGTAATATTTGTTTATACTTTGAAAACTTTTAAAAGATAAAGTAGATAACCTTTAACAAAGGCTTCCTGCAAAGGATCGCTTTTGATCCCACTTTCAAATAAATAAAAACACGCTTGCTTTTTTTCGTTCTTTAAACAACATTTTTAGTTTATCCCCCCAAGTCCACCTCTCTCAAGTACATGTACTATAACTGCTAAAATGTATGTTATGTGTGTTACGTAAATAGACCTCGAGAATCCTTTCCATTAAAACTAACCAACTAACAAACCCTTAGTTTAGTTTGCTTGTAGTTAGACCCCCTACTCCACCTTCTAACACCTTGAATTATTTTTTTTATTTCTGTAAATGGTTCATTTAAATTTTTCATTACTCTAGCACAGTGTTTATACTAGTATCCTTTAACAAACTAACAAAACTAAACCACCTAATTGGTAATATACCAAAAAGAAATGGATTCATTTTCATTTTCAAAAAAATATTACCAGTCGAGTGATTTAATGTGTTCTTTTACTTTAAATTTGATTACATATTATTTATTCCAAAGTGTTTTTATGTTTCTTTTTTTGTTCTGTTTATTGAAATTCCAAGATATTACAAGTTTTATATAAAATTAAATTATTTAACACCGCCACCTCCAAGTCTCAAGAACGTGACAACTACAAACTAAGTACTTACTAAACAACAAGAACTCTTTCTTTTTACTCACAACGTAATTAAGTATTTTCTTTAGTTGAAAAGCAATTATGTACTAAAATTCAAAGAAATTGAAAAGAAAAAACTAAATGATATTAATTTATATGTATGTATAATATTTAATTTGTTGATATACAAAAGCGCTTCCTAAAAAAGAATATAGTTTATATTAAATGTATATTTAAAAACATATATACATATAAAGAAGTACATATGTATTTGTAAAACAAGACGAAAAAAGCACAGCTCTATATTTCAAAACTGTCTTTAAAATTTGATGCCAAACCATATATTTTTATAAATCTTTAATTAATTTTAAAGCATTTACTATAATACATAAGTATCTTAAATAGGTTTTTAAGAATATTTCAAAACTAGGCTTTTAAGAATAAAATTCAAGCTAATGAAACATTTCTTTTTTTTTCATGAAAATCAAATCAAATTGTCCTTGAGTAAAGGATATCCCAAAAAATGTATCTACTATTTTCTAAAGATTTTCCTTAATTATTAGCTATCGTACGGCTAATTCAGAGTAGAATAATGAGGGAATTTCGAGATAATAAACTATCAGTAAAAATTTCCTAATATTTCGAAGAATAATCAAAAAAACTTCAAATTCTTTGTAATTAGTTGTCCGATTTTTATGAACTTAAAACATTAGAATTAAAAACTTTCTAGGATACATCATTATTTTTAATATGAGATGAAAAATTATAACAACTGACTAACTACTCAAAATGTATTTTGCATGCATCTATTTACAAATATAAACATTGAACCTATATATGTATAAACCATCCAAAAATTAATTTATGTCCTCGAGGTCAAAGTTTCGGTTTCGCTATTCAGCCAAATGTTTACCGTATAACGGGTACTGTTAGGCATCTTAATTCCTTTAAGAGCATAAACTTTAAATTAGATTCATTCTTAATAACCAAATTTTTCTGCTGTGGCTTGAGTTGAGTGAAAAAATTCGGTTATTTCAACCTTAATACTTCTTTGCCAACTGACTATCTGTTGCTAGAACCGAAAAAATCTATGGATATAATCAAGGTTGCCAACTCTTCAGCTCAGCGAATGGCTAGATTTAGAATTAAAAATGGCTAGAAATGGCTAAAACCCAAAATGACTGAATACAAATTCATAAATATTGTCTTTTTATTTAGTGAGATCGACTTATTAGTATGTATATAAAATATTACATTTCTTAGCAGATTAAAAAATTGTAATATCAATATAAATTGGTTCCTTTTTGATAAATTAAACAAATTTCTGGGCACTTATAAACAAAATCGGATCCATTAAATAAATGCAAAATTGAATTTTGAATATGACTGATGTGTTTGCTTTGGAAACAATTACGCAGCCTGTTCTCATCAAATCCGCTACGTAAGATTTTTTAAAAAAAAAAGACTATTTCTTTGTCATTTGATTAAAAATATTGGTATATTTTTTAAAAAATTTCAAGAAAAGTTTGAAATAAAAAAGGCTAGGACAAAATAAAATGGCTAAATGAAAATAAAATCGCTAGATATAATAGAATGATTCAATTAGCAACAAATTTGGCCATCGAAACGAATCAGAAAATTGTAACTTTTAGAAGAAAACTTATGAAGAATTCCCGACAAGCATTTCCCGAAAATTACCGAAAAAAATTCCCGCGTAGGAATTAATACTATTTTTAAATAAAAATCGTTATTAAAAAAAATATATATATATAGTTTTGAGAGAAGATTATTAGAAAATTCAATCTTATCCCAATACCGGGATTGTCCCAAATCTCGTGTTTGTAAGATTACTGCATTCATGAAGTTATTGAAGTTCAAATTTTTACCACAATTTCTACTAAAAATGTCTGATAATTGTTCTATACTTTAAATCGTATGTTCCATAATTTTTATACATATTCTGATAAAAATGTAAATGTCTTTAATTTTAGATTGAAATAAATATAACAACTCTCCCAAAAACTTTTTGAACTGAGTTAAAATTCAAACTTACTATTATTTAGAGCTGTGCTTAATTATTGATATTAAATAATTTATTTTAAACAAAATTATTTATTAAAATATTAAAAATTAGGTATATATACTACTTATATATATAAAAATTATTTGTGTTTTTTACGAAATACTTACATGTATTAAAAATAAAACAAAATCATACTTTTTTAAAAACCAAAAATTAAATTTAGTTAATGAAAAAAAATTTTGTAACTTTTTTATATGAGGTTTCAATTTGAAATGGTTAAAAACAAAAAAAAAAACAACAACAAAAATTTAAAACAAAAATTAGAGTTTATATAAATAACATGACTAAACAAATTTTAATAATTAACGAAACGAAATAGAAATCGAAAACGAAATTATACAGTTAATTAAACATTATAACAGAAATTGAATTAATTACTTAGTAATGAACAATAAGTAAATAATAGCTAAAAACTGCCATTTTAAATAAACACAATTATTGAGAAGAAACAATTAATAATAAAATACATACTTACTTACATATATAAACAATGAAATTATTTTGCAGTTAAATACAAACCAAAACCAATAAAGAAGATATTTTAAAAAAGTATAAAAACAAAACTCATATTTAAGTTCCTTTACACAAATAATAATAATAATAATTTTTAAACAAAAAAATATGTATACATATTATTATAGGTATATTATTATGAGATACATAATAAACAATTAAACAAACTAAAATATTTAATATTAGTTAATAAGTGTTAACAAAAAATAATAATAGTTATTTAAATAAAACCAAACCAAACCATGTTAAATGAATTAAGAAATTATACGTATTTATGAACTACATATTATTATTGTATAATTATTAAATAATTAATAATAATAATAATATTAATAAATAAATTGTTGTCATTCGTAATATTTTTAAAATATTTATTAACAAACTGTACTGGAACAAAATGGATGTTGCTGAAGCTTCAAAAACAAACAAAACAAACAAACCATAAAAAAACATTGAAACCAAATCTGTTTAAATAATGAAACAGAAACAACTATTTCAAATCACAGCATTAAACACAAAATTTTATATAAATTCAACAAAAAAGTTTTAACATTTCTATACATACTCTCGTACATGCGTTCTACCATAATACAATCATATATTTATTACGTCTTTAGTATTAGAGTTTGTAAATTTATAATTTTAAGACATTTTTATAGTTTTTATTATTTTAATTACATATTTATTTAATGTATATTTAGTTAGCCATTTAATTTTATTAGCAACTTGTTTATTATTAAGATCTTATTTATATATATTTTAAATTTATTACAACTTTTTTGTTTCAATTTTCTTACGGAGAGCTCCTCTATTTATTCTACATTTACTTAAAAAACAACTCTTTTTTCTTAAACTTCATTTTAAATTTTGTTTATGAATTCTCTTAAATTAATGCTTATGCTCTACACCATATTATTATGAAATGAATTCAAATTTATTCTGTAATTTAGAGATATATTGGTTGTTGGTTCTGATCTGAATTAAAAAGTTAACTAAATTCAATTTAGGCGATTTTATTATATTGCTAAATAGCAATTCAGGGTTTTTGAATATGTATTTAAAACAGATAATAACTGGAAAATTATGAAAATGCTTAATTAAAATATCAAAACATATGTATGACATTTTAACCCTCGATATCTGAAATAAAAATTTTAGCTCAAATGATTTCGAAAACCAATTGATTTTCAAAAAATAATTTTAGAACATAATACATAAAGAGCTGTAATTATAACGTAATTATACAGTTTTTAAAACCGATAATAGTCTGTAGTTGAAAGGTTCGAAAGAATTAGTATTTAATTAAATTTTTTTTTAAATCTAATAAACTTGTTTCTCTTAATCATTCCATTAAAGAATTCTTTGCGAGTTAATTCCTAGGCATAATTCCAATAAAGTTAATTAATTCTCTATAGAATTAATTCCTTATTGAATTAATCAATTTGTCTTTAATTCAAATCAATTAGAAAACGATTTAAGTACATGTTTGTAAATGAATAAAAGCAAATCGAAACCAAAACTAAATGAAGAAAAAAATATTTTCATTCAATATGTAGTAGATTTGAATTAACAAAAATTTAAACATTAAAAGGTTGAATGAATTTTATTATAAATTAAGTAATGTATTTATTATTTCAACAATGAATGGATTCTATTCAAATAAAAGCCTTTGAAGGAATCTTAAGAATTTGTTATGTTGGGAATGGTTTAATGAAATGATTTGCTGAAATGTTTAATTCTGAATTAAGACTTCAGTTAATTAAGTTTAAGTTGAATTAATTAATACGAAACTCTGCTATAATTTGTAATATAAACTTTACTGCCAATAAATAAAACCAGTATTGGTCTCAGTGCAGAATTTCTTGATCTTAGAAATCCACTATTTTCGAAACAATTGTAGAATAAAAAAAATTTAAATTTTTAAGTGATTTAAAGTGACGATATTCGAATTAATTGATGGTGTATAGCATAAACTGCTTTTAGTCGGTACTTAACCGATTCCAAAATTTATCATTTCGTTCTATTCTTACTTACAATTTTATTTTTGACATAATGAATTTCTAAAAACCAAAACGTATTTAAATTTTCTTTAACTCTTACTTATGCTTCATTAACAAAATAAAAATGTGAAATTTTTGAGCGGTTTAAATAAAAAAACACGTTATTTTTGAGAATTTTATAACGGTGAGTTCAAAAACAAAACAATACAAAACAAACAAATAATCGAACTGTTTATAAACAGTTCTTTGTAAAATATTAACAAAAATAATATCGAAATTGTTTCTTTATATTTTCTACAAAAAATATATTACATATACTATAACTTCAAACGATTCTTTTGTTAATTTGATTTTATTTTTTTTAATAAATGTTAATCCTTTATTTATAATTTTTGTAAAGATTCTAATTCATGTTTTGAAACTTTGTTTGCATTAATCAAGTATTTTGGAAAACCTTTTCTGTTATTTTCTTTTAATTCTCAGCAAATGCTTTAATTTTTTTAAAAATAATTTTAATTGTTGCTTAATTCTTTTAGTTTATTTTAGCATTTGTGTTTTGGTATAATTTATTATACAATACAAATTAAAGGAACATATACATTCATATATAACTTTAAAAGCCGCCATTAATCAAATCGCATTTCATTTAAAATGCGTACATATTGTGAGAAATATAATTAAGACATTTCAAAACATAATGCTCATCGTATTTCGAATTCATAAGTCATTTTTAAAGTTTCAAGATCAGTATTGAGTTTGGAATGGAGATTTCAATTTATATTTTGGTTTATATGTACATATATTTTTCTTAATTTCTAAATTAATTCTAGATACTCGTATTTTCCATTTGACTACAAATAATTTTCGAAATACATATTGGAATAAAATAACTTCTTAGATCTAAAAAAAACCCTTCCTTTATTCACCTTGAATTGTCAAAAATATAAATAAAACTGTCTTAATCTCACAAACTTTCTTACTTGGAAACTAAAACTATGTTGTATTGCTATAAATCTCAACTCAACTCCGTTAATTAACAAAAGTATTTCTTGAAATTTTTCAAACGTAATTTCGAAAATTATGTTTAACCTACTCTTTTATCACCTTTATTTGTATTAAGCCTTTTTTTAATTTGTATTTAAATTTCAATACTCAATACTGAAAACTCATCGATCGTATTTCCTCTACATTTCGGCTAATTTTTTTTTAAACTCTACTATTTTCTTATAAACTTTAATACATTGTTTTTTTATTCTTTCTATTCTTTGTTTGACTTCTATCTTTTTTTATTAATTTAAGCCCCTGAATTAGTTGAACCCCTACTTGGAATTGAAGAACGTTCTCAAAGTTTTTGAATGAGGATGTAAAAAATAATAATGAAATTGTTGCAAGTAGATAAATATTTAAATTCACATTTTCCAAATTTGTTTTAAAGTAATTAACTATTTTATGTGTAAATGAAACAAACCTTTTTTGTAATTTTTATTTACTTTGCGAACGTAAACATACATTTTTTTAATGAAATTGTATATTGTCTAAGAAAAATTATAATGAATTAATTTTAGTACAATTTCATTACGAAAACTTATGCCACTTATTTATAAGATTTAAATTTGTAAACGCGGTAACATGTATCAAGGTTTATTTGAAATTCAACAATAAAAAAAAAAACAGAAACTATTAAACACTTTCCTGCTATTTTTACTATTTTCCTATGTATTTGTTATTTACTTTTGGTAAATATAATATCCCATGATAGTAAATATAGTAAAAACTAGCCAAAAATTTAGCTTAATAAACAATACATATTATACCTTGATATATGAAACTGTGTCTGCCCTAATTTTAAATATTAAGTTGCCGCTTTTTTGTAATTTATTTTTTGTATTTCTAGTTTAATTTTTAGGTTCCATTTTGTACTGATTATATTTACAGCTTTTTCAAATTTGTTTTACTTTGTTAATTTATGATTTAATAATTTTCTATTTTTTAAACACAAATAATTGGAATGCTAGTTTTTTATGTAAATAATTTTTTATATTAATACCTAGTTTCATTTTGTAGATTGAAACGTTTTAAAGCGCCAACAATTTGTATTGGAAATACTAAGAAATGTTGTATTCAATACAAAATTTTGCCAAACGTTTTGCGTTACTTTTTACAAAATAAAACCTTAAGATTTAGTTATAGAAAAATATGTTAAAAAAGCGTTTTACTAATTTATTTGTATTTTTTCTCTTTTTTTCTTTTCTACTTGGCTCTGTTATAGGTAATTCCAATAGTTTAGCCCATTTGGTAGATAATGAGATTCCATTATCCCAAATGGATACACCGACACACCAGCAATTGCAGGGCATTAATCAATCGCGGCGCTTTAGGCATCACAAGCACCGACTAGGAGATGGTAGTTCGGGCGATGAACTGGATGACGTAGAGTTGGGAAATACAAATACCTTAGCCTTAAGTACGGAAACATTGGATGATGAAGAAGTTGTGGTAGTGGGTACAACCGAGGTCGTGGCTGCTGTAGCTGCCATAGCGGCTACAAATAAAGCCCGCGAACGCCATAATCTATCGGATAGTTATAATAATTTATTCAATGGTGATCTGGATACATCACCATCGAATAATACCACTCCAGCTAATAGTCCGCTAACGGATATGCCCTCCCTGTCGGTCAGTGGTTCGAATTTACTGGCTGCTGCCATAATGGGTACACCCATTACAGATAATCTTCCCAAATCTATATCGCAGACGGAGAATATGTATAGCAACATACCAAATGTTGCAGCAACATCTGGTAATGTTGCCAACAAAGAACAAGACACATCAAATCTGCATGTTTATTCCAATTTAATCGATGAAAGACCCCATCCACATACACATTCTACCAGCAGCACTATCAACACACCCACTACTACCAACTCCAACAGCTCTACTTCTTTTGCTGCACCCAGCAGCAAATCCTCTGCAGCCCATGCGGGTATTGTGTCATCTATTAGTAGTAATCCCTTAGACTTGCCTTCCACTTTGCTCTGTGATGATCTGGATTTAGATGATCCTGTAACAGCCTCTTTTGTAGCCCAACCAAAAAATGATAAGCGTAAATATAGCACAAGTCTAGCCTTCAGCTCGAATGTACCCGATGTATTACAAACGCCCAACAAATCAGCGGCTTTAGCTTCGAATAACGCATGTAACAACGCTTCCACTACCGACAATGTCAAACTGCAAATGTCTTCGGCCAGCGATTTAAGTTCGAATCGCTTGCGCATTCTACACGACACCACCATGATTGACACGGCATTAGATTTAGATAGTTTAGACGATGCAGCTTTAGCAAATACATCGCAAGCTTGTTTAGTTAAATCACCATCATCGCCAACTTCACCACCCAATATTGGTTTTAAAGTTTAAAGACGGTGAGTTGTAATTAAAGATGAAACATGTAGAAAGAATGATTTAAAAATAAAAGTAATTACTTTGTTTTGTGATGATGTGAATTGTGACCACCGCTAATTGGTAAATTATGTATTTAAATTTAACAAAAAAAAAAAATACAAAAATATAACATGATAAATTACAAAATATTTTGATTATGTATGTAAAATAGAAAATATATTCAGGAATTCATATTTTTTTTATTATTTTTATTCTTATTATATAGTTTTATTAAATAAATTGTTTTTAATTTTATTGCACATAATAGTTAGTATGTAATTAATTAATTAATATTTTTAAATATTGTATTAAGGCTAGTTATAACTAAGAACGCTTTTAAATTTAGATCATTTCATTTTTTAATTAAAACCAACAGAGATTTTTTTATCTTAAAATATGTGTTGTTATTTAACAGAAAAATAATAATTGTATAATTTTATATTTGAAAACTTTTCTTAGTTATTATTTTTTAATTTCCTTAAGTCATATTAAGTTCCATTTGAAATAAATAACCAGTACACAGTGCGTTTGTTTGTATATACATATGTATGTAGTATATGGCTTAGAACTGGAATTCATTACAAGCTAAGAGGGGTTTTATACAGGTATAAAACCGTTCAAATTATGTAAAACTAATATTGATATCTTTGGCATGCAATTAAAATTAAAACTATTATAACTAAAATAAATTGATTTATTAATCTAAAATTATTTCCAAAAGACTTTGTTTTAAAAAAGCACACAAGATGAGTTAGTTTAGAAGTTTATTATTTGAAGAATTTAAATCACAGCTTTCATTAAATTTAAATATTATCTTATTATTATGTGAAAGTAAAATCAATTCGAAAAAAATTAAAATTTTTAACTTTTTTCTGTTATTAATTGGTGTGTTCAATAACAAAAAACTATTACGAATTATCACAAATTGTTTATAAATTCTCCAGTTTTTAATTTTTTTTTTTTTTTGTGAAAATTTGTAATAATTCGTAATAGTTTTTTGTTATTGAACAGACCAAATATAACCTGCATATATGTATATGAGAAAAATCAAACAATTTCGAGAATTTGATAAAAAAAAATATTTTTCAAAATAATTTCCGTTATGACACCAATGACATTTCGTAATTGTATTCATAGAACTCTCTTGTAACGATCAGCGTATATTAAAATATTTATTACATATTAAAAATTGGTGGAATTAATAGTTGTATTTGGGTTTAATGTTATTTGTACGCTGGAACCAGTATCCAATATTTTCAAATTTGAAATATTATGTGAAGTATTTAAGGATATTTTTTGAGGGTACAAAGTATATTTTGAATGATAAAAAAAAACTGAAAAATATTAAAAATCGGTAAATTTTGGTTTCACTTGTATTTAACATATAATTTTCCTTCAAGAAGTTTTACCAAAATTATTTATAGAAATTTCCAAAATCTAGTGACTCTAATTTATGTTGGATTTATTCTGTAATTTAGGAACTGTTAGTACAGATATCAAATTAATGAAAGCCTATTTTTTAACTTTAAGAGGAGACTAACATATCGGTTTACAGATATGTATTACTTTTTTTTCATTTCAAAACCCAAAGCCATCTGAATTCAGTTTCAACGATTCCCCAAAATGTTTGATTTTCCTCATATGTTTAATTGTTTCTGTTAATGAATTTAATATTTAGGGAAGAACTAGATGAGAAGGTGAAAGAATAAAATAATAAAAAATAGTTGATCTCTCTCAAGCTGACAAGTCAGTCGTACGTAAAATGTCATCCTCCAGCTTTTGCAGGTTCTACCCATGGCAGAACTAGCAAGGTACAATTATTAGAAAGTATGTTCTCAATTATACATTCCCTATAACGACAAACAAAAGAAAATGAAAAAATATAAAAAGGAAATGTTTAAAAAATTAAAGGATTTTAAATTATTGTTACAAAAAAATACAATTTTAAAGAAAAATTAAAAAAAATTCAGTTAAAACATTGCAAATTTATAAAATATCGCTGTAACAAATTAAAAAAAAGTTAAGTGATTAATTACATAGTTTGACGTTTTTGGGGTGAACATTGGAAACTTTCTCTATTAATTGTACCTGGTAACTGATTGTACCATGGGTTCTACCTATATATTATAGGCAAGTACTTTAAGTGAGAATACTATGTAGATGTATTTTGTTATTGTTACAATAACCAAACACATTTAAAATTTTTAATGAAAGTACACTCTTCAAATAAAGAAACTGTAATTTGTGGTGGGTGATAACAAATCGATACCAAATTCATAAATTGTTCACCACCATATGATGCTCATTAAAAACAAGCAATTGTTACCTTCTATAATAAAGATTTTCGTTGACATTTAGCATTGAGACAAAATAGATGAATATTGTTATATCAATAAATTACTTTTTTATTGTCATTATCTTGGCCTAAGAGTAACGCAATAGAACTACCTAATTACTGCTTGATTTTCTTTTAATACTAAAGACGTTAAAAATTATGAAATTTTTTATAGAAACATGAATCAAATGTTAAATGTTTAATTACTACATATGTATATGGGAAAGAAAACACAATCCCCATTTTACATATAAAAGAAACACACACAAAAAAACGCAATAAATTAAACATTTTTAATGAAGAAGTTGTTACAATACATAGATAAACAAAAAAAAAACACAAATCGATCTTAAACTGTAGTTAAACAAATGGAATAAAATTTATACTAATTAATAAAATATAAAAAATATGAAATTGAAGCAAATAAAAGAAAATAATTGAAAAACCATGTTAACATTAAACGATGAGAATAATAAATACAAATATATACGGAAATTATTTAGATTATAAATAATGTAGTTAAACAATTAAGTCATTTGTATATTTTGTAATAAAAAATCGGATAAAAAATCTATAATTATTAAACTATGTAAAAGCAAATAACAACAGGATTTTTATAAAACAAAATTTATTTCATTTTAATTTGTTTAAATTAATTTAACGATAAAAAACCATTAAATATATGTAATTTTTAGTTCAAACAATTTTTATACAAACAACAAAATAAATAACAAAACAACATTTTAGGAATTACAAAAAAAAAAACAACTGAAATAAAACAATAACCTAATAATAAAGTTATAAATAATAATAATAACAAAACACAAAAGGACGTATGCAATTAAAATGAAACAAATTAAAGTAAAAATAATATTTATTGTAAAAAAGGATTAAAAATATACAAACAATAATACAAATATATAAAGTGTGTATGAACTGTAAAGTGCATATGCATATTTAACAACAACAAAAACGAAATAAACAAAATACAACACAAATAAATCATGCAATAAAACTGGCAAAACAAGTTTTGCTAAATTAACAATTTAAATACATTTCATTATAAATTATTGAGAAAATGACAGACGTTATAAATATTTTAAAAAATAAATTATGAAAATAATTATGTGAAAATGTTGTGAATGAAAAAATAAAATGATAAAAAATGAAATAAAATAAAATATGTATACATGTATATGAAGAAATATGACACTATTATGTTTTATTCGTTCGTAACACACGATCACATGGTGAAATAAGTAAGTACGAATCGAAAACAGCGTTACATGGGAAGAAATTTATATTTCCAAACGATATTTTTAATTAAATTATCTATACATATGTATGTATGTACATATATTAAGAAATTCAATTGGTAGAGTTTGTACTTAATGTCGTCTTATCTCATAAACTCAGTCTATTCAGTTTTCAATTTAAAATCATCGTAAAGTAAAGTTGTGTTGGTGCTGTTAGGCTTTGAAATGCATGCAACAGTTATGTATTATATTCATTCACATACTTTCAGGCAATGTATATTTATACAAGTACATGCAACTCTACAACAAATCAACAATAAAAAAACAACATTAATTTTGTTTGTGTAAAACATTGTGAGATTGTCAAAAACAGTTGAAAATTTTTGCCACAAATTTCACTCACGTTGCCTTTTAATCGGGTCTTTTCGCACATAGAATAAGTCAGCACTGCCACTTGTACATCTTTTTAGCACAACCCAATAAACCAGAAAACGATATGATAGCAAAACCGGTATTACCTTATGGGGGCGATTATGTTATCATCAGGGAAACCAAAATATGCAAATGCATTTTTTTTTCTGGTGAGTCTAATGGGCACATGGATAAGATATTTACACGTTTCAGAACTATTTAAGAATTTTGGCATCGATTTGTTAGTGCATATTTTTGCATATTTTACCCTTAAATGCATATTTTTGCATATATTTGATTTAAGAGCATATTTATGTCATATTTTTGCATTTTAGAGCATATTTTACTGTTTAATAGCATATTTTGACTTTATCAAAAACTTATTTTTCGCTGTTGTGTTACAGGTATTTACTTCCTTTGTTTAAAATTCAAAATTGAAAAATATGTATATGTTTTTTTAATATAAAAAAAGCACTATTTTAATAATATCGCCATCCAAATATCAAATTTTAACTTAATTCAAACTTAACCGTTCTAAAGTGTTAAAAAAATATTGTCTTTTAAATTTGCTCCTATAACATCAGTTGATGTCGAAAGAACATTTTCTATGTATAAACATGTTTTCAGATCCTATAGACAACGATTTTTATTTGAAAATTTAAGTCAATATTTTGTAATTTATTGCAATAATAACCTTAATTGAAGAAGTGACTTTATATTTATATAAAATATCATCAAAAATACCTCTCGAGGCCTTTTCATAGCTTAAGTTCCTATTGTTTTATTGTTGTATTTATTTTTTGTTATATTTGTTTTAGTTCATGTTATTTTTGTTTATTTTATGTTACTTTACCTTTTTAGAAATGAATTGTATTGATTTTTTTTTTAAAAAGTATGTTTTGGTTAAAATTATATAAAAGTTTGTTTTTTAAGAGCATATGTTTTAAATTTTAAGAGCATATTTTAAAGTTTTTACTGCATATTTAAAGAGCTTAAAACACTTTTTTAGAGCATATTTCCGGTTTCCCTGGTTATCATATACTATTATTGAAAACGTATTACAGCAATATAGTTTTCAAATATTTTAATTCCAATAAAATAAATTATTATTAAACAAACATTTGAAAAAAACTTCAAACTGAAAAATAATTTATATTAAAAATTTTCAAACAACATAAGAATGACGAAAACAAAATAAATATTAAATCATTCAAAAAATGATAAAATCGCGATAATTTTATGGTGATTATATGCAATATTTGAAACGTGATGAATGTGATAAAAATATGTATGATATGTTGTTATTTTTCCAGATTTTTGTATTATTTCAGCGATATATCTAATATAAGAGATTAAAATATATGTATGTATATAATTTTTAGTATAAAATACCATTCAGAATAAAATCTGCAGCATGGCGATTTTACGAAAACGGTATCATAATTGTCTGGAAAAACGATATTATAAGGAACGGTACAATTTAGTCCGAAAAAACTATCGTTTATGACACGCAAAGGATATCATATATGGTAGTTTATATCATCTATATGATATCATTTTAATATCGTTTGGTTTATTGGGAATGATCAAAAACACATAATTCCAATTGTTATTTTTACCATGGTACAATGATTTTTACTTTTATTATTAAAAATTTTCAAAATTAATTTTTTTTTATTAATATTTTCATATACAAAAAATGTAAACAAACAGAAAGAAAAACAAAAAAGTAAAAAAAAAATCACAATCTCACAAGTATTTACAAAGGAGAAAAAAAAATTAACTTTGCTTTTCAGGCATAAACCATTAAAATATATATGAGCCATCCTGTAAATGTATTGACATACAGGGCGAACCAAATAATTTGACCAGCCTGAAACAATGATTGTAAATTTTTTCAAAAAAAAACTAAAATGCAGCCTGCTGTTTTTCTGAGATTCTGGGTGCCTGGTATTTTCCAAAAAAATTTAAAATATACAAACGAAAGAAATTCTTTGTGGTTGTGACGAATGGCCGATGTTATTTCAATTTTTGAGGAATTTTAGTAACTAGCAAGCAATCCAATGAAATAAAACCTGATACACATCTTTTTATATGTATAATAATTACATTTATTTACAAAAACAAAACAAATAAAATATTTAATTCATATGTACAGATATATTAAAATAAATGTTTTTTTTTTAACTTTATAAATATATATAAAACAAAAAAGCATCTTAACAACTATTGAGCATTATACATTATTTAAACAAATTATAAATATAATAAAATAACACACAAAATATATAAACTACATGACTAAACAGACAACAACTATAGTAGTAAATAGTATATAGTAATTCATAATAATTATAGTGATATTAGCACAAGAAAAAATGGCGTTCAATTATATATAGTAATATAGCACGATAGTTTCTTAATTCATTTTAAAGCGATTCATTCAGGTTGAGCTTCTTCTAGATTCATGAAAACATTGCGCATTTGTTCCAAATCAGGAGGTGCTGTATCTGGATTACGTATCCATATATTGTAGGCTCGCTTGTCGGTCAGTGTTAAGGGTTTAAAACACTTGGGATTAAGATCCTCCTCTCCAGAAATTTTCGAATTATAGCGAGCATAGAGAAATACACGATAACGCCAATTATCAAAAGTCTGCAAGAATAAGAACAACATATTATATAGGTGTGTTTATATTTTATACTGATAAAGGTAGTTTCTGTTGAATTAATGTGTTATGTTATGTTATGTTATGATATGTACTGTATTTTATTTTGTATTTTTATTATAGTAGTATTTTGTATCTGTTGAAACTTCAATTCTCATAATTTTTCATTCTTAATAAAACATTTATTACAAAAGGTTATGAGCCCAGGAAACTTTGAGAAATAAATTAAAAATTTTATTTATTTTAATAAACTTAAAATCCAATATAAGCAATAATTTTTCAAGAAGATATTTCAAGATATTTCAAGAAATTTAAGAATATTGCAAGCAATTAAAAGTAATCGCTAAGAAAATGGATTTGTCGAAACATGTTAAGCCTCTCCAAAATGAAATGGATTATCCAATCTGGAAACGTAAGATGCGTGATTTATTAGATTATCACGAAGGAGCAATTGATGTCATTGAAGGTAATTTAATGAAACCAATTCCAATACCGATCGATGCAACAAGCGAGCAAAGAAAAATATATAAAGAGGAAGCTGATTTATATAGAAAAGCTAACAGTTATGCGAAGTCGATGATAACAAGCGCGGTAAGTGATGACGTATACCAAAAGATAATGGATAAAGAAACTGCTGCAGAAGCTTGGGAATCATTAATGCAACAATTTGAAGCAAGATCAAAGGACCAACTTTTTAAAATTTGCATTGATTTCTTTTCATTTACCTGGAACCCAAATGAAGATGTAAGTTTACATATAGCTAAATTGAAAAGTTTGTGGGTGGAAGTGAACAACGGTTTAAAAGGGAGGAATGAAAATCAATTGCCAGATGTATTATTGGTATGTAAAATTCTTCAAATTTTGCCGAGTCAATTTGATACTTTCAAATCAAGCTGGATGCTTTTAACAAAGAACGAAGAAAAGAATTTTGATGAAATGTCCGCACAGCTCTGCATGTATCAAAGAAATTGCAAAGGTGTAGATGTTCTCAAGAATGATGAAGCATTAGTGGTAAATAATTTTAAAAAGAAGACAACACCATCAATACAAAATTCAAATAACAAGCCGAATAAGAAATCTGATGTCTGTAACTACTGCAAAAAGAAAGGCCACTGGTTACGTGATTGTAGAAAATGGATCAGCGATGGTAAGCCAAGAAAAGAGATGAATAATGAAATTAAGTGTACATCACATCGAATACTGCCTCTAATTTGTGATGAAATTAATGCAATTAAAGAAGATTTTTCAAATGATTGGTGGATTGATAACGGTGCAACAAGACATGTTACAAATAATAGAATATTATTTAAAACGTTTGAAAACTTTAAAGACTCCTGCAAAATTAAGGCTGCTGGAAAAGAAGTTTTGGATGTCGTTGGTAAGGGCACTATAGAAATTCAGTCAAAAGTAAACAACAGAGTACTCGTTTTTGATCTAACTGATGTTTGGTATGTCCCAAATATATCGAGAAACCTCTTCTCAGTGTTATCTACTCAAGATAAATTTAATAATAGTGAATTTAGGTCGACTGCAACAAATTGTAAACTTTTAGTGAACAATGAAGTTTTGTTAGTTGGTCACCGTGAGGTAGGAGGTACCTTATATAAGGCAGATATCGAACCAATTATTCCAAGTGCAAGAAATGAAATTAATTCTACCGAAGCTGACAATACATTACAATTATACCATGAGCGATGGGGAGGGACATCAAGATAAACGTCACGTGCAACAAAAACTAAAAGAAGAACTTGGTATAAATGCGAAATTGGACAATAAATTGTGTGAATCCTGTATTTATGGAAAGTCTCATCGTCTACCATTTGGCAATAGAGAAAAGGCAAGTAGTCCAGGTGAATTAATGTCAGCAGATGTATGTGGTCCATTCCCAGCATCTTTTAGCAAGAAGAAATATTTAGTCATATTTAAAGATTCTTATACTAAATATTGTTTTGGATACTTCCTGAAAGAAAAATCCGAAGTTAAAGATGTATTGAAGGAAGTTTTGGATTTTGCAAAGACTCAAGAAAATCCTATAAAAGAATTTTTAAGTGACAATGGAGGTGAGTTTGATAATTTTGAGATAAGAAAAGTTCTTAAAGAACATGGAGTAACACAAAGATTGACTGCTCCATACACTCCACAACAAAATGGTGCAAGTGAGCGGGAAAATAGGACAGTCATCGAGATGGCACGAACATTTAAGTATTCAAATAAGAATGTTAAATTTCCTGAAGCGATTTGGGCTGAATTAGTTCGCACAGCCATATATATTTTAAATCGAACACGCAAAACTCCTGTTGACGGTAAGATCCCACATGAGCTATGGTTTAGAAGAAAGCCAAGAATTAATCATTTAAGAATAGTTGGAAGCGAATGCTATGCCCATGTACCATGCCAGAAGAGAAAGAAGATGGATTCAAAAGCAATCAAGGGTTATTTAATTGGCTATGATACAGAAGAACGTTACCGAATTTATGTAAAGGAGAACCACAGTTTAATTTTATCAAGAGACGTCAGATTTAGTGAAGAACTAATAAATTGTGATGATATTCAAGATGCTAGAAATTACACTTCGGAAGACAATAGTGAATATGTTAAACTACTATTTAAAAATTATGATAAGCCTATGAATGATATTCTGGTAGAAGAACAGATTCAGCCAATTACTTCAAATAATCAAGGAGCCGTAAGTGATTACCAGCCAAGTCCACAGGAAAATGATTCAGATTGTGAAGAAGATAATGAATTATTTGAGGAGTGTATTAATGATGATTTTTCGGATGTTAGTGATTTTCTTGGTTTTGAATTTAATAAACGTAAGCGAAAATTAAGTGATGAAGAAGAAGAACCAATAAGTAAACGTTTAAGAGATCGCACTTTAATTCATAACTCAAGATTTGATGACTATGTAATGGCAGCTCAGGATTTTGTAAATCAAATTGAAACTCCATTGACTTTCACCGATGCAATTAATAGCGCACAGAAAGATGAATGGCTGAAAGCGATGAATTCCGAGATAAGTTCTTTAAATGAAAATCAAACATGGATAATGGCTGATCTTCCTGAGGAATCTAAAGCCCTTCCATCAAAGTGGGTATTTAAAGTAAAAACAAATCCAGATGGGAGTATAGACAAATTCAAAGCAAGATTAGTAATCAAAGGCTTTAGACAACGTAAAGGCATAGACTATAATGAAACCTTCAGTCCAGTCGCAAAATTAGGAACAATTAGAGCAATATTGAGTGTAGCTGCAAGTCAAAATATGTACCTTTCTCAATTCGATGTATCAACAGCTTTTCTGTATGGCCAACTTGAAGAGATTATCTATATGAAACAGCCAGAAGGTTTTAATGATGGTACTAACAAAGTATGTCAGCTTAAAAGAAGTTTATATGGATTGAAGCAAGCGCCACGCTGTTGGAATCGTAGATTCGGAAATTATTTATTGAAGCTTGGCTTTAAGGCCAATGAAGCGGATCCTTGCTTATATATGAGAGATAAAGAAGGTAAGAAGTTAATACTAGCTCTATATGTAGATGATGGCCTAGTAGCTGCCACAAATCCCAAAGAATTGGAAATATTTTTATCTGAATTGAGAAATGAATTTAAAATAACAGCCAAAGATGCAAGTTATTTTTTGGGGCTGGAAATAAAAAGAAATAAAAATGGCATAATTATTAGTCAGGAGGCTTACGCAAAAAGAATTTTGGATAGATTCAGATTCTCTGAATGTAGATCAGTTTCATCGCCAATGCTAAAAGGAGAAATTTTCGAACCAGGGAAAGAAAGTGTAAAGGGTTCTCAATTTCCTTATAGACAAGCTGTAGGAGCCATCATGTATTTAATGTTGGGAACAAGGCCAGATTTAGCTTACAGTGCACAGTGGTTTCCCTTATATGAACAAGCGGTCAATAATCAATATCTCCAAAACTAAAAAAGTTAGGGTCTTCAAAATTTGTCACCTCATAGCATGCTCGAAGAACTTAAAGTTTGCAAATTTTTAAGAAAAAATATTAACAACTGTAACCACAGTAGCCCTTTGATCTTTCAAGGGTTAATTGGCTTTTAGATTTGTTTTATGATTTTTTGAAATAAAATATTTCAGTATGAAAATTCGTTTGTTTTAAACAATTTAAGTAAATTTTTAATCCATTTTAATTCATTTGAATTATACACTGAAAAGAAAACTAAATTAAAAAGTTATACAAAGTTATATAATGCAATATGAGGTATTACTAAGTAATATAAGGTAGTAAGGTAAAATAAGACATTAATATACATATATCAAATATTAATCAAATTTAAAACTCCTTGACTTAAACTACTTGTTTTCTTTGTTGGTAAGTTTGTCCTCCAGAAATAAATGGATCTGAACTTAAAACAGGCTATTTAAAAGTTCTGTATTTGTAGCATTGCACGAAATTTTTCGGGTATGTTGCAATCTAAACTGTTTTATATGCTTATTTTTCGCTTCAGCTGCTTCCTCCGATAATTCACACTACTACATGCTTGCTTACCTCAGCTCCATGGATCAGATTTTTATGTACCGATGCAAAAATAAGACGGTGCACAGAAGGATTTTGGTGTCAAAAAGTCAATTTATCAAACACTTAATTTCAAATTTATTTTATTTTTAGAAAATTTAACTAAAGTCCATGCAAGGGTGTTAAGCAAAAATTTACTTAAATTTTCACGCAATTCAGTGGTACAATTTTCCTAATAATACCATTTACCTTTAACATATTTGAAAAATATAACATTTCAACATCAATAAAAAAAAAATTATGGGGAAACCATAAACCGGTAAGAAGATATGCCCAAATCTATAAAACTCTAATTATTATTGAATTTTTGATTTTCCATGGAGAAAAAAAAATGTAGCCCTCAAGCAAGCAAGCTCTTTTTTTTAATAACATGAAAGATGGGAGTGTCTTGTTTCGATTAAAAAAAAAAGAATAGTTTTCGGAACAGGATGAAAACTTAACATTTTTTGTCGAATAATAAACGAAATATCCAAAAAATTCTTATGTACCAAATTTCTAGACTTTTGCTTGGATATAAACAATTTTATGCGAAAAAATAAATTTGGATTATATGGGTAGTGGGAGTGGACTTTTTTTGATAAAATTTATTTTTTTTTTAATTTAGTCCATATAATTCTCGGTGCCAAATTTCAATGCTCTAGACCACCCCTTATATTTTTTGCTTGGATTGCATGGGCGGTATGCGGTGGGCATGGCCGATTTTAATAAAACTTAGCATACGTTCATCTTTTATTTAAGAAAATATATGTACCAAATTTCTAGACTTTTACTTGAATAGGAAAAATTTTATGCGAACAAATCTATTTGGATTGTATGGGCAGTGGGCGTTGGGCGTGGTCGATTTTGATAAAATTTTATTTGTTTCTTAGTTTGGTCCATATAATTATCTGTGCCAAATTTCAGCGCTCTACAACCACTCCTTATAATTTTTGCAAAAAAATGTATGAAGCCATCCCTCTGTGTGTCGGGTTAGTATATTACAGATTACACGCCCATCCGCAAATTTCCGCAACTAACTTCAGCAATTTTATTATCTTAAGAATCAGATTAATACAATGAAAAACAAACCTATGGGGGAATCTTGGGGGAACACAACTAAAACTTTAAGTAAACATCATGAAGTTTTACAAAAAAGTAACAAACATATAGGTTAACTAAAACATTTATTTCACAAGAATTACAACACAAGTTAGTTTTTATTATTTTCTAAAGATAAAATAAATACCTTTAGCTTCAAAATCCTTTGAAAATAATTTAATTTTGTAGACTACAGCAATTGCAAGACCGTTTTGAAGTGCACTTTTGCTTTGAATTATTCTTCCAGCGTTCAGCTGCGCTTTGCAAATGAATATTTGCTCATGCTTTCAATTTTATTTTTAAAAAGTCCCGTTAGATTTACAGTAAAAACCGGTTTGCCATTAAAAGGATTGGATATTTAAGAGACACTTTTTTTGGATTTTGTCTAAATATTTTGTGACCGTTTTATTTATTTTTGGCCTATGGGCGGAACCACTGTGCAGTGTTGGGTTTCTATCGAGAACTTTAGAAAACCCTTCGAATGATGATGTTGTCCGTGTTAAAAGAGTTTTTCGCTATATTTCTGGAACGTCAAAGTACGGAATCTTTTATAACAATAAATCAGACCAAAAACTGAAATGCTACAGTGATGCAGACTTTGGTGGTTGCAAAACAACTGGAAGATCCACAACGGGTGTTATAGTAAAATTTGCTGGAGGCGTAATTTCATGGTTAAGTCAAAGGCAAGCAATGGTAGCTACATCCACAACTGAAGCAGAAATTGTTGCAGCCTCAGAAGCAACAAAGGAAGTTATTTGGCTTAGACGTATTTATGCTGAGTTAATTGGATTAATGATATTCCATTACTACAAGTCGATAATTCTGCTGCTGTACGTTTAGCACAAAATCCACAATATCATAGAAGAACGAAACATATCAGTTTAAGGCATTTCTTTGTACGTGAGAAAGTCAGTGAAGGAGAACTTGAGGTTCAACAAATTTCTACACAAAATCAATTAGCAGATTTGATGACAAAACCCTTGCAGCCAACAAGATTAAAGATGCTCTGTGATCAAATCGGCTTAAGGATCTCTAACATCACATAACAAGGGAAAGTGTTGAATTAATGTGTTATGTTATGATATGTACTGTATTTTATTTTGTATTTTTATTATAGTAGTATTTTGTATCTGTTGAAACTTCAATTCTCATAATTTTTCATTCTTAATAAAACATTTATTACAAAAGTTTCAATGTAATTTTATTCAGCTTAGATTTGTTAAAATTGTATTTCGATAGCCGAATCTTATATATAAATAGGCCACACGTTTTTTTGTGGTACACTTTTAAGTATGTTATTGTCCATCAATATTGATGAAACATATATGGTTTAAAAGGTTTTTTTCTCAAGATATGCACAATATAAAATTTGTTTTCAAAATTCTTTCCATAAAAGTGGTAAAGCGTTTTAAAAGTGGTCGAATTTCAGCCACCAGGCGATCCTAGTGTTATTTAAATACCACAAAATTCCAATATATTTTATGTTGACGTTATCTAAACATGTCAAGGTTGGCTATCGATTGAAGCGTTTTAACATTTTTGCACATTAGAAATGTATGGAAATTGAAGGGTTTTGAAAAACACCAAAATCGTTTGTGATTAGGAAACTCGAATAGAAAAAATATTCTTTGAAGTTTCTTTTCATGGAATTATTGATTTTGTGCACACATTTCTTAATATATTAATTAGAACTGACGGTCAAATCAAATTCCAAAATTGTCCAAATTTTCAATTTACAACAGATTGATTTAGAGCCATATATAATTTGGTTTAAACTTTTTATGCTTTTCTAACAAGCTCACTTGGGTATTAACAAGCTCGCTTGGGTCCATGAATTGGTCACTTTGTGTTACCCTAAGAATCATGCTCAGTTCCTCAAGAGGTCTTTCACATGTCAGAAATGGGTTCAGTATCGAACCAACCTGCCGTGCAAAAAAGGACTACCTACAAAGACAGAGGATATATTCAATATTTTCTATACCTTATCAATAATAGGTTTATTTCCTTCCAAAAATATCCACTACTCTGCCTTTCATTGAAATATAGAAAACAATTTTCATGCTAACTCATTAAATTCGATGCATACATTTCGACTTAATTCACAATTAAGTGATTGTATCTCATAGTAAGAGAGATACCGAGAAGTAAGATTTTATGGTACATGGAGTGAATGTGGATTTAGCAAAATCCGTGGATTGCAATGGCCAAAGGAAATTTTGAGTTCGAAAGGGATTACCAAAAGCTTTTTCTTAAGATGAAATCAAAAAATTCTTAAGATGAAACAAATATTTAAAATAACTTTTACACCATATTGTGATATTGATTCTAGTTTAACATAAAAATTAAAATCTTTTTATAAAAACAAACATAAGCACACACGCATAAAGTTAAACTACTCACTTGCTTCCATTCAGCTACGTGTTTAACAGCTCCCTGAGGTACGGAATTTAATATGTCAGCCAATTTAATCCAATAACGATTTAAAGCTGGATCATTGCGTCTATGTTCGTTTATAACAGGATGCTGTTCCAAAAAATTCACATAAACTTCTTTTTGCTTTTTTGACATGCGTTCTTTACGTTCTTAAGAGGGAAGTGGAAATATTAGAAAATACACAAAGTTAATGCATTTAAATTCATCACAAAAAAAAAAAAAAAAACAATGTGAATAAATTGCCACCAACTTACGTCTTAAGCTATTTGAGGAGGATGATTCTTGCATTAGGGCATCTATATGTGGCTGATGCTGTTGATGCTGCTGCTGTTGTTGTTGTAAATGCTGTTGCTGTTGTTGCATAAAATACTCATGCATACGTTCTAAATGCAATTCTTGTTCTTGTAATTCTCTTTCCATGTACGAAGTTTCCTCATCGGTATCAGGATTATTGTGCAAATTTAAAGCAGACGTTGATGAGCTTAAAGATAAGGCCGTCGTTGTGGCTTGGGCAGTTTGTGAATCATGCACAGCAGACTGATGGTGTTGCTGTTGTGGTTGCTGATGGTGCAGTTGTTGATGTTCTTGTTGGAGCTGCTGCTGTTGCTGGTGCTGCTGCTGATGTTGTGCTAACGCAGTGTGAGTTACAGGAGGCGGTGATGAAACTTCATCGTAATCTATTTTAGGTTCAATTTCAATTTGTTCTGTTTCGGTAGTGTTGTCTACTGATATTGTACTTGAAGGCGGCAGTGTATTTACATTGGTAATGCGTATTTTTAATGGTGGTGGCTCATCATTAGTTTGTGAATGTTGTGAATTGGAAGCACTGCTCGTTTGTTGTGGATATTGCTGCAGTTGTTGCTGATGAAGTTTATGTAGTTGTTGCTGTTGTTGATGTGGCTGTTGCTGTTGACCATTATTGGCAGTGTTTGTTACTGTAGCTTTTGAGGGTTCATGTAAATCTAAAGCTTGTTTTTGTGTAGCACCACAGCGGCAGGAAAAGCAATTTGATATTAAAGTGTGATAGTTGTCTTTACAAGGATCAAAAACTGGAACAAGAATAAACAAATTTTAAATTAGTAAAGAAAACGAAATTTCGACGACGAAAGTGCACTTATATATTTACACCAACATTTTAAACCGACCAAATTTTTTTAATTTAAATTTTTAGACCGGAAAATACATTAAAGAATTTCACGTCACCGTTCTTTACCCTCGAGATTACAATAATAACACACATAAAACGTACGTTTGTTGTATGTGATGCAAATCGATCGAATTCAAATCGAAGGATTTGGAATGGTCTGAAGATTTTTGGTCGATTTCAAGAATCTTTTTTTAACCAAATACTTATTATTTTCTTACAAAATAAAGCCCACATGACAAATATCAAATTACTTAAAATAATTAAGACAAAAAATGTGATACAAATTAATTCATAATATCATAATGAAAGTATAAAAAATTTACAAAACGAAAACAATGAATTCATCAGTATTTTTTCCTATTCAAATCGTTTCGTTTTCTAACTTGACTTCCATCCCATAATTTTTAAAGTGATTTTATATGAGAGGTACTATGGACAATTGTGGATTGATGCGCACACAACTTTTTAATGTGATTTTTTTTTAATGAATTTAGATATCTATATAAATTAGACATTTATGGCACAAAAAAGTCCTATTTCAGGAGGACATTTCTATTGGGTCTAGATGAATTAATGTCACCTGTACTTTTAGAACGAGATTTACAGCTAGACGGACTTACAGCTTCGTTAAATGAACTCAGTGAGTAATTGTAAGTAGATCGGTATATTTTAAGGGTGTTGGACAATATTTTGGGCGTTACAAACAACAGCACAAACGCAATATACCCTTTCCACTATGATGGTGTAGGGTAAATTATAAAAAAGTTGATAATTGTATTGTAACATAAATAAGTATGCACAATTTCTTTCTTTTCGCAGCATATGTATGTATATGATTTTAGATCTATTATTTTATAAATATAATTAAACAATAATTAGGAAATTTATAGCTAAATTTGACATTCCCATTGAAATTATTCGAAAATATTGATTGTCTTTATACAAATGACGACCTTTTATTATCTGATTATTATGTTCTGTACAGAGATCTGTCCTAAATTTCAATGATAATATAAATTAGTTAAGTACATTTTGTATTTTATTTTTATGTACAATTTACAAATTTATTTCACTTTTACTAACAAAGTGCTTATTCAATTAGAAGTAAATTTCTAAAGTAATTTACTAAACGATATTATAAAAATATGACTTTTTCTTTTTTAAACAAGTGGGTTTTTAAAACGTTTCAGCGTAAACGCTTTGAAAGATAATAATTGAACTTGGAGTTCTCTTAATGAATTTTTATCTTAATCAATAATCGTAATCAGGCTGGGATTCGTCGAGGCTAGGAAACATTTCCATTTTTTCAAAATCCTGAGGTGCAGTACTCTTATGGCTCGTCCACATGGCGTAGGCTCGTTGATCGGTGGGTGTTAAAGGTTTGTAGTTTTTGGGATTTTGGGCGGCAGCACCGGCTAATTTGGAATTGTAGCGGGTATACATGAAAACACGATAACGCCATGCATCAAAGGTCTAAAAATTCATGAACAGATTAATATTTTTTTTATAAAACATTAAAATTTATTCCGCCCAATAACCTGTTTCCATTCTTCCACATTTTTTACGGCTCCCTGGGGTACACTATTTAACAAATTGGCCAATTTATTCCACAAGGGCTCCAGTATAACATCATTGCGTCGTTGGGTCAACATACAAGGATTGTCTTCAAAATATTTCACATACAATTCCTTTTGGTCCTTGGACATACGTTCGCCACGTCCTGTAAAAAAAATGAAGAGAGAAAAATAAGTCTTTGTGCAGAGCAGAACAAGAATGACAAATAATTCAAACCTACTTCGAAAGCGATTTATCATAGATGGTGAATATTGTGACTGAGAGGTGGGTGTTGAATGTTGTATATTTGCAACCGCTTGTTGCATTACAGCTGCAGTCTGATTGAGAACTGTAGGAGGCGGCGGTGATGCTGCTGATATTGAGGTATTATTTTGTGGTGCAATCATGCTATGATGTGTATAGTTGGTGACAAAATGTTGCGATAATTGCTGATGATGTAATGGTTGCTGTTGGGGTTGTTGCTGCTGCTGCTGGTGTTGGTTTGGATGTTGTATTTGTTGTTGCTGCTGATGTTGGTGTTGCTCATGTTGTTGTTGGTGTTGTTCATGTTGCTGCTGCTGTTGTTGTTCCTGCTGATGCTGTTGGTGTTGCAATTGCTGTTGCAACACCTCTTGATGTCTTTCGTAACGCAAATCTCTCGACTCCATCATTTCCGTTTCTTCTTGCTCAGCCTTCGGTATTATATCCATGGGATCTATCGATTGCGTTAGCGATTCCGGTGTATTCTCATTGTATACCTGCGATACACGTATTTTATGTGTCGTCTCTAAATTACTCGAATGTTCCGAGTGATTTTCTACCACATCCAGTGGCGATCGTGTTCTACTCATTATTGTGCCTACACTATTGCTGGTCGTATACATTTGCTGCATTTGAGTAGCTGTCAGTGGCGAATCCATATTTGACGTTGACTCATTCGATTTCTGTGGCAGGGGAACAATGAGTTTCTGCGAACACGATGGTTCATAGTTGAGTTGCTCCTTAAGCATGTTGTCTTCGTTGCCTGCAAGAAAAAGCATTTTAAAATGCTGCGTTTTAATATACAATATAAACTTATAGACTTACAAGCAATAATTAAACTGGATGGACGGACTTTAAGAAAACATCAAACTATTTTTTAGGTATTCTTGTTAACTATTTTGTGTAAGTCCTTCGATGATTTTTACTTTTTCTATATTGCCGCACAAATATTAAATTTTCTATTTAAAAAAGAGAATTTCACAATCGTAACACACAAAAAATAACTTTATTACATTTGTTAAAAATGTCATTATTATATTGAGTAATAATGTGATAATTTTAAATATTCTTAAAACAAAATTATTTTACTTTAAACACCGCATTAAATAAAGGTTGAGAACAACTAGATATACCTGCAAATATTGTTGAAGTACATAGAAACATGTAATATTAGTTTGTATATTAAAAATTTCATTAGATTTGTGACTAGATATAAACTGTCACCATCATTGTACGTGATCATTTAATTAATTTTATTATATTAATCTTAGATTAACCTTTATCCCAAAAAAGAATCTGAAAAGAGTCCCACCGTAACCGATTTTTTTTTAGTACGAATTCGAACCGAAGCTATCATATCATTATGCGGCCTTATCGGAAACATACCGAAACGTTTAAAATGAGCTATTAATTTCCGAAATAATTTAATTACATTAATTTTAGAACATGTTGCACCCACTTACGTTGTGGACTCCATTAATCATGTTTTTTTTTCTTTAACAGAAAAGTGTTTTTTGAGGAATCATATTTTTTGGTTTTTGGTTACTAATTACCTATTAAGTTTATTAAGTATATTAAAACTAGCTTTCTTTTAAAATTCCATAGGTAAACAAAGTTTTTTCTTTAGAAAAATTTCGGTGTTGGTATTTGCCATGTTTTTCCGAACTCTATTCTATAAAATGTTGTTCATATGGACATAGTTTCCTCAGCTTTGGTAGATACATACCATCGTTTACAATTTAATTGTAACTGATTACAGTCATTGTATATTTTATGATATAGGTATATTATATTGCCCTGAAAAACAGCGCTATACCATAATAGTGAATGTCTTATTTGTGTACTTGGGGTCCAGTATCTTTCTCTCCCATCGCAGCCTCTTAATTGCTAATTTATTAATCGTATAGGTATTTATCACAGATAGTCTTTTGCTTCAATTCAGCATCGCTTATTACCTATTATGATTTTTAAATTTTCGCAAAACTTGTTTTAGCCATTTTTACTAACTATTTAAAATAGTAAATATAAAAAAATAAATAGGTATTGAAATGTTTTTTTTTTTTTTTTTGCAAACGTTTAAAAGTTTCCGTTGATTGTTTTGCCACTGCTATTAAATCTACAATATAAATGTAGGTATTTTGGTTAAAATTTCGCTGGAATTTACTATCATTTTTATCATTTTCTCATTTTTCCTATTCAATTTCAATGAGAAAAAAACTCCCGGGGAACAAACTCCCGCGGAATTTTTTATTCATAATTGGGCTGAATATACATATATTTAAAGAAAACCTAGAAAATTCCCACTTATCTTAGAAATATTCATTTATATTTGGAAAAGTTTGATTATAATTGATCAAAACGGCAACATTGAACGCAGATTATAATTAAATTCTGATCCTTTAATAATACAAGAAATAAAACTTAATAAAATGTTTGTAGAATTTCCTAATTTAAAAAAAAACTTACCTTGTCCAATTTCTATAACGAAATTAGTTAAATCGTGACGCTGTGCTAAATACTGCAACAATAGTTCATCGGGTATATTGAAACCAATCTTTTTGTTGCGAAACTCAAAATTGTAAATACCAAAAGCAGCACGTACTGCAACAAGAAAAAGAAAATATTGATAAAATTAAATAAAAAACAAGTAAGAGAGCTATATTCGGCTGTGCCGAATCTTATATACCCTTCACCAAAGTATGTAAACTTTAAGATAAATATTAAAGTATTTTTTGCTAAAACAAATGTCGGTGAAAGAAATAGTTAAAAAACATTTTTGGTAAAAGAAAAAATAGATGAAAAATTCTAGATTTTTTGCTTATATCTTAGCCAAATGAGGGCCGTTGGACTATAGCGGATATATCGATGTATCAGTCATGTATGTTGAAGTTGATTTCAGACGGAAATGGCTATATCGAATCCGCTATCTATAACGATCCAGAATACGAAAAATGTACAAACGGAGTGACAAACATACCACTCATGATGAATGGTATAACAACAACATACATCAACAGTTTATTATACAAAAAAAGTACAAAAAAACTAGAATAACAACAATAATAAGAAAATACAAAACAATAATAAAACATGAAACATGTGTGATGATGGTGTTTACCAAAGAATCATTATTTTACTATGGACAACGAACTACGAACGGTACAAGGTATAAAATAGAAGACCAAAGAGATAGAAACAACAAAAATAATACGAATAAGAAATTTATACACATAGAAATATGCTTGTATAGAAGACAACAGCAGCAATAGTATTAGTAGTAGTAGAGGCAGCACTAATATAGAAGCTTAAAAATAAAAAGTTAAAAATAGAAGCAAAAAAACAACAACACACTCAGACAATAATAAACTCTGACAGACTGAAGAAATACAAAAATAATAAAAACGCGGGTAAAACACTGAAACAAAACACACATTCGATGTTGACAATACAAAGATTTTAAAACGGCCAAGTTAAAGAATGTGATATGAATCGATCGAATTTGAAACGCTGTTATGAATTTAGATCGATTTCCAGATTATTTTCAAGCAAAATAAAGACCAGTTGACAAATATGTACCTTATAGGTAATTCAAAAAATGTGATACAATTTAATTCAAATGCATCATAATGAATGTTTAAACAATTCACGAAACTAAATGTTTTTACACTAAATCATAATTCACATTTTTGTAATTCATCTATCTTAAAAAAATGATATTTCTGAACCCTCTATCTTTTTGATTAATTACTTTTTAATTAAATTATTTTGGATAATTTCCACATAGAAAATATGTTTTCATAATTTGGAATGATCATGATGAATCCGACCAAGTATTTTAATTGAATAAAGCGTTTTCGAGATATTGCCCATTTTTTTGTTTTTATGTTTATATGCAGTGAATTACATTAATTTTTTATAAATTAATTAATTTGCAATATTTATGATTTAAGTATATCACAATTTAAACTTTTCAAAAATCAGGTTTACACCAAAGCTTTTGGACTTAGTTTATAAGATAGAAGAAAAAGAATTAATTATTCCAATTGTTTTCATTGTTTATTGCTAAGTACCTAGAAATTCATTTGGTCAATTTTGGCCACGTTTCCGGTTACATTTGCACATGTTTGTGCCCAGACAGACTAGACGTTCCAGGATACATTATTGTGAAATGTTTTTGCTTGAAATTGAATTTAGTCCATTTTTGTAACAATCAACAATATTTTTCTGTTCATATTACTATTAATTGTAAGTTTCAAACACTGTAGGTATACAACACCAAAAGTCCCGATAAGAAGTTCCATACGCCTTTTACAAAATCAAGGCATAACTTTAAGCCCGGTTTATCTGTTAATCGAATTATCATTCTGCGCTCACTTTTTGACATTTGAGGTGCCGCAGAACAAAAGGTACTTTTTTTAAAATTTTGGAAAATTGATTTTTTCTAAAAATATTATAAAAATACCAAAAAAAATCAATTTGTAAAAAACTTTGAAAAAGTACTCCTCATTTATGATCAGTATACTATGGCAAATCATAATAAATAGGTTTTTGGCGTAACGGTTTTTTAATAAACAAAATTGCAGCATATTGAGTGAGACCAATCCACAACCCGCACCGTTTAGTGCGGGTTACACGCTGATGGATTAATCGGACATTATGAATTATGAAAATGAAACTGAAGCTTGCGTTGCGGTCAATGATCAATGTTTTTTGTATGAAATTATGGATGATATTAATCCGGGCGAGAAGTTGTTTCAAGATGCTTTAGCTTCGTGCCATACGGCGAACGTAACCATCGATTTATTCGAAATCAAAATTTGGCAATAACTTGGTCTAGAGAAATGGACCTGACAATCGGACGTCCACAGCCGCGGTGGCCATATGTCCTAAATCATTTTCAAAGACTATCTTCTGCTATTTAAATTCAATTTTATTAAAAATTTTAAATATTATTTTTAAATAAAATAGTTTAATTAAATTATCGCTTAATACAGTTAGTACAAGATCTAATTGACAACATTGAACACGAACAAACTAAAATACAAAACAACAAAACTATTATAGAACAGACAGACAGACGGACACACATACAGAGCTAAAATGAAGACAGTAAAAATTAATAGCACTGTATACACACTTGAATTGCCCAAGTCTAAAGAAAAATTTTATATTATGGGGCATGGTGTAAAGTATAGATGGACGGATGGATGGTACATATATGTATGTATAAATGATTATGATAAGGAAAGGAGGAGAGCGGCCATGGACGGGCTAAACAGGAAAACATTCGCAAATGAATAGAAGGAATTTACGATGCAATTTAATTAATTAAATTTTAAAAAACACTATATTCGCCACTCACCGACATTTTTCAAGTCCCAAATGCTTAAATCGCGATTCTCTTCTGGCACTCCAATCATTAATAATTTTTTGGTGTCTCGAAATTGAAATGGTAAAATAATGCCCGAACGTAATACCATTTTTTATTGCAACTTTTTTCCTTTTCTTTTTTGGCTTTTTTGTGGGGAAAATATTTCTATTTTAATTTGCTTAAATTCACTAACACTCAAAATAAAATCATAAAAAAGAATTTTTACTACAACACTTATTTAATTTTGAATAGATTATTATTTAATTAAATTAATTTGATTTTTAATACGAATTTTTTTGAAATATTTTTTGTACACCTTCATTTAACTTGTTAACTTGTCAAAATGAAAAATTCTTCTAATCTTTATTTTAATAATATTTTCGTTTTATTATTTATTCAATTTCTTATCTCAATTCTCTCACTCTCATTTACGTTGCGCTTGTAGTGGTGTTCTGTGTATGAATTATATGCATAAGAGAATAAAAAATTGTGGAATAGTAGAATAAGAGGAAAAACAACAAAATATTTAAAAACAAACCAGCGCCAGTAATTTTTTTTAGTTAGACGACGGCTGTCAGTTGTTGTTGTTTGTTAGCAACCATATGAATTGTGTCGTTGTTGTTGTTGGTAAATTTTTAATATTTTTGTTTACGAATACTAGTTTATAAGAGAATTGCAAACAAAACAATAGTAAAGTAGTATTTTTTCCTATTGGACGAAAGCGATGGTAATTTTTATTCTTCAATGCACGCTAAATGCTATTTCATTATAGCAATATTTTGTTTTTATTTATACCTATTAATAAACAAAACAACCTTCAGAATATTCATATTAATTTTGAAATGTTTTCATCGTGTGGTTATATTCCAATTAGGTATATACACATCTGCTCAAAATAATAGATACACCAAAATTTATTTTTTAAAAACGAAAAAAAATAATGGTATATTGTAAAATTATAAAAAAAATTCAGTCGATTTTTATTTATAGTTAAAAGGAGAGTAAAAAACAAAAACAAAATATTTCATAATTAATAATAAATATTATAAAGTAAATTAAATTTCTTAAATTTCGAAAAATTTGGTGCTCATAATAATAGATACATTTTTAAAAATTCTTATTAAACAAAAGCTAATAAATTTTATCTTAAAAAAATTAGTTTATTATTAAAGTAAAGCTAGTATCCAGTATATCCACCTTTGTTTTGTAAAACTTTCTCCACTCTTCTGGGCATACTGGATATCAAGTTCTGACACTTCTCCAATGGAATCCCGTACCATATTTTTTGCGTTTTCTCCCATAAATCGTCTTTATTTTTGAAAACTTTCTTCGAAAGCCTTATCTTTAATTCACTCCACAAGTTTTCTATTGGGTTTAAATCAGGGGATTGGCTGGGCCAGCTTAAAACAGGTACGTTATTCTCCAAGAACCAGTTTTTAACTAATCTTGAACTATGTTTTGGGTCGTTGTCCTGCTGGAATGTCCATATTAATGGCATATTTTCCGATGCATATGGAAGCATTACGTTTTCCAATATGTCTCTATACCCACTAGCATTCATGGTATCTTCTATTCGGAATATCGGACCAAAACCATTCCATGAAAAGCAACCCCAAACCATTATGTTTCCCCCGCCATGTTTTACCGTCTTTTTTGTAAATTTAACGTGGAATTATTTTCCTTTTGGTCGGCGTACATTTCTTTGGCAGTCGTTTCCAAACAAATTTATTTTTGTTTCGTCGCTCCATAAAATATTTCTCCATTTTTTTTCGCCTTCACACCCGGACCATTGTAAGTGCTCTTTAGCAAATTCTAATCTTGTCTTGATATTTTTTTTGGCGCATTAGTGGCTCTTTTCTGGCAATTCTTCCCGGCAATTTAGCTTGTAAAAGACGACGACGAACTGTTTGTGGACTGATTTAGTTACATAGCTCCGCAGAAATAGCTTTCGATGATATGAAAGGGTCTTTTTTAACCATAAGGACGATCCGCCTATCTGTTTCTGGACTGGTTTTCTTTGGTCTACCGCGAGTTTCTCTTTTTTGTTTTTTAGATAAAGCATTTTGGACAAAATGTAAAGATCTTACTATGCTCTTTACTATTTCCCGTAATGATTTTCCTTGATTTCTCATCGTTTGAAAATTTTTTTTCTCATCTTCGGTACAATGATGATTTCGTCCCATTTTCTTCAAAAGAGTCCTATTTTTTATAAAATTGTTGCTAAAATTTAAATTATACTTACTGTTTCACGTAAATAGGAACAAAAAATTGCACAAAAAAAAAAATTGTATATAAACAAATTACAAATTACTGATGTGTATCTATTTTTATGAGCAAATAATTTTTTGTAATTCAAATAAATTCGTTTTTAAAAATCAACATGAAAGCAAATAGTTGCCAGATTTTTGACTGACATGACATTGCCAGATAGAAATTTTAATAATATGATGTATTCTTAACGCTTGCGAGGAAATTTTCAATGTTACCGCCATTTAAATTTTTTCCAATTAGGTGTATCTATTATTTTGAGCAGATGTGTATATGAATTGATAGTAAAATTACCACTGTGACTTATTTAGAGATCACAAGAAGATAAATCATTTTATTTGCTTAGTAAGAACCATTTTTATGGTCAGAGTTTGCACGATAGAATTCCAAGCAACCCTTTGAATTAGACTTGCCAACCGTCCCGTTTTCGTCGGGACAGACCAGTTTTAGAGTCGAATGTCCGTGTCCCGGCAAAACTCTGAACGGGACACCATTTGTCCCGTTTAAAAAAAAATATAACTTTTTCATTAATTACCACAAAAAATATAAAAAAAATCAAAAATTGGAAATACCGATAGACAAGGATGCTTTATTTTCTGAAATATAGTATTTTCTTAAAACTGAATATCACTATTTAACAATATACATAGGTACTAAGTGCATTAACTTTTATGTGTTTCAATAAACTCATTAGTAAACATTATTTAATTTCATGAAAAATAAATGGCACGATACTCGCTCTAGGATGCTTGTACCTTTAATAATAAAAAAGCTGATAAAAGCAATTAAATAAATTTTAAATTATGGACTGAAATAGGTGAACTTTGTTAACTTCGTTACTCCTATATAGTAAAATAAAAAAATTTTAAAGATTTTATAAACTATTTTTTTAATGAGGTGAAACAAATTAGGTAAAATTATAAAAAATAAATTTTCAGACAAAGTTTGAAGAATCTCGCAATTTTAATTATCCAGATATTCAAAACTTACTATGTACTTTGAATGGAAAGTTTCACACCCACTGTTCCGATCTAGACCATTTTAGCTAAACTCTGTACAGTGATAAGAATTTGATTCATGCAAAGTTTAAATACATTACAATTATAGTACTCCAGATATTCGAAATTAACTATATACTTTGTATGGGAGGTGTCACTCCCACTAATCCAATCCCGACCATTTTACAGCCAAACTATGTAAAATGATAAGTGAGCTATCGGACAAAATTTGAGGAATCTCGCAATTATAGTTCTGAAAATATTTATTTTCCTTTGTGTGGTAGGTGACTTAAACCTTGTTCCGATTCTTCCCAATTTGGTTAAACTTCATGTCGTGCTATAAATTGATTCATATAAAGTTTGAAGAATTTCACAATTGTAGTACTCCAGATATTTGAAAATAACTATTTACTTTAAAAAATTCAATCTCGCCCATTTTCAGCCAATCTCCGTATAGTGACAAGAATTTGATTCATACTAAGTTTAAATACTTAACAATTATAGTACTCCAGATATTCGAAATTAACTATTTACTTTGTATGAGAGATGCCACGCCCACTAACACAATAACATTTTCACCCAAAAAATGTATAATAGTAAGGGTGATATTAGGGCAAAATTTTAAGACTTCCACAATTATAGTTCTCCAGATATTCGAAAATAGCTAGTTACTCCTGTATAAAGTTCGAAGACTTTCACAGTAATAGTTCTCCAGATTTTACACAATTAAAATTAATGTGTTATTGTTGATTTTAATAAATAAAATAGGATAATAACACTGCTTCAAAATAACACATTTTGTCAGAACTTGAAAAGCGACCTAATGGAGGTTGTATGCCTAGGTGAGGACATGCTAAAACCGTTTTGAAAGATTTTGAACACCGTCAAAATTTATATTTTTTTTTTATTAGTGTTGCTGTCAACCTTTGGTAACAAATTTTAAATACCGACCGTAAATCAAAAAAATCATTGTATTTTTTGAAAATCTAATACAATTTTTGTTTAGACTATGAAATTGTATTACAATACTTGAGTTTTTGACAAATATTAATACTCAGTATTGCCGTCTATAAATACCTTTAATAACACATTCTTTATTTATTTGTACCTATTAAGAAATGATTTGTTTTATTTTATTTTATACATTACATATAGGTAGGTAGAATAAATTTAAACAAATAAAAATTATCATCATATTTCATATGTATGTATGTACCTACAACATAAATCCATGATGAAAATCAAAATAAAACGTGTCGTAACAATTTAATCGTAGCTTAAAGCATAGAGATGTTACTCTGTCTTAAAGCTTTACAACTTAAAAAATAAAAGTGAAAAAAATAACTATACAATTTCATAAAATGTTCATATATTCACCCTTACCGTAGTTGGCGTAAACGTCATACGCCTACGACATTTTCGTACTAGGTTAAAGAAACAATTTGCATTTTATCTTTAATCTAGTACGAAACAGTCGTAGGCGTAAGACGTTTACGCCGACCACGATAAGGGTGAGTATTTTTAATTGCTCTGTTCCAGAAATATTCAGATCAAGGTTTATTTAATACGCCGTGATTCAGATTTTTTATAAAAACTATACCTAGGTATATAGATCTGAAACATAGACATAATGACTTAAATATATTTTTTGTGTACGTACGTACATATTTATAAGTGTATACAAAATAAATTCGTTAACTAAAAAACTTTAGTGTTAGAAGTATAATTTTAATTAACAGAATATAAAAAAAATTTTAATTATAATTTTAATCACTGTGAAGGTTTAAAAAAAATACGATTTATACCATATTTAATTTCACCTCTTAGTGTGCACAAGTTTGTAAATGTTTCATCATTTACACTAAACCAAATGTCTACACCATCGTTATTTGTTCTTTCGCATTCTCTGAGAACTTTCAAGTCTTCACCGTGGATTGAAGGATTTTGTAATTGGATTAAGGATAGTACAATTTCAGTTTTTACTGTTGGAGGAGGTATATAAACTTTTACTACATGACGGGTAATATAAGTTATGGGGAAAACATCTAGTTTAGCTCCACACCATAACTTATCCAGTTCTAGTATAAATTTTGTGATAAAATTAAAGGCATTTTTATTATGGCATCCCACAATTTTGATGCCTCTATGCCATTTTGCACCATCAAATAGACCGATGTTGGTATCATTAGTCCGTAACATTTCACTGTTAAGAGCTTCCAGTAAACGCTTTTCGATCATGAGCCATTTATCATTTGTTATACTCCAATTTGGATGATTGCGATCGATTATAACAATTTGCAAATGAGCTGGACTTGAGAGATTGTTTAAAGGTTTTAGCCATTTTAATTTTGAAAAATCATAATTCTTTGAACGGTTTGTAGCGCTTTCAGTAAAATCGGGCCCTATACTTGAGCTACAGTTTGAGAGCTCGTTTACAATCGTGGTGTAGTTTTCATTATTATGGTGTACATTATTATTGGAGCCATTTGAATAATTTTCCAGCACAGCTGAATTATGTACTTCATTCGTATTCTCAATTATAATGGATGACTTTGACACTTTGTTAACTGGTACATGTCCAATGTCAGTATATTGTGAAGTTTTTGCAGTATTTCGTCTACACGCTCGAAATCGCCTTCTGCGCCTTTTACGCTTTTTCGTGGAATTTGTATTACGTATATTTGATTCCAAATTATTTACAGAAGACGTAGCTTTATCTGCCAAACTTGATTCAATGATATGAGTATTAGTACAATTAGAATCTAAATGATTTATTAAATCCGTAATTGTATCGTCCAAATTAGCGTCATTATTTACTGAATTTGTAAACCCATCCATATGAACTTCTTCTTGTTCATCATTCAGTTTAATACAAATATTAGCTTTATCATCTTCGGACGCCTCTTCTTCCACGGAATTTATGACTATAACATCCGCACTGTCCTCGCAATCGCTTATCGGAGCGTAGTTTTCATTAATATTATGGTTTCCACTATTATTGGATTCATTTGAATAATTTTCCAGCGCAGCTGAATTACGTATTTCATTCGAATTATCAATTATAATTGATGACTTTGCCACTTTGTTAACTTGCCCACTGTCAGTAGTTTGTGCATTTAGTGTATTTCGTCTACACGCTTGAAATCTCCTTTTATGTTTTTTCGTCGAATGAACTTCCTGTTCTTCTTTCAGTGCAATGCAAATATAAGCTTTATCTTCAGACGACTCTTCTTCATCGGAATTTAAGACTATAATATCCGTACTGTTGTTGTTGTTGTTGTTGTAACAGTTCGACTGTGACCGATTGTTCTTTCCTGGGGAAAAAACTTTCGGTTTGTACAGCTGTCGCTGAGTTGACAATCTTTGGCCGAATATGATTCGGGTCGTTCCGGAACGGAGATCCAATTGTCGTGGGAACGTACTGTCCTCGTCATCGCTTATCTCAATAATTGGACTTTCGTTCTCAATAATTTCGACTTCATTAGACATTTCCTAAAGGTGTTTGTAAAACATGAAAATGTATGTACGATTATTTAAAGACGCAATATTAGCAATTATTTGACTTAACATTTATTATATTGTAACTTTGGAGCAGTATGTATGTTTGTATATTACTACTAGTTTTGGGCTTTTTAAATTGTAATTATTTTCTAACGTTTTTAAATGGGTAACAAAATTATGCCAATTTTTCCCTCTTTTTGCAACAAAATAATTTGTATTGCAGTTAGTGATGACAAATGACTTGTAAACACAGCTATCGATAACAATGTATTGATAAATGGTGATGCCATCAGCGTTGCCACTCATCAAATATTATTCCTACAAAAATGGTATCCCAACAAAATTCAACATAAATTGGTGTTATATAGAAATAAATTACTTGTCCTATATTCATGGCAATCGGTACATAATTGGTCATATCTGCCGTAAGGCCCACTTCTGAAATTCACTCACGAAAATAAATTATTGAAATTTTAAAAGAAATATCTTTTTGCTCATTTTTTCTGCGCTGGCTATTATTCGTACAAATATTGTCGGGTTTGTCCGACTATACATTTGTACTTGTTTAATTATGCCAAAATGATGTGTAATTATTTATCATCACTTCTTTTAACACACAATTTTAATAATATGTTATAATTTTGAAAGACTACCCCATTAAAGCAATATTTTCATAAACAATTTGATTTTAAAACGTTTAAAATTACAAGTTGGAATTTTTCTAAATACGTACACAAATACTTATTCAGAAATATCGTAGACTACTAAAATGCATACAAAATCGGAACTACCAAAAGTTAATTTGTTAACTTAAAAAGTGGCAAGTATTATGCCGACTCAAAAAAGAAGGATCCTAATAGATTGTCCTTTTTAAAGGATTTTAAACTTTTAAGTATAACATTTTTTATTATAATATTTTCACTTATCCCACTACGCCAAATTAAAGAGGAGGATTTTGCAAACCTGGTTACCGATTCAAAACGATTAAAAGAGAACGCGAATATGTATGTATGTATATGGAACGAAAACTACATAGAAATAAACTTACACAAATTAAATTTAGTTGTTTTTTTTTTTTGTTTTCACATAATTTTTTTTACTAATACATACATTCTCATCACTTAGGTTTTTGACAACTGAGTTAGGTCTTTCACAGGAGAGTTTCCAATCTATTTGTATTTATCTATGATTTTAATGATTACCATTAATTAATCCAGAATTAAATTGCGCTATGCTACTCCAAAAATATGCAGTGGTTCTCCTATATCAATTCTGTTGGATTGGAGTCCATAGTTCGGAAATACTTATAGTTTTTCTCACAGAGAATTATGCATAGAGACGAGACACTCCTATTTGTCAAACAAAAATTCAACAAATCACATGTCTTATACATCAACAAAATACATTGATTGATTGATTTTAAAATTGTTTTAATAACGATAGACTCTGAACGTGACTCTGAGTCGATCGTCGATCGATTAATGTTATATTGCCAAAACTTATTTAACTGCCCAGCCAATCCTACTGCACTTCGTGCACTGGATTTATGGACTAACCCAGGATAAGTGCACCATTTCTTGGCCTGGACCTGGACGCAGATCCCCCAGATTAGAAAATTACATAGTTTTTTACTATGAACTAGATATCTCGGAGATCGCAAAGTGCATCTAAATATTCGTCCGCATTAAACTATTACTTTTTTAGTGGTCAATAGTAACCAGACTTGTAACTTATGCCGTTTCAATGCAAGCAAAATGGTTGCCGTTTGTCTGCCGCCTTTTTTAAAAATTCTTATATGTAATGTAATGATTTTTTCGAGTATACCCGTATCATCAATTCGACCAAAGAGAACATACCATTTATCACAGATTATTACAGATATGAACAAATGACAGTTCTCAAAAAAGTAATATCCAACCGTATGGTTATTTTGACGTTCTAAATTGTAGAATCTACAACCACTTATCAATGGTTGTGGTTACAAAGCGAGTGAAAAAAAATTTACTTTTCAATAGGCAACGGTTGTGATATATATTTGTACCTCTTTCCAAACCACAACCATTTTGAGATTTTCTTTTGTTTGTTTTCTATTGCCATATTCAGGAACCAGCTGATTCTTATCTGTGTAAACTGTGCCATTTATAGTCCTTTGAACAGTTTAATTTTTATTATTTTAAATTTCGAAAAAAATCGAGATTTTATTTATTGATGAATTATTTTTATTTTTCAAGAACATTTATTTGTCCTCTTTAGACTACATAATTAAAAAATACGTTTTTCGTAAAAATACAGTACAATTTCAAATATGCACAAAGGGATTTTATACACGAAAGTTTTATACTTTAATTTGGTACCAAATTTTACTGCTATAAATATCCAACAGTGAAAAATTTACGATTTTCTAAAAAGCTGCAGACAAATGCTATACATTAGGGATGCCAATCCCGAAATCCCGATCCCGAAAATCCCGGGATTTTTCGGGATCGGGATTTCCCGAATCCCGGGATTTGTGAAAAAGAATCCCGGGATTTTTCGGGATTAACAAATCCCGAAATATTGAGATTTTTGATATTTTAGGAAGATTTTTGAAGCACCCAAAATACTAAATTCAGCATATTTTTTATAACACTAATCTCGCTTCAAATCCAAACGCAGCCAGATTTTTTCATTTGAATCGGAGAGCAGCACGTCTCCCTTGCATTAACAGGCTTTTACACAATTTACACTTTTACGAAATTTATGTTCAAGTTATTTTCTAAAGGGGTCTAGGGGCAAATGTAGTCCGATTTCCGCAGTACTTTACAGTATAATTTCAGAGTACTTACAACTTATTTTGTGCAAAATTTTATAAGGATTGCCGCATAATCAAGATATTTATGACTGCTCAAACAGTACTCCGGGGGACAATTGTATGGAGCTAGGGGAAATCATGGACCATTTTATTTTAATTTAACGCATTAGTTTTTGATTTGTTATGTTTTTACTTAAATATATTAATGAAATAATAGTTTTTATTGTTGAATTTGATGTTTTTGACGTTTAACTAAAATCCCGAAGTCCCGAAAAATCCCGAAATCCCGAAAAATCCCGGGATCCCGAAAAATCCCGGGTCCCGGGATTTACATTTCTAAAATCCCGAATCCCGGGATTTGTAAAACCCAGTCCCGTTTGGCATCCCTACTATACATGTTTTAAACCATAAACATTTTCAAAAACTTTCAATCTTTTTTGGTTACTTCATAGTTTTATTATATGTAAATAATTGGAAATAGTAAATGGATAATCAAACATGAAGTGGAAATATTTAGAATAGAAAAAAAATACAAAACGTTACAAACAATTTAAAAAATTTCCTTTTCGTTTTTGAATTAGCATAAACTTATATCGTATTTATAAAAAATTTAACAAAAACGTAATTGATATCCCTAGTTTTTGATCTTTCAAAACATACAAACCACAAATAAAAGTGTGTAATAAATTTCAATACAAATCGTATTCATTACAATGCAAAAATAGAAAAGAACTTAAAAAAAATACATAAAAATTTTACATTTATTTACGAAATTATTTCATAGTATAGAGTTTTTATTTTAGTATTACATTTGTATGCATCTATGTATGTCTGTAATATTCGATTTATATTAATTGATAATATTACATTGTATAATAATAATAATAATAATAATAATAAAAAAGGAGCTCAAATAAAAAAGAAAGCTATACATATTTAATTATAGTAAATTGTAAATTATTTATAACTATGTATTTTAACCGCAAGCATTTAAAATAATAATAACAAAAAATACATAAAATTGTGAATATTTTCACACATTTTTAAATTGGATTACGCTAAATAAAGCAGAACAGTAATGTGGTGTTTGTGGGAGAGTGTGCTTGCTATGTGTGCTTTAAAATATTGTAGCATAGTTTTAGGTAATATGCATTATAAGAACGTGTTTACAAATTTCAAATGGGTTGAGAAATCAGACGATTTTTTCGTTTGGAATTCATAAACTGGTGGCAATTGTGATGTTTTATTATTATGTTTTGTATATTATAGATTAAAAAAATCATTTTGAAAAGTTTCTAAAGGTATTTAAACAAATAAATTAAAGTATGTATTTAAATATTATTAATAAATAGTTAACAAACAAATTAAGAAATTATTTCAAAAAAGAAAATTTTGAGCAATTTTAAGGTTATCAAAAGAAAAATTATTTCAGAAAAGCAAACTTTAGGCAAAACTAATATTTTTCGCAAAATCTCTTCAAAGACTTTTATATTTATTAAAAAATTTTGTTTTTTTATTAAGATATTTTTAATATATTAATTTTATTTCGTAATTAATTGAAAATAAACGACTTTAAAAGTTGTTTAGACAGTTGTATTTAAAATTTTAATTCCATTCTGTTTTTCGAAGCCATATGTTTTGAATTTTTTATTTAAACATTCTAAGCGTAGTCTAAGTTTTTGTATATATGTGTGTGTGTGTGTGGCGGTGTTTGTGTATGTTTTAATATTCGATGGCCCAGTAGAGTTGTAGAGTATTTATCGTCGAAAACGTCCCAAGTATGCCTTGCAATTGGGGCATGTATGATGAACATCCATGCAGTCATCAATGCAACAGGGAATCAGACAGCAACCCAACCAACATCTGCAATAGAAAGAAAATAACATTAGAAAGGTTTAATTACACTAGTTTACAAGGTTTTTATTAATGGTTCATGGTTTTAGATCGTCTAGATTTGGGAAAAATATTGGAAACAATTCAGGACATCAAACTTTTGAGGTATGTACATATTTATTAAGAATGAAAATACTAAAAATAACATTACAATTGGAGCAAAAACTTAAATTAATTCTGTCAAATCTGTGTCTTTTAAGCAACTGTTCCGATTGCAAAAGGACATATGGGCAATTCCACGACTGAAAACCTAAAAACCCTTGAAACTTTTTTTCAAGATGATTTGAATAGGAGAAAACACTAGAATATTACTATCTGTAAGTATTTAGAGCTTATTACAACATTTTAAGGGCAAAAATTAGAGTTTAAACTGACTTTATTTAATTTAATTTGCATATTTTATACTAAAATTGCGGTTAAAACTAAGCTCCCAATTATTGAAATGAATTTGACTCTGATTGTTTATTTGCTATTATAAAATTGTTTATTGAAACCGAATGTATATTTTCTATTAATTTTTTTAGTTTTTGTATACATATGTATGTATATTTTTAGAATATATGTATATTGTTTTATTATAAGAGAAAAATCTGTCACGTACGATATTAAATTTTATTTATTATAAAATCATCCAAAGACTGTTTTTATTTAAATATGGCCGATTGTGAAGGAAAAATATTTCGTTAGTGTAAGAAATTAAAAGAAAACATAACGCCTCTCTCGATTCGAATATTTCTACGTGTGCCTCAAAATGACTTCCGTTTTATGTCACGTACGATATACCCTTATTTCGCTCGATATTTTGGACAACAATGTTTCGAAAGAACTTCGTATTATTTTAAAATATAGTACCTTCTGAATGGAACATAAAGACCAAATTATTTTTCAGATACCCTTATTTTTGCAAAATCTTTTTTTACAAATGTAACGTACGATGATATGGAATTGCCCATATGTAATTAGAATACTGGTTGTCAGACAGATATGGAATGAATTTTTGTTATTAAGCAAATATGATAATAAAAAATCCTGTTTATTTCACTAACCCCCAGTAACACGAAGTCTGGTTATGTGTTAACTAGTATAGTTTTCAAAAACAAAAATAATTTTAAACGACAGTATAACTATTAGTTAGCACCTAAACAGTCTTCGTGTTAATTATATTTTAAAATATATTTAAGTTTCATATTTGGATTATCTTGTATATCTTTCATAATAGTTGACAAAATTTATTTCTAAAAATATTATTTTATATATGCATGTTAAACTCTAAACTGGACCTAAGGGTGATTACGGCCAGTAGCTTGAAGTTATTTTCCTTCATATAATATAGGGGCACACCAATGTGTCATCCATTCTATTTCAACTTACCCTAATAATGCAATTACAAAACCCGATAAGTATGCAATCATTCCAGGTTCAGTACGTGTTGTCGTTTCGATTTCAGCATGACACGATGGACAAATCATATGTGTAGCCGTACGTCCAATTGGCACAACCGTGGTAACAATATGGGCATTTGTGGTAGCAGCAGCATGTGTGGGTGCAGCGACGGGTGTAAACGGACCCACCGGTTTAACGCCACCAACTGCTTCTTGGTAGGATGGTGGAGCTGAGGGTGGTGGCACATAAGTGTATTGTGGTGGTGTTGCTTTACTCATTGTGCTTTAAGGCTTTTTTAAATTTATTTCTATTCTGTTGAATTCTTTAAACGCCGGCTCTCGTTGTATTCCTTCTTGTGCGTACGAGTGAGTCTGTTTTATGTTGCAGCTATTGTGGTTTTTATAGGTTTTTATTTTTTATTTAAATCTATGTGAAGTTTGTGCAACGTTGCGTATGGAATATATTGTTGTTGTATTACTTAGTATATACAATTGTTGCGCTGAATGTGTGTATGTCTGTTGGGTGGTCAAGGGAATAGTCCTGGTACGCAATTTTACTTTTCAGTAAATGCAATATTATTTTTATTTTATAGTCTTTTCACTTTGTGCCTGCAAATAAATGGGAAAAAAGAGAGAAATTAATGAAAATGTGTGTTTTTTTTATCTTTGAATGAAATATATGAAATATTAATGGAAATGAATGTCTGTATTGTAGGTACATTTTATTTATGGAAATATCATCAGGATTTATCTCTAGTTTTTAATTTGAACCTTAACATTAAAAAGAATATGTATTTATAAATGGACATAGAGAAAAATATGTATATAAATAACATGGTCATATAGAGTAGAATCAAATTAAAACCGCAGTTTCGATTAGCTCGGTAGCTAATGTCACCAATTGACATACCTTACGGAAATTCAAAAATATGTTTGTGTTTTTTTCATTGCTCTAATTGGATGCCTGAATGCTACAATTTGGATCTAGTACTTCTTTCACTATATCTGGACTTGATTTGGGGTTTCATCCATCTCATGGCTAGTGTGGCCTTATTAATAGGGAATCATATTGATTCTACTTGAGTGCTTGTGTTGTGATATATTTGACGTAACTGAAAAACAATTGCACTGAACGAATCAGTTTTGGAATGAAACCAATTTCCATTTATTTGTTTGAAATTTGTAAAGAATAAAATGTCGATCTTTGCATTTACTAGTAAGTATGTACGTTCTATTTGCAAAACCACTTGAATATCATCATCTAAATATGTAATTTCAAATTGACTAAAAATCTCCGCAAATTATAAATATGAATGTGAATAGTGGGTGTAATTGCAAATACAGCAATATACGAGTGTCTATATTAAACCTGCCCTTAACAAATAAATTTATTTTAAATGGAACTTATTTTGTTCTTTGGTGGCGTCAGTATTTGTCAGCTGGATCAAAGGACACAAAGGAAACATATTCAATTTTGTCGCATCAGACATTTTCGAATACGTTTAAAAATATTCAAACTATTGTAATTTTTCGGACAAATTTTAAGTTTTATGTATTTTTACGAAATTGCACTATCAATTGGAATTTAACGTATGGTTTCAACATCCACCATCTTTTGTATATATTGTCATAAGTGCACGCAGAGAAAAAACATGGTTGGACATGGTTACGACAACTATACTATGTTCTCTGTAACAATATATTGTTGTCGTAAACATATAATTGTTGTTTTAATTTAATTTCAACAATATTATAGTTACTGTAAACGTTTATATTTTCATCGCAATTATAAATATGAATATGGTTTTCGAACAACTAAATAATGATAATTAGGTAAACATATTATTTTTATATACAACCATTAAATGTTAAGTTTATATACGCGTAGTCATAATATGTTTAAGATGCAAACAAAATATGTTTACTTTTAATAGTCTGTTTTCCCACCATTTGTGAGTGTTGGTGTTTGTCTAAGCTGTGTTGTTTTTACAAGTAAATTTTGAGTGTCTGTAATTCCCATTCGCTCTATAGTTTTATTTGTATATTATCTTTAACTTTCCTAGAGCGAATAACAATAAATTTGATTTTATCAATAATATTTTAATTGTGAATTTAGTACTTTAAAACTAAATCCTATTAAAATTTTGTATTTCCAAAAATAAATTTTAATAATAATATGATTATTTTGGATCATAATATGATTTAACTGGGTCATAAATATGATGACTCTGGGTCATATTATGATTGTTTTTTATCATAATATGATTATTTCAAAACATATTATGATTGATTTTTATCATAATTTGATTATTTCAGAACATATTATGATATTTTATGATACTAATAATGATCATAATATGTTTTGGACTACAAGAAAAAATCTGATCATAATATGTTGCTCTTAGTTTATGGTTACCACAACCATGTTTTTTCTCTGCGTGTGGATACTTTTACTTATCAGCACATTGCTAACAACATTAACTGTTAAACCTGCAAGTGTTCCCTGGTAATGTCGCCCAGGTTACCCAATCTGACGACAGCTAGAGTGAGAAGGCGTTTGATTTGCTGAGTAACCTGAATGTCATTTTAACACCGGTGCGTCTCAGGTAAGTAGGTGTCACTGAAACTCAGCGTGCAAAATTAGTCGCATGGCGGCTAGCCTGCCCAGAGGCTGTTGGCAGCCCCAACACTGGGATCGGATGCGGAGTCCCAATCAGTCACCCATCCTAAACATCAACGATTACAGAAACCACAGGTGGCCCTTTGTTCCTTATAGGAACCACAGGACATAATAATAATAAATAGTCATTTTTGTGTTAATTTAAATAAATAAAGAGTTGTTACAAATTTTAAACTAATGATCGATTTTAATTGCAATTAAATAAATATTTTGCGAAAAATTATAAAATTTAGAATATTTATGAACTTATTCGAAATTGTCTGATATGGTCTTTCAAATGAGTCCTTCAAATCCCGTTTACATGATATCAAAATTTCCTTTCCTTTCAGAAAACATCAAAACCAGAAAAAATCACCTTATTATCATTTTATCAAGCTCACCATATACTGACGCCATTACAAAAATATTGAGAAATGGTACCGTCAAACAAACAAAACATTCATTTTAGTTGGGAACAGATACCTTATGTTTCCTTCATACAAACGGGGCCACCCTAATATATTGTACATATGTAGGTAAGAATGAATTTAGCTTGTTTAATATCTCTAAAACGTTATGTAGTTGCATTTTAACGCAAAAAAACTTAAACAAATTTAAGGTGGCAAAATTATGTATGGGCGGTGTTTGATTTAAAACCTTTTTGGCATTAAAATAAACTGAAAAATAAAGACTGAAATTGTAATTCTAGTTTAACTGTAGGTTGGAATGCCTTCTCGTTCTACAGACTCACACCAACATAGCATACAAATGTAATAGAAAACTTCAAATGAAAAAAAAAAAAATACAAAACGGAAGTATCAAGTCTTGTCTCCATTATTTTGTTTCTACTCTCAGTTCAGTTTGATTTTTTTTAAACACAAAGTATATAAAGAAACAACTATGTACGTGGTTTCCTAACAACAGTAATATACTTGCAGAAAATAAAGTTTTGAAAAATTACATGAGTACAATGTTATAAAATATATTTTACTATGACGCCAAACAAGTAAAAGTCATTTAGTTTTATGCAAACATTTTGCTTCTTTTCTTTTTTATCAACAAAAAAACAACATGATGTAAAAATTTTAAATTCATACCAACACTATCTCAACTAAATACATACATAGATACAAATCCCACAATTAAGATAATTAATTTTAAGTTTATGAAGTCATAAGCCTGCTAAGAATGCATTACCTTTGACTGACGAATGATCCTGTCATTGTGGGGAGATCGAGTTGATATTTTGATATTATTATATTTGCTTGTATGTATATTTGAATACTTTGTTAAAAACTTCATGTAAATACATTATAAGTACGGCTTTTATTAGCTAAATTGATCACTGCCTGCATTACCTTGAGTTAGCCAAGTAACTATTTAATTAATTAATGAAACAACTTATTAAATCACAAGGACCTTACAGTGACTATCAATAAATGGGTACTTCTGGGTGGACCCGCTTATATGGAGGAAAAATAAATAGTCAAAGTTCCTAAACTAAAATTAATCTTTGAAAAGATTATTCTTGTAAAAAAGAGTCAGTTCCGCAAGGGAAGCATATGAAATATTGAGAGGTCCATTCAACACTGTATTGGAAATTTTCGTGTAAATTCAATCAATATTGGAATTTTTGAAATTGTTTACAAAAATTTTAAGTTTTTTAAATTTTGATATAGAATTATTTAAAATAAATAGTTCAGATGAATACACCATAAACCTAATATAATTTGATCTAATTTTATTTGAATTTATTGAAACATATTTTTTCCTGATCTGATGTTAACTGTATGTTCAAGACAATCACAATATAGATATCGAAATAAGCGAAATAAGGAAATAGGTTTCGAAAAATTCAAATAAAATTTTAACTACAGCATTTCCAATTAAATTTCCAATTACATATATTTCAGATATTTTCAATTATATTTCAGAATAATCGAATTATATTTCAGAAGTTTTCATTCCAGAAGTTTTCCATTTGTATTTCAGAATTATCCAATTGTATTTCAGAAAGTTGCATCGGTATTGCTATTAGACATTTTGGTGTAAAAATTTAAAAAACTTAAAATTTTTTCAAAAATATATTTGAAAATTTTAGATATGTCATATCTCAATATGTATCAATATTTCATACATTTCCTTTGAGAGAAATATGAAAAAAAATCAATAACACCTTAAAAAAGAAAATTTTTATCGTTGGATCCAGCTCAGAGATTTTGTGAGAAACGGGCCACCCTAAGGTACTTACATACATATATACTATTGACGCATTTATTTATGTAAGTGTGAGTGTACGTACTACTTTTTGCGACATCTGCATGACAATGACACCCTCTTATAAGTTGTACTGACTGAGTGCTGCTGTAGTTGTTGGATTTTATGTTATCGTTTTGTTTTAAGAGAAAGTTAAATGTGTACTTTTGAAATTGTAAAATGTACTAAATAAAAGATGTTAAGGAATACTGAAAACATTTCACAAACACACAACAGCAAAAACCAGAGACAAGTAAATTTGTTTTATGCGACCATTTGAATTGATTTTTGTGTTTTTTTCTACTTTACCTACTTTAAACTTTAACGAATGAATTTAAACAACTATTGCACCAATTTAAATAGTATGTATGAATGTATTTAGAACATTTTAAAATGAATAAACCTGAACTGTGTTAGATATCTCATAAAACTTGTAACATTTTGATAAATAATTCCAAATTTATTCCTTAAATATTTAAAAATGTATACTGCACACCATCATTATCGCTAAGATACCGTTACCACAAAAATATTATTTCAGTTCGATTACTGTCACCGCTAAAAAATGGTTTCCAATATAAATGAAAATATTGTTACCTCTAAAATAAAATAAATTTGTATTCCCTGAGTTTATTGAAATCTACAGTTAAAATGTAATACAATATCACTATTGTCAACTAATTTTATATTTTTGTACACTTTATTAATAATTTAGGTCAGACCGAAGATATCGATATCATTAAAATACTGTTTAAAATTCCGTTATAGTTACCGGTATCGAAATAGCATAACCGTTTCGAATCGGTAGCCAACCTTGATACATACCTTATGGGGTTCTCAATTATTCGAGTTCTATTTTAAATGAAAAAAAGTTTAAAATTTTTTTATTATTCGAGTGAACGATTCATTTTTAAACTTTTCTCGATTATTCGAACGAATAACGAGTAAAAAATATTATTCAAATAATTTGACAAAGTATTTCTAAAACATGTAATTTTTCGATAATTTTTCTCTTAACTGACAATGACTAATGGCATGAAATTTTAATAACACTGTCCAACAGCATTTTTGGAACAGAATAGCGATCGTATAATTCTGAAAGGACATTAATTTTTCATCATTTTTGTAGAATAAAGTTATAGTCAATTTTTTTTAAAGTGGGTGAAAGTTTTAATTTTTTGATCGAAGGGAGCATTAACTAAATGAAAAAAATGTTGTAAGTTAATGTTTGAGAGAATTCTTATTGTTAGAGTTATATTGTGGAATTTTATGGGAATCATTTTTGTGGAAGATCTTAACCCTCTATCTCCTCTCTTTACGGGTCAATTTGACCCTTTTTAGAGAAAATCAAACAAAGTCCTTTTAAAAAGGACATTTAAGTATTAAATATAGAAAAGTTGTAAATAAAGATCTTTACGCTTAATTAGCAAAATTATACGCCACCTCGGATCTCACATTTTAAAAAAAAATCGCCAAAAATCCAAGTATGATCCGAATGAGCTAAAATTTAAAATGTAAATGGACTTTGTCCATTTGTCCAAATGTTAGTTTATAAAAAATATTTTTTTTAAGTTGAAAATAAGTTCGATTAATCGACAATTATTCATCGAATAATTTTTATTCTAATAGAAAAATGGTATTCATTCGAATAAAAAATATATTTTTTTCTCGATTATTCGGATAATTTTTATTCGAATGACTTTTCGGAATGACTTGTTGGTTACGACATGGTTGCTGCAACTTTGCTATGTTCTCTGCAATCATAAATGTACAATACATTTTATTTCAATACATAATAACTTATTTTCTACAGCTGTATTTTGGTTTATATTTTATAATTACATGATTGTCGCTATATGGTTGGAAATATGATGGATATGGAACGATGAAAATTTGTGAAAATTTTAACTACAACTAATAAATATAAAAAAAATATTGTTATTGTTATTGTTATAATCATGTCATGATCACAAAAACTCCATAATATGGTCATGTGATTACATTCATAATATATGTCATGGTTAAGCTGGAATCTTAATATGGGTAGTCTCAATCATAATATGATCAAATCAGCTACTATATTTTGAGATAAACATATTATGATTGAGGTGGAATCATAATATAATATATATTATATTACGGTGTTCGATTATGGTCACCACAACCATGTTTTTTCCTTGTGTGTATATAAATTTGCGAAAAGTTTTGAAACGTAAGGATGTTTGTAATTTCGTTTTACAAAATAAGGTACTGAAGCTACTTTTATACTTTCTGAGTTAAACAATTCTGGGAGTATATTACGTTCTTCATACGCTAATTCAGAAATTCTTCTCTGATTTGGAGTATAGTTAAATCTAAACGAAATCATAAATATTTGAAATTGAAATTCATTTCTCCTGCATGCTTAAGGATGTAAAAAAAGCCACTCATTTTGGTTTATTTTGTTGGCTCGTGCAATCGCACGAATAGTTATACTATTTCAATATTTCCAAGTAATTATACACATACACTGTGTGATAGTGTATGCTTATAATTACTTGGAAATATGATGTCACAGTCATGCAAAAAAATCCTGAAATGACCCTGATATGTAATAATTTAGAGTACCACTTGCAATTAATTAGAATTAAAAAAAAATTAAGAGTACAAATAAAACTTAAAATTTCAATACATTAGCATTTTTTTTAATAAATGAATTTAGGTGCACGAAAGAATTTCGCTACTCAAATATAGTATGTACATGTTTACCGTAACAATTTCAGCTATTTTACAAGTTTTTTTTTAGCAATATTATGGGCACACATAATATGTTAAAATAATTACAGTGACCATAATATTGTTAAATAATATCTGTGTATAGGTTGTGATTAAAAATAAATATGGCGGATTTCATGTCAAGTGTCAACTTTTGAAATCGATGTCTTCCGATCGGAATGAAATTTGCACCAAGTAGTAAGTTCTATTGGATTGTAATTTCAACAAGATCGGTGGAGAACTCTCTCTGAGTTAGAGTGGGTAAAAATTTTACATTTTGGCCAAGTAGGTGTTTTTTCTCATTCATGTAACTTATTACCTATTCGCTTAGTGGGATGCGAGTGGGATATCTATCAAAATAAATATTTTGTAACTCAAGACATACAATTTTCGACTTTTTTTTTTGCAAAATCTAATTTTTTCCAAAATGAGCCATATTTTTATTTTTTTGCTCAAGGTCCAGATATAAAACTTGAGATTTTAAATTAGTAAAAGTAATCTTATAAACTTTATTATTAGTTTAATAAATATTTGTTTATATACAAATACATACATATATTTCTAATGGTAAATAACCGAAGAACACTTCAAATCGAATTTGTTTCAAAAATTACACTTTATTTATTTATTTTTTCATAGGTATAAACAAACTAAACGAACATATTTCATATTTCAGTTTTGTATTGGCCGAAAAACAAGAACAAACAAATCTCACAGCTAAAAAACAAAAATAAACATGTTGGACGCGTCGTTGTTGACCACATAAAAATAGAATTTCGCATAAAAATTAAATTTGTATCTCAGTATTCATACGAATACGACGACCAGTATCTATGAATCTCAATCTATATGTATCAATATATATCTATTTATTTATTTATTTATTTTCCAACTGCGGCCATCTGATGGATGCTACGAGACGAGTACATTCAACACATTCACATGATGACTCATTCGAAAACATTTAACGTAGTCCACTTTTACATACTACATCTACATACAGTGGTGGCCACCAATTTAAGACAAATATTTGATTTTTTTCATCAACTGAATTTTAAGTGCGATAGAGCCAAAATAAAAGGACCTCTAAGGGTATGAAATTTATTATTAATGTTTCTAGTTTCTGAAAAATGTTTGGAAAAATCGTTAAAACATATATGGACAAAGATATGTGGAAATACGTTGACCCACCTCAGCGAACATCCGCTGTTAATAACATGATATGACCAAAACTAATGGAACTAAAAATACGAAATTTGGTCCGAATGTTTTATAATAATAAAAATATAATGATATAAATGTGAGAAAATATGTTTATTTAAAAAAAATTTTTTGGTCAAGTTGTAGAAAATATGTTCGTGGTGAATATGTATGAATTGACACAGTCGAATAAAACACACTTGTGTGTTAAAACAGTCCTCATGCATACATATTTGTGGAAATATTTGAAAACATAATTGACAATCACGTGGAATTTAGCAAACAATTTTTGTCTTAAATTCCTGGCCACCACTGTACATACATAGTACATACGAGTATATGTGTATCTGAATGATTTTTTGTGTAGATTTCAAAAGGAAAATAGAAAAAAATTCTCATCGAATGGTACCAGTTTAAAAAACTTTGACTTTTTTGTACACACATCTCTTATGGTTTATGGAACTCAAGGCTTTTTTTTATTCAATTTTATTTGAATCTCTGTGTGTGTTTGCAAAAGATTGAAATTTAATTGAATTACAACTTGGTATACTTAATATAGCGTTCTGGGTTTTTTGTTATTGTTGTTAATTATTTAAAAATGTGTAATTAAAGTTATAGCAAAAAATGTTCATATTGTGTAACTATCTCAATTGCTATTAATACATTTAAAATACACATTTCAAAAAATTATAAATATTTACAGAATGTAAAATTTTAAACAAAACCTTTTTTTGTTTACGTAAATATTACAGAAAATTCCATTTATTTATATAATTATAATTTTATTAATATAAAAACAAAAACAGAGACCTACATATCGTCACCTAAAATGCAAAACAACGTATCATCAAAAAATTCGAAATTGATTTTATTATTGATTACGAAAATAACAATTCAAAAAAACGTAAGCCACATCTTAAAGTGTGCTTTGAAAAAAATATTTTTTTTCATAAAATATATTTCTAGAGTCATTGTAATTCAAATTTGAAAATTTTGTTTCAATATCTCAAGTAGTTTTCATTTTATATCGTTTTTTGCTTCTCCTATAAACTTATGAAAAGTGATGTTACGTTATTTTGCATTTTAGATGACGATATATTTGACCGTGCTGAAACTCTGTTTAAATTAATTATTTTAACCCCCATTAAAATAATAGTTATACTGACAGTTTTCACACAAAAATAATTTTAACCGACACTATAACACTATTATTTAACGCATAGCCTACATATCGATAACCTACAGGTCGAGATTTTGTTTGGCCAATTATTATATATGATCGGACCATTAATCGAAATAAACGAAAATCTGAACTTACAACAAAAACACGAGTTATTTGAAAATTGTTTTATTAAAATAGTAGTATTTAATTTTTAAATTATTATTATTTTTACTTTACAATTTACACAATAACTATAAAAAATACAGTACAACAATCAAGTTAATAGTGTCACGCAAGTAACTTGATGTCAATTTCAATAAATGATGCAAAACACAGCGACATTAGAATTGTTTAATAAATTTAAAAATTAATAATAACAATATACCTACAACCACAAAGATTTTTTTTTAATAAATTCTTATCATCTCACTTAAAATGACATCATTCTATGATAATTAATAAATAAAAATTCAAATGATGAGCATTTAAATTAAGACAAACATGATGAGAGAGAGAAACGATATAATAAAGTACTAAATACAATGTGCAAAGCAGATGTGAAAAAAGTACTGAAACATTTGACCTCTAAAAACCTCATTATAAAAACAATTTTACGAATTTTGTTAATACCTCTGAATTAATTTTGATTATTTATCGCCTTGTTTTTATACCCTTCACCTTCGTGAGAAAGGTATATATAAGTTTGTCATTCCGTTTGTAATTTTCACAATATAATTTTCCGACCCTATAAAGTATATATATTCTGGATCCTTATAGATAGGGGAGTCGATTAAGCCATGTCTGTCTGTCTGTCTGTCTGTTGAAATCAACTTCCGAATCCCCAAAATAACTTACATACACGATTCATACATCAATATCTCCGGAATTCTTCCGGCTCGGTTGCTATTTAAAATCGAGAAAATCGGTCCACAAATGGCTGAGATATAAGGAAACCAGGACAACCACGATTTTTGACCCAAACATTTTTTTTCGCTAAATATTAAAAAAAAATTAAAATACAAAATTTTAAATTTAAAAAAACAATTCGAAAAATTTTTTTTTCAAAAAATTAAAAAACAATTCGAAAAAGGGCTAAATTTAAGTGTAAAAAAGTACTATTTTCAATTTATGATCAATAACTAGTATTTAAAAATCACTATTTTCCATCCCTGCCACAAATTACAAATAGAATGCAACCACTTAGAAGGGTCGGAAGGAATATTACTCTTTTTTTGTATTTATTACATTAATACATTCTCATAATTAATGCTAAAGAGATTCTAGAACAATATTTGTGAAAAGCCTTGAGAAATTATGTTGATGGATGAGAAGAGTATGTTTTATTTTACATCAATTAAATAGCAAACAATAAACAAAAATGTCAAATTAAATGACAACAAATAAATAGAATTACTCACACGACTGCAACAACAAAATACCTGCAAATATTAAGATTTTATTCTACTGTTTCTTATCATTTTGATGGGAATTTTATTGTGCTTTATTCTATGAATTATAAGATTAAAAGTCTAATAAAAATGTTTGTATGTAAATAAGTATCTTAATTTAATTCTTTGTTTCCTAAAGTTTAATTAAATAAACAGATTTTAGTACTTATTTGTATTTGTTATACAAATTCTAAAAAGTATTTAAATATACTCGAGTAATGTGCATGAATTTAGAAACAGGAATTACAAGTTCTATTTGATAAATTTGTGTATAGTTGGAAAATAAAACGTGTCGCCGGTTTTTACTTATGATTAAAATAAAATTATCATTTTATACTATAAAATTTATAGTATGTATGTATGTACTTGGAAAATTACAAAGGTTAGGTTATCTTGGTGAGGCAACACATACGAGTTTTTAAACACGATTACCCTTATTTTGAAAAACTCTTAATTCTAAGTATTAATCAAAGTCTGTCGCTAAAATTCATTAGTTTAACTTTAGAACAGTTTTTTCTGAATCAGCTGCAAATTATATCTATACAGAAAACTCATAATTGTAATTGTGAATCGAAGTCAGCCACTAAAGATTCATTGATTTAATTTTATAATAATTGTTTTTATGAATCAGTTGGAAATTATCAGACTAATAATAACGCCGTAAGTGAAACTTCAAAATTTGAAATGATACATCAAAACGCCGAGACACCCAAACTTAATCCAATTGTAATTTGGTACAATTGGAAATTGATCTTTACGATTGAGCTGAATTAAGCGAAAGTTTTCGTTAACTCATGGTTTCTTCGGCAAACGTTCTTAGAATTCGTCGTAAATTACGATTTTGATAACCGCTTGGTGCATTTTTTTCATCCATACAAATTGACCCACTCTAACCCACTGTTTATACTTGACAAATATTTATCATAACAATTAATGCCGTTTGTTGTCAAGACAAAGCAAAAGCACTAACAATTTTGTCATAACGAAGCAATAATACTAATAAATGGGGACTATACCTGATAATATTTTATCTTGACAACCATTTTGACGTTCATCATGATAAAAATTTAACAGGTATAGACAGGGGGTAATGGACATACAAAGGTATTGCAAATGTCACAAGTTGGAAGTTATATTTTCAATACACACGCAGAGAAAAAAATATGGTTGTACATGTTTACTGTAACAATTTCAACAGTTTTAGATTTGTTTACATGATTGCGGTAACCATAACATGCATAACAATATTTTTAGTCTGGGCGCATTACCCTATGTCTATACTTGATAAATTTGTGTCTTGATAAACGTCAAAATGGTTGTCAGGATACAAAATTATCAGGTATTGTTAATGCTTTTGCTCAGACAACTTTGTCTTGAAAACAAACAATTGTTATGATAAATATTTGTCAAACATAGACAGGGGGTTAGTTGTAAACAAATTTTTACAATAATAAATAACATTAGTATCGAATTTTTAACACCAAAACTTTTATTTGTTCGACAGTTTACATTTTAAAATAAAGAACATGAGCAATGTATGTAATATAACATAATATATTTTCGACAATTAATAGAAACATTTGAGGGTATATTTCTAAAATATAACTCCAATTGCTGGCAATGAATATACATACATACATACATATTATAAAACAAGTTGTTGTTGTAGCAGCAGTTGACAGCCCTTGGTCGAGTGAACTCGGGTCATTTCGGTGCGTAGAACCGACTGTCGTGGGAATGTATATAGTTTGTATCATAGAGAATAGACATAGAGCGGAAACTCTCCTGTCAAAGACCTAACTCAGTTGTCAGAAACCTAAGTGGTGAGAATGTATTAGTAGAAAAAAATATGTGAAAACAAAAACAACACTCGTATGTATGATTATTTTGAGTAAATTTTTTGTTTGAGTTTTTTTCTAGTTTCCGCTCTATGTTTCTCTATGGTTTGTATATAAAACAAGTAACAAAGTGTGGTCGGTCAAGCTAGATCATATAATACCCTACACTGAGTAATGGAAATGAGCAAAAATGGAAATGGGCCATATATGGGAGCTATGAGATATTGTGGACCGATCGCCATGAATTTATCGAACAATGATGTCATTTTATGTGAATTTATCAAACAATGATGTCATTTTATGTGAGAGGATAAGAATTTATTAAAAAAAATATTTGTGGTTGTAGATATACATATTGATATTGATATTATTAATTTTTAAATTTATTAAACAATTCTAATGTCACTATGTTTTGCATCATTTATTGAAATTGACAACAAGTTATTTGCGTGACAATTTTAACTTGATTGTATTTTTTATAGTTTTTGTAAATTGTAAAGTAAAAAATAATTATTTTCAAATTGGAGGATCACATCAAAAACAATAAAAAAACAGTATACAAACAATAATATATGTATATTGGGGTTTTCGTCTCAAGTGACACAACTTTTGAAACCGATGTCTTCCGATCGGGATAGATATCTAACTCGCATTACACTAAGCGACCAAAAAGCTCTTCAAGAAAAACCCTAAGCTTTCTTTTGAGAAAAAAACATGCCCATTTTAGAAATAGGTATCTAAACTATTTAGGTCGTGTGATTTATGTCTATATGAAACTTATTTCTGTTATACTTTATGTGGATACCAACATTTTTAAGAGATTCATGCTTGTTAAAGTGATCTTCGGAAGTGGGGCTTATTTGGGAGCTATGACTAATTATGGACCGATCATTACAAAATTAGGTGACATGTCTTCCGTATACATATAAAACTAGTTTGGAGTGAAATTTGTGTAGATACCTATATAAATTGAACATGACCGATAACGTCCTTTTTCTGGAGGACATTTGTATGAGGTGAAATAGTGGACCGATTGCAGCCAGTTTCAAAAGGTTTCGTCTATATGGTAACATAGAGACGAGACGTAATTGTCAAAATCCTAAGTCTGTTGTCAAAAACCTAACTCTTGCAACAACAAAATACATGCTAGTCAATGTATTTTGTTGTTGTATCAAACATAGGATTTGTTGTATTTTTGTTTGACAAATTGGAGTGTGTCGTCTCTATGTATAATTCTCTATGGTTTCGACCTTATCGATATATCTTAAAAATTCCGAACTGTACTTTGCACACGACGTATGGAAATCGTTTAATTGACTCAGAAAGTGATTCTGAGTCGATCGGTTTACTTTAAGGTGGATGTACAACAAATTTAAATTAAATATTTAGAAAGGTTCAAAAAACGATTTTATTTATAAACTTTTGTTGAATTGGTATGTAAATATTTAAATTTATTTATATATGTATGTCCACTTTTGAAAGCTTATACTGTATGTATTCAGTATTAAAATATGTTTTCATATTATATTTTATTAGAGCAGTAAATTTTTATATATTTATGAATGTATAGTGTATAAAGTTTTTTTCTGTTTAAACCTGACGGTTCTGTACAACTATGCAATTACTGGCAATAGTTTAGTTTAACTTTTTGTTATAGTTTTTTTTTTTTATTTTTTAATAAGTGTATAATATTGTTTTGTAATAACAATGTATTTAGTACAAAAGGTATTTGAACGCAAAAGTATGAATGAAAAAAATCGATAGTGAAAACAAATACATTGTATGTATAAAAATATGTTATCGTGTAGATTGAAAGGAAAACGAATTGTTTCCTTATTTTTCATTACACACATATAAAACAATTACGCTTTTTAGTTTCAAATAATTACATGTGTAGAACTTTTGGAACAACAACAATTTTTACATTAATAATTTAAAATAGTGTGAATTATTACATAAATATTATATGAACTAAGAAAATGTTTTGATTAAAATTAAAATGTTTCAAAATCCTGCCACTTTTCAGTTTCAAAAATGTATCACGTTTTTTGAAAAAATTAAACTGAAAACCCTAATCATTATATATACATATATCGTCACCTGAAATGTAAAAGGACGTAACAGTTTTTAAATGTTATTGGATAAGCGCATCAAGGCACATGTCTTCACAAATGTTTAGCTTTATATTTTTAAAAATAACGATTTTATTAAAGAAAGAAAATCAAAATTGTAACCACAACACTTTTCATTTTATTATGTTTTTTGTCTCTCTTGTAATGTTTTAAAAAGTGATGATAGGCCCTTTTGCATTTTAGGTGACGATATGTAGTGTTGCCTAATAAAATTGTTTGTGGTTAGTAGAGTGTTGTCGCAAAAAATGTACTACTTCTTTAATGTAGTTTACATTTATTGTATTACATTTCTTAATTATTTTATGTATGCATAAACATTATTACAAACAAAGTGTGTGTTTTTAAGCCCGATAGAACTTACGAAAATATTTGTCATTGTTGACAAAACATTTACACTCTTGTTTAGGTATGCTTCTTTAGCGTTAACACTGGGCTGCAGAAAACGCAACAATCGAGGCTTGTAATCAAACTCCCTAACCTACCAAATTTCTAATTTGTACTTTATTATATTTACTGTTAATTTTATAAAACTACAGGGTAATATTAGAGTGTCCAAAAAACCGGAAAATTTAAAAAACCGGTTTCCGGTTTAACCGAAAAAGTGTGTTTTTGAAAAAACCTGTTTTGATTATTTATTGTCTTTTAAAAAAACCGGCTAAACGGTTTCGCTTTTTGTCTTCAAAAAACCGGTTAACCGGTTTATGTTAAACTTCTATTTAATATGAATATTTATTTATCCTTAAATTTATTTTTATTTGTGGACGCTAATAGGAAATGTGTTAAGATTTGTGTACTAAATCTTCGGAAATTTAGCATTTTTGAATTCTTAAGGCTATATATTTATGCAATTATTTTGTATCTTTTGTCAAATGCCATAATTTTCTATAAAATAAATCAATATTTTTAAAAATGGTATCAAAATTTTTGCCAAAAAATCGAAAAGTTAAAAAAAACCGAAACCGGTGGAGTTTATATGTATATGTAGTGCTTTTGTAGTGTAATGTACATAATATGCATTTTATTAATGTTGTTTATTTTTCATATTCCTACTTAAAATTAGCAGATTCCAATCGATTTTCTAGTAGTATTTCATTAAGTAGGTATTTGAAGGAACTAAATAGGTGGTATAGGTGAGGCAGATAGACGACACAGAGACTGTCTGGTGGAATTCATTTGTTTAATAAATTTTCATCATAAATAGCGATAATTTCCATGAAATACAAAATACAACAGCATTTGTGTCTTTCACATTATGTATACATATTTGTAAAATTGTATCAAATTTAATTTGTTTAATAAAGTTATTAACTAAATACATAGTATATGGGCATTTCCATTATGGCGTGACATTTGTACGACAAAATGATAAAAAAAGATAACGAAAAAATCAAATTTATAATATGATTTTTTTTTATATTTGCTAATTACTTTGCTAATTACAGTACCACTTTATTCAGAAAAAATATTGCAAAAATCTACCATAAGGAAGAATATACGATTGCGTGACGTTAACAAAAACATATAGAAGAAGTGCGGTTTGAATTGATATATTTTTTGGGTAAGAAATAAGAAAACAAGTAATGACCATATAACAACATACACTGAGAAACATTTTTTTTTTAATTTCAATATATGGGAGCTATGACCAATTATGGACCGATCGCTATTTTAAACTTATTACCAGGGAAACCGGAAATATGCTCTAAAAAAAGCGTTTTAGGCGCTTTAAATATGCAGTAAAAACTTTAAAATATGCTCTTAAAATTTAAAAAATATGCTCTTAAAAAAACAAACTTTTACATAATTTTTAACCGAAAAAAATTTACTTAAATTTTCAAATAAAAATCGTTGTCTATTGGATCTGAAAACATTTTTAAACATAGAAAATATTCTTTCGACATCAACTGATTAACACTTAGAACGGTTAAGTTTGAATTAGAACTAAAATTTGATATTTAGATGGAGCTATTATTAAAATAGTGCTTATTTTATATTAAAACAAGAGAGCTATATTCGGCTGTGCCGAATCTTATATACCCTTCATCTAATTATACTTCAAAATAAAAAATTTAAATATTTTTAGGTGAACAAAATTTTTTTTTCAGTTTTTTTCATTTTTTGGATAAAAAATTTTTCGAATTGTTATTTTAAATTTAAAAAAAAAAATTTCTGTTTTTTAAATTTTTTTTTTTTGGTGAAAAGCCATCTATTTTTCAATTTTGAATTTTAAACAAAGGAAGTAAAAACCTGTAACACAACAGCGAAAAATAAGTAAGACAAAATTTGTTTTTGATAAACTCAAAATATGCTATTAAACAGTAAAATATGCTCTAAAAACGCAAAATATGACATAAATATGCTCTTAAAACAAATATATGCAAAAATAGGTATTTAAGGGTAAAATATGCAAAAATATGCACTAACAAATCGATGCCAAAATTCTTAAATAGTTCTGAAACGTGTAAATATCTTATCCATGTGCTCATTAGACTCACCAGAAAAAACATGCATTTGCATATTTTGGTTTCCCTGCTTATTACTGTTGAATTTTATGTGGATACCAACATTTTTAAGAGATTTATGCTCGTTAAAATTAAAAAGGCTCCATGATTACCGTATATACATATCAAATTTATTTGGAGCGAAATTTTATTTGAATTGATTAACTTTTAATTTTTCGGTCTACGTGGACTTTTCGATGGAAATGCCCATAAATCTACATATCATTACTTAAACACATTAAAACAGGGTGTTGAATCCGTAGAGAAATACAGTTAGAATGGAAACTCTGCTGTAAAAATCCTAAGTTTGTTGTCAATACTGGTGTGAATGTGTTAATAAAAACACTGTATGTTTCAAACCATGGATAAATATGTTTGCAAATCCTAGTAATTCCTTTTGATTAGAGAAAATCAAGATCTATACACAATAGATCAAAAAGGTGTCCCATATAAATAACAGCGAAAAATGCTCAATCAATCAACAATACATACATATCGTCACCTTAAATGCAAACGGACATAACTACACAAAAAATCAAAATCGAGTTTTTAATTGACTATGGTTCTTTTTATCAAATTACATGCTCATTCAAATTTTTAGACTCATGTGATCAAAATTATAACTTTATTAAAGAAATTCAAATGTTCTTTTGCATTTAAGGTGACGATATATCCAACATTTCAAAGGTCCGAACCCGAAAAACAATTTTTGAATGGAAATAAAAAAAAATAAAAAAAAAATGCTTCTCCTATAAAGCTCTGTGTTTTACACTTAAGATATTTTCGCTGTTGGGGCTCAGTATGTTCAAAGAATTTATTAAATATGCTCACTTTCCTAAATATCAACCCACAACAATTTTTCTACCTTATAAAATGACACTGATTGTTGTTTAAAATGTGATTTCCTATTTATCTTTAACGATAAAAAAGTTTGAAAGAAAAAAATAATAACTCGTTGTTTGATAAAGGCAACATGCCAAAAATGGCAAAATCCACCGAAATACATTAAATCTTGAATCAATAGCAACTCTACAGAAAACATACATAAATAACAACAACAACAAACACAAGAATGAAACCATAAACATGAAGAGCAAATGATAATAAATGATACCTAATAGAATTGAATGATTTTAATGAGAGTAGAATACAAATAAATAAAAACAAAGTTTGTCACATTGGCAGTGTTGTTAACTTGGTCGATTTAGCGAAAATATCTAGAAAATTACAGAACATATTCTCTTTTAATTCAGTATTTCCTCAAGCATTATATATGTATGTAGGTATAAATGCACAGCATGCTGCTGCAGCAGTTCAATGCACTAGTTTCACCACGTCGAATTAAGTAGTTAGCACCTAGCAACTACCAGTAAATTTGTAACCCACTCGCAACGTTATTGACTGGTGAATTTATCATGAGTATGTCATAGGTATGTCATTCGCTGGCGAAATGTAGTGCAAATGATAACCATTTCACTATGGCTTTAGCAGCCGCAGTAGACTAGTTTGTTGTACAAGTAGTAATGTGTAAGCTAGTGTAAGGTTTCCAATTGGCAATTTTTAATTTGCTTGGTATTGTGCAACTGAGTGATATTTTAATATTTATATGTACTTTACTAAGAATCTTTGAGTCAGATTTAATGAATCCTATGCGAGAAGACCACACGGAATTTCTGTACGGCTCTTAAGGGCACTGTGATCAACACCATGGTAGTTAGAGAGCTCTGATAGGGACCATATTAAGGTAGGATATGTGTAGTTTAGGAACCATTGTGGGAACACTGTTCAGTAAGGGCTAGAATTAGTGATCTGTCACTTTCCAAATTGCCATAGGATTAAGTGGCTCGACAGACGATTCTACGATGGACTGGGAAATATCTTCTGCTTGATTAGGGGAATCAGGTAGCGTAAATTGGGATAACTGAATCTTGGCGTCGTAGTCAATAGAGACTGTGAACCATCCTAACATTTTGGGGTCATATTTGAGAACCTCATCTCCTGCCACTGCAAACACGCAAACATTTTGAAGTAGAAACAAGGGTTTTCAAAGCGCTAGCCGGAAGCACTTGGACAAAGAAACTTTGTTTGCCACCTACATGACGATTGGTTGGTCAGTGGTCAATTCGGTTACCTTAGTTGAATGATACCCAGTGGAGAAATATTCATTGCAGTCTTTAGAACTGTTGCAGGCTGCATACAGATAACCTCGGAACACCATATACACAAGGTGTATATGAAACAGTAAATGAACACATAGTTATGTTGACAAAACAGTACCTTCTGGGAAATCATCGGAGAAGTCATCCAAGCTTTGACTTCTCACAGCTGGCGTCTTCACTGAAGCATGTCGGGAGAGACCTTCGAGTATACGAGGAAAACATACAGAGCTGCACATGTGCTGGATTCAGTAGGGATGGATCATAGACCAGGTAAAAAAGTACCTAACTCTAAACATGTGTGAGTAAAAAAATTACACATGTGTTGGTAACTTTTAAATTTTCTACAGGCAACAGAGTTTTATAAATATGTTCTAAATTTGAGTTTGTATGAATTTTCAATACCAAAAATTGTAACTCTGTCCTATAGTTTAAATTCTACAATAACAAAAAATTATGTCAGAATTTCCAAAAATATTTTTTTCTTGATTTGTGCAAAATAGAAACTTTTTCACAATGAAAGTGTGCTAAAAGTGTTTAAAAAAATATAAAAAGTGTTAAAGTAATAATGTGTAAAAAACGTTATTTTATCAAAAGTTAAAATCATTTCATTTGTCATTTGTTTACATTTCTCAGACTAACCCAGAAAAAGTAGCTCAATTCTTTGGGCTTGACCTGGATTCAGAATCCCGGGATTAGAAACGATTTATAATATAAATACGTCTATGCAAGGACCTATTTATGGTCTGTAAATAAATTTGCCTTGGGTCTGTGCAACTAATCAGGCGATTGTGCTTGTCAAAGTGTTTGTTTATTTTGGCTGGAGCTGTCAAAATCTGCCTTTTGTAGTAGTGAATTTGACAGCTTCAGTTTCTAAACAACGGAAGAAAAAATAATCAGCTGTATTATAGACACCACCTTATGATGAATGCGCCTTGATATGTATGTCCGTTTGGCTTGGTATTGTCAGCTGTTTTTGACAAGTTCAGTATAGTTTTACACAAACAAAATGCCTGTTTTTGTTTTTGTATTGTTGTAGAGTTACACAGACTTTATTACTAGACCTTGTGACTATTTTTATTAAAATCTTTAATAAAACTGAAATTGCTTAAAAATCGCTAAAACAAACTTTTTATTTCTTAACACATCAAAATTATAGGTATTATCATATTTTCAATAAGGAATATGTCGTGCTAAAAAATAAATTATAAAAGAAAGAAAGAAAGGTATGAAATACAAAACAAAAACTAGAAATCAACAAAATATGTATAGAAAAAAAAAACACTTCTAAACATCTGCTTGTGTCTGTTTAATAGCAACTGTTTTTTTTTTTGTTATTGAAGAATGATGATCTCAAAGAGAACATAATTTAGCAAAATGACGTCATTAATGAAAAACGTATTTTATTCTACAAATGTATGTATGTATGACTATACCTACATATTAATGCTACACTAAATCATAAAATTGACCCAATTACGCAGGCGCGTTTTACTAAAACAGGCATAAGAATAAATAGCAATTCAAAATAAACGTTTTTAAAAGAAATAATTTATTATAACACTGCTTTGCGTATGTGTATCTAAGAATGAGAAAAAATAATAATTTCCATAAAATTTTCAACAAACTACTACTGAAATTGACGTCATTGAGTAAAAATATATTAGATATTGTAATATTATGCAACTTCATTTTTGTTTTTGGCATTTTATGTACGTAGGTTATACTTTGGTACGTAGTATTTTATGTTGTGTGAGTATTTCTGCCAATTCATTTTGCCCAGTGTATTTATTTATTATTTTCATCTTGTTGTTATTTACACAATCTCCCGTTAACAGGACAAACAAATAAATAACTGACACGACCCAACCCAGTCAGCTACGATTTTAGTCTGACTTATTTGATGAATAAATTTTAATTAAAACCTGTTGTTTATAAATTTAATTTACTACAAACACTCTGTATTAATTTTTCATTTCCATTATTGCTTTTTTCGTGATATTAACACTTATTTAATGATTTCATATTAAATTTTATTGAATTATTATTACTTTGGCTTATTTGCTGTGAATTTCCTTTGAAATACTTTCGTTTTGCTTGTGTTTTTTTTTCAAATCGGTATTATATTTTTATATGTAAAAACACATAGACATTGACACAGAAGTATTTAAATGATTTCACTTCACTCAGTGCTAATTTCGTTTTATTATTATTGTATTAAATAAAAACTACACACGCGCTTTGTAAAATTTTTCAATACAAAATCGAACGACGGAAAATAATAAACTGAATGTTTTTTGCATGATGAGTATTTAGTATTTTGGTTAAATGTCTTGTCTAGTGCAAAGAGAGATAAAAAACAATGATAGAGAGGGATGAAAGTATAAACTTGTTGGCAGCTGTTTGAAAATAACAGTGTTGTTTTAATATTTCTTTAAAGTGTTGTATTTGATTTGGTTTAGTTGGTTTATCTTAGTACTATTTAATTTTTTTTTTATAATTTATTCGTTTCTTTGCTAGTTTTTAATACCTTTTACTAGTTTTGGAAATTTTCAATACAAAAACTAAACAAAATATTGGAGAATAGTAAATCTAGCAGACTTTTATCAATTATCTCCATTAACTCAGAGTTGATATTTTACAAAAAAAAACATAATTTAATCAAACAAATGTTTTTGGTTCGTTCGATTTACAAATCCTAATAAAAAGGAAACAAAGAAATTCAGTAATGGTTTAAATAACTTTCGTAAATATTTTCATAAATAATGTGGATATATTTATTTATTTATTACTAAAAAAAGGTGTTTAATTATTAAACATCCTTCCCAGAATTTTATTAAAAGGGACGATTTCAGAAAACTTAACTTTGAAATTTTTGCACTCTATGTTTACAGCATTTCCAATTGTATTTCAAAAATTTCCAATTGAATTTCAGAAATTTCTAATTATATTTCAGAATTTTCCAATTTTTTAATATATGGTTTCTACGCATGAAAAATTTCACAAGAACTCCAATAAATATGAATTTTACATGATTCCTGGGAAATTTCAGGTATTTTAAGAAAATGTTCCAAAAGTTACGATCACCTAATCTCACACTTATGTATCTTTAAAAAATTTTTGGGATTGCTTAGAAATTATTTCATTTCGTTTAAAAAAATAATTTAACATCAGTTAGGAAAATTTTTGTTTTCATTATAAAATTTTAAGATGTTACGATATCTAAAATCTCTCCTTGTATTTATATAGAGTAGTTAAAATAATAATTTACTGAAAGCATGAATCTTACTTTACAACTTACTTGTACAGTATTTTCGAATCGGATCAGCTGTTTGGGAGATATGCATTTATCATAATTTTTTTGAGCCTGGTTAGACATTTTTTTTAATTTAAAAAATAATTAAACTTCAAGTTTGTTCTTTAAGGCAAACAATGGTTAATTGTGTATATAAATTAATACGTTTGTAATTTAATACTAAATAATGCAACACTACTTGTTTCTAAATGGTTGTTGTCTATGATAAAAACGCAAACAGTATGATTCATATCTTTTTAAAACCGTTAAATTTAATTAGAAATCAACTTTTTATTTAACGGAAAATATAAAATATTGTAAAATTAATTATATTAAAAAAAAAAATCAAAATTATTTATAGTAAAATATAAATTATTGTGATTCAAACAAAAAAGTCAATTTGAATTTGGCTCCCATATTCTAATTCCTAAAAATAGTAAGTTAAATAGATGATACATTTTTACAATGGACCTAGACAAAAAAGATGGTTAATGACGCTCTTGGCAGGGTAGAAAATGCACTGCAAATTGGCAATTATCTAAAATTAATTTACAGTGATTTTCGTTGAATTATTACAGAGAAATTATAATAAAAGAACTTCAGCAAATTAAAAATTTGCTTTCAAATTATGAAAAGTTCAATTAATTACTAAAATTATCTAAAATTTAAAATAGTTTATTAACAAACAAATTTATTCTATTGTTTTGTTATTCATTTAAAAACAATAAATTTTTAAAGTAATATAACCATGTTGTAGTGGGAGTAATTTATCTTACATCAAATTAATATGTAAATGTCTAAAGTTCACTTAACCCAAGTCATATAAATTAATAATTATTTCTGTAAACATTAACAATACATTTTTTTTAACAATAAGAAGTTTGTCAAATATTACGTAATTTAAATATAATAAATAACAAATATAGTAAACAAAATGATTAACGATTACTTTCAAAGATTTCAAAAGAACAAATATTTAACAAAAACAGTGCATATTTATCAAAATATTTTATAAAATGTTTTTTCTTTTTAATATTTTATACGAATTTGTGAATATACATTAGCATTAACTAAACTATGGCCAATATTTGTAAATCTTTGAAAGAATTATCCATACAGGGTTATTGGGATGAGGTGTTTAGTTGTTTAAATATTGAAGCAAACTCAACCATAGAATTGGCCAGTTTGAAAAGTAAGTAGCAGAGTTTTGGAAATATTAAATAAAAACAAGTAAGAGTGCTATATTCGGCTATGCCGAATCTTATATACCCTTCACCTTTGTTGTGGATGCATAATTATTTTTTATAATTATACAGCATCCTAAATTTATCAAGAACACAAAAAACAACAACAACGCCAAAAGAAACAAAACACAAAAAAAAAAACAAAATACTCAAAGCATGCACATCCAAACATACGTTTTGTTGCTTTTTTGTCAAAGCATGCAATACATTGTGTTTTTTGGTGAAATTTTCAGAGGTTGCCTCGGATTTTTGCTCATATCTCCGTTATTTATGGACATATTTTGCTGATTTTAAATAGCAAAATTCTCGAAAGTATGTCTGACAGAATTATTGAAGATTTGGATCCCGGAGATATCTGGGGCCTTCAGAAAATTGATTTCAACAGACAGACGGACAGACAGACGGACAAGGCTTAATCGACTCCGCTATCTATAAGGATCCAGAATATATATACTTTATAGGATCGGAAATTACAAACGGAATGACAAACTTATATATACCCTTCTCACGAATGTGAAGGGTATAATAATTAAAATAATTTGGCTTTCAAAGTACCAGAACAACAAAATGATTTGTGGTTAGATGACCATAAGGCCACCTTAAATTCATTGGAAATAATTTTGTGTTTTATATTATTATGTGATCAAATATTATCTTGAAAATCAATCAATACTCAACTGGTTATGGGCCCAGGATACTCTTGCTAAGGGAATATAATCAAGAAACTTAAAAGGATTATTTAAATATCAAGAAGCTTGGAAGGATTAAACAAAAATTAGTTCAAGAATTCTGGAGAAATTTTTCAAGACGCCTAGATAAAATAAATTTGATTTTTCAAGACGCCTAGAAGAATAAATTAAATTTCTTTGTCAAGACGACTAGAAGAATTTGAACACATTTTTTCAAGACGCCTAGAAGGATAAAATAAATTAGCTTTTTCAAGACTACTAGAAGGATTTGGAGAAAAGAAATTGCGATTAAAAAAATAAAAAAAGGATTTTAACAACATTTTATTGGTAAGTGAAAAAACTACGCGGAGCAGTGAATTGGTGTTCATGGAAGTTCCAGATGCGTATAATTTTAAAATCGATGGACCTTTACAAAATTGTTGATTGATCTTTTAGAAAGCCTGTTATGCCGGATGGCAATGGAGATGCAGACAATGCTATATATCTTCAAAATATTCAGACTTGGGAGAAAGCTGATATTAAGGCTCAGCGAATAATTATAACATCTATTGATAATATTATTTTAAAATATTTGATGTGTTGCAAAGATGCAATTGAGATGTGGCAAAAATTGCATAGCATACATGAAATGCAAACAGAAGTAAGCATTCATTTGTTGCAACAGCAGTTTTATGAATTAAAAAAGAATTCTGAAGACTCGATTGAAATGCATATTGCAAAAATAGAAGAACTTGCCGAAAGATTGAGAAGTTTAGGTGAACCATTAACTGAAAATATGATTATAACAAAAATTTTAATGACGTTACCACCAACATTTAACCATTTTGTTACGGCTTGGGAATCAACTGAAAAAATATTTCGAATTTAACAAATCGTCTCATATTAGAGCAATCACGGTTAAGTCGAGATATGGAAGTAGCTGAGTCTTTTACAACAAGAAGACAAAATCAACGTGAAGATAGCAAAAAGCCAGGTAGTTTTAAATGTAATAAAGAAGGACATTGGAAGAAATATTGTCCATTATGGAAGAAAAAGAAAATTGTTAAGTTAAATAATTCAAAATCCAATGCTTTCATGAGTTGGTAGATTCAGGAGCTTCTGAACATATGACCTCACATAGAGAATGGTTTTCTAATTATCGTAAATTTGAAGAACCATCCAAAATAAAAATTGGAGATGGAACAACTTTAAATGCTGTAGGCGAAGGAAATATTGATGTCTTAATAAATAGTGATGATGGCTGGAAGCAAAAATATTTAGAAAACGTTCTTTTCGTACCAGAGATGAAAGTTAATTTATTTTCTACCACAGCAGCAATGAACAAAGGATATGTAATGAAATCCAATAAAAATAAATGCACTTTTATGCGAGATGGCAAAGTTGAAGCTATTGGTCATAGAAATGGAAACTTATTTGAACTTGAAATAAGGGTAGTAACTAAAAACAAGTGCAATTAAATTGCAAACACCAGCAACAATTCAAAGATATGGCACCAAAGGTTTGTTCATCAAAATATGAAACATGTGAAAGAGGTATTAAAATCAAGAAATGTTGAATTCAAAGACGATGAGAACAAAATATCTGAAGGATGCTGTTTTGGGAAGCAGCATAAATTACCATAAACGTCTAGTGAAAATAAATCAAAAGCTCCTGGTGAAATAATTCATGCAGACGTTTGCGGACCGATGGAAGAGTATTCAATTGGAAAATCAAAATACTTTTTATTACTAAAAGATGACTCTTCAAAATTTAAGTGGGTTTACTTTTTTCACCAAAAAAAGTAAAGTTTTCGAAAATGCCAAGAATTTCTTAAATATGATGAAGAATTTGTATACAACATGGTTTGTTGTATACAAAACAAAACGGTTGTATGTGTATTAAAAACCTTTTCGGATTCTGATTACGATGGAGATATTGAAAATCATAGATCAACTTCCGGAATTGTAACAAAACTGGATGAGTGCACAGCTACTTCGAGATCTCAACAACAACGTACAGTTGCACTGTCAACTACTGAGGCTGAATATATTGCTGCATGTGAAGCTGTTAAAGACATAGTATGGACGAAACTTTTTTTGAAAGAAATTACTTACAACATAGCAGAAAATCATTTATATTTGGATAATCAGAGCACAATTAAACTTATAAAGAATCCTGATTATCATAAAAGTACCAAACATATTGATGTGAAATATCACTTTATTCGAGAAAAATTTTGTGAACACGAATTTTATCTAAGTTTTGTTAATTCTAAGCAACAATTAGCAAATATTTTAACTAAACCCCTTTCAAAGCCACTTTTTGAAAATTTTAGAAAACATTTAAATATTGTTCATAATTCTGTTAATTAGATGAAGTTTTCGTTTTGCGATATATGTGTAATACAATCGGAGTATGAAAACAAACAAAACATTTCACAAACGTTTGCAAAATGTACAAAACAAATCAAAATGTTTATATTGTATTGTACATGAGCAAAAACAAAACAAAAACTTTTCAAGTGACAAAGAGAGAAAACGAAACGATTGGCTTTTCACTGCATCATCTGCATTATTTAATTTACCGTTACAATCGTACATTTGAGTACAAAACAGATAGAGAAACGTATTTCTTATTCGTTTTGTTTTTTTGTACTGTGTTCTCTATTATAATGAGTAAATCATTTACCAAACGTTTGTAAAACATTTTTTATCAGAATGTTTCAATATTGTTCTTCTTACTCTTTTCTTTTCTAGATGCGTACGTTTATATTAATGTACAGTTTGCGCTCATGAGCAAAAACAATACAAAACAAAATGGGACAATCATTCTCATTGTTTATGTTTGGTTTTTGTTTTACTCACTGCAAAGAACTAAACAAAACGATAGCAAACGTTTCGATTTGTTATTTCCGTACTCTGAATACAATTGTAACATTAAGGGGAGGTGTTGATTATAATGTTATTTGCATGTACTGTAAATACTTTGTTTGAGAGTTTGTAGTAAGCATTTTGAATATTGTATTTTATGTTTTGTATTTTTATCAAAAATTTTCACTTCAATAAAAACATTATCTTGAAAAGCATCAATACTCAACTAAAATTCAGTGTAAAAAACCAGAAAAACAGATGATGAATTGTCAGCAGGGTAAATATAAAATTCAGAATAATAAGTAAACAAATAAATGCACAATAAATGTATTAAATTTCACTAAAAAATCTGCCTGTAATCTTAATGTGAAGGAAAACAAAAGACTTAAGATGTACAGACCTACAGATTGAAAACACAAAAAGGAAACAAAAGATTTGAGATAAAAACCCCAAAAAATATTCAATTACATGCAATTCAGCAAGATTTAATATTATTTTTCATAAAAGAAGCATCTGTCTGTCGCAAATAAATAAATAAATAAATACCCTATTTAGCAAAGTTCAAAACTATAGAATTTTAGCAAACAATTATTGTATTTTTTTGCTTGTCTGTTTGAATTCTTTTGTTCAAGGCCATCGAATCCATTAAATTTTATAATAATATTTGTTTTGGTTTTTATTCTTTATAGAATTAACACTTAACTGACAAAAGCGCTAAAAAAATGATAACATTTGATTGATTTGAAACATTATTAAAATCAAAATTAATCCTTAAGCCCCAAGCATTTGTAATGAACAAGTTTTGGTTAAAAAGTTGTCATGTTCTTTTAATTTCATGTGTGACACTTAAGAATTTTAATCATGTACATTTTTATTTGGGTTTTGGCAATGATTAAAATTAAATAAGCAGCAAATGTTCTTTTCAAATAAATCTACATTAAAGATGTTAGTTATGCATGCATATTAGGCTGGGTCGATTTTTTTCATAAAAAATTGTATAGCAGAAACGCAATCTACGGAAAATTCTAAGAAAGTTTCCTCAAGAAACCATCCCAGTAAGCACAAAAGCCCCAAAAATTCAAGGACTTGAACATTTTGTTGGAATTTGACATGAATGCAAATGTAAAATTATTCTTTAAACATGAAAAATATTTGAAAATTTATTTATTTTTCAAACAAAAAACAAATTAATTTATTTTTGTTTTAGAAACCATAGGTCTAATATCAAATCCTATCTTGCGCATTTCGACTTGTATCCAATAAAAAAAACTATTAAAAAAATTATATACTGAAATATCATTGGATAAAAGTCGAAATGCGCATGATAGGATTTCGTTTTAGACCTATCCCAATAAGCATTTTTACTGGAATTCAAGTTGAAAGCAAGTGTAATTCAAGCCTTGAATTATAGTCAAGCAATTGAATTACAGTTGTATTACACTTTATTTCAATAGTATTCTCCAGTAAAAAGGAAACATAAATTCAAGGTTTCCTATTAGATTTCGCTGTTACTTTTATTGTTTACTTTTTTTGTTTTTTTTTTTTTTTTAATTTTCTATGTCAGCTGTTCAGTTGTGCCACTTGTCTATATTTTTTTGTATATTGTATGAAAACATTTTCTACATTTGAGGTGGCACCCAGTTAACGTCGGTTCAATTTAAAACACACTTTAATTTTGACTATAGTTGCAAAATAATTAAAAGCTGGTTTTCATTTTAAAGTTGTTTCTAAAAAGAACCGACTTTAGTGTATGACTATGATTATGGGCCAAGATTTTGGTCTTAAATCATCTGGCAACTATGCTCCTCAGCCAATATCATAATTCAAACTCACCCCTAGTATTTTTTTATCTAAACACTTAATTTTGTTTACCTAAGTACTATACAATTCTCATTTAGTTAATGTTAAAGTTTATATAAATAGTTTAGTTTTTAATGAGAAAAGCATACTTACCTGGCGTAGGGGTTATCCGTGATCATGAAGGCGGTTCCCCCGGAGTGAGGCTTGATCATTGCACTTACGATTGAGTTGACCTCCGCGATTATTCCTAATGTGAATAACTCGTGCGTAAAATTTTTGGTAGCCGGGAATGGCGTTCGCGCCGTCCCGACCTTTTACAATAAATTTCAGTTTGCATATTTTTGCTATTTTTTGTCATAAATTTTGTTCACAAATGAATTCCAATTTTTTAATGTTTTTAAAAATTTGAAAAAAAAATTGAAAAAACGTTTTTTTAAAAATTTTTAAAAACAATAAAAAAAAATTTATTTTGTTTACCTAAAAATATTTAAAATTACAGGGATGGCAAAGTTGTACAATTGTTGTACTTTTTTTGGTACAATTCGAAGATGAAAAGTACCATGGTCAAGGTTGCCAATTTAGCCATTTTCCGGCTAGATCTAGCGTTTTTATTTTCATTTAGCCATAAAAAAATGGCTGGATTTAATCTAACCGGAATCTAGCCATTTTATTTTGTCATAGCCAGTGTTGCCACAACCTCAAAATATTTGTAACCAAGTTTGATTAAAAAAATAACCAAAATGCTAAAAAAGTAACCAAAAAAAAGTTTATTGCAGACGTCATGTTTTTAACTTTTTTTTTTAAAAAAATATGAACAGAGGTCTGAAATTTATTTTTTTTAATACATTTAACACAGGTTTTTATACTTCAAGATAAATTTTATGTCAAGATTTAAACATTTAGAATATTATGAAAATAAATTCTTAATAGCTGAAAAATGCTAATGGGGGCCAGTGCATTGCCCCTCAAAGTTGCTTGATCTTTTTAATGTTTTTTAGATGTGGCGGGCCTACGGAGGTTCGAATTTTTTTTTTTAAATATAACCTATATTGGCGATATAATTGTAAATAAAATAAAAAAAAAACTTGGAAAGTTGGAACATGCCGTATTTTTTAGATTTTTTCCCAAAAAGGCCTATATATTTTTTCTTTTGTAAAAAAATTTTCTTCGGGACTATATACAATTTGTATATGATCCGTAAAGAGAATTTAATGCAAAATCGTGTAAAGTAAATTTTTGCTCACTTAAGCGGACACAACACACCCCAGACCTATCCAAACTTTACCAATTTTTTAAAAATAATTTAGATTTGAGTAAAAAATTCTAAAAAGCCAAAGCAACGATCCTCAAAAAGCTTCATATTTGTATAACTTAAATATCTACAAGATTTGTTAACTATCACACGGTAAATAATGTCACAGTAGGCACTTTTCTAAAAAAGACTCAGTTTTTGGAACACATTTTCCTCGGTTTAGGAGTTTTGGTATTTGAAAATAAAAAAATTCCAAATATATCATAAAGAATTCCAAATTTCTTTATGATATCTTTAACCGTTAAAATTTTACAAATGTTATATTTTTTTATGGAAAATCAACATATCATAATTTTTTAAGTTTTTAAGGTCAATGACGTCCCAAAAATTTATAAAATTATTTAATTTTACTAAAACATCAATATTCAAGTCCTAACGTTTTCAACAATATCAAATATTTATATAAAAAGCCTTTATTTACTCCTCAGAAGTTCCACAAACCTTGCCACATTTGAAACATTTTTACGTTTTTTTCAAATATTTCATGCAAAATGTTACTAGTTAACATATGAAATGTAAATTTTGAATTCAAAAACATACTGTCTTAACAGAAAGTTAGTTGTAACACATTTTGCATGCAATATATGAAAAACGCATTCGATCTCATTAGGATCGTATAATTAAATATTGAAAAATCTGTCTATAACAAAATGTTTTGAAAAAAGTAACCAAAATGAAAAATAAATACACATCTACACATCAGGAAAAAAAATAACCAATTTTGGTTATAAATAACCAAAACGGCAACACTGGTCATAGCCTTTTTTAATTTTAAATTTTTTTTGTAATTTTTGTAATTTTTTATAAATAAAACAATATTTTTTATGAAATGACAAAGAAAAATTCTTATTTATGCGCCTGTAGATGATTGGATAGAGAATTATTGGCATAGAATAAACACATAGAACGGAAGGAGAGAGTAATACATATTGAAAAATTACTCTCTTTTCACACATACGGGTGATACAATAACAAAATACATGCAATACATTCTCATGAATTAGGTTTCTGACCATGGTACAATCAGTTACCAGGTACAATTATTAGAGAGAGTTTCCAATGTTCACCCCTTAAACGTCAAACTATGTATTTAATCACTTAACTTTTTTTAATTTGTTACCGCGATATTTTTTAAATTTGTTACGTTTTAACTGAAATTATACACACTTATTAAAAAAATATAGTTTTTCTTCAATTGTTAGTACATTTTTGTAATAAAAATTTAAATTCAATTATTTTTTGGCGTTTCCTTTTTATATTTTTTAATTTTCTTTTGTTTGATGTTATAGGGAATGTATAATTGAGCTAATTCTACAATGGTTTCTGACAACAGACTTAGGTTTTTGGCTCTCAGTTACCTATCTAGTTGTTGTCTATGATTATTGGTTTTATGAAAACACGCTGCGAAATTGTTTCCAAAGCAAAAACATCAAACATATTTAAAAATCAATTTTTATATATAAGTGCTCAGAAATTTTTTTTTTAATTTATCAAAACCGAATCATTTTTATTGATATTACAATTTTTAATTTGCTATCCCCCATTAACACGAAGTCTGATTATGTTAACTAATAGTTATACTGTCGGTTAAAATTTGTATAATATGAAAACTGTGAGTTAACTCATAACCAGATTTCGTGATAATGGGGGTAAGAAATGTAATATTTGGTGTACTAGTAAAGTCCATCTCACTGAATAAAAATACAATATTTATGAATTTGTATTCAGTTATTTTGGGTTTTTAGCTATTTCTAGAAATTTTTATTTATAAATCTAGCCATTTTCTGAGCTGAAGATTTGGCAACCTTGACCATGGTACACCAATGACTCATTTGGTACAATTATTTCGAGCTTAAAAAATAAATTTAAAAATTTTATTTTATTAATTAATTTTATCTGTTTTTAGGGGAGAAAACGGGTGAAAATTTTGTTTTGGTACTTTATTAAGCCAATAAACACAGAAATAAATTTTAAATCGTTTTCTTTGCTTGTCAAAAAATACCAAATATAAATTTGGTATTTTTGGTTAAAGAATAAAAATAATTAAAATTGGTACTTTTTCCATAAAAGAATATTTAATTATTATAAAAGTTGCTCCTCTTTCAGAAAATTAAAAAAGGTCTCTCTTTTCGGTAGTTTTATACCACTAAGCTCCGAATCTTTGATTCCAATTTTTTTATCGATAAGTTAAAAAGTATCATTAGAATAAAAAGTACCAATTACCCATTACACACAAATACAGAATAATATTAAAAACAACATTAGATATTTTATATTTTTTATCGCATTTTAAGTGATTTGGTACAATCAGATTCAAAAAAGTACAATTTTTAATGCTTGTTGGTACAATTTATAAATTTGAATCACTAGTGAGAGTTTTCAAACCCCATAATTTAGCTGTATTTGAGTTTTTTTCTTTTTATGTATATGATCTTATATATTATCTTTTTATATTAGCCATTAATGGCCCCTAAGTCTTGGTTATATAAATTGAAGTTAAATAAATGAAATATTTTATTACAAAAAAAAAAAACAGTCGGATGTGTACATTTTTTAATATATTTTCTTTGAGTTTTTTCCTAGACGAATACATGTTTTCAGATTAATCCTATAGAATATCATTTAACCTAAAGTTTAATATCTGTAATCAGGTAAAATATGGTTTATATTAGATTTGATAAACGGAAATTTCTATATTGTACTAAATTCAGTGAAAAATCTGTACTTTCTTACACAAATTGAAATAAAATGAGTGAAAATTTTGCACATAATTAATTTTTATATTCTACTCGGTAGCTATTAATACATTTTTATATTTTATGGGAGGTGCCACGCCCATGGCACTTATATAGGTCAATTGTGAATCTAAACCATCCACGTATCCACACAAACACACACAACAAATTTCATTGAAATCGGCCCAGCCGTTAAGGAGGAGTTCAGCTACTAACATTATATATATCGCACTCGTTCAACAATACTGTATTAACTCAAAATTTTTAAAAATTCACTTTTTGCAAGAAATCAACTAACAACATCAATATCTATCTACTGTAAAAATTTCAACGTATTCCGATTACTCTTTTATCTCGAAAACCACATTTTCGTGATAATTAGTGACTACCTTGTATCAACAAAAAGGTATTATTTTGAGTTAATACAAAAATTTAAATAGAAATACATCGTATATTTTCATAAAAAAATGTATTATTTTGAATTGAGCCTTTATTCAAGTTAAAAATAATCAAATTGTTTTATTTAAATTTGGTTGTATTTTGAGTTGATGCTGTTTTGTTGTTAAAATAGTACAAAAAATATCGAGAAGTTCCAGAAAAATGGTAGTATCTCAAAAAATAGATTTATTTTGCAATAATTGCAAAAATTTTAAACAAAAACAATGTAAATATATTTTCAAATGGAATTTGCTTAGTATGATGTATTCGGATTTTCAAATTCTCTTAAAATGTAATCACAAACAGTTTTTGGCCTCTACTGAACATTTTAAAATTTTGAGTTAATACAGTATTGTTGAACGAGTGCGACATGTAAAGAAAATAAAGAAGAGTTGTCAAATTTTAAAAGAAATTTGTGTCATAGGGTAACATAGAGACGAGACGGAATTGTCAAAAACCTAAGTCTGTTGTCAAAAACCTATCTCTTGCAACAACAAAATACATGCTAGACAATGTATTTTGTTGTTGTATCAGAAATATTATTTGTTGTATTTTTGTTTGACAAATCGGAGTGTCTCGTCTCTATGTTACCCTATGATTTGTGTAGTTATCTTTGCTTATCGACCAATATAAGTAAATTTTTGTTTGTTTAAAATAATTAGTTTTTTTAAACTTTATTTCACAATTTTGTTAGTTTATTTCGCAGAGTAATAATTACAGAATACCCTCATCCTTTATTCCATCATAAATCATAGTTATCAAACAGCAGCTAAAGTGATTTGGCAAACTTTAGGTGTTCACAAAAACGATCAGTCATTCATCTAAACATAATTTGGGAAAAAGAAATAAAATGATTGTTATAGAAATCAGGTTGAATACAAACGAAGCCGCCACATCAAATACAATATAAAATTTCTCTTAGATTTTCATAAATAGATTTTGACTTAAAATGCCCTTAAACTATTTGTTTTGGAGTAGCTTGTACAAAGATTATAATTAATAAAGATCGATTGCAAAAAATCCCTATACATATGCTCAAAGAATAGAAGTAAAAGTTTAGAGAAGGTTCAATGACGTTAACGAATGCAAAGTCACAAAGTCCATCGCAAAAGTTGAAATAAATTATTAAAAAGTAAAATCACAAAAATTGCGCTAGAAATTATAATTAAGTATGTATGTTTCTTGTCAAAGACCTCAGTTGTGTATTGAAAATTTCCAATACTAGTAAAAATACATAGTAAAAACTTGCAAGAAACGAACCAACCAATTGTATATTACTGATCATAAATCAATGCATTATCAAATTAAATTTTTGATTGGCCCGACATCACCAGTTACTTTTTTAACATTTCATAGTTAATTAATTAACTAGAAAATAAGTGCATACTATGTAGTAATGTATTCCAAATCTAATTTGTTTATAAAAATAAACAAACACGAAAAGTAGAAAACGCTATAGGGGACACGTGATTAAAAGTTATTAAGACACTTCAACTCTTTATTTAAATGAGCGCCTACTCTAATTTAACGAGTTTATTTAAATTTTTGTCTCTAATATTGTATTTAATGTTTTGAAATAAAAATAAAAACAACAACAATTACTATTTCGAATATAAATTAATACGGGTTGACTGTTATTGCAGAAGAGAATTAAAAGAATTAATTCTTAAGGTCGAAATATCGGACTTTAACATACTGTTTCCTTAATAGAACGATAACACAGGGCAACAAAATCGAAACATTTTTACAGGCTTTTTAAACCACTACACAGTTTTGATATATTGTAGTTCCAGTAGCACAAATATGGTCCAAATTTTTAATTCTATGGAGAGGTTTTTTTACAAAAGTTTTTAAGTAAAATTCTGAATTTTTTTTAGAAGTTTCTCCATATAATTAATGATTACTTAAAAAATTAAAGTAAACATAGACAAATTTAAATTTACATTGCCTTTCATCCGTTTATATATTGCGTTTTAATCAGCTCAGTAGTTTCGGAGTTATAATAACAAATTGAAGCAAAAAATACATTTTTTACATGAAAATAAAAATGAGTTTGTTTTAAAAAAACTCATGAAAAATCTAAAACGGTAGAAATTGTTCAAGTTTATTGCTTTATCGTAAAGCCACATCTAATAGGAACAAAATGAGATATCGATTATAAAAATCGATTGATTCCATTAGAATTTATTCACAATTAAGTGAATTCACACATTTTCACAAAATTTTTGTTTTTGTTTGATATGTATAAACTTGAGTAGTCAATGTTCTTCTTTTCAATGATTGAATTTTGAAAACATTTTCCCCGTGGTATGTACAAATTTTCATATATACATTACGTTTCAATCGGCTCAGTAGTTTCGGAGTTATAATAACAAATTGAAGCAAAATATATATTTTTTAAGTGAAAATAGCAAACTTTTTTTGTTTTAAAAAATTATGAAAAATTGAAAACGACAGAAATTGTTCAGATTTATTGCTTTATCGCAAAGCCACATGTACTAAGAACAAAATGAGATATCGGTCATAAAAATCGATGGACTCATTTCAAATTTATTCAAAATTAACTGAATTTGCTCATTTCGCTCTAGCCATGATACATCAAATATATAGTATGTACAGTGGTTAGTCAAGCCTTTTTTTGCTGTTGACCTGTGTAATTGATGTTTATATGTTTAATGTGGTTAGCACAATTAGCGATAAAATAAATATACATATAAATATATAATAATTCTTCAATAAATTTAATAATAATTTTATTCAAATCAAAAATCTCTCCCTATTTTACCGTATTTAATAACCACATTTGATGAAGTGCTAATTCATTAATAAATAAATTAATTAATTGACTGATCATGTCATTAGGTTAATAATCTGATCAAAGTCCTGCACAGAGCAAACAGATTCGTGATAGCAACCGAATGATTCGGTTGCACACATAGTATTTTTCGGTTCTATCAACAGAAAGTCAGTTGATAAAGAAGAATTTCGGTTGAAGCAACGAAAATTTTGTTACCCCTTCCAAAATTTCGTAGACACACCTGTAAAATTATTTCACTATGGTAGAATCATTAGATTAGCAACAAATTCGGTTGCTATCATGAATCTGTTTTCTCCGTGTGAATACAACCAAATCTATGGTGTTAAAAACAAAGAATTAATTCTTTTAAAAGCCAGTGATTACCTTAAGCTACTTAGACAAGTTTTGTGAACAGCTATTATAACTTTTGACTTCAACTATTCTTTTTAATTTAGTTTTATTTGAATATACATATGTATGTTTCATTCAATATATTTATTTTAAATCCACTTACATTCATCCACAATACCCGGTCTATCAATATTTTAATTGTCCATTATCGAATGTAAAAATCTTGTTAATTGATATGATACGTACATACATTAAATGTTTTATTTTATATAAGATACAAAATTTAATTATTAAAATTATAAGTTTATCTAAAATAAATCCATATAATTAAATATATTTTATTTCATTTTAATTTGAAATATGTATGCATTTATCTAAACACATTAGATACATTTTATTTCTTTTATAACTAATTTCAAATAGTAATTTACTAAAAAAAAACAGTTGCATTTTATTTAAGTTTCTTTTAAACAAGGCGGGTTGGGTTGTTTTTATTTCTTTTTAATACTGGTATTAATTAAATAAAAAAAGATTGATTACTATAGAAATATTATTGATAATTATGGAAATACTTATTAATTTACATACATATATTTACTTATACATAAAGGGTCCTCATGTAAACGCTTAAAAGCCTCGCAAACTGTGCAATCTGTGCATTTTTACACTCTCGCAAATGAAATGTCAAAAAATGTATGGAAATTCGTTTGCACAACTCCGATAAGTTTGCGCGACAATTTAGACTCGCAAACTTGAATTTATTGTGCATTTGATGAATCAGCTGCTTTTGTTTACTTTTATTTATAAGAAATAAAAATCAAATAAAATATAAAAATTTTGTGCATGTGAAAATTGTGTAACTTTGGAACAGAATGATTGTATTAAATGACATTGTGTATGAAAACATTAACCAACAGCTAGAACATAAACAAAGTCCTCCAAACTATGTATACCACCGTTTGTTCCAAAGATTTAACTTTCATTCAACATTTTAAAACTAAAATTTATACAATTTGAAAAAAAAATTATTAAAGCTTTTGTTGAATTTATGTATTTTTATTTGACAAATATAAATTTTCTGTATAAACTTGCACAAAATTGAAAAGGTGGGTTCATGAAACATGTCGCGCAAATTTGCCCATTTGCACAAATGGGAAACTTAAGCGTTTAAATGAGTACCCTTATAGTACATTTATGTATTTATTTAACCATAAACTTGATTTTATTTTTTTTTTTAAAGAAAATTTTTTTGGACGAAATAGTTTTAATTATTTTTTTTAAAATAATAAAAACTATTTTGTCCAAAAAAATATACATATGTATTTGTTATAATATTTTAGTAATTATCCATGGTACAATCAGTTACCAGGTACAATTATTAGAGAGAGTTTCCAATGTTCACCCTTAAAACGTCAAATTATATATTCAATCACTTAATTTTTTTTAATTTTTAACATTTTAATTCAAATTCGTATACACTTATTTTAAAAATATAGTCTTTCTTCAATTATAAATGGTTTAAATTAAATTGATTTTTTGTAATAAAAATTTAATTTTTTTTAGACATTTCCTTTTTATATTTTTTCATTTTCTTTTGTTTGGCGTTATAGGGAATGTATAATCGAGAACACACTTTCTAATAATTGTACCTTGCTTGTTCTGCCATGGTAATTATCTACATATCGCACTTGATCAACAAGAGGGTATTAACTCAAAATTTTGAAAATTTCACTTTTTTCATGAAATCAACTAACAACATCAATATCTATCTACTGTACAAATTTCGACGTATTCCGATTACTCTTTCATCTCGAAAACAACATTTGAGACCATTTTCGTGATAATGTAGTGACTAGTTTTATACAACAGAAAGGTATTATTTTGATTTAATACAAAAGTTGAAATATAAATGCATCGTATATTTTCATATAAAAGGTATTATTTTGAGTTGAGCCTTTATTCCAGTTAAAAATAATCAAATTGTTTTATTTATATTTGGTTGTATTTTGAGTTGATACTGTTTTGTTGATAAAATTTGTTTTACTTTATGATTTTAATTCGAAATGTGACTCTTTTTATAATAAAATTGTTCACATTTTTTCAGAATAATGGTATTAACTCAAAAAACAGATTTTTTTTGCAATAATTGGAAAAATTTAAAAGAAAAACAATGTAATTATATTTTTAAATGGAATTTATATACTATTATGTATTCAGATTTTCAAATTATCTTAAAATGTAACAACAAACTGTTTTTATCATCTACTGAAAATTTTAAAATTTTGAGTTAATACCCTCTTGTTGATCAAGTGCGATATGTTAGTAGTAAGAAAATAAATAAAAATAAACAGAAAGAAAATAACACATTTTGGTGGTGGTTTTATGTTTTTGTATACTGTTTTATTATATTATCTTCAACAGTTTGTACGAACAGCCATTTCTCCCCACATTGTATTCTTTTTTTCACAATAATTCTCATTTAGTTTGAATTAAAAGTGATATAAGTAGTTTAGTTTTTGGTGAGAAAATCATACTTACCTGGCGTAGGGGTTATCCGTGATCATGAAGGCGGTTCCCCCGGAGTGAGGCTTGATCATTGCACTTACGATTGAGTTGACCTCCGCGATTATTCCTAATGTGAATAACTCGTGCGTAAAATTTTTGGTAGCCGGGAATGGCGTTCGCGCCGTCCCGACATTATATAATACATTTCAAGATTCCTATTTGTCATGAAATTTGTCTAAACTCAGATTTGCTATAAATTCTTGAACAATTAATTTTTTCCCAAAATCTTTAATGCATTTTCACTGAACAAAATGATAAATCTGAGACGACGGATCAAAAAAATCGGAAAATTAAAAAGGTCAAGATTTTCTAACAGGAATTTTAAATTTCTATTTTAAAAGTGAACGAAAACATCACATTTATCAAAATTTCTTAAAATTGAAGTTTATAAATAAGGGATCACTAAAATAAAAAAATAAAGAAAATAAGCTCAATTCGATTACCTATAATTAAGGTTTCATTCAGAAGATTTTTTAATTTTAAATAACACACATAATATAGAATTTAATGTCTAAATCTTTATTATGACCCGAAAGAACATCTCTGACATTACTTTTTAAAGATAATTTCATTAAAATATAGCACCGCGCTGTAGGTGGTCCATTCGGAAGGTAATAATGCCTGAGATTAAAGCATAAATTCAAGCTTGGCGGCTTCAATTGAATGGGGTAATGTCATTATCCCTCCGACGGTTGAGGAGAAGTTGCCTTTATTCGAAGTACAAAGTCCAGGACCTTCTCACCCGCCGGAGGGTTATATTCTGAACAAATTTTGTCAAAATAGAAAAAGTTGCATTAGAATTTTCCCCGTTTTATTTCAGTAATTTATTTACAAAAATTGATTTAAAATCTAAAAATTTTAATTGACAAAATTCAAAATCTAAATATTGCTTTTCATATTCACCAACAAAATGAGAAAATTCTTTAACTATTTCATAAAATAATACCATAATTTCATAATGCAGAAAATCGTAATTTTCGAGAAAGAAATCGTCAAATTGCTATTTTTGAAATCAAAAATCGTCAAATCTGGCAGCTATGATTGTGGTTCAATTTCATTCTTAATTTTTCACGGTTTTAATTGCTGTTAAATTAATTAAATGCGTTGTTGGTTTTTGTGCGGAAATATTCTTTGTATAAATAATTAATTATTGCCAATATGTTATACAAATAATATTATTGATTTATTTGCCTTTGTGTTATGTTTTATTGTACTGCCAAATTGATGTACGATCAATTTAATTTCCTTTGTCTTTAAATTGAAGCCAAAGCCAATGATTTCAAGTTTATATAAACTTAATCAAGGTTAAGGATGTATTTGTCCAATTAGAAAACGCACAAAGGCATATTTGAAGGAAATCAAAATTTATTCATTATTTTCATTAGCATTTCATTATAAAATTTTTTGTTTACTGAAATTATGAATACGTACATATTTGGTATACATATCATGAGTTCCATCAAAGAACACAAGTTTTTAACACTGGGTCTTCCGACTTTGAACATATTCGGTAAAGACATACGAATTCTTTGGATATTTAAATTTTTATTTAAAATATAAAAAAAGAACATGGGGGGTGTAATTTTTTTGATTTAAGATGCATTTAAAAGATAATTATTATTATGTCCATCCACTTTGTTTTCAAAAAATTCATTCAATGAAAAAAATATACATATAAATATTTTTTTTTTCAAATAATCTTAAAAAGTATCAAATTTAATTCATGTAGAGGAATTTACACATTCAGTAAAAATAATTGTGTAAAATAGAAAAATTACATGAAAATATATTTTAAATTTAAAATTATTTTACTATTTTGCGATTAAGAACTAATTTCATAATAATAATCTGACATAAAATTTATCTTGAAGTATAAAATTCCGCGCAATATGTGTTAAGAAAAATATTAAAATTTATTTTCAAAGAATTTATAGCAAATCTTTATCTAGAAAAATGTACTAACTAATAGAGATCTTGAAATGTATTATATAATGTCGGGACGGCGCGAACGCCATTCCCGGCTACCAAAAATTTTACGCACGAGTTATTCACATTAGGAATAATCGCGGAGGTCAACTCAATCGTAAGTGCAATGATCAAGCCTCACTCCGGGGGAACCGCCTTCATGATCACGGATAACCCCTACGCCAGGTAAGTATGCCTTTCTCACCAAAAACTAAACTACTTATATCACTTTTAATTCAAACTAAATGAGAATTATTGTAAAGAATATAATGGTTATAGAATGTGGTGGTAGAAAGAAAACACCACCAAAGTATCTATCACAAGTAGGTAAGTGAAAGCAATAGAAATTCGAAAATAAAAACTATCACTTTGATGTACACATGTAATGCTTTACGTGGCTGATGGTCCTTTGCTACATATTGTTGAAGCATATGGCGGAAAGATTAAGAGATACATACATATGTGTGTAGCCTAGTGGTTAAGATGTTTGACTACAAAACGTAAGGCGATGAGTTCGAATTCATTATTTTCTGAGTTTATATTTTTATTAATGTTTTAGTCCTTTTTGATATAATGCTGCTAAGTTATAAAGAGGATGTAAGTTTTTCTTAGCGTGAAATAAATTGGACGATTCGGAACTAGCTCAATGAACAACAGAATACTTTTTGACAGCAAATCTACGACATAATATGCACATTAGACATGCCCTTTATTCGTTATTAGCTAAAACAAACTATTGCATAAATTAAGTGGAATCACGGATAATCGGAAAACAAGTACCATATTACAGAATTGTAAAATTGGGTAAATAATGGTACTTGTTTTGCTTTCTTTGAAAAAAGTATTATCGCCTAGAGAATTAGAAATCAAAAAGGACCACTATTTACCCAATTTTACAACTTTCAATAGATTTCCGGTTCTTGTTATCCGATTGGCCTGTCTAAGGGTATTGGCCATTGTTAGCTATGGCTTTTTTCAATCTTTCTGGCAACATATGGATTCCGAGCCGAAAGAACTATTCATCTTTGATGGTCAAGAACGAATCAGGCGAATATCGAATACTTGTTTCAAATAGAAGCCTATACCAGAGAGATCGTCCTGCATCGATCGCAAAAAATAGTAGATGGACGGGGCACTATCTGCTCTATAAAGCGGGTGAGGTAAAACTTCCCAACCACTTCATTCTATATAGTTTTTAAAAGGTATTTTAACATGTGGCCGAATTTTACGGTTTCATGTCTGGCAGCATATTATATGCTTCACCTACGATCTCTTACTCTTCGGGTTATCGTAATGGATCCAAAACTGATTTTCTTTTATAGCTTTCAAGTATAATTTCAGACATGGAAAATCGTCCTTCAAGTTCTCTCGGTTTCTATTCGCATGGTATCCAATTTTCCTGCTTTTGAATGAATGATGCTGCTCGCAAATTGATTAGCTTCCAATGATTTTGCAAGCTCTTGATGAGTGTGGCAACAATCTTCATGGAGTAATGCCTCCAATTCTTGGTCTTCAAACTATTTTTGCTGATCTGGCTGGTTGAAACCGATGGAACACATTACCATCAGCTTTGGTGAGCAATCGGTGTGCTTCAGCTGCACTTTTTCAAATTAAAGAAGTAAAGCAAAATTTCCTGCATATGACGCTTTGTTGGTATAAAAAACGATCGCCTAAATTTGTATAATAGCATTATTATTATAACATTGGTTTGTTACATTTACTTCCTTCCTAAGCATATTAATTATTATTTTTTTTCCCAAATTAATAAAATACTATTACCACAAAAAAGTTTGTTATCAATTATTTGTTTGATTTATTGCAATACTCTTCTAATCACAAGTTCATTAGAAAACAAAAGACGGTAGACATAAACCTCGTTCCTCAAGTAAGTGTAAATTGGATTGTTTCTAAAGTCTTTTGTTTTACAATAAAAAATACGTTTGTGTTTAAACATTGAACTTTTTCCGTTTATTGCAGTTTTTATTTGGTGTTTGAATTTGAAACAAAGGATTCAAAATGAACAAAAATTAAGCTTGTTAATATTTCAAAATCTCTTCCTAATACGATTAATTGTTCTGGTTTTCAGGCGCCATGTAGCTGTTTAATTTTTAACAAGCAAAACTTATACTGCAAACATAAACTGTATTTTAAAGCAATTAACCTTGAAAGAAACATAAATAAATCAATTAAAGTGTAACAAAAGCTCAAAAACAGACATTAATCGATTCATTAAAATCTCAATATGATATAGCATAAAAAAATTAAACAAAATATAAATTAAAACTAACCACTGCAGTGCACTGTTGGCCAGGTTTATAGTTTTGTATCTCTAAAAGTACACGCATGATTATAAAACTATGGCTTCTTGTCTTTAACCCTGACGACAGACTAAACAACAAAAAACAAATTTAATTTACGCATTTTAAGGTAGTATTTTGTTTTCTAGTAAAACACAGCTCTCATAATATAAAACAATTCCAAACTTATCAACACATCACATGCAACAATACACAATGGAAATAATAAATGACCATTTTTATTTAATTTAAACATTTTTTGAATGAATGAATTAAAGAAACACTTTGAGTTACAAACAGTTCGATTTTAATATAAACAATACAAGTGCTGACAACTGCACAATATTCTTTTTTCTTTTGGGTTAAGGTTGGTTTCAACGAAATCCTGTGACTAGATTTTAACAAATAAAAATAAATATAAAGTGCGTATGAAAATGATTAATGAGTTGAGTCAATTCAATAAAAAAAATTACAATTGATACAGTTTGTTTGTGTTGAATTAAATTTGTATAGTTTCGATTTTGTAAATAAAATTAATTTTATAGTATGCTAATTTTCGTTTAAAACAGCAATTTGTGCGCACTTTGTCTGATACGTTTGTGTTACGAGTTGTGTTGTTTTTAATTGACTTTAAGGAAAACAATATATGTACATATTTTGCATCAGTATTAAACGCTTTATTTTTAGAAATGTCAATTATATTTGCTTTAAATAATACATATTAAATAAAGCAAAAAAAAAAAAAATGTAAAGTTGGATGTAAAACAATAATAAAAAATTGTAAGTTTGTTATGAAAATTATTCAAAAATTTATTTTTAAATAAAAATTTACATCACACGTATTTGGTGTAAAAGCGTGTAAACAAAAGAAATAACAAATAACATGTTTAATGGTATTATTGAACTGGCATCATCCATAAAATAAAATAAAAAACAGAAGTAAGACAGAAAAAGTGTTAACTTTAATAAAGCAATTTAACGATATTTTGTTTATATTATGCCCTTCCGTGACAATTTTTTAAACACCTAAGATGCTTAATAAAAACATTCATCAACAGAATTTACATAAAGATTAATAAACAACCATTAATTTTATGCTAATTTGTTTACTAACAAATGCTGCTAAACATTTCTTGTAAGTTGTAAAATGTTGAGGCAACACAAAAACATCATTTACCATAACTTGAAAACTAGTTACAATGTTTACATTTATTTATTCTCTCTCTTTGCTTTTCTATACCATGTGTATTTATGTATGTAATTCAGTTGTAATGTATGTTTACATTACTGAGTAACGATTACTCTATAAATACTACGCAACACAATAACAACAAAACCCGGCTCTTTTCGAACTTTTTCTCTCTTCATTGAATTGTTTGTTTGTTTGTTTGTTGCTTATCTTAGCTTAGCTTTTTTTTTCTTTCTTTTATTTATTTATTTATATTTTTTCCATTTCATATTTATTACGAGTAGTATTTCGTATTTTGTTTATTTTGTTTTAGCCAGTATTGTTTGTGACTTTATTTTGGTTGTCGTTGTTGTTTTTATTTTTATTTTATCTTGTTTGTGATTTTTAAAGTAATGTTTCGAAAAAAGACTTTGTGTTGAATCGTTTGCATTTGGCAAATTCAGTGTGGCTCGTGTCTTCAAAGTGTTCTGTCACGTTTAAGCGGTTTTTTCTTGAACGCATTTAATAAATCAATTTTAGTGCAATAATTGTAAGAATAATAACAATTTTTTAAAGAACGATTTTATCTAAAACATAAGAATTAAAAATAAATATTTGTTTAAATAAAATAATTTAAAAATTCCAACAAATAACAGATAAAAACAATGATATATAAACAGCAATAATTCTAAAAGCTTTATTTTTGATGCCAATTAATTAAGAAAATAAAATTGTTTTGTGTGTTCTTAATAAAAAAACAAATACATTTTTTACGAATATAAATTCTAAGGAACTGTTTTTTAATACTTAACTGCTAATATAGAATTTTTTCTATAACGAATTAGTAGCAAAACAAATTAGTAGTAAATACAAAACATTAAAAAAATTTAAATAATTTCCAACATAACTGAACAATTTTAAATTCAAAATTTTTTAATAGTGAAATATAAACAAATTTTATTCTATAAATTATTATTATTTTTTAGCCATTACAAATATATATTTATTTATATTATAAATACTAAATAGTAGGGTATTCAATTAATCGGGGTTCTGTTTTAATCGGTTAATCGAGCAAATAATTAATCGGGGTTTGGATTTAATCGGTTAATAATCGGTTAATTTAAAATTATTCGATTAACCGAATAATTTGTATTTTAATTTTAAATTGAAAATACAACAACGAATTTTGTGTACAAAAACATAAAAAACATAACAATTCAACCAAAAATAATAGCAAATATGGTATTTGAGATACATTTTGTATGTATACACATGTGATTTTTTCATGATTTTAGTGAGATTTTCAGAAATCATCTTTTAAAAAAAGAATATAATTTAAATATTCTTTTTAGAATAAAACATTACTTGAAAAAAACTCTCTCGCTGATTGTAGATGTTGGAGAAATCGAAAGCATGATATATCCAATATATATAAAATCCTTTGTTATACCATTGGAATCCTTTATGGATTGTTTTAGATTTTGAATACTTTTAATAGTTTCGTTAAGTTAATCGAAAAAAAAGTTTCGTCTATATAAATTTGTATTTGAATTAAAACAGAAAAAAAATACAAAAAAATATGTTAAAGTGCAAAAAAAAAGGAATTTCGGTTAATCGGTTAACCGAGACAAATTAATCTGTTTATTTGTTATTTGAAAATCGGCAATTTTAAATTATTCGAACAGTTAACCGTCCAAAATTAATCGGTTAACCGATTAACGGTTAATCGATTGAATACCCTACTAAATAGTGATGTGAAATAACAATACTTTTGAGCACTAAATAATTTCCATTACTTCCAGTACTTTTTTATAATTTAATGTAACAACAGTACACATTTAATTTAATAAATTTATATTAAAAAAAATAAGTTAAAATTTATTGCAAATTTTATTTATTATTTCTATTTATAGCTACTTTATAAATACACTACACAATGGTAATAATCGCTTAAAAATATTAAGTGGCACTTTGGGCATTAATTTATAATCATTTCTTTATAATGAATTTTGTTAATGCCTATTCGAGTTTTGAATAGGAAATTGTTCTCTTAAATATATCGCGCACCCAACTCAAAATTATTTTTTCTGGTTTATATGCTTAAACTATGCACAATACCCTTGTTTATCTTTAAAAAAATATCAGTGAATTTCCTTATTGTTACGTGTTACTAAAAAAATAGTTATGTCCTTCATTATGTTTCAATTGGTATATTTTTGCGATTTCTGAAAAATTAAAATTTTGAGTTGTGTCACTTTTGAACTGGATGTACGATATAATGATTTGAAACAAAACATCAATTTCATTTTAAGTGCTATCTGATAATAACAATATTTACAATTGATTTATCAAACATGCTAAACTAGAATCTGTTAAAAAAGAGGATATTTAATGATAAAGTTCAGTAATAAGGTAATTTTAAATTTTACACCATTTGCAATTGTATTTCAGAAATTTCCAATTATATTTCAGAATTTTCCATTCAATTTCAATTAGAAAACTCTGAAATATAATTGGACATTTCAGAAATTCAATTAGAAAATTCTGAAATTCAATTAGAAAATTCTGAAATTCAAATGGAATTTTCTGAAATACAATTGGAAATGGTGTAGATCATAGGGTAACATAGAGACGAGACGTAATTTTCAAAAACCTAAGTCTGTTGTCAAAAACCTAACTCTTGCAACAACAAAATACTAGTTGCTAGTCAATGTATTTTGTTGTTGTATCAAACATATGGGTTGTTGTATTTGTGTTTGACAAATTGAATTTTAGCAATTTTTTATTATAATTTAGAAGTTTCTTACCACAATTTAAAAATTCCAAAATTTTGGGAATTTTCCAATTGTTTTTAAATTTTCCATTTGTAATTTGTATTTCAGAAATTTCTAATTACAATTAGAAAATTTGCAAATTACGAACAGAAATTTGTGAGATACAATTGAAAAATTCAGAAATTCTGAAGTAGAATTTAAAAATTCTGAAATACAATGGAAAACTCTGAAATATTTTGTCATGACTTAAAAATACGGGATTTACAATAGATGCCGTATCTTTTGAACGTGGTTTTTAATAACTTATATGTAATTTTGAAATTATCAAGTATTCTCATTTAGTTATTGAACATTATAGTGTAAAGAAAGTTTTTATACCCTACACCATACACCATAGTGGGGAGGGTATTATGCGTTTGTGCAGATGTTTGTAACGCCCAAAAATATTAGTATACCGACCGACTTAGAATCACTTTCTGAGTCGATTAAACGATGTCCGTCCGTCCGTCTGGTCGGCTTGCTGGCTGTCCATGTAAACCTTGTGCGCAGAGTACAGGTCGCAATTTAATTTTTCGGCCCAAGGACCAAGCCTATTGAAACTGGCTGAAATCGGACCATTATTTCACCTAGCCCCCATACAAATGTCCTTCCGAAATTGGACTTTATCGGTCATAAATGTTTAATTTATAAATGTATCTCCACAAATTGCGCTCCAAATAAGTTTTATATATACAAAATTCATGTCACCAAATTTTGTTACGATCGGTCCATAATTAGTCAAAGCTCCCATATAGACCAGCTTCCGAAAATCACTTTAACGTGCATAAATCGCTTAAAAATTTTGGTATACTCACAAAATTCAACATAGTAAACTTTCATATAGACACAAATCACACGACCTAATTTCATGGTGATCGGTCCATAATTGGTCATAGCCCCCATATAAGGTCCACTTCCGAAAATCACTCAAAATATAAATTATTGAAATTTTAAAAGAAAAATGTTTTTGCTCTTTTACTTAGTGTAGGGTATTATATGGTCGGACTTGACCAACCATACTTTCTTACTTGTTTTTACTTCGAAAATGGCGTCATATGCAAGAAGTTTTGCTTTACTTCTTTAATTTGAAAAAAGTGCCGCTGAAGCACATCGATTGCTCACCAAAGCTTATGGTGAATATATTTCATCGGTTACAACGTACGAGAAATGTTTTGTGCGGTTAAGTCACGGAAGACAAAGAACGCAAAATCCAAGCTTAAAAGGTTGAAGACCATGAAATCTCCATGAAGATTGCTCTCAAACTGAACAAGAGCTTGCGAAATCATTGGGAGCTACTCAAACAGCAATTTCATAAGGTTTGGATTCGTCCAAAAATACGGAAATTGGGTAACGTACGAATTGAAGCCGAGAGACCTTGAAAGACAATTTTTCATGTCCGAAATTATGCTTGAACGCTATAAAAGAAAACAATTTTTGCACCGAATCATTACTTGCGATCAAAAATGGATCGACACCAAAGCCAAATATTCATTGCGCTAAGGTAATTATCTGTGTTTGGTGGTAGTAAAATGGTCACATCGCAGGGAACCTGTATCGAACCCAAATGATTTATTTTTGGAGAGAGCTTTGGCAGAAAAACGAGCAGAATATGCTGCCAGATATGAAACCGTAATATTCCATCATGATAATGCTCGGCCACTTGTTGCAATACCTGTTAAAACTATTTAGAATGAAGTGGTTGGGAAGTTTTGCATCACCCGCTTTATAGTCCAGACCGAGCCCAGTCCGACTACTATTTTTTTTAGTAGTCGGACTGGGCTTCACTTCAGAACAGTGTATCCGATAGTGGCTTGGTTCGTTCTTGGCTTCAAAATATGAGCAGTTCTTTTGGCTCGGAATCCATATGTAGTCAGAAAGATTTCAAAAAGTCATTGCTAACAATGGCCAATACGTTGAATAAATTTATATTGTACGTTGAATAAATTTAGAACGTTTTCAATACACAAATATTTTTTTTAATTTTTGTCCTGTTTTAAAAACTAACAGGAAATTAATTCATGTCGAAATAAAACAAATTTCTTTCACAATTAAAATATTAAAAAAAATATTATTTATCTCGATTATTTGATCACACAAATAAATAAATAAATAAATCTACAGGTATTATTTCAAAAGACCTGTTTCTTTTTATTCCTTTTATAGCCAAAGAATTATTTATCTACCACAAATAATCATCAAATCTAAAAATTTATTATGCGGTTAAAATTGTCATTTGAAGTTATTTTTAAAACTACTTAAATAAATAAAACGCAAAAAAAGAAATAAAATTAAACAAAAAAGTCATGCAAAATTTGTACTCGTACTCGTGTTACAATGTATGATATGAGGTGGTGTAATTGCAACCACTTAAATAATAAAATAAAAAATAAAACAAACAAACAAAAAATTAAATTAAGACTAAAACAAAACCAAAAATACTTACATTTAAAAATAATAATAATAATAAAGTTAATGTACATTTTGTGAGTGTGACATTTTATCATAAACAAGTGATCTTGAAATTTATGATATTGTTGCAAAAATACAAAGAAAAATTAAATAAGAAAATGTCTCTTATTTAAACGACCAAACAATGAAAGTCTTGACAGATAAGTAATACATATTGTTTAAAAAAAAAATAAAATAAAATTTAAGGGATTTTGTGGTTTTCTGATGAGCAGCAATTCATTGGAAAAAGAAGCAAATGTTTCATGTACCACTATCGCACCTTATGCAAAGTTTAAAGCTGACGACAGACCTCAGACATGCCAGTCATCGGAATGAATGAATGAGTGTTTGTGTGCGGTTTGGTGGGGTTTTGGTAATGGTTGACTGAAATTTATCTGCAATAAATATTAACAACAAAAAAGTAATTATTGTTAATTTTAGGTTAAACCATTGTAACCCCCATTCTTTTTCTTTTTTTTTTTGTTGGTGGGTGAAATGTGTTGAAAAGTCACAAGCAGTTGAAAGTAGTTCGCAGTTTAATGATTTTTAAAACTTTTAAAACAGTTTTCTGTATGTGTGCTTTTGTTTTCTTTTAGAGGTTTATGAATTTTTGGAAAGCTTTCATTTATTTAGCAATTAAATAGTTTAAAATATTTGTGAGTTGCCAGCTGAAAATTTTAATAATGCATTTTTAGGTACAGTTTCAGCATTTTGTCAACAACTCATGGTTATTAGATTTCAGCGCCTCCCATAGATTAGGTTATGTACTAAGAGTTACCTAAGTGAAACTGAATTTTAGCATTTATGGTGTTTTCTTTTCTGGCATAAATGATGCACTTATTCTGCATTTTACCATTTTTTGTGTTCTTTTCTTAAAAAAAATGTAGTTTGGTCGTGTTCTTTTCTAATAATGTTACCGTAAAATCCTGAATATATGCTACATGTTTCACCCTCAATTTTATCAAAGGGTTAGAAATGCACCACTTTTTATGTAAGCAAAAATTATAGTTTTTTAATATTTAGAAGATACATAAAAGAAAATTACATAAATGGTAATGATTTTGTTTTATTGTGATCGTTAAAAATGCAACACATTATGAGGGTATGGGTAACATTTAATAAATGGTACAAAATATATAGGCAACATTTTGAGTCAGAAAAGAAAACACCATTAGTTATAAAGAAATCATAAACTATACAGAATTATGTTTCTAAAAAGATTGAAAGTAAAAAATCCTTTCTTGACAGATATGTTCTATTACAATATTTTTTAAATTCCATTTTCAAACTTGTATCTAAGGGAATAATATCCAATAAATATCAATATCACTCAACATATTTCCGTAACTGTGAGCTGAACTTTTAAAACATTTTTAAAAGCTTTTATTAACTTGATTGTTTCTTAATTGTATGTATTTTGAACCAGTTCTCGTAACCCGAATAGGCTGAAAATGGGTATATCGAATGCATAGACCTGTTCTAGGCCAGGCATAAATCTGATGACAATGCTATTATGTTCGAAAATTCGAACTTAGGTTTGAAAATTTTTTAAAGCTGTTAAAATAATCTCTAAATCATGAGGATTCTTAAACAAATATTTTTAGTTTTATTTGTGGCCAATTTTTTATATTTTCCAATTTCGAAATCAGAAATCTAAAAAAAAATCGAAATGCTTATGACCTTTAAAGTATTTTTAATATAGAATCAGAATAAAATAAGCTTTTAATCGTTTTGAATCGGTAGCCAACCTGCACATCTGCACAGAAAAAACAGATTCGTTGTGATTTGTTGTCAATCTTGTTATATCCATGCCAAACAGATTTTTTTCGATACTGGGAACAGTATGGGATTTACAATAGATGGGGTATATTTTGAACACGCTTTTTGTTTTTAACAACTTATATCGAGTGCCTATATTAAAAACCCTCTATCTTTGATTTTCACGAAAATTATTTTTTGATGGTAAAATGTTCAGTAAAACAGCCCTCATGTATGGTGTGAATTTTATAACACAGATGTTTCTTTTTGCTGTTATATATTTATTTTTGTTATTTCTCTATCTTACACAAATAATTTTTCTGAATGCAAAACCCTCTATCTTAAAAAAAAAAAAAATGATTTTCAAATATGTATTTTTTTGAAATAATTTCTTCAATCAAAAAAATTTACAAAAGCAAAATAAAAACATTTTTTGTTTAATATTGTATTATTAGACGCTATCTTAAATAAATTAAGTTATATTAAATAAATCACGTAAAAACTGATAGATGGCATAAATGAAATCAAGAGTTATTCAGATTTACCGTAGCTACAACTTTGCAAAATATTGTTATTGAAAAATTAGGAGTTCCTGGAAGTTATTTTAAAAAAATTAAAAAAAAAAAATTTTACTTCCTATATTTTTTCAACAAAAGTTCACGAAAAAGCTATATTTTGGAAACAAAATTTAACAAAATTTATTTGGCGGACTCTTAGCTATTTTATTGCCATATAAAGTTAAGCCGTATTACAAAGTCTGAGTTAGCTGTTAACCAAAAACTGATGACACCTTTTTTAGAGGCCCTACTGATTTTCAGAAACTTTGGGGGCCCATAAAAATCGGTCATCAAAATGGAGAAACTGAGTATAGGGTTTACTACCCTTTAGTAGTAGAGTAGAACCTATACTGTCATGATCTTGTGTTTTTCCAAAAGTCTTCATTTGTTGCATAGTGTAATAAGCGGTCATTATTGCCAAGATATAAGCAAAAAAACTGTAAAAAAAACTTTTCACTGTTTTTTGGTGAAAAAAAAACAGATTATAACTTGTTTTCTATGTATTTTCGTCAGTTTTTAATTCCCGGGATTCCCGACTAAAAATACAGGAATCGGGTAGTGAAAAGTTGGCAAAATTCCCGGGAAATTGGTATAAAAACCCTAGTTTCAACAAAAATCATTTGGACAAAATTATTTTATTTTCCGGGAAATGGAAATAGTGAGGAAAATTAAGAACCCTATAGCAACCGAATTTGTTGCCAATCGAATGTTTCTACCTCAGTGACCGAATTTTACAGTTGTGTCTACACAATTTTGGAAGGGGTAACAAAAGTTTGGTTGTTTCAATCGAAATTCTTCTTTATCAACTAACTTTCTGTTGATAGAACCGAAAAATTCTATAAACGCAATCGTATCATTCGATTGGTAATAAATTCGGTTGCTATCACGAATCTGTTTTCTCTGTGTAGTTCCAATATAATTTCTAAACTTCTGTAGGTAGGCATGCAGCATTATTCTAAAAAGCTTCTGGTTTCTCATTAGATAACAATATTCTTCAATAAATAGTTAGTTGTTTAGTAATTTAGTAAAGCAATAGAATGCAATTTCAAAAAGTTTTAATCAACTAAAAGTTGTTAAGAAAATTTAAAAATTGACGAAAAGAAGAAGTACAACTTTAAAATTGATTTAATTTATTTAACTAATCGTATTTTGAGCGTTCAAGCTTAATAGATTAAATAACAATTATTTGAAACACGTTTAATGGTCATAATTTATCAATGATTTAAATGTTTGAAAAACTTAATTCAAGTTTAATTTAATTCAATTTGTTTGATTTTTTTATACACGTCCATTGATTGCAGTGGCCTGCCTGCCTGCCCGCCTACCTACCACTTCCCACGAAGCCAAGAGTTCTTTTGCATAATTTGACCATTATTTAATATAGTTGACATTAAAATGTCTTGTAAGTCGGATTTTACTGCGTTTTTAAGTATTTCTTTAGCAGTGTTTCTTGGAGTTTTGCGAAATTCATTAAATTTTCATGAGTATATTTTACGGCAACTACTAAATAGTAGAGTACACAAGTATTTAGCTTAATATTTGTTTTAGTTATTCGATTTTTATCCATAGTTGTTGCCAAGTTTACCACAACATAGTATGTTTTGATTTTTTCTCCAAAAAAAATTAAAAAAATTTGTAATAAAATTTTCTACCATAAATAAACACTAGTTTACTTAAAGCCGCATTTAAACGGCTCAACTATGGGCAGTAGTCATTTTTGTGTATTTTTTCGTTGATTTTTATAATAAAATTAAATAAAAAAAATAAAGTAAAAACGTCATAAAGGTGTGACTAGGTCATTTCTTGTTGCTGCGGTATATTTTTGCCATTTAATCACTCTTGTTGGTTGTTATTACCACAAACCAACTAACCAGCCACATTAACCAACTCTCTGTGCGTCTAATTGATTGTAATAAAATTGTTATAAATAAATTCGTGCTTGATGAGAATTGTGATCAGTAAATGAAATGAACAAACAAAAAAAAAAAACAAAAAACACACAAAATCAAACAATTAAATTAATTTATTTCATTTAAACATGAAATTTATATAGTTTAGTTTCGTTTAATTTTGTTTATTAGATTTTTTTGCGAACTGTTTATTTTTGGTCTCTAAGCATTTCAAAATCTAAAGCCACATTTTTTTTTTCAAACACCTATTTATTTTTTGCATATAAGGAATATTTTTTGAAAGCATTTGTCTGTTTTAATTATCACCTTTTGTTACAGTTGACTTTTTTTCCAAATAAATGGAGAGATATTTTATGTTTTAGAAATATTATTGTGACATTTGATTTAGTGGTTTAAATGGTGAAAAATTATAGTTCGAAATATGTACATTTAAATTAAATAATTTGAAAAATTGCATTAAAATGATAAATTTACATTTTAAAGCTTTGGTTTTAAAAAATTCAAACATGTATTTCCTATCCAGGGCCTAAACCATTACTGGGGGAAACCCAGTTAGTAAATTTTACGCGTTTTCTCTTTTAAAAAAACTAATATTTGTAGAGATTCCTTTAAGCTTATAGTAGAACAAGAGGCGCAACTTAGAGTAAAAAAGTATTTAATCTCTCCAGAGTTTTATAGTTGACCCATCAACAAAATACACTGATTTACAATGAAAAGTTTATATGTATTTTGTTGTTGCAAGATTTAGGTTTATTGGCTAGTGATATGTATGTATATAATTGTCAGGGAGTTTCATTAGGAACTTTAAACGGGAACTGTTGTGATATTTTCAAATTGCATTTAACATTTAAACAAAATTCGGCAACATTTTTTTATACCTTTCACCATGAGTGACAAGGGTACATTTTTCATTTGCGATCCCACAATATATATATGTATATTCTGGATCGTTATAGATAGCAGAGTCGATATATCAATGTTCTCATGTCCGTCTGTATGTTGAAATCAACTTTTCGTAGGCCCCAAATAACTTACATAAGTACATAATTTATGCATCAATATATCCGCTATTGAGCCGGTTCGCCTACTATTTAAAATCGAGAAAATCGCCACAAAAACCACGACAACCTCGATTTTTTACCTATTTTATATCTATGTATATATGGATTACTAAGTCATTAATGTAGACAATATGGTTATCTAATGTAGATATTTCAACGACGTACATATATAAAGCCATAGTAAGTCGAACATACCATGGGTCAAAATCCAGACAAATATTTTTTAACCCGATTTTTTTTTTCGACCAAAAAAATTTTTTCACTTTTAATTAATTTAATTTTTTTTTTCAAAAATTAAAATAAAAACATTTCATTAACAAAAAAGTTAAACGAAAATAAAAAAAAAAAAATTTCCTGAAAATATTTAAAATTTTTTATTTTAAAATATAATTTGGTGAAGGGTAAATAAGATTGGGCACAGCCGAATATAGCTTTCTAACTTGTTTTACTTAAATTAGATGTAATTTATCGCATGTACTACACCATTTCCAATTGTATTTCAGAAATTTCTAATTATATTTCAGAAAATTCCAATTGAATTTCAAAAATTTCCAATTATATTTCAGAATTTTCCAATTATATTTCAGAATATTCCAATTATATTTCAGAATTTTCCAATTATATTTCAGAAATTTCCATTTATATTTCAGAAATTTCTAATTGTATTTCAGAAATTTCCAATTGTATTTCAGAATTTTCCAATTGTATTTCAGAAATTTCCATTTGTATTTCAGAATTTTTAATTTATACTTAAAAAGTTTCTAATTGTATTTCAAAATTTTCCAATTGTATTTCAGAAATTTCTATTTGTATTTCAGAAATTTTCTTTTGTATTGCTATTAGAATTTTCTGAAATACAAATGGAAATTTCTGAAATACAATTGGAAAATTCTGAAATACAATTGGAAATGGTGTAGTACTTATCTACCATATTTCAGTTGTTTAGTCTCACCAACATTCTTAATAAACCAACTGACTGTTTAAGCCCTTCACAATTCATTAACGTTGGTATGTACGAGGGCGTGACTTTCTTAATGAAACACATAGTTTTGGATAAAAAATCATTTTTTTTTTCAACATAGTCTTTGAGTTCTTTGAGTCAGACGAGCCAATTCTTCAGGTTTGGAAACAAGAAATAGTCACCATGGGCTAAATCCGGAGAATAGGATGGATTTTTTATTCGGAAAAAAGCTTGATTTTTCTTGACGTTAAAGAAAAAAAAAATAGATTTTTCTTGACAATTTAAAATTCAGTTAAATTAACAAAAGACAAATTATATAATTTTTTTCATTTGATTTAATTTTAACAAATTTAGTAGTTTTTTAAATATTTTACAGTGTTTGAGGATATATAAAGGGTATTTCAAATAAAACCGGTAAAAATACAACTACCTAAACAGTTTTTTATTAACAAAAACAAGTAATCAAATTACATTTAATTCCGACTTTTCATTACTAAACTAATATTAAAAAAACAAAAATTTAAAATACATTGCATAACATTTAAATTAAGGCCCTAATTTTGTAAATCACGTCACCAAAGTGATATTTATATGGAAAGCAAAAACAAAATTTCAAAAATTTTAAAAATTTGTTTTTGTTTTATATACAAATTCTTAACAGAACAAACGCACCAAAATTCAAACGTTGATTTGCCTTTCATAATTTGAAAATTTTGTATATAACACAAAAACAATTTTTTAAAATTTTTGAAATTTTGTTTTTGCTTTCCATATAAATATCACTTTGGTGACGTGATTTACAAAATTAGGGCCTAAAGCGCAGTTAATTTTTAAATATATTTATTTTGACACAAGTATTTGGTATTCTTAGTAACAGATTTAATCAAACTGGTAGCATCTGATGTAAGTAAATACTGTGGAAAATTTCTAAAATTTTGTTAAGGAATTTATACTTTTTGAAAATCTAACTCTACGTAAAATATTTTAAATGAAAAAATATTTGAAAAATTTGTATGTAAAATTCAACTTTAGGGCAAAAATAGTCGGTTTCGATAACCCTGGTATGGATATTATGCAGACAAAAAAACAAAAAATTCCATTTTTGGTATTTTTCAAAACTTTTTTGGGAATTGCGGGATTCCTGATAACAAATTTCAAAATTAGTTTTTATATTTTCATTTTCCATAGAAAACTATTTTTAAGGGCGTGTGTGAAACGGGACCAGAAATATTTGACAAACATAAAATAAATAAAATATACAAAACTAAGCTATATATTTCTTTCTAATTTCATTTTTAAATCTTCAATAAAATAAAAATATATCAATAAAGAGTGAAAAACAAATAATTTGTTCTTAAGTATTTCCGATTTTCTAGAGAATTGTCAATTGTCAATTTATTGAAGTCAAAATATAATTATGAAATTTTTCCACCATAGGAAAATTTTACTTTACCATAGAACTTGCCCTAATTGTCAAAAGTTAAATATGTTTTTGAAAATAATTTTCCATGAATGGAGTCAAATAACAACAAATGCTTGTTGACTTGAGCATTGTCGCCTTTTCAGTAAAAAGGCGGGAAATTCAAAAAGTCAAGAAACTTGTTGACCCACCCTCGTATGTACATTAGGGTGGCACTTATATTCGAGTTTTTTAGATTTTTAGTACTCTCAAGCTCTAAACTAATTTCATCATCATTAAATATATGTCTTGTACAACTTTTAACACCAGATTGACCAAACTTGAAACTTCAATAAACGTTTTTCGATTTTGAAAATGTTATAACTTTGGAGCACTGAAAAACGAAAAAGTCCAATAATATTAGAGAAAACCTAATGTACATGTGTGTAATTAGGTTATAATTAAATCGTTATTTGTAGATTGCAATATACAATTTGTATGAAACCAAGTCGATGATGTTCCCAACGAAAATGTTTAATTTACCATTTCTCAAAATGTATTTTCTAGCTTTGATTTATCTCATGGAGAAGGTGAACAAATTTTTGTTTCGAAACATTTTATAGAAATATCTTCGAAATAAATATCAAACACTCTGAAAAGTTTAAAAAATAACATAGAAATACCAGCTAAAAACTGTAGAAGAACAATTTTGAGAAATGGTATCTTTACATGAACCTAACGTTTTTCAAGTTTCTTAACACTTTATTATTTACAAATATAGTTTTAACTTGTACGACGGCACTCAATATGTTAATTATTGTAGTACATATCAACACCTAAAATGCTAAACAACGTATCATTAAAAAATTCGAAATTGATTTTATTATTCAGTACGATTCACTACATAACACAGTACAACACATGATTTTGGGACTCAATTCTGACAATTGCACGTGAAAGTAGCCCCAAAAATAAGAACTTCTGCATCATTAGTTTTGTCAAGTTGGCTGCCGTAATAATTTAATGATATAAATACCGTACGGAATATCTCTTTTGTGGCTGAAGCAAAGTTGTAGATATTGAATAGTAGAAAAAAAGTACGGACATACCTACCCGAAAAAGGTGCACCCAGTGCCTTAAAAATCGCAAAAATGCCCATTTTTAAATTTTTTTAACCAATTTTTCACCCTTTTTGCTCAATAACTGGATTACAAATCCAATTATGGACCGATCACCATGAAATTAGGTCGTGTGATTTGTGTCTATATGAAAGTTATTTATCATGAATTTTGTATGTATACCATAATTTTTATAAGATTTATTCACTTTAAAGTGATTTTCGGAAGCGGGTCTTATATGGGAGCTATGAATAATTATGGACCGATCATAATAAAATTTTTTGACATGAATTTTATATATATAAAACTTATTTTGAGCGAAATTTGTGTAGATACATATGGGGGATTTCATGTCAAGTGAACCAACTTTTGAAATCGATGTCTTCCGATCGGGATGAAATTTGCACCAAGGTTAGCTCTATTGGATAGTAACTCAGACACAATTTTTCAACAACATCGGTCGAGAACTCTCTGAGTTATAGGGGGTAAAATTTTGACAATTTGGTCAAACAGGGGTTTTTTCTTATCCATGTAACTTATTACCTATTGTTCTTAGCAAAATGTGTTCCAAATAGTATAGATAGCTATTTCTTCGATCTTTCGAAAAAAAATATTTAAAAAAAAAAATAAAAAATTTTTAATATTTTTTTTCCGAAATCAAAAACTTTTTTGACTTTTTTTTAAAATACGCTATTTTTTTTTATTTTTTTTTTTCTTAAAATAAAGTTTAGATATTTTCCTTGAACACCTACTTGGTCGCTTAGTGGGATGCGAGTGGGATATCTATCAAAATAAATATTTTGTAACTCAAAACATAAAATTTTTGACTTTTTTTGCAAAATCAAAAACTTTGTTGACTTTTTTTTTTCAAAATGGACCCTTTTTTAATCTTTTTTTTTAGGTCAAACAAAAGCTTAGATATTATCCTTGAAGACCCTTTTGGTCCCTTAGTGGGATGCGAGTGGGATATCTATCAAAATAAATATTTTGTAACGCAAGACATACAATTTTTTAATTTTTTTTTTGCAAAATCGAAATTTTTTTCCAATATGGGACTTTTTTTTAAAAATTTTTTTTGCTCAAAAGAAAGCTTAGGTCTTTTCCTTTAAGACCTATTTTGTCACTTAGGAAGATGTGAGTAGGATATCTATTAAAATAAAAATGTTGTAACTCAAGACATTCAATTATTGACTTTTTTTTTGCAAATTCGAATTTTTTTTTCAAAATGGGCCCTTTTTTAAAATTTTTTTTTTTAGTCAAAAGAAAGCTTAGGTCCATTCCTTTAAGATATTTTAGGTCCCTTAGTGGGATACGAGTGGGATATCTATCAAAATAAATATTTTGTAACTCAAGATATACAATTTTTGATTTTTTGGCAAAATCAAAAACTTTTTTGAGTTTTTTTTAAAATGGGCCCTTTTTGTAATTTTTTTTTTTGCTATAAAGAAAGCTTAGGCCTATTCCTTTAAGATGGTTTTGATCGCTTAGTGGGATGCGAGTGGGATATATATCAAAATAAATGTTTTGTAACTCAAGACATACAATTTTTGTGTTAAAACATTTATTTTGATAGATATCCCACTCGCATCCCACTAAGGGACTAAAAATATCTTAAAGGAATGGACCTAGGCTTTCTTTTGAGCAAAAAAAAAAAAATTAAAAAAGGGCCCATATTGGAAAAAAATTTTGATTTTGCAAAAAAAAAATTAAAAAATTTTATGTCTTGCGTTACAAAATATTTATTTTGATAGATATCCTACTCGCATCCCACTAAGGGACTAAAAATATCTTAAAGGAATGGACCTAAGCTTTCTTTTGACTACAAAAAAAATTTTAAAAAAAGGGCCCATTTGGAAAAAAAATCGTATTTGCAAAAAAAAAAGTCAAAAATTGTAAGTCTTGAGTTAAAAAATATTTATTTTGATAGATATCCCACTCGCATCCCACTAAGCGACCAAAAGGGTCTTCAAGGATAATATCTAAGCTTTTGTTTGACCTAAAAAAAAAGATTAAAAAAGGGTCCATTTTGAAAAAAAAAGTCAACAAAGTTTTTGATTTTGCAAAAAAAGTCAAAAATTTTATGTTTTGAGTTACAAAATATTTATTTTGATAGATATCCCACTCGCATCCCACTAAGCGACCAAGTAGGTGTTCAAGGAAAATATCTAAACTTTATTTTAAGAAAAAAAAAAAAAAAAAAAAAAAAAAAGAGAAAAAAATTTTAAAAAAAAGTCAAAAAAGTTTTTGATTTCGGAAAAAAAATATTAAACATTTTTTATTTTTTTTTATAAATATTTTTTTTCGAAAGATCGAAGAAATAGCTATCTATACTATTTGGGACACATTTTGCTAAGAACAATAGGTAATAAGTTACATGGATAAGAAAAAACCCCTGTTTGACCAAATTGTCAAAATTTTACCCCCTATAACTCAGAGAGTTCTCGACCGATGTTGTTGAAAAATTGTGTCTGAGTTACTATCCAATAGAGCTAACCTTGGTGCTCTTCCCGATCGGAAGACATCGATTTCAAAAGTTGGTTCACTTGACATGAAATGCCCCATATATAAACTGCTTTTATTTAAAATAAAAATAATATTTTTATTTAAGTTTTTATTTTTTCATAAAAATTTATATTGACGATACGTTTTTTTGTTTCAGAAAATAACAATTCAAAAAAACGTAAGCCGCTTTGAAAAAGAGCTATGAAAAAATTTGCTTTTTTCATAAAATATATTTCTAGAGTCATTGTAATTCAGATTTGAAAATTTTGTTTCAATATCTCCAGTAGTTTTAATTTTTTATATCGTTTTTTGCTTCTCCTATAAACTTATGAAAAGTGATGTTACGTTATTTTGCATTTTATGAAATTCAATAGTAATTTTATTAACAGTTAAACAAGTATCGTAAATATGTATGTATATAAAGTTACAAAAGCATCAAAAATAAGGCTTTAGAAGTTTGAAGTTATTGCTGTTTTAATTTAAAACTAATAATAATAAAAAATGTTGCAACTTTATTACATTTGAAATGAGTGCCTCTCAACTTATAAAAATCAAAAAAAAAATAAATAAATATAATAAAATACATTTTTAAAATTAAGTAAATTTGAGAAAAAACAACAACAAAACAACAACAACAAATAATAATAACAACTGTCATTAGCCAACCAACATTGAGCTTAAATATCAAGGTGTTTGTTTACCTTGTCATATTTAATCGTCATTAATAAAATTAGTTGCGAGTGTATAAATAATAGAGTTTGTGTGCAACAAGTGCATTTGTATTGATATAAAATTATAAATTTATAGAAAGTGCGGTTTTTTATGGTTAAATTGTCATTTATTGTCTCATTAAATTTATTTAACAGTGACATAATTTAAATTATCCAGTAATTGAATTTCAAAAGCATTTTATCGAAAGGAAAGGATTACTTTGCTGGCTGCCAAGAAGCCCCATTAAACAATTATAACAATGGTGAGTGTTTTGTTAACTATTTTTAAGGAAATATTAGATTTTAAAGATTAAAGCAATTGTAATTTGACAATAATGCCTTCTCCTATAAATGTATGTATTAAATTAATTCAAAATATTTCATAGTTTAAAAGCTGTGGTCAATTTAAACCTTGTTTAGTTTGAAAAGGTCACTACTCTTATTAACCTTCTCTGGAAATTTTTACAACTTTAAGCTACAAGTTAAGGCTTTAACTAACCAATATGCTGTAAATCGTCTGCTTAAATGTTTAGGTCGCCTGCAGTCTGTTACGTTTAAACCAATACTTAAACTAAAATTAAGGGTAATCAAATATAAATTTATTAACCATCATAATCAACTATGCGGAAATTATTATTAAATACGTTTTTTATTTACATTTTTTTTTTTGTTTTTTTTTTTGGTAAATAATGGTTTTAAAGTGAAACAAAAAATATGAAAAATATTTCTCAGGATTATTTCTAAATTAGCAAATTGTTGTTATAATTTCAAATAAATTTATGCATTATGCTGGATTTCAATAATTAGTGTCTAGACCACATCTAATTTTATATAATAAAGCAACAAATTTAATAGAAATCTTCTATTTTTTGATATTTATTTAATTTAACACAATTTATGATTGATGATTTTCAGTTCTCAGGCTTTCAATTGCATTTTGGCAGAAACATGAATGTGTGTATGAGTCTTGATTTTTTTGTTTTGGTATTTGAATTGCATCATTGTTAGGTATTTGAAGAAAAGAAGTTTTTATTTGTAAAACTATGCAATACTTGTTTTGAAAATAAAAAACCATTAAATAATAATAATCATTGTGGCGTTACGCCTCTATATTAGATAATTCAAGTTATTCGTGCTTTTTAATCATTTTGTTTAACGATGTTTTTTGTTTGTTTTGTTTTTTTTTGGAAAAACTAATGTATGGATTCTTTAAGTGATGTTAGATTTAAATACACTGCTGCACAGTACATTAGATTAAAAATGTTTTGGCTATTGTGATTGACATGAAATTTCACATGATCATAGCTGAAGATTATTCGTGAGGTTGCAAAAATCAAAAATTTCATGTGCCCCTAAATAATATATGAATAAAACTATTTGACAGGAAATTGTTCAGCGATTTAAAAAATGCTACTCTTATTACAATCAGATTTTTGTTTCAGAAGATATAGCCCTACAAAGTTTTCAAAAAAAAAAAACATACAATTTTTAAGCAAATTTGTCTGCTTTCAGATACAATATCTCGAAAACTAGGTAAGGGATCGTCATTATTTTTGATTCTGTTAATAGATCTATTTATAATGAATATGTATAGAATTGTACTGTTTGCTTTGAATTTGTAAAGTTAAATCGATATTTACCAACTATCCATTTTTTCAGTAGGTATTTCTCAACTTTGATGGAAAATTTAAAAAAAAATACTATCAATTTCTTGCCCTATTTTTTGCTAGAGGTAAACTTTTTAAAAAAGACATGGTTTCAAAAATGTGTTGTATTTTTGGGCAATTTATGACATATAACCGTGAAAACCCAATATTTTAAATAAAAATTTTAAACTAAATTAAAAAAGAATAATAAATTTTAAATCCTTTCTGGAATATTTTACAAAATAAATTTTGAAAAAATAAATCATAAAAAAAACATAAAAAATCAAAATTTTTAAAAAAATATTTTATTTTACTTTCCACAAAATTGATTTTTCCACAAATTTAAAATTTGCTAAGCCATAAGTTGGCACCTAAAAGACGTAGAACTCTTTTCAAACACTCATTTCATAGGCTGATGAATTATCTAGTATATGATTTTTAAATTTTTGGATTATCTCATTTGGTGCAAGAGTTATGATTTTTTCCAGTGTTTAAAAAACTAGACTACAAGTAGCAGTAGCAACGAAAAAACACAAGTAGTCTAGTTAAAAAATTAATAAAAACTCGGAGTCAATCAATTACTACTACTACTGCTACCTACACATTTCGGTAGCAGTAGTTGTAGTAGTACTAATAAAAGAAAAATTTAAAAGTAGCAGAGTAATTTATTTTCTATTGCTAACTTAAAAAAGAAAAAAGTTTTGATGTAGCAGTCATTAGTTTTTTATTAATTCTGCTACTTTTTAAATTTAGTAGTAATAGAAGTAGCAGTTGAGGTAGTAGAAGAAGTAGCAGTTAAGTAGCAGTTGAAGTAGCAGTTGAGGTAGCAATAATATAAGTCAAAAATAAAAATCTTCAGCCAAAAAAGTATATTTGTGTAAGTTGGTCGTGTTGTAAACAAAAGTTCGGCTTTTTTGTTATACACACAGACAACACCATCTTTCTGTTACCAACACGAACAACTGAGACGAATAAAAACGAATAATTCTTTTAAACACTCTCAAAACAAAAACAACATACAGTGTTTAATTCTGTCAATTTTGGTGTTATGACTGAAGATTTTCTTTTTTGACTACTTTTATTGCTACCTTAACTGCTGCATCAACTGCTACTTTACTGCTACCTTAAAAATTAAAACTCGATATAGAGCAGTAGCAATGATTTGTATTTTTATGCTACTACTTCATTTACAATTCATGTTTTATTACTACTGCTCTGTTAAGAGTTTTATATTTTGAAGGTAGCAGTAATTTTAAAAAAACAAGAAAACGAAAAAAGACAAATGCTACTGCTACCGCTACATACACTTTTTTGAAGCAGTAGTTGTAGCAACAGTTAAAAATTTGTTATTTATCGTAGCTTTTTAAACACTGATTTTTTCAACGAAAAAACTCAAATGGTGCCACTGTGTGACGGACCTTATAGACATCTCAGAAGCGCCGTTGTGGGGTATCAAAGTAGAGCACCTTCGACAAGTAATATATTTTGAGCTTCGTCTGATTTAAAATATTTTAATAGATTTTAATGCTTGACCATCTATCTATTAGAGTTAGAGAGTTATATGCATTTGAATATTCACATTTCAAAATATATGTTGATATTCCAAAATAACGTTCTTTAGGGTCTATCTTCAAAACTTAAATTCGAATACTCCTCTGTTATGCCCGTGTTGAATTTCTTGTCCAACAGCCAGATGTTTTTCTCAATATTTTGATTCTACTCCACTGTGCATTAAGCGAAAATATAATGACAATCTGAACAGATTATTGAACTATTGTATTTGAAAATGTAAAATATTTTTGCTTCCTAAAATATCTATACATTTAGACAGAAATCACTAAATTAAAATCAATCCCTGACACCAGTTACCAACTTATTAGGACATGCTTTAAATTTGTGCTAAATTTTTTTTCACCGACAATATAACAAATAACTTTTAATCAATCAGTAAACAATAAAATTGAAATTTGCTTTGTTAAATATCAAATTGTATTTCACAGTTTTAAAAATATCAACAACAACAAAAATTCCATTAATTAACACTATTAATGAGAAAACGCAGTAAATACATGCATATATTCAATTTCAATTCAATTTATCAATCATATTCATTTTTTTCATATAATAAAAATTGTTTCCCATACCTCCAATATGGTCTCTTCAAATTCCTAATTAGTTTTTAATACATGATTTTGCACAAACTGAAACTGCTGTTTTATAAAGATTTTTTTTCATCGTACCTCATTTAGAGATATTTCAAATAGAAACCTTAATTAATCATATCTGTGTTCATAAGTCGTTTTGTTAAATAACTTAACAATCTGCGTACAATTTAACACAAATCTCATTTGAAAACAGCTGAAATGTTAACAACCTCTTGAATGATCAAAAGTTGTGAATTTTTTTTACGTATCAAATTTTTGCATGATGTATCGCATATTTAATAATTATTTAAATGAATAAATATTGTAAATGATTGATTATTGTTAAAAATGTTTGAAATGTGATCTTTTTTATAACAGATTGAGTGAAATGCTTTACATATATATCCAAATATTGTTAAGCTTATGAAGATAATGGGTGTGCTGAAGGGACGGTGGTGAAAGCAGTTACAACAATAGGATTTAATTAGGTTTCAGGGCGAGAGAAACAAAATTAAGGCCGACACTATATACAAATATAGATTTCAGTCATGATAAGCTTAGGGCATTAAATATGGTGAATTATAAACAGAAAAAAATATATTTTTTTAAACTTTTGTAATCATTCTTTTTAGTATTTGCGAGAAATTTTAACTTTAGTCAATTCTGAATTACTTCTTTTCATTAAATTATAGTTTTTGTGTAATAGACACTAAATAAATATTTAATTTATTGCATTTGTTACTTAATTTATATCTATGCAGTTATAAAAAATAAAAATATTAAAACATTCCACTATATTATTCCAACTCAATCGATTTTAATCATAAGCTACTACAGTTTAAGTGTAATTAAGAATTTTGCCTCAAGCTAAATTTTATTCTAACGTGAGATTAAAATCTCAAAAAGATTATCTAAATAATAGCTACGTACATACATATGCTTGAAATTAATGGTTTAATGTAAATTAAGTTGTCTTGATAAAGCTTCTTTTAGATCTTACAAGAAACAAAAGCCTGTTTCACAGTGACACAAAATCCTATTTAAATAAACTTTACAATCACATTATGATCTTTAATAATTTAATCTTAATAGCCTATTAATAATTTATTCATAAAAATTTATGAACACTAGATCTGTGTAGATTATCACACGCAAAGAAAAAACATGGTCAACGCAACCATAATTGAGCAGCGTCATATTATTAGACATCATAATATAATACAACTTAATCATAATTTATTCCCTTGTTATTATATTATAATAGTAGCACAGCCACAATATGATTATTTCCAACCATATTATGGAAATATAAAAATATGATAGCTGATTATATTATTATTTGAATCATATTTTGATTCCACTTCAACCATAATATGGTTGTGTGAAAACATAATGGTTGTAGGACAATCATATTATGGTTGAAACCACCCATATAATAATTGAAGAGGAATCAAAATATGATTGGATTCAATAATATTATGATTGTGCTACAAAATTATGATAGCTAATATAATCAGCTATCATATTTCTATATTTTCAAAATATATGGTTGTACTTAATCATGTTGTGGTTGTGCTACTATTATAATATAATAATAATATAAACAAGCGAATAAATTATGGTTAAGTTGGATTATATTATGATATCTAATAAATTGCGGTGATCATGTTTTTTCCTTGCGTGTGCTAATCTATGGTTAGAAAGCTAATTTTGCCATTAACGTTATTAATTTATTTCTAAACTTTAGTAAATTTCAGTTCCTGTTAAATTTCGTTAAAAACAAATATAATCCAATTTAACAATAAGCTATTCCCTTGTTATATTATAATAGTAGCACAATGTGATAGCTGATTATATTAGCTATCATATTATGTATTATGATTGAATCCAACCATAATATGGTTGTGTGATAACATAATGGTTGTAGAACAATCATATTATGGTTGATACCAACCATAATATGGTTGAAATGAAATCAAAATATAATTGGATTCAATCATAATATGATTGTGCTACAAAAATATGGTTAGAAATCAAATTTTGGAATTAACGTTAAGATTTAGTGATTTTATTTATTACTCAAGCTTAGTTTATTTTTTAGACTTTATTAAATTTCAGTTCCTGTTAAATTTCGTTAAAAACAAATTGCATAAATTATAAACAAAAATTAAGTTGTAATAAAAAAACTATAAACAATTTTCATATTTTCATAACATGTCACATTCTGTGGCAGTTAATTATTCTTGCCATTTCTAGTGCACATGTGCAATTTTTTATCTTTTTTGACATTTAAAATGAGTTTAAGATTTCTATGATTTCAAACTGAAGATAACAATTCATAATTACACACATTATATTTATATTTAATAGAGGTTGTGAAAAATTACACATAATTTCTGAAAACACACTTATACTAAATCGATATTTATACACGTTTTTTAAATTAATTTAATAAACAAATGGCTTTAATGGATTATTCTTACACATACATATGTATGTATGTATATGTATGTATGAGAATGCAACAAGTATTAAAATCAATGAATACGTATTGAAATAAACACCTACAATTCTTTGTAATTCTCATTAATGCATGCAATTAATTGTAAATTTATTAATAATTCAAATTGATTTAATTATTTAAATAAATTTATAAATGAATCAAATTAATGACAGCTTCCCAGCAGAACTTATTGTTTGTATTTTTAAACAGGAAACATAATGTCCAGTCTAAATTTAAATATACTGGTACAATTAAACAGAAATTAATGCTCAATATAAGATTTACATAAAGTTGTTTTTGTGTCAATCTGCCAAAAAATGGAGGGTAAATTGATTTTGTCACTCAGTATGTGACATATTCAAATTATGGTCGTAGATAACATTAAATATAAGTTATTTTTAAACATATGTAGAGCTTACTGCAGTAACACGATAAGCCGCCAGCCCAATTCGAAAACTGATTTTATGTTATAATTTTATTACTCAAGCAGAACTAACTACATATTTTCAATATTTTTCAGAATATTTATTTTATTGATATACAAATGTAAGGCATTCTTTCATATATTTAAAAAAATATAGTTTTTCTCAATATTTTTGATTTTGTGACTTATTGAGTTACAGCCCTTCATATGAAATACATTAAAAAGTGATGAAAGTATTTAATTATCGTTTGTTTTTGTGATGAATACATAAGATTCGGTATAGCAAAATAAAAGCTTCTTACTTGTTTGTTTTAATTATATTTTGATTTGTTAAATGCGATACAGTTCAAATTTAATATTTTACGGCTTATTTTTGTTAATTAAATTTAATATTTACCATAAAATGGAATTTGTTTACATATTTTATTTTGATTTTAAAAGATTTTGTGACTGAAACACGTGTTGGATTTGAACTGTACCCTATAAGGAACAATTTAATACACGCTTTTGAGCCTGTCAGCTAATTGTATAAACAATTTTGAAATATTTTTTAGATATTTCATCATCTTATTTTTTTTTAAAGTATTTTTGATTGCAAACTCATTAAAATTTAGAACATATAAATTATATAAAAGTTGAAAAAATGCAGACAGCTAGAACAATTCTAACGGGATGATTTTTATTAAATATTAAATGCGTTTCTTTAAATAAAATTAAGTAATTTATTTATAAACAAAATTATTAAAAGTTAAAAATTAATTTATTTCTTCAGTTATGTCAAATTAATACAAAATAAATGAGATGTTAGTCGAAATATCGGATATACACAGAGTCGCAAACACCCGCGAATTTTTTGATTTTTTTAGTATCATGAAAATCATTTTCACAACCAAATCTATTATTCAACTCAATCTCCAGCAAACCGAAACATTAAAATTTTAATCGATGAATAAATTTTAGGATTTTCATTATCTTAAAAAAAAAATCAAATATTTTTTGGTGTATACTCACTTTTGAGGCTCACTGTACATCCATGTGAAAATTTTGTTATTGAAAATCAAAAAAAATAGTGGATTTACAATAGATGGCGTATCTTTTGAACACGGTTTTTGTTTTTATTAACTTATATGTCATTTTGAAGGGTACATATCTGTCATTTATTCTCACTTAGTTATTGAACATAAGAGTGTAAACAAAAAAGTTTTTTTTGTTTCGAAAATATCGAATTTTGTACCAAAGAATCGTCAAATGTGGGAAATTTTGTTTTACTTCTTTAATTTGAAAACTAAAAAATGCCGCTGAAGCACACCGATTGCTTGCCAAAGCTTATGGTGAATACATTCCATCGGTTTCATTTTGACACAGACGAAAAAATCGCCCAGGCCAGCCAAAAAAGTTTTAATACCAAGAATTTGAGGTATTACTCCATGAATATTGTTATAAAACTCAACTCAAATCAGCAATTTCAAAACAAGAAAATTTAATAACATACGAATTGAAGTCGTGGGAACTTGAAGCCAAATTTGTATGTAATTTTTGCGATAAACCGAAGCGTAAGAGGTCATACGTGAAGCCCGGGCAACCAGCCAAATCGACACCAAAGCCATGGCTCTAAGGTAATTATCTGTATTTGGTGGGAACAAAAAGGTCCTATCTATTATTAAGCTACTGAAATCTGTCCAGACCATCGCAGGGGACCTGTACCGAAGGCAGCTGATTCGTTTGCCAGTTATGAATCATGACAACACATATGTTGCGTTAAAAAATAATTTAAAAAAAGTGGTTGGGAAGTTTTCCTTACCCGCTTTATAGTCCAGATCCGTCCGACTATTATTTGTTTTGATTGATGCAGATGCTAACTGGCCAATACTTTGAATTGATTTATATTGTACAAATATTTCTAAAACACCAAAAAAAATTTCGAGGTCCGACCAATAAATTTTGATAGAAGAAACAAAAAAAAGACACGTGTATCGGCGTTTTGAAAGTTTACATCTGAATTTCATTTGAGGGGGCGTTAAAGTTTCCCAACTCTTGAACATTCTTATTATTAATAGTCATAAGAAACCTTGTGATCCTTACATTTTAGGTATAAAATGTGTTCAGCAAATTTATGTAAAATGTTAAGGAGAAATTTTTTTTAGAATATGTGTCTTATTTCTGACTTTCTGGTTGAATTTTCCGTTTTGGTGTATTTAGGGAATTATAGTAAAATTTCACGGACAATATTTTTGCGGAACATTTTAACCCCTTAAATCCCTGTTTTAATGGTGTTTGTTGCTCTTTTTTAAAAAGAAGGACAAAAAAGACCCATTCCTTGGGGATTTAGAGGGTTAACATATTATACAAAAATGTTTTTCGTAATATTTTACATACATAAATTTGCTGAATACATTTTATACGTAAAATGTTCTTTAAAATAAAATTATTAATAAATGCGAAATTAACCCTAGGCTCTCTTTTGTTATGTCTTATTTCTAACTTTCTGGTTGAATTTTCCGTTTCAGAGACTTACAGTAAAATTTCACGTATAATTTTTTTACAGAACATTTTAACCCCTTAAATCCCTGATTTAATGGTGGTTTTTGCACTTTTTTAAAAGAAAGACAAAAAAGACCCATGCCTTGAGGATTTAGAGGGTTAACATATTTTAATAAAATATTCTTCGTAACATTTTACATAACTTTGCTGAACACATTTTATACCTAAAATGTAAGGATCACAAGGTTTCTTATGACTATTAACAATAAGAATGTGCCAAAAAATTTCCTCTATCAAAATTTATTGGTCGGACCTTGTAATTTTGGAAAAAAAATTGATTTTGTTGAATAGTGTAATAGATAAAAACTTTAAAAAGACCCGCCTTTTAAAGTAATACACCCAATAATAAGATCTATTAGAAAGTTTCCATATACGACCGATATCAATTACATTGATACATAGACTTTTGGGATAAATTTTTGTGAAAATGGACGTATTAAATCGAAATATAAATTTATAACAGTAAAATGGAAGTTAGTTGCTTTACAGTCAAAGCTAAGGATATTATTTTGATTCATTTCGCATTAAATGTAAACAAAATCTACACTGATATTAAAAATATATAGAAAACATAGATATTTATAGTATTTTTCCCACTATTTTTCTATTGAGAAATACTCAATTAAATTATTGTTTATTAATACATTCTCACTACTTAGGTTTTTTACAACTGAGTTAGGTCTTTCTATGATTTTAACTTTCTATTATAATAAATTAAATAAATTCAGTTGTGTTCACTTTATTTACAAACAATTCTAATTAATAGCAAATAAGTAACTCCTCAGTCACTTAATTGCTCAACATCTTATAAAAACTTCAATCAGCAGATGATTAGATATAACTTTGACGTTTTCTCCAACTCATTCTATTAATGATTTATTGTAGTTTTTGTTTTTGTTATTCGTTTTCAATTATTGCAAAATGATTTGACAAAAAAAAAGAAACCGCTAATATTTACTTAAAAGTAGAAAAACAAATATTTCACAACAATCTAATGTTAAGCAATTGTAATTTAAAAGAAAAAAGAGTTCTTTGAAAAATTATCTTAATTAAAAATAAATAAAAAGAAACAACTTTAGTTAACAAAGTTGCCTGGTAATCTTAACTCGGTGGTTAATAATATATATTTTTCTTATTAACAATTACTTAGAGATAAAAAATGCTTAGTTTATATGAACATAAGTATTGCAGAAATAAATAAATAATAAAACAAAAACTAACAAGGAGAAATAATAATAGACCCCCACTATACACAGGCAACAACAGCGGACAAATAAAACATGAAATAATCAAATATTTAATCAATATCTAAACAACTAGTAGCCGCTACGTCAATACATATGTACATGTGTTTGTTTGTTTGTTTGAACACAAACTCTAAAACAATAACATTGTAAGTAAAACCCACAAAAAGGTCAAGCCAGGGGTCAAACTTATTTAAGAATTTATTGTATGGCTAAGGCTTGATAAGGAAAATAAACAATAATTCAAAAAATAAAGTTATTACAAAATACAAAGTAAATTTTAAAAATAAATTAAACAAACTCAATATTGTTTCTCAAGTCTTTTGTTTTTTACCATAGATAAATACACATAGATCGGAAACTCTGCCGTAATAGACCTAACTCAGTTGTCAAAAACCTAAGTGATAAGAATGTATTAGTTAAAAAAAAACTGTGGAAATTATTTGATTATTTTGAGTAATTTTTTTGCGTGAGTTTTTTTATAGTTTCCACTCTATGTGTATTGCTCTATGATTTTTACTACGTATGAATCTATATGTGTGTGTGTCTTATTAGTTTTTTAATTTTATTTTGTTTTTGTTAAAATAATCTAACAAATCTTAGATTTTATTGTATTCTTGAGCTATTTTTGTTATTTTAAATTATGTAAAATTTGTTTCAACGGAAATTAGCAAATCATTGGAAGACTCATTCGTACATTGTTTATGCTTTGAAAAAAAAAACATGTTTTTCTTTTGTCTATTTATGATTGACTATCTATCATATTCCGGAAACTCTTAACTCGAATAGTTAAGAGCGTCATTTCATGTTGAAAATATAGTTTATTCAATAGTTATATATTTATATTAATACAACAAGATAATTACATACATATTTAATATTTGAATATCGAAATAGATCAATAGCAGGGTAATAAGGAAACATAATTATATACATGATGTTTGTATATATTTGTAAATATTTTAAAGCCTACGGCTCTTAAATTAACAAACTTAATAACAAACAAGTTAGAGTGCTTTATTTGAATGAGTTGAATCTTATATAAACTCTTTTTACATCTGCACTAATAGAAAAACTAAACTATTTTAACAAATACATAATTTAAATAAAAATTTGAGCATAGTCATTTTTATACCCACAACCAAAAATATGGATGGAATATTGAATTTATCATTCCATTTGTAACACATTGAAATATTAGTATAGAGAGAGAAAAAATGTTTACTGTGACCATTTCAACATTGTTACAAGTTTTTTAACAATATTATAGTCACAGTAACTATTTACATGATTGTGGTAACCATAATATGGTTAATTTATGATTCACATGATTGTACCAACCATATACATGGTTACAGTAAACAAGTATATGTTTGTGACAATAATTTTTATGATGAATCATTATATCATTGTATGTTGTTCTCAGATTATGATATCCATAAGCCGAGAGCAACATAATATGGTAAGTCCTTTATCATAAAAATGGTTGCCACAAACATATTATTTCAGTTTTTTTTTTGATCAAGTTACCTTTGTAAAGCTTGTCAGCTATTATGTTTAATGTCAATTATATTAATTTGTTGTTAATCTGATTAAAATGAGTAACCAGTAAAAATTGCATATTAAAATTATTAAATATTTTCAACAGAACCCAACTTGGTCCTACAAAAAGTTGGCCAGGAGCTAAGGCCATTGGAGAGATATTGGGATCTTGTTAAAAGAGAATTGAAGAGCACAAAAAATGTGTCCAAAAGTGTGACGTAGACAAACTACCTGTTCGAAAAAAGTGACAGAAAGCTCTATAAAAACCTTAATGGAAGGGTTTCCGAAAAAGGTTCAAAATTTCATAACTACTGATTAAAACTATAAAAATATTTTTTTTTTGTAAATTTCAATAATAATTTCAGTCAAATAAAATAAAAATTAAAACTGTGTGGTCAGTAGTTTAATTTTTATTAACATAAATGTATGTTAAGAATTTTTCGATCTCAGTCCTTAGTTTTAGTTTCCAAAATTTGGAATCATAAAAAAAATTAAACAGATATGAGTTTTTTTTCCCTTTCTACCACAATTTTTCAATCTTGGATTTGTTATTACTCAATATTACTCCAGTAGAAATTTATAAGGTGGAACATTTTGGCAATTTTAAGATGTAACATTATTATCAGATAAATGTACAGAAAATGTCTTACAATAACGTGAACAATTTTGTTAGATAAAGTCCTGTCAGATCATTATTCGACTGCTAGTTGATAACAATATTGTCAGATATCCAACAATCGTGTGAACAGATTTCTTTGTCATTGTCAAAACGTTGTCAGATCATTTTATATTGTCAGAATATTAATTCCGAAAATTCTGACTACAGTGTGAACTGACAATGTTTTGTCTGACAACGTTGTCAGATAATTGTCTTACAATTCCAGATATTCTGATAAATGTTTTATACCCGTGAGAACTGACAATCATAATGTAGATTGTGGCAAGGGCATTTATGATTCGATGCAGCCGACTATAGTACTCTGACGTGTTTATAAAGCAGCTAAAAGCACTATGGAAAATCAACACAAATCTCTTCAAATTTCCACACAAAACTAACAATGTGTTTAAAATGTCACTCCAAAAATAGCGTCAAATATTTACAACGCTTGCCAATCGGTGGCTTAACATGACATAAAACAATTGATCGATTCATGTAAATTGTTGCAATGGTTGACACATTGGTTTCTATTGTTTTATTTTCAGCACTTTTTATTTAACATTTTAATATTTTAAGCGACTATTTTAATTTATTAATACATCTGTCATTTTGGATTATGTAAAATTTATACTTTTTAATCTGAAGTAAAATTAATTTATTGAATGCATTAAGCAAAAAACTGTTCAATTAGTAACAATAGACTTTGTTGAAATAATTTATTTGTAATAAATTATATGTTTAATTTAACAAATAAATTAATTAAAAAGGTGATTTCTTTCTTTTGATTTTAAAATAATAATAATATTTATAACTTTATTAATGGGAAAGCAAATAAATAGTTTTAACGAGATATTGTAAATAATAAAAAAAATATAAAATAAATATTTTTATACATCCCAGCAAACAATTTAAAGAAATATTTAATTGAAATTAACTTTGGAATTAGTTCAAAATTACATCCAGTTGGCTATGTCTTTAGTATTGGTTGTAGGACTTAAAAATAGGTAATGTTTTTTAATTTTTAGCTTTTATTTTGAAACATTTCTGCAATATAAATTTATTGGAAGTGTTGGCCATTGTTAGCTATGACCTTTTCACATCTTTCTGGCAACATAATCAAAACCAAAAACGAATCAAGCCAATAACGGATACTCTGTTCCTAAGTGAAGCGTATCCCAGAGAGAGAGTTCTGCATCGATTGAAACAAATACTAGTCGGACGGAGCTCGGTCTGGACTAAAAAGCGGGTGAGTTTTTAACAGATTTTACAACATGTGACAGAGAATTGTCATATTCTGGGCGCCAGGTTCCAGCAGCTCATAATAGATTGGACCCTTTTGCTCCCACTAAATATTACCTTAGCGCCATGAATATTTGGCTTTGGTGTCGTTTCGGCTGGTTGGCGGGGCTTCACATGCGATCTCTTACGCTTTGGGTTATTGTGATGGATCCATTTTTCATCGCAAGTAATGATTTGGCGCGAAGCAGCATTTCAGACATACAAAATCGACTTTCAAGGTCTCACAGCTTCAATTAATATGGTACCCAATTTCCCTGTTTTTAGATGAATCCTGCTGCTTTCAAACGTTATGAAATTGCTGCTTTAGTAGCTCCCAATGATTTTGCAAGCTCTTGTTAAGTTTAAAAACAATATTTTGGCCTGGGCGATATTTGTGTTCCGTGTCAAAATCACCACTTCTGAGCCGAAGAAACTTAACTTCGCTTTGTTGAACAATTGGTGAGCTTCTGAAGTAAAGCAAAACTTCCCGCATATGACGCTTTGTTGGCACAAAATTCCACATTTTTGAAGCAAACAAAATCTTTGATGTTCAATAACTAAGTAAGAATAAATGTCAGATATGAAGTCTTCATAATGACATATCAGTTATTAAGATACGCCATATATTGTAAATCCTGAATTTTTGAATTGAAAAATCATCTATTGACTGAAAATTTTAAAATTTGTTATAGTTTTGTCATCGTAATTAAGTTCAGAGAATACGTAGATAAGTCAAAAATTTATTATTTTAAATTGACTGCTGCTAAAACTGTTGCTCGACTTAACACAAATTAACATACTTTGTAAATAAATTTCATAATAACTATAATAACAAATATAAGTTAAAATAATTTAAAGTTGCATTTAGCGTTAAATTAACAATATTTTTTTTTTTACAAGCACCATGTAATTGCAGCAGCAGTAGTGTCTGAGTACCTACTTGTGGAGTAATAGAAAGAAAAACTTGTTGAGTGTTTTTTATGTTTGATTTGCACGTATTCAGAACCTTGTTTTATTTCAAAGTAGAAGGTGAAAAAATAATCATTATTAAAAAATAAAATAAATAAATAAATAAATAAGTAATAAATATTATTACCCACTAACTAACTAACTAACTATATAAAAAAATGAAATGTTAAGGTTTTGTACAAAAGCGGAAATATGCTTGTCCAAGTACATTTAATAATAATGTTTGTACTTTTTTTCATTTATTGATAGAAAATAATTTTTTTTTATGCAACTAAAGACTGTGCACAGATAAATGGTAATGAAATATTAATTTAACAAATGTTCATAGATAATTTCAAATATGATTTAAGGTATTTCAAGAAGTTTTTTATTTTAAGTTCTATAATAATCGAGTCAGTTATTTAGAGGTTTATTTGCAGATTTATTCACTATTCTTGCATCGTAATAATAATTCGAAATTCTTCGTGTATACACTTTACTTGACTAAATATAACCCGCAGTATGATAATTTTTTATTTCTCAAAGTACATTATAATCTCCGCTAATAGATTAGAAAACAAAAAACCAACACAAAAAGTTAATGATCTCTAGTACAGTTTTTTCTTCAACATTTGTGGTTAATTACCTGTAGATCAGTATTAATTCTGTAGAAAACAATGAAGCATTGATCATCATTCTTTTGGCACCTACCTACGTAAGTAAATAATTACTATTATTTTTTAACGCAAATGCTTCCGACAAGTACTTTGTTTAAATTAAAGAAAAAAAAACACTCAAAAAACTTTATATAACATACAATGGCAGAGTTTAAAATGAAATTTATGAAGTATGAAGAATGTAATTGTGTCTGAATATTTATTACGTTTTTTTGTTTGTTAAATTGCTTTAGGCCTTATTAAGCTAAAAATATGTCTACATTTTAAGAATGTGTGTAAAATAACAATTGTCTGGCTATTTTGTTTCTGTTCAAAATACAAATTGTAACAATATTTTTACACTTCATATAGATAGAGTATAGAGTAGTTTGTGTTGTGTTTTTTTAAAGCCTAAATAAATATTAATAATTGTTTAGTTTTTGTTATTGTTATTGTTGCTGGTACTGTTTTTATGCTTGACCCTGAACTTGAAGTTTTATTTTTTTTAATTAAACACTATAAATTATTGTTATTTTATGTTGATTTATTGTTATACATTAGACTAACAGGTAGTATTTATCATGTTTCCACAATAAAACAGAGATACATAACATTTCATTGAAGTTATTGGAGCATAAAAGGTGAAAAATAAACAAACATACTTATATTATTGTACATATTTATGTATTTATATATATTTCTGAAAAATTGCGAGTACTAGTCTTAATGCTTTACATACAAACAATATACATTTGTGTATTTATTTAGCTGCTAAAAGTATATTGAACTTTGATTCTTTAATCGATTTAATTACAGTTAAACATGTGGTATTTATTATGCATAGAAGTAAATATTTGATTCTTAAAATTGTATCAATATATAATTTGAATAATGTCATTATAATGGACTTGTTCGATTTTTCGAAATTTCGTTTGACAAAATTTTTGAAAATTTTAAATTTTGAGATTACAGGAAATTTCGTTATATTTTTTGATATCAAATTATAATTGGTTAAAGATTTCACAATATTTTTATATTTAAACATATACAAATACAACTTATTTTTATCGGATTTTTTTTCTTTTTTAACATTTTTGAAAATATTGCTACTTTGATACGAAACTTCAAATGAAATGTAAAACCTCAAATCGTTACCCGTTTTTGGTAAAATTTTCCGCACTTGGGTTTTAGATGGTAGAGAATAATTGTATCGTTTATTTCAAAAACCAGTCAGGTGACAAAAAATTCAAAATTGAGTTATTGGGCGATTACTGTTATGTAAAGTTAATGCAAAAAACAAATTAATCATGTCAAGTGATTTTCTTTATAATATGTAATACTAAGCTCTAATCAATTTTTTTTTTCAATAAATGTAAAAAATAGAAGATTTATATGCTGTAAAACCCTAATTGGTTGGATATGAAGAGTTTTAGGGGAATATTTTTCAATGACCTACAACGGAAGCATAATGCTCTGTTATGATGACGAATAGTTATTTTAGAAGAAATATGTATGTACAAATTAGGGCGGGTCGATTTAAAAATCGCCCAAGTGACAAAGAAAATCGTATTCTAGGGATTAAAATAAAAAACTTTGCCCTAGGAACCATTCCTCTAAAATTAATTCTGATGTTTCTTATTTTTACCCAAATGGCAAATTTTGAAAAATCCTACTTTGATCCATTTAAAGTGCCCCAATCGAATCTAAATGTATGACCGACTTTGGAGGGCACACCCTCTGGTCCTCATATAAAAATTTCAAAAAATCACCATTTTTGGCAATTTACATGAAAAAATCAGCGTAGCCATTTATGTTTTTTCTGTTTTGGAGTTTATTATTTTTTTAATACAACTTAATAATAGAAAAGAAACTAAAAAAAAAATATTGTGTGAAATCATTTTTGCGCTCAAGTCTGGGCAATTTCGCATGGATCTATGATGTCGTCGCCATAACAGCGTCTACATTTTCTGGTATAAGCAATTGAACATGTCGTTCCGTTCCTTATATATGTGACGAAAAGATTGAGATTTATATAACCTTTAATCCGTTTATATATAGCGTTTCAATCGGCTTAGTAATTTCGGATATAGTAATAATAACAAATTTAAGAAAAAACAAGTAAGAGAGCTATATTCGGCTGTGCCGAATCTTATAAACCCTTCACCAAATTATACTTTAAAATAAATTTTTTTAAATATATTTAGGTAAACAAAATTTAATTTTTTTTTTAATTGTTTTTCAAAAATTTTTTTTTTCGAAATTGTTTTTTAATTTTTTTTAAAAAAAGTTTTTTTTTAAATTTTTTTTTTTTAAATTTTTTTTGGAAAAAAAATTTATGAAAAAAAAAAATTCGGGTCAAAAAATATTTTTCCCGATTTTGACCCATTGTAGGTCCAACTTACTATAGCCTTATCTACATCGTTGCAATGGACTTTGAAATATCTATCATTAGATATCCACATTGTCTATATTAATGACTTAGTAATCCATATATAGATCAAAAATAGGTAAAAAATCGAGGTTATCCCGGTTTTTTGCTCATATCTCCGTTATTTATGGACGGATTTTGCTGATTTTAAATAGCAAACTTCTCGAAAGCATGTCAGAAAATTGATTTCAACTAACAGACGGACTTACAGACAGACGGACATGGCTTAATCGACTCCGCTATCTATAAGGATCCAGAATATATATACTTTATAGGGTCGGAAATGAAAAATGTAGAAATTACAAACGGAATGACAAACTTATATATACCCTTCTCACGAAGGTGAAGGTTATAAATATATTTTTTACGTGAAAATTGTTGCTTGACCGGTTTTTAAAATAAACGATTTAATTATAAATCCAATATAAGGGTTCATTAACCAGGTTATTTAAATACTTTTTTTTTGCAATTAATGTTGCAGAAAATGTAAGGAAATTACAAAAAATTATAAAAATAATACATTTTGTGTGGTTTCCTACACAAGTGTGAAATTTATGTTAAGTGCATTACTTCTTCATATTCAAGAATCACAAGCCCTAAACTTTAATCTCTAAAGCAGCTTGTTTCTCAGATTTTATCACAAAATTTTAAATAACATTTTTTAACATTTTATTTAACTATTTGAAATTATATAAATTATACTTCTTACTATTACAATAAATATTTTATTGTACAAGATTTTCATTTATTTGAAATTTAATAGTTAGTAATTACAATTACAATAAAAATAAATGACTGTAACTGCAATTTAGGTCAAACCACCAAAATTTTAGCTTATAACTTGGTACTTGTAAATAAAAGATGTCTTATCTTCTTAAATGTAAAATATGACTTTGGCCACATTTTAAAAATGGTCATAAAGCATTGTACAACAGTATTGTTATAGTTATTGCACCAATAAATAAATGTTGGGAAAATTAAAGAGAATAATTTAAATCAAATGACTTAATTGTGAAAATAACTATGTTTTTGTGTGAATAACTATGGATTTATCAAATTTTTCTATAAAAATAAAATTTCATTATGAATAAGACCAACAGTATTTGGTATTTTTAAACATAAGGGAGGATCCATCCATCCATCACCATCATCGATTTTAATGAAATTTACCACATACATAATATATCCAATATGTTCCTCATATCAGTGACTTTTTCAATGGAAACTAATTCCGATGTAAAAATACCGCGATTTGAAATTAAAATGGTGTAAATAAAATGTTTTCCAAAAGGTTAAAGGTAAATTTTCAATGTAAAAAATATCAAAAATCGCGGTGTTAAAATTAAAAAAACTACATTATAAGAGGACACCTAAACTCTCTACTATAATCGTGAAAAAAAATTTCGATAGAGACTCGATTAGTTCAGGAGTTATGAAGAGAAACGTTATTAAAAGTACGTTTTTTCATATAAATTCATATAAAACTGTTTATATGAAACTACTGAACTTTATGACTTCCACTGTGCTTAATATAATCATTGTTTCTGACAGCTTATTATTAATGTTTATTTGCTTTTTACATCATACATATTTGCATATTAATGGATGTATGAGCACAACATCTAAATACAGAAATTTTGTAGTTTTTCTAACAACATTTTTAAAAAATTGCTAAGATTTTGTCTTAAGTTCAAGGTTGAAATAAAAAAAAAAATAAAATTAAAAAAAAGTTTCTCTTCTCTAACGTTATTTCTTCAATAATTTCGTTGCAACTCCTAAACAGAGTTGTATGAAATATCGCCGTTTAACTAAATAATAACTATAAAAAAGGTTTTTATTTATTTAAACAATTTTTTTATTTCACACTAAAGTCATCAATTAAAATCAACCTTGATTGTCGTCGTGTGGCAGACATGATACATGCTTCATATCAAATTAAACGAATTGAAGTGTAGTTGTTGCTGCTGTTGCTGTGGCTTTGGCTTTGGCTGTTACCGCTGCTGAAGTCGATGTTGTTGCTGTTGGTTTTTCTCTCTTTTTTTTTTGTTTGTCAAATTATAAACATTAAGTACGTGCAGTCAAGTGAAGTCAAATAAAGTGTAATTATTTAAAATAAATAATAATAACAATAATAATGATACGAGTACTCGTCGTCGTCGTCGTCGTAATAATAATGTTGAAGTTGTACGATTATATTTATTTATGACACATATGTACTTCTTACATTGTTTAAATGTATGTTAACAATAATTGCCAATAATATACTACAACAGGGTAGTAGAAGAAGAAGAATAATAAGCAGACGGAGACGAGGTGAAAGCAGTAGCAAAAATAAATGCATTGCGAATGGGTTTTGTTACAAACTTGTAATTTAAAATTCTCAAAAGGAAGTTGGTTGGTTGGTTGGTTTGTTTGTTTGTTAAGAACAAAAGATTTAAGTAACAAACTTGTTAATGATGATGTTCAGTGAAGTTGTAAAAAAAAACACACACAGACTCGTTCGTTTAATGGATTGAGTTTCTTAAATAAACCAACATACAAGCTGTCTTATTATTTGTACATATCAGAACCTTCATTCTATAACATGCTTACCTTCATTACCACAATGTGTAGTTATGTTTTAACCTAAATTTATGCTGTACAATATATAACATTTAACCAGACATTTTGTTAATGGGTTTAGTCGATAAAATAAGTTTTGTGATATAAACTAATTCAAAGTTATTTGACGATATATCGGAAATGTTAATGAGATAGAACTTATTAAACTGTACAACAAAGTGCTTAATATGTGAAACGTTAACTGCAACAGTTTATTCAAAAATTCAAATTCAAAATCTCTTTATTTACTTTTTACAGACAAAGACATCAACAATTTAATAACTGAAAATTATAGTTTCTTTTTCAAAAGTGTCAAGATCCAAAATTAAAGTGTTTAAATTTATAATTAAATTTATCTAAAATATGATAGACATCAAATGTAGGATTATTATTATCGTTTCAGATGCTATTAACTACTTGGCGGATGTTTCAACCAAAAACTGAAACTGATTTTTGGAAAGGCTTTATTTTGGCTTTTGCCTCTTAAGTGATTTAAACTTGTCTTTAAATGACTGTTATAAAATGTAATTGAAGTAATAATTAAAATGTTTATGAAATATTTTTTTGATTTTCTCCGTCTCCGCATTCTATATCGAGTAAAATTGATCGTAATTTTCTTATTTGAGATTATGGCATTCGATATCGAGCAAGAAATTTAGTACATTTTATCATAATTTCGATATCGAAATCATTTTTCGATACGATAGCACATTCAATCACGAATGCGGTAATTTGGCCCTTGTTGGTTTGTGAAGTAAATTTTTCTGTATATTATGACTTTTGTCTGAAATTATGTTAATGTTAGTTTAAAATCAAAATCCGGAATTAGAACAGCGCAAAAGTGGTGTAGCCGAATTTTTGTTGTTGTCGTTTTGGTGTTACATGCTGTCTTTACATTACCGATATCAATACAAAAGTCGGGTAAGCTACCTTTTTGTGTTCAAAAGCAGATGGAGCTGAAAAATCGTTTTTGCATAGAGCTTAATATAACAAAGTTATGTAGCAAAAGTTGTGTAAGTTGAATATACCACTAAATAAATGATAGCCTCAATTATAGTTTAAATTATTTAAAATATTATAGTAAGAGTTTATTTGCACAATTACAAACCACAGTTTTACATTTTTACTTTACCATAATCGGATAACGTTTGGAAATGGCTCATTTGGTTTGAAGTTTCTAAGAACAATTTCTGTATTCTATTGGACCGTAAATATTGAAAATATAATCTATTTTTTTTACTTGGAGTTCATTAACTCATCATAAATAACCTAAAGTCAATTGGACCATAAATAATATTAAACTATGAAAAAAAATTGCTAAACTACTTAGTTGTTTTAATACTAGCACAAACAAAATATTTCATGAGAAATAATTTCGAGCAATAAAGGGTTAATTTTTGTAAAACTTAATATAAATTCTATAACCAAAGCTAAAACACTTCAGTGTTTACTTGGGTATTCAATTAATCGGGTTTCAGGTTTAATCGGTTAATCGAGCAAATAATTAATCGGGGTTTAGATTTAATCGGTTAATTTTAAATTATTCGATTAGCCGAATAATTTATATTTTAATTTTAAACTGAAAATAAAGCCACGCATTTTTTGTACTTATTTAAGAACAAAAACTTAAAAAAATAACAATTCAACCAATAATTTTCTTTAGTTTTATTAAAACTGGACTTGGAAAAAACTCGCTTGCTGATTGTAGATGTTGGTGAAATCGAAAGTAGGGCATGATAAAGAATATTCAACATCTCAATTCTTTTTTTAGTTTTATCTAAGCATATAAAAGTCCTTTTTGGATTTTTTTTTAGATTTTTATTACTTTTAATAATTTTGATAAGTTCTGATAAAATACTCGTTTCAGTAATGTCACCAGTTTGGTCTGTTATCATAACCTCCTCCGACAAATACATGCAAATTAAATATGTCAGTGGTTATACTCACTAAACATATTTCTTGGATGTTCGAAAAATATGTTATTTTACTTTGACATTTGCATTTAAATTACAAAAAAATATTTTAAAGTTAAAAAAAAGAAATTTCGGTTAATCGGTTAATCGACACAAATTAATTGGTTTATTTGTTATTTGAAAATCGTCAATTTTGAAATATCCGAACAGTTAACCGACCTACAATTAATCGGTTAACCGATTAACGGTTAGTCGATTGAATATCCTAAAGCAGTTAAACTGTCATTACTCACCACAAATTCATATCAATAAAACTAATTACAAATAAGGACTTAAATAATAGATTGATAGTTAGATTTCTCAGAAGCGGTTATCAATTAGAACAATTAGTATGTATATGTTTATGACAATGTCAAGAAAGTAAGCAGTTATATAACATATAATAAATAAGTCATTATACGTCAACTTCTGTAGTGGTCATTGAGAGGTAAGTTATTAAATAATTTCAAGGTTTTGCTGTGACGTTTTACTAGCAACATAGTTTTGGAATATAATTAGTTATTTTTATAATATTTATATTCTTTATCTTTGAACATTATTATACCCTTCACCTTCGTGAGAAGGGTATAATTACAAATATAAGTTTGTCATTCCGTTTGTAATTTCCACAATATAATTTTCCGACCCTATAAAGTATATATATTCTGGATCCATATAAATAGCGGAGTCGATTAAGCCATTTGCGCCAGTCTGTCTGGCCAGGACAACCTTGATTTTGAGCTATTCTGGATTACTAAGTCTTTACTATAGGCAATATGGACGTATATAAGACCATAGTAATTTAGACCTACAATGGGTGAAAATCGGGAAAAATATTTTTTAACCCAATTTTTTTTTCACCAAAAGTTTTTTTTTGCTAAAAATTAAAAAAAAAAAAACGAAAAATAAATTTAAAATTGAAAAAAAAAAAAATTTAAAATTCAATTCGAATATTTTTTCCAAAAAATGAAAAAAATTTGTTTACCTAAAAATATTTAAAATTTTTATTTTGAAGTATAGTTATAAACTTTAAAATTTTAATTTTTAATCCCCATTCAGAGTTTATTAGAATCAAAAACTATTTTTTGAAATGTCGTAAAAAAAGTTTTAAATATGTAAAATTTTGGATTTGAAATATGCATGAAATGTAACGTTTTTTTTATAATGTGTTATCGATGTCAGAAATTTTTAATTATTTTTTTAATATTGCAACTTTGACCCAAAACATAAAACTTCAAATAAAGTGTTCAACCTCTAAACCTCATCCGATTTTGCTTAAATCTTCGGCATTTGGAGAAGAACATTTTTACTAAATAAAGGCCACCTCAATGAACACATTTAATTTAAACAAGAAGTAGACGTATTTATTCTAGCTTAATTTGTATTAAACAAATGAATTATGAATATTAAGAATGAAAAGTTTCTCTCATAAAATACAAAAACGAGGTATTGAAAAAAAACATTTAAAAATATTGATAATGGGTGTGTTCGTAAATGCAGTAACATTACATCACTGTAGCATAATCGAAGATTAGCGTTCGAAAGATCATATTTGCCATCATTGATTTATGTCAAACATTTTTTAATGAAAATTGTTGGCAGTGACACCGCAAATTTATGCAACCAACGCATCATTTAAAAGTATGCAGGTCATTGCATTAGCGATGCCTAAATTTATTGCATTTACAAATGCACCTCACATCACAATCGTCAATAATTTTTCCAAAATTAGTTTTGTTTAACAAAATTTTTTAAAACTATCAACAATTGTCAAAATTTCAAGTTTTGTGAAATTTGCTTAATTTTTTTCGACTTGGCTCTTTCAGAATTATAAAATACATATTTATAAATTATCATTTTTATATTATACAAGCTTTTTTCCAGTTTTTTTTTCACTGAATTCTTGACTCCCAAATAAGTTATCTATATATCATCATTAAGTTGTATTAACGGATGTTATAACTGCAATGACAATCTCATCTTGGTTTGATAAACGTCCTTGTAACTCTACATCCAAATTTGGACAATACAAAACAAGCAACTGACATGTATTCTGTTTCGCCTTGAAAATCAGTTAATGCCAAAGGTTTCAATTAAATTTCCAAATTAAATTAAAAACAGCAAATAAAAATAAATCAAACTGTAATTTATTAAGGCAAACATAAAGCAATATTTAATAACAAAAAAAATGTATCATTAATAGTTATTGTGAAAAAATTAAAAAGTTGAATTTAATATATGTACTTGCACAAATTAACTAATCTAGACTTTTCAAAGATATTCACAAGTTATTTATATTTTTTAGAGCAAACTAAGGCTGGGGGCCAATCTTAACTATATGACAATATATTTTGTTTTAATAGCAAATATGTATGTGCAATTTTAATCACACATCATCATCATCATCATCACTGTTGTTGCTGCCTCAATTCAACTAATAAATTTAATTATAATTTATCAGAGTTTCTGTTAAGTTTTTTTTGCTTGTTAAGAATGTATTGTTGAAATTTAGTAAATTATTACTTCGATTCATTCATTCATTCATTCACTCACTCGTTCACTCGATCCGACATTATTATTCATTCACTTACATTTAATACCAAGTTAGTTACGAGTTATAAATAGTAAAATATTAAAAAATGTTTCTACATAGTATTAATTTTAAATTTTTAGTTTCAAATTTTTTGCTTCTTTTTTTGTTGTTGTTAGTATATATTTATACTTCTCGTGTGTCCATTGCAAAATAAACGTTTACAATAATAATGATGCAGCGTTTATGTTTTGGAGGCATATGATTTTTTGGTTTTAGTTTTTTTTCTTAAATTTGATTTTTGTTTCTTTTTTGTATTTTGTTAAAGATTACATAATATTGGAACTAAAGTGGTAGCCATAAATAATCAGATGCTACTAACTATTTATTTGGCAGAAGTTTAAACAAAAAAAAATCTGAAAATTATTTTTTTGAAAGGCTTTATTTTAGTTTTAGCCTCCACAAAGATTTAAATTTGCCTTTAAATGACTGTTATAAAATGTAATTGAATTAATAACTAAAATGTTTATGAAATATTATCGGGATTTCTTTTTGATTGTTTTATTAAATGGAAATTTACATTTTTGAATTCTAATAATTTTGATTAAATATAGCAAATATATTCAGTGTTCAGTGTTTTCAATTTTTAAATTTATTAAAGGTTAAAAATTGATTATAAAAATGGGGATAAAACTATAGATATTAGGTAGAGTTGTGCCATTCTGAACTAAAATAAACTAAACCGCTCATTTTTAGTGATTCACTTAAAAGGTTGTACTTAAAATACCAAGCAATTACAAAAACAACAGTCACAATATTTTAGTGTATCACAAATAAAATAAGAAATTTATAGCATAACCTTTTAAATGAATCGCTAAAAAAGAGCGGTTTAGTTTATTTTAGTTCAAAGTGGCACAAGTCTAGTATAAGTTATATGAAATATATTTTCTACATTATATATTTTTTCATAAATTATGCTAAAGCTAGTTTAAAGTCAAAATAATAGCGAGGTAAAGCTAATCAAAATTATTAATGATTAACCCCTATACTCATAAACAGTTTTTAAATGTATGGTTATGTTTTAACCTTTTAAAAAAGGTGGTTTATTTCCTTCAAATAAACCGTATTCTTTAATTGCAAATAAAAGCAGTTTAGTAGTTTAAAATATGTAACAACACTGTATTTATTTAAATTTAAATAACAATTTAAATAGTCACTTTCTTTATAATGTCCACTAATAAACTGGTAATACAGTTGATGGTAATTCTAAAAGTGCATATGATAAACTAACTGAATGCTACCCGCTGCCACTATTTATAGAGACAGTGCCATCTAGTAGTTTCATGAACAATATTATAACGGACAAAATTCCTTTTAAAGTATCAAAGGTTTATAAAACAAATTTGACCTTTGATCTTCACGAATTAAGGGTTAACGTTTTCCGATTTTAGGAAAACTTTCAGACTGTATTTCAAATTACCTGGACTATAATATTCTGAACAGAATTTACTTAAAATTAATAACAGTAAGGAAATTGGGCTCATTCGCCAAAATATGGCCAAAAAATTAGTTTTTATCGAAAAAAGCTAAATTTATATCGTAGTTACGGAAAAACTATAGGAGGTATTGACATACTTTTTTCACATTTTTATTTCATATTATGTTGTCAATATATCTCCACGTGCATATCAAAAAATTCTAAAATTAGTTTAACAAGATTTTTAAAAAATTGAAAATGGAGTTTTGAAACTGCAGTTATTATTTTTGTTCCATATTGCCACAGCTTTTGAATCTTAGCTGCAAATCGACCGAAATCAAATGGAATTTTTCCTCTAGAAAAATACTAAGACAGCAATAACATATTCCTTTTAAAGTGTTGAATGGTGAGAAACATTTTAAATCGTTACAAACATTCTTTACACTTAAATTATTTAATAATGTCATTTTGCAAATAAATATTTATACTTATATTGTTACAGATTTCTTTTTTACAGTTAAACTCCTGTCTTTTTAATAAAATTTATCTGCTTCTCAACTCAACAGTTTAAAAGGGCTATAATTATTAATTCAGCACTTAGAATATTATTAAAAGCTTAACATTCAATAACTTACAATTGACTTTATTGAACAAAGTCAGTTTAATTCTAGCTTTTCTGGAAAAGAAAAAGCTAAACACTAATTTATTGTTAATGCTAGTAAATTTTTGCAAAAATATTTCAAAATCAAGGGAATAAAGTTATAAATTTATAAACTTGAATTTTAATTAGTTTGATTTCAAATACAAGCATATGTTTGCTAGTTTTTATCTCAATGTAATTTAATAATCTATTCATAGGAATTCATTCAAGAAATAAATGAGGCAAACTAATTTTAAATTCATCATTTGAAAGAATTTTATTAGATCAATGTGTAAAACAAATTGTGGAAATAAAGTAGAGATACAAATTCTTCTAAAGTAAACACTATAAAAAACAACATTCAATGTAACAACTGAAATCGTAGCAAATTGCACTGGGTATTGACACCATTTCCATTTCGGTATAACAATATAGAATTTTTTAAGAAAATGTTTTGTATTTGGTGGGACCAAAACGGTCCTATTAGGAGCAGCTGAAATCTGAGCAGACCATCACAGAGTACATGTAAATAATGCAACTGTTTCGTTTGCATTGTCGAGAACGCCCAGAAATAACAATAATGCTTGCGAGAGTCAGTCCAAATTAGTCTAAACTGATACAAGTAATAGTTGTGCAATGATATAATAAGATATAAGATTCTAACATATTTAAGATAAGAGCTTTTTTCATCTTCGCCTGGTTTTTTGAAGTAACTATACGTGTGAGTATTTATTTTCCATCAGTTATATGTTAGTTTATCTTGGAAATGGTGTTGACATATGTCTGAGCACCAAAATGAACAAACAGTAACAATGAATATTCATTAACAAGTTTTAATGCAAACTAAACAAATAAACATCAAATGCATTACATTAACCAACCAGCTCTATTCAATAGAAATAAGTAAAAAAAAGTGAAATAATAAATGAAAAATAATAAAATTTTTCACTGACACTAGGTTACTGGTTTAAAGCTTAAGATTGAACATGTTTTTTTTCTGCCAGAGATGTTGCATAAATTACAACCAACCGGCAATAAGCTAAAAAAATAAATAAATAAACATGAAGCATGAAATTGTGAACAGAAAAAAAGCTGCAACAAAATGGAAATTATGGAAGATAAATTAAATGAAAACGTTAAAATAAAATGTACAAAGCCATGTAGAAAATAGATGAGAGAATGATGTGTTTGCTGGAATGCAATTGATAAATAATTTATGATGTCATTGTTGAAACTCAATGAAATGACTGACTGACTGACTGACTGACTGACTGACTGACTGACTGACTAACCGAATGACTGAATGCCAAAGAGCCTGCCACACTGAGTAAGCAAATATTCATGAACAACAAAAATAAAACATTTATTTATTGTTATTTGTTGTATTTATGCACATCAATAATCATTATATGGCTTAATAATTAAATGACACTTGTATAAAAAAGTTTTCTATATTAAACACTGGTACGAAACCAAACAAATGTTTATGGTAAATAAAAGTGAAAATAATTGTCAATTATTTCCAATAACTTGAATTATGGTGTCAAGTTCAATGAATGATTGAAATGAATATTGTGAACAAAAATAAAAACTGTATTGTATTGTAAATTAATTGCTTAAATGTATAACAATAAGTGACATAACAATAAAAACAACTAAAACAACAGCAATCATATTTAATTAATTCAATGCAAAAGCTATAAACAATAAGGACTTATACTCGTGTATTTAGTATTAACACTTGTCTTTTTTTTTATTGATTTTCAAAGAAATTCTTGAAATGTAATTAAAAACAATTAGTTGCTTAATTTTCTATACACCATGAGCAACAATAAAGTTGGTAAGTTTAGGAAATAAATTGATTAAACTGTGATCAACACCTTCTGCCACTGTTTAAACTATTTCATAATTCATTTAATTCGATTCTACTTACTTGAATAAATCTCATACATAGACATTAGGGCGGTTGGATTTAAAAATCGCCCAAATGACAAATCGGGATTAAAATAAGAAACTTTGACCAAGGAACTACAACTATAAAATGAATTCAGATGTTCCTTATTTTGACCCAAAGGTCAAATTTTGACATTATTAACCATTTTATATCTGATGCCAAAGCTGTCCAATACAGCCAATTAGAGCTCTACACTAAACAATTTAAAAATATATAAGGCCTGTTCCACGATGTCGAAAGAAAAATGGTTAAATTGGTATGAAAACTATTCGAAAGATTTTCAAAAACTGAGTGTTTTTCATACAAAATTTTTCGACATCGTGGAGCTGGCAGATAGTAGACGAAATTTATTTGCTAGAGATATAAGGATTACTAAGTCATTAATATAGACAATATGGATATCTACCAAAAATATGCAATATCATATTTTTTGCTGTGCGTCGTATAAACATATGAGTTAGTTATTTATCCGTTTCAGACAATTTTAAGAATTTTGGCATCGATTTGTTAGTGCATATTTTTGCATATTTTGTCCTTTACTGCATATTTTAGCATATTTTGCATTTTATAGCATATTTTTGCATATTTAACTCATAACTGCATATTTTTGTTGCATATTTTCTTTTATTTTTCATTATTTTATTTTCCTGATATAATTTTATTGTTTTATTGTAATTTTTCATTTCTATATTTCTATAACTATTTTATTAAGGTCCAATGATAATTGTCCTAAGCTACTTAAATTAAACAAATAGAGTACCCATAATGGACTTATCTAGAGTCCAGTTTTTGTTGACTTAAAGGAGCATAGTTTCCATATATTTCAATTAAATTAAAAATATGCACACACAAATATTAAAATTTAACAAATAGTAAAAAATTAAAAGAAAATTCCAAAATTGTATGTTAATTTGCTCAACTTCTTAAAAAAAATTGGATACATTTAAAAGAAGGAATTTAAGGCAGCATGAGACAATTATGTTTGTGCATTAATAGTTTACCACTAATGTAAAATTAAACAAGTGTTCAACAGGCGTTCAGAATATTAAGATCTACACGCTATTCACATAGTTTTTGAAACATTATTCAAATTAAAAAAAAAATTAAAGCTTCATATACAGCCCAATTATGAATAAAAATTCCCCTGGAGTTTTTCCCCTTTTCTCATTTTTCCTATTCAAAGAATAGAAATATTTGGAGAAATTTATTGGGTACATCCTCAGTAGGGATCCTATAAACATTGCGACACATGGATTGAGAATGTAAAATATTATGCATTAATTAAAAAAAAATTTTAAGTATTAGGCAGTTTAAAAGATGAGACAAATCAATTGATTATGATTATCTAAGGAACTCAGAAATCTAAAACAAAGATTTAGTTTAAAAATTTTAGAACTTAAGTAAAAACATAGTAATTTATTGCTAAATATAATAAATGAATTGAATCTAACTATTTCCATGTAGTGCCAAATTCACTAAACTCTATATTTAATCCTATAATAACCAATTTCAATTTATGAACTCAATATTTTATTCACTTCATATATATTTTTTTAATGAATTTTTGAAATCGAACAATTATCAACTATTTTTAAGTGCATATTTTAAGAGCATATTTCTCGTTTTTAAGTGCATATTTTTGGTTGCCCTGCTAATGATAGAGATTTCAAAGACCTTTGCAACGACTTAAATAAGACCATAGTAAGTTGGACCTACAATGATTCAAAATTGGAAAAATATTTTTTAACCCGAATTTTTTTCACCCAGTTTTTTTTTCGTTAAATATTAAAAAAAAAATTGAAAAACAAAAAAAAAAATTTAAAAAAATTAAAAAAACAACTTTGGAAAAAAAAGTAAATTTTGTTTACCTAATAAATATTTAAAATTTTTATTTTGAAGTATAATTTGGTGAAGGGTATATAAGATTCGGCACAGCCGAATGTAGCCCTATTACTTGTTAATTATTAAAAATTATATATTTGATGCATGATTTAAAAATGCGGGATTTTTTAAAATTGTTGGCTTTTATTTTGAAACATTTCTACAATATAAATTTATTCAAAGTATTGGCCATTGTTAGCTATAATGACCTTTTCTCATCTTTCTGTCAATATATGGATTCCGAGCCAATATCGGAAACTCTGTGCCAAAGTGAAGCGTACCCCAGAGAGCGAATATTTTGGTCGTTTCCAGGTACAGGTTTCCAGTAGTGGTTTGGTCAGAAACTGAATTTATATGCTAAAGTACTTATTTGTATTCATACAAAACACTACTGATAAAAACAGGAAACAAAATTATACCGATTAGTTTTGTTGATAGTAGACTTACGTTTTACACAACAGAGTTTCCACTCTATGTAGTTTTCTATGCACAAAACAGTTGTACATGTACTATATTGTTCACACATATTAAAATTACACAAACTTGAAAACTAGTTACATACTTGCTCCTACACTGGCAGTATCTTATTTCAGCAAATAATTTCTATAACTGTTTACAAAGAACAAAATAAAACAAGAATTAACATAAACAATATAAAATACAAATAAAAATTAAAACCGCAGAGAATTGTTAAATGATCTGTTAAAAAAGTCGTGTGTATAAATGAATTATTTGTCAAATTTAAAAATTTAACAAATAAATCATACTAAAACATTTAAAGAAAAAAAAAAAAAAACACACAGAAAACAACAAAAGACTGCAGAAGGTGTGAAGCAATAATTTTAAATAAAATAAACATATTATTAAATTAATAAGTGACAGATACGACGTTGACAAAATACCTACTTAATAACAATATAAAAATGCAAATAAAATTAGTTGATTTAAGTATGTATTTAATGCTACTTTGTTTATTAGTTAAAATGTTAAAATTAGAACTAAATCAAAAGCCTAAGTTTAAAATAATAAATTATTTTCTTTTTATTTTTTATTTTTAGCTTTCAAATCTAAATTATTTACTAGTCACAGCCACCTGTTTTGTTAGTATTTGCACGGCGATAAGGGTGGATTGGAATACGAATACAGGTCCCATAATACCACCAACACCTAGAACTACCGTAAGACCAGTGCCTCCATTTAGACAGCCAGCTCCAGTGTGGGAGGATCTTAGTAATGATATACCCAATCCAAATCCGTACATGTAAGTGAAGATTTCAAAAAAATAAAAATAAGAAAAAAATATAGTATTTTAAATAAAACAAAAGACCTAAGACACATGCCCTGACAAATTTAAAAATAATTTAATGAGTTTTTTGATTTGATTTGCTTTGTTTGTTCACTTATACACACTGACTCATAACGAAACGTTTGTAAGATACAAAAGACACAAGACATGAAGATGTTTTTTTTTTTTTTTTAATTTAAATGATTACAATAAAAGTTTGAAGTTGTATTTCTTTTTAATAATAATATTGATTGATTTATTTATATAGGAAGTGATACATGATTTAATTCAATAACCAAACAATATTAAATTTAAAAACTTTCCTTTAAGAAATTTAACTTTAAGCATTTTTTTTTTCCTAACAAAACTAACTAACCAAACAAAAGACTTTAGAAACCAACTTTATCTTTCACTAATTCTCTTTTTTTCCAAATATTTTTGTTTGGATTTGTTGCTTATTGATTAGTTATGTGCCACCACCACCTTCACGTCCTAAACAACGTCTAAACACAAATATCAACTATAATCTGAACGACAACAATGGCAACAACTATGGCAGCATTGTGACACCACAAAATGCAAACACCTACTATCAACAAAACAACAATAACTCACCGCAAGTAGCAAGTTTGTCACCTCAATATATACCCAATGTCGGTACCAGATATGTGGCTGTGGTACCAACATCAACAACCACTACAACCTCAACCAAATCGTCAGCAGCCGCCAACAAATATGCCCAACCATCATCGGCAAATGCACTTTCACCGGATGACAAAACCTCTTACAAGTTGCAAGGCAAATACAATGTCAAAACGAAAAAATACAAAGCATACGAGAAGGTCAAATATGTGCCACTTAATTATGTAAGACTCTATAATTATCGTTATTTCTAAAAACAAATTAAGCTTCTTTTTTACTTCTATATATTTTTCTTTTCTATTTTTTGTTTGTCAATTATTATTATTTTTTTTTTTTTAAAAAAACAACAATTTATCAAAAAAACGAAACAATTTAAAGTATATATTTTTTCTGCCTCAGTGAAGCTTTATATAAATGTACATACATATTTTATGGCTTTATTAATATTAATATAATAATATCTATCTTCCAATAAAACAAAATTTCTAGTTTTTAAGTTAAACAAAACAAAACAAAAACAAATATAATAAATAATTATATAATAAAAATATTTTGATAATAATTTTGTATAAAAATTACTCCCCAAAATCAATCCTTTGGTGTTTTTTATTCCTTCAACAGCATGTTGTTTAAATTAATACATTGTCATTCTTTGACCATAATACAAGTAATCATTTTCATTAACCCTCCTCCTCCTCCCCTGCTCAGCATTACTCATCGTTTAACAATTTAATCACTTTCTTTTAGTATTCTCCATTCAAGCCCACTAACAACAACAACAACAACAACACGACTGAAGCTCAATCAGCACTTGAAGGGAATAAACAGGAACTGCCAGCTGTCAACATCCAACAACAATGGTCGTCTCCTTTCATTTCTACCACAACCATCACGAATCCAATTACAACTTCCACACCTACCACCAGATCATACACCAAGCATGTGTACGCCAAGGATACGACAGTCAAGCCGAAAGTGAAATTCAATGACTCTGTAGATAAAGCCAAAAAGAGTTGAATGTTTGTTTTTAAGTTAAATACTGTATAGAATTTTAATTGTTATTATTTTTATATATTTTCTCATTATTGAAATTTCTGCAATAATGAGCACAAATAATAGAGATCAAATATAAAAAAAACTATTCTCAAACAAATGCTTAAAGATCACTGCTCAAAGACATTTTGTTAATAAATTATTATAACCATATTTGTATTGGTAGACACAGCAAAATGAAAAATGCAACAAAATTGTAAATTACCTAGAAAACTTCTTGAATTCATTTTTAAATAAAAGCAGTGTATTATTTGTAATAAATGTAATCGTGGAGTATTTTTTTTTTTTATTATTTCTAAAGAAAATGTGTGTAAGTATGTATTTTTAAAGGAAAACGAATTGCACTGGAATCAAAGAACACATGTCATTTACAGATTTAAAAAAATATTTAAAACAAAAGTTTTTTGTCTGTCCTGTAAAATTTATTAAATTGATATATAAAGATAATTTCTTTTTCAGATTTAGAAGAACAGTAAAACTATTAGAAGAGGAAATACTTTTGCCTTGTATTGCTATGTCAGAAGTTTTTTAGATATCACAGGGCAACAAAATCGAAAAAATTTTAGAGGCTTTTTAAACCACTATACAATTTTGATGTATTGTGGTTCCAGTAATACAAATATGGTCAAAATTTTAAATTCTATGGAAAAGTTTTTTTTTAAACTTTTTTTTTTGTATAATTGTGAATTCTTTTTGACGTTTCTCCACATAAATTATGATAAATCAAAAATCGTTAGTCCGATATTATTCAGATAAACTTGGGAAAGTTTAGATATACATTGCAAAAAATTTAAGCAAAAAAAATATTTTTTACGCGAAAAAAATCATGAAAAATCGAAATCGGCAAAAACTGTTCAGATTTATTGCTTTATCGTAAAGCCACATGTAATGGAAACAAATTAGGTGAATTCACTCATTTTCGCACATACAATTTTCTTGAAAAAGCGAATTCACTTAATTGTGAATAAATTCGAAAATAATCCATCGTTTTTTATGATCGATTCTTTTAAAAAATGTCGTATTTTAAGCTCATACACCCAATATTTCTGCCATCAAAAATAACTAAATTTTTTAAAAAAAAATTCAAATACAACTATGTACATGAATATTTGACATGTTTTCTACACACAGATGAAATTTGTGTCCGTTACCCTGAAGATGTTTTGTTTTTCTCTGCACAAAATGAAGATCTGGGGTAATTTTAGAGAACATCAGTCCAAATTCAATTCGAATCTAAATTCTCACTTTTTAGTTAGGAGTTAAAAAAACAAAAAAAAAAAAAACAAGTAAGAAAGTATGGTCGGTCAATCCCGACCATATAATACCCTACACTATGTAAAAGAGCAAAAACATTTTTCTTTTAAAATTTCAATAATTTATATTTTTGAGAGATTTTCGGAAGTGGGCCTTATATGGGAGCTATGACCAATTATGGACCGATCACCATGAAATTAGGTCGTGTGATTTATGTCTATATGAAAGTTTACTATGTTGAATTTTGTGAATATACCAACGATTTATGCACGTTAAAGTGATTTTCAGAAGCGGGTCTATATGGGAGCTATGACTAATTATGGACCGATCGTAACAAAATTTGGTGACATGAATTTTGTATATATAAAACTTATTTGGAGCGGAATTTGTGTAGATACATGTATAAATTAAACATTTATGACCGATAAAGTCCAATTTCGGGAGGACATTTGTATGGGGGCTAGGTGAAATAATGCACCGATTTCAGCCAGTTTCAATAGGCTTCGTCCTTGGACCGAAAAAATTATACGTACCAAATTTTATAGAAATATCTTAAAAATTGCGACCTGTACTCTGTGCACAAGGTTTACATGGACAGCCAGACGGACATCGTTTAATCGACTCAGAAAGTTATTCTAAGTCGATCGGTATACTTTAAGGTGGGTGTTAGACTAATATTATTGGGCGTTACACACATCTGCACAAACGCATAATACCCTCCCCACTATGGTGGTGTAGGGTATAAAAATATTTTAAATAAATAGTAAAAGTATATTTAGAAAAATTAAAAAGCTACAATTTTATTTTTGCCTCGACAGATACAATACAGGTTAAAAAATCTCAATAAGATATCAAAAATATATCTCTTAAATATGTGCATTAAGTTATAGTAAAAGATGTAATTTGTATTTATAAATAGCTGTTTATATGTAAGCAATGAGAATTTGTCTGTTTATAATTTTGATTGTAAAATAGTCAATGCAATGAAAAATAAAACAAAGTTAAAGCGCCAATTAATTCAACGGCCTTTTCAATTGTTATGTCGCAGTTGTAGGCAAAATAATACAAAGTTCCAGCTTCTATTAATTTAATAGCTTTTCTATTACCAAACTCTTCTTCGTCTTAAGAACAAATAACGTCGCAAAATGCAATAAATTTATACAAATGAACGCTCTTAAATTATTTTATTGGCATTTAAAAACAACCAAATCGAATGGCCAATGAACTTTATTTTATGATTGTTTATATTTTTTTTTATACGATTTGGTAGCAGGATTTTAATAATTTTGCATTAATTAACAAGCAACAATGAAGCTAAACTGCTCACAACGCAAATACAATTATGCATAATCAATGAAATATACACAAATGAAAAATCATCAAATTATAAATTAAAAAGATTTTTAATTTGAAATTTATTAAATTCTCACACTTATCAAACAAAATAAAAATAAAAAGAGGTGAATGCATGATAAAAATCAATTAATGAGCGTAAAAAAAAAACTGGAAATGATGAAAATATACGTTTATATTTCAACAGAAACGTGATTGAAAATTAAATACAAAAAATATTTATATAAATAAATACATACAATATAAATATTTACATTTAATACAATTTATGTGTTATTAACTTATTGCTATTTTATTGTCACAAGTTAAAATAAAATCATATAACAGATGCCACTGGTTGTTGCAATATTATCGGCAGTTTGGGTTGCTTTCGATTTGTCAGGCGTATGTGTGTTGTACTGTGTGGTGTTCGAGTCTGTACCACACTTTGGAAACCACTGTCGCCCACTACTTGATAATGGACCATACGCACCATGCCATTGGGCTCCAGTAGGCCATATTGACCCATCACTCTGTCACCTTGACGTTCCTCCAAGTGCATCATGTGAACTTTGCTGGGCGGATGATCGATGAAGTAGTGGAATTTGTAGTTTAACTGAAAATAAATATGTAAATGAAAAAAATGTAGAAGTTAAAATGCAAAGGAAAACATGATATCTCTTAGATATTTAAGATAAATTAATAAAAGAATATATTATAGTAAGTAATACTAAGATCGAATTTGGTTTGGATATGTATATAATTAATTTATGAGAGCTTAACTATATAGCAATTGTATGAGTGCTAGGAGAAATGGACCGATTCCAACCAAATTTAATAGGCTTCGGCTTTGGTGTGAAATTTTGTCTTTCAAAGTGCATGTCGGACGGACGGTCATCGCATAATCGACTCAGAAAGTGATCATGAGCAGATTCTTATTTTTTTTAGGTGGGTGTAGGGACACTATTTTTGCACGTTACTAACATCAGCACTAACCCAGCACTCCCCACTATAGTAATGTAGGTTATAAATAAACTCCAGTATTATTTTTTTACATATCATCTTTACAATGTTAACTAATTAGATCATAAAAATATCACCTTATTCTCATACCTTATCATCATCTGGATAATTTCGATAATTTGCATAATATTCAGTGTATAGGGGATTGACCAAACCCAATGATTTCCTGGTTATCAATAGCAGCAACATAACTATCGTTAAGGCCAACATACTGAGTTTCTGAAACATATTTTTTATGATTGCTACAAAGGAAGTAAAAATATTAATAAAAGAAAGAAAATAAATAAAAGAGAAAGATTATTAAAATTATTTAAAATTGTCCCTTTTCTAGGTGTTTGAATACTTAAGCATGATTTGTTATATAATACTTGTAGAAAAATTTTCCTTTTGCTGTTGTTTGGTTGTTAAATAGTTTCTTTGTTTAGTAAAATTTTGCCACGTTATATCTTAGTCACGTTAAACAGTTTTCCATGAAACGTTTTACAAATTATTAACAAACATTTTTCACACTTGCTGCCACTTAAACAGAGTCAGTCAGCCCAGAGTCAGTATTGTTTTGATCGCTGCATTTGAAGTGATTTTTTTTAGTAGATGTAAACGAACTTAATCAATTTGTTACCAAAAAAAAAACCCAGCAATTTATTGTTACTTTGTACACTCTACTACTAACTATTGCCACTATTACTTACTTACTTCTGGCTACCACTGTTACTTAGTAAGTAAGTTTAGGTCTCGCTCTTTCTATTTGATAGTCATCTTGAAAAATGCTTGTGCTTTTTTTCTTTTTCAGTTTGCAATTTAAAGGTTCAGTTGTATTGACCCTTCAGTTTTGTTTTTTATTCGTAACTGGGTAGTTTGTATTGTAAATGTTTACAATTTTACTTAAGGTGTCTAAAGGTGTTTCTCTGAAAGTTAAAAATCGTTACATTCATTCAATTATGTTGTGGCATAAGGAAGAAGAAATCTTTACTATTAAATGTTAACAATTTACATGATCATGATGACGTTGATAAGATTTTTTTGTTATTGCTTATTTTATTGCATACATGATTTCCTTAAACATTTACATAAAGGATGAAGCCAGTTAAGGTATGTGTATTACAACATATACGTAATATTTATAGTTACCCAGCAGTTAAGCAGATAGTCAATGTTTCCCTTATAGGCTGTAATTGTCACTAATGTCAAACAACTTGGCTAGGTCCAATTGATATATTTTGGGTCATTAGACACTAGGGTATTCATTCGACTAATGATCGCTCGATTAATCGAATAATTTCTTACGAATAATTATTCGAACAATTTAAAAATGGCCATTTTCGAATAACGAATAATTCGAACAATTTTATGTAGAATAATCGAATAAAACGAATAAATGTTCATATATTCGTTTTATTCGAACAAGAGAAAAATCGAATAATTCGAATACCCTATTAGAAACGTATATATGTGCTCTTTTTATTTCAGAGAGAAGTCAATTCGTTACTTTATACATCACAGGTAATCTAGAGTGAAGTCAATTGTCACTTAAGTGTCTCTAAGTAATCTAAAGGATATTTATTTAACCCCAGTGGAACATAGGGCCGAAACAAATGTTTTCCATTGAATTTTATCATTACACAGCAATTTCATCTCACTCCAGGATATGGTGTATCATGCTCATGCAACTCTCAGTTTTTTTAAGTCTCCTAGAACCTTAGAGGTTATATTCGACGGACTGTCTAGTTATATCATTAGCAGACTTTCTCATTGTGTGTTCCAGCCAACCAAATTTACACGATCGTATACTAAAATCCAAAGCAACCTGGGTGGCCACAATTTTCTAAGTATACAATTTTCTAAGATTTTGTAAACCATTGCCTCAGGGTTTACAAAATCTTGCATAGTACTCATTTCGCGACTCGATATATTCCAAGTTTCGCAGCCATATAGAACCACAGATTTCACATTGTTGTTAAAATCCTTGACTTTGGTGTGAGTTGAGATATTTTGCGATCTGCAGCATTTGTTAAGCGTACCATAAGCTTGTCTTGCTATCCCCAGATAGCAAAAGTTTTCAACATCATCAATACGTTGCCCCGAAAGCTTGGAATTCGTGTTGCAGCTTTATCTGGACGAGTTGCAAAGGCAACTTGAATTGCATGCTAGAGTAGCGGTGGCATAGAAGACAGTCGTCATCTATATAGTCGATATCATCTAACCTATTGTGGACGCCTCACGAAATACCATGCTGCATATGTATAGAGTGGTTCATAACTACGTCAAGTACATGTTAAACAATAATGGAGAACACAGCCTTGACGAACTCCGACGTTTACTGTGACGGGCTTGATGAGCCCTCATGAAGTATAGAACAATAGGCTTTCCAGATCGCAGGAGCAGAATCAAAATGTTTTGGAAATAAATCTAGCATAATTTGACGCGAGCGTAGCCAAGGAGAATTCTAGTTTAAGTTATTAAAATGGGTCCTGCAAATTCTCCAGAGGCGGCGCTATGGGGGCTCAAAGTAGAGTACCTTCGATCCGATTTTTAGATTTTTATATTTCTGGAATCGCTCGGCTGAAAAAATATGCTATTTATCTTTTATAATTTCCGAGTTATAGGCATTTCAAAATTTAAATTTTAAAATTTTGCCATACCTTGGTCCGCTTTTTTAAAAATATAGGGCGTAACTTTGGACCGAATGGATTCGTACTTTTAAAATTTGTTCTATATTTTACTTTTTTATATGAAAACTTTTCGGTTTTGGGGGGGGGGGGTGATAATTCCTATTTCACCCGCTCTGGATACGCTCCTATTTTAGATTCCGTAAATCAATTCGAGCAGTCTAAAATACAGTTTTCTAAATAAATGTGAAAAACGTATGTGTCTTTTGCGAACAGTTGTAACAATTATTTAAATTTTATTAATTTATGTTCTATTTTAATTTAAATGTTTCTCAAACTAATTACATTTTTCGTTATAATCCCATTAAGCTTTATTGATGTTGTCATTTAAATATAAAGCTGTATTTTTTTTTAAGTTTCAAAGTTTTGTGTTATTTTTCAGCTTTAATAAAATGATAAATATTAATGAGAACTTTAAAATGAAAACACAATTAATTACGAAATATGAGCAATTATTTTTTAATAATTTTATTTTTTCGTTAACATCTTGACATTTTTTTTCCCAGATTATTTACGTTTGACTTAAATAAAACAATATGTATGAATGCGCATATAAATTTTATGATTTTTTTGTTTTAAATTGCGAAATTTTATTTCACTAATGCAATGCATTCATTCGAATTAGACGTAAATTGAATATAATTATTGTACAAAATAACTACAAATGACCTACTTTTCAATATTAGACAAAAAAAACGCCCAATTGCAAATTTCAATTTTTGATAATTAAATTTCTTTTAAAACGTAACAAACCAGTTGCCTCAACCTGAAAGAAATTTATTTTGCTTTTCAAAATTGCAAAATTATTTTAGTCTGTAAAATGTATTCAGTTTTGTTTATTTTTAATTTATGCTAAACCAAGTACATAACTGCAAACAGCAAGCAAATTTGTATGCAGTTAATTATTTTTATTACAATATTATTTGATTTCTTAAAATATTACACGCTTGGCATTAAATTAAGAAGATAATAATTCAGACATATTGTTTTAACAACTTTGAAGATTTTTTTATGAAGGTGGCATTAAATAGTGAACAAAAGAAAAAAACCCATTATTAATGGAAACTACCATGAGTGTTTAGTTCAATAGTAATTTAGATGCCATGAAATTTTGTTCACAGATTAACCCTATTAGTGGCGCAGATAATGTGAACATGGTCACATACTTTGCATTTTAATGTTCAGTTATTACATATGAAATTATTCCATACCAATATGGCAATGAGCAATAGATTAGTTTAGTATGCAATTTTAATTTTGTTTTAAATATAATAGATTTTTGATTTGGTATCTTTCAAGATTGAATACCCAAATTGTTTACCTTGGGTCATTCGATTTTTACCATATTAGGTAAACACATATCTTTTCGAGTACTTTAAATTTAAAAAAAAACTAGCAATAGAAATGTCCAAATTGCTCTAAATAGTATATATCCACCGAATATGGTCAAATGCGGTAAATTTTTTTAAAGATTCCGTCATATTTAATCGAAATATCTTCAATATTGCGACGACCTGTACTTTGCGCACAATGTTTACATGAATAGCTCAGAAAGTGATTCTTAGTCGATCGGTATACTTTAAGGTTAGACTAATACATCAGCACAAAACAATAAATCCCTCCTCAATATGGTGGTGTAGGGTGTAAAATCAAAATAAATAAATGATGTTAAATGTGTAATGCAATCATTTTAAGGGTTAAAATATCTTGTTGCTATTATTTATTTAAAAATTTATTTCATAATAAAAAGAAAATGTTTAAAAATAATAAAACATTGCATGTGTTTTTCCAAAAAGAAGTAAACAAACTTAGTCATTTCTTTTTATAACATTATTTCGCTCTGCAACTTCGATATCGATATTTATATCATGTTTTATATTTATTTTGTTTTAATAACTATTTTATGTCTGGCCTGGATAAACAAGTTGCGAAATGTTGGTACTACTAGCCGGCTCCTCTCAGCATTGTGTCACTGGGAAATGTCAAACTGGGTAAAAAAAAAAACGAAGAAAAAAATTCAACTGAAAAGCAAAACAAATTTTCCATTTTTGATACACAACATTAATAAGAGAGTCTTACCCAACTGGACTTTTGGGTTTTGTTAAGTTTGGCAAGATTTTATTGATGAAGAAGAAAATCCAAACAAAATTTCATAACAACACAAGCAACAAACACACAAAAAATACAAAAAAAAAAAAAAACACGAGGCATTTGAAATTACTTATTGTAAATAAAAGCTATTACTCTGGCTGGAGCATTTGATAAAATGTAGCTAATGGCATAATTTAAGCTTCTAGTAAATGAAAATGGGTAACAAATCAAAACAAACAACAATGTTACAAATGAAAACGAATAAAAAAATCTTTTATTTTATACAAGACATAAGCTAGATGTATATTTTAATCACACATTTATACACTGTTGCTCTTAATCATTGCTCGCTATGATGAATGGCAAGTAGTTGTGGGTTTTTTTACCCACTTTTTGTCTTTTTGCAAAAAAAAAAAATACAAAAAAAACTAATAATATTTATTTGTAATAATGATTTTAACACTCGCTTAGTAAAGGTGAAAAGTTTAATTTGTTCGTATCTGTGGTTATTTTCCTCCTCTTTCTTCAATTATAATATAAACAATATTTAATGTTGTAGTTGTTATTTGAAAGGTTTAAAATTGTTAAGAAAACTTCAGTTTTTGAGCTGTTGATGGTGGTGTGTAATTTTTATTGACATTTTTATTTTAAAGTTAATCTACAATACAAATTTAGAGGAGCTGGCACTTTATTTGGTAATACCTAAAATACATTTTTATTATGGGAATATTTTGAGTGTTGTATTTAATTGAACATAAAATTGAAAGTTTATTATAGTTTATAAGGCAAGCAATTTTTGGATGAAGAAATTCGTACGAAAAAGTTTTCTTATGTTTGAGTAAATTCATAAAATTTGATAAGCAAAGTTTGAAAGTTGATATATTGGATCAGAACTGTTAATATTTATGTAGATCTCTAACCTTGCACAAGGTTTAGTATATATTTTCCCATGATTAGTATAAGTTTGGCATTCTATTTTTAATTATAAAATTTCAATAATTTATTTTCTTGAGTGATTTTCGGAAATGGGATTTATAGGGACCGATCGCCGTGAGATTATACTGTGTGATTTCGGAAGTGGGCATTATACGTGAGCTATGACTAATTATGGAGCGATCATCAAAATGTTTGTAGATATCAAAATGAAACATTTATGAGCATTTAAGATCATTTTAAATCTACATAAATAAAAATCAAATGTCGTTCGTTGGTAATTGCATCAGTAGAGAACCGATTTAGACAAATGTTGGTCAATAGCTTGGCCAATAAGCGTTTAATCAAGAAAAAGTGCTCGATCTGTGATCACTTATATTTCTGACCAAAAATCGATTTTTTATATAAAAATTCAAAATATCTAAATTCGCTAATAACTTGGCCAATAAGCGTTTAATCAAGAAAAGCAGCTCGATCTGTGATCACTCATATTTCGGACCAGAAATCGATTTTTTATATAAAAACTCAAAATATCTAAATTTTTTAATAACTTGGCCAATGAGCGTTTAATAAAGAAAAGAGCTCGATCTGTGATCACTCATATTTCTGACCAAAAATAGAATTTTTATATAAAAACTCAAAATATCTAAATTCGCTAATAACTTGGCCAATAAACGTTTAATCAAGAAAAGAGCTCGATCTGTGATCACTCATATTTCGGACCAGAAATCGATTTTTTATATAAAAACTCAAAATATCTAAATTCGCTAATAACTTGGCCAATAAACGTTTAATCAAGAAAAAGAGCTAGATCTGTGATCACTCATATTTCTGACCAAAAATCGATTTTTTATATAAAAACTCAAAATATCTAAATTCGACGCCAATAAGCGTTGAATCAAGAAAATTAGCTCGATCTGTGATCACTCATGTTTCTTAACAAAAATCGATTTTTTATACAAAACCTCAAAATTTGACAGGACAACGTCGGTCGGATCAGCTAGTTGTAAAATACATTAGAGTTATGAGACTTTGCAAGTTTGTGTAGCCTATAAATAATTGCACGGCCTATAAATGGGCGATAAATAAGCAATATCATATATACTAATAAAGACAATGTGAATATTAATTAAGAATTATTCCTAAGGGTTTTCTTATGATATGCAGGGTGCTGCAAATACTAGTGTCTTTGTAAATCATATGTTTTTTTGACACTGATCGATTTTTTCTATTCGAAATATTGACTTACAGTCAGTAGACCAAATGTTAATAGTTTTACGCTATTGCTAACTTATTTCCAAAGTGAGTTTGTTGAAAAATAGTTTAGCTGTACGCAAGTTTTTGCAAAATGTTGGTGGAGCTGGCTTTGTAGTGAACAACACTCATGGTCTTCGTCATCATGTGTAAAAAATATATGTCACTCAGCTCATAACAAAATCCATCATTTGCTCAATTGGTCGCCTCGAAGCTAAAGACCGATGCTATGAAATAATTCAGAAACGATATTCACACTTAAGACTAAAATCGTCCAAGCTATTCGTAATTGAACCATCCGGTATAACTCTTTTTACCAAAAAAATCGCACTGATCTGGTTATACGATTTGAATTGATATTTTCAATTTTAATATAGAAGTACTTTACAATCAATGCTAAAGGCACTCACATATACATAAGTTAGGCTGTAATTATTTTCGACAGTAGTTTCGACATTGCCTACGATAATCCTTACCAAATGAGTCATATTTTGGGTATTATAACATTAAGTCATGTATCACATCATATTTCAACATCGCTTGATTAAAATCTTAATATATATTTAGTATAATGAAGTCATAAACTACATTCAAAAAAACATACAAACAAAAACCCCTTAAACCTAAAAGTAAGCAAGAAAAAAGCACCCAAAAAATTATTAATTAAAATTTATTGATTTCAACACTTTTAACTTCCCACAAAATGCAACAGACTAAAAACAATCGCATTCACACACACAAAAGCCAATTAAAAAAGCTTTTAATTTTTTGATTTTTACAATTAGGACTGCGGAAATTGATCAATGATCAATGAATATTCCACCAAAAAAAAAAAAAAAAAAATTCCAAAATCTGAAACACAACAACATGCTCTTAACAAATACGGCCAATCACGATTTAAATGTTTTCAATGCAAATTGAACAGACATACAGACAATGAAATGGCCAAAATAAAAAAAAAATAAAAAAATGAAGTAAGTAATACAAAGAAAAATCAAAACGTTAGATGTTTAACAAACATAAAGACCAAGTTTAACCAAAAAAACACATAAATTTACATAAATCTTAAATGAAACCAACAACAAATATTATAGTAACAATGACTTTGGTACTACAAGTAAATCAAAATGCAACAAAAATATATAAAAAGTGGCAATAGGAAAAAAGTTGGCCATGCAACAAGAAAATAGGTATTGCTAGGGATTTAAACGAACTCAAGAGACACTTTACTAAGAAAGAAAGTTATAAATAATTCTTAATTATTGAATAATAATTGTTTCAGAAAGAGCAGTATTAGATGCTTTAAATAGATTAATAACTCTTAAAATGCATAAATTTCCAGTAAAGATTATGTATTATAGTTAAATATTTATAAAGCCACATGCAAACTTTATTTTTAATGAATATCAAGCATGATGAATAATAATGTTGAAATTAATTCTTATAAGGAAAAGTTTTTATAACAATTTAGATTTTAGCGATGGAGATGGAGAGACTGTAAATGGCACCGGAAAGTTTTGAATTGAATTGATTTTGAATAGTGCAGTAAAGAATTGCCAAACAAATCATTTAGATTTGGGCTTAAGGCATCATTGGACCATACTTCTTCGAAAAGGAAGCTGTTCAAGCATTTACTGTAGCTGGTGCTCGATTTTGCAACATGAAGCGAAAACCTAAAGGTCCATTTTCTCGGAAATTTGAGAATCCATACATTTTTTTCGGAAACTTGAGTAGCTAGAGACAAAAGGGTGAAAATCTATGATTTCTTTTGTTAAATAAAACATAAAACTTACGTTAGACATCAGAATAATCGATATTTTTCTAATCGAACCAGCGGCTTAGAATATATTTATTTATTATTATTTGTGTCGGCTTCCAATTGTGACAATCGGGGATCAATTATGTATCGAATACTTTCATATTTATATGGGGGATTTCGTGTCAAATGAACTTTTGAAATCGATGTCTTCCCATCGGGATGAAATTCCCTAATTTTTATGGCTATTGACATTCCAAATCCAGTTTGTCCGAAATTTGTATCATACCCAGATTATAATGCAGTAGCAATTGAGGATTTGGAGGCTGCTAGTTACGACTGTGATTTCAGTGGCATGTACTTGACCAATGATGTCAATATGCAACTCTCGATTTTTATGTCGAATATTAATATCTTACATGCTTTAGTTCCGATGGTTCGTCGCAGGGTGAGTTTGAGTAGGGATGATTGGTTCAATGATAGAGAAATTTGTTACCAGATTTCATTAAGAGATTTGGCGTATAACCATTATCTACTGTGTAGGACTCCACAGAATTGGAAAATCTTCTGTGGCTACAGGAATAGGGTTAAGAAAGTTATAAGGAGGCTCAGGAGGCGTGCTCACGAACAAATTTTTCAAGATTGTAGTCCGGATAATATGTGGCGCTTCTTAAAGAAAAATGGATGTCTTGAGTCTAGGGAACATTTATCGTTGTCTGACCCAGATGGTGTGAATAATTATTTTGCTGGTTGCCAAATACAAGACGTAGGGTGTTATAATGACTACATAGATAGTCAGTCTGGTAGCGGCTTTTCCTTCTCAGGTATTGGTCCTGATGTGTTGTATCAAGCATTTCTGAGAATTAAATCGAATGCTATTGGTCATGATGCCATGCCATTAAAATTTTTAAGGATTATTTTTTCGTTTATTTCATCACACTTGCTTCATCTTGTGAACACAATAATCACTACGTCATCTTTCCCTTGTAACTGGAAAATAGCTAGAGTTGTACCCATAATTAAGGAAGGACAGTCCACTGAATTGGATAATCTACGTCCTATTTCTATACTTCCAGTCCTTTCAAAAGTTGTGGAACATATATTAAAGGACCAGATGATTGAGTACATAGATTGTAGATCGTTGATTCATCCCTCACAATCGGGGTTTCGACGTGGCCATAGCACTACTTCTCTACTGTTATCCTTGACTGATTCGATCAGGCAGTTTTTAGATAGCCGTAAGAATGTTGTATTACTTTCTGTGGATTTTTCCAAAGCCTTTGATAGGGTAATACACTCAAAATTACTCTTTAAATTGTCTCATGATTTTGGGTTTTCACGTCATGCTTGTGACTTAATTAAATCCTACCTACAAGATAGACATCAGTATATATCCATTGGCACTTCTCTTTCCCACACTCTACGGATCACTAGTGGTGTTCCACAGGGATCCGTAATTGGCCCACTTTTTTTATGATCTACTAGCTGAACCCGGCCCGCGTTGCTGGCCCTTAGAAAACATCTGTTTTATATCGCATCTCGATTTTAATATAAAGTGTCGGACATAGTCGGTGATCCAACCTTCAATGTTAATACATGTAGTGGCATTTCGGCTGGTTCCAATGAATTCAACAATTGAGTATGAAAATTTCTTATTCATGCTTTTCTGAAGATTCCGTGAAAATTTCATCAAAATCGGTCCAGCCATTTTTGAGTCCATACGAAACATACATATACACATCCATTTTTATGAAATATAGGGCATTAGCGGTATAATGTAAAAATTTGATTTTTACACACCCCTCCGCCTACAGACCGAATATCAAAAATCTGACTTTATAGTGTTAACCGCTGGGATTTTCTGAAGATACCCTGAAAATTTCATCAAAATCGGTCCCGCCGTTTTTTATATATATAGATGGCATTAGCGGTAAATTGTAAAAATTGGATTTTGCCACGCCCCTCCGCCCACAGACCAAAAATCAAAAATCTGACTTTACAGTGTTACCCGATAAGCTCTTCTGAAGATTCCCTGAAAATTTCATTAAAATCGGTCCATCCGTTTTTGAGTTCATTCGGAACATACATACATACATACATACCCACATACAAACATCCATTTTTATATATATAGATAGATAGATATTAACGACCTCTTACTTAGGTTTAACGGCGTTTCCTGTTTGCCCTTTGTATATGCTGACGATGTCCAATTTGTTTGTTATTCTGATGCTGAATTTGTGGATGTGTTGGAGGAGGGTGTTAATTACATCATTCATAGTGTTGCATCATGGGCATCTGACAATGGTTTCCGTGTAAACCCAATCAAGACAAAGTTAATGGGATTTGGTTTTGATACTGGCAGTATGCATATCAGAATTAGTGATGTTCCTGTTGAATTTGTTAATAAGATGAGATGTCTAGGTCTTGTTATAGATAACCTATTGAATTTTTCTCCACATCTCAATTTGTTATCCTCCCGAATATCATTTATATTAAAAAGATTATATTCACTAAATATTCATTTACCTTGCTCAATCAGAAGACGAGTTGCTTCGGCTGTCTTAATGCCACATATACTATATTGCGCCGAAGTATTTTCGGGTACAGGGGCCCAGATACTAAGAAAATATAGACAGATTTTTAACAGGATTATCCGTTACGTTTTTGGTTTGAAAATACGAGATCATGTTACTCAGCATATATATAAGTTCCTTGGATCATCTTTTGATGATTTTATTGGTATTAGGATGCTATTATTTTTTTATAAATCAATTGTTAAAGGTTACCCTGGGTATATTGTTGGCATGTTTAATTTTTCTCGTTCGACCAGAAACACTCAGATAATTTTTCCCATTGGACACTTGAACTGCTTTCAGAAATAGTTTCAAATTCGTTTATCTAAAATTTGGAATGCCTTACCGAGAGAATTGAGAAAATTTTCTTATACACTTCCTCAATTAAAATTATTAGAACTTGCAGAATCGCATGTTTATCTTAACGCGTAACAGATTTATAAAGATTATTTAAAACTATACTATGTACTGTTAAGCAATGAAAAACAATAAGAATCTTATCCAGCATTCATTATGGCTTGTTTTCACTTTTACTATTTATTGATCTCAAATCTTAATGATTACTTATTTTGTACTTTATTTACTATGTATAGTACTTTAAATTTAAATGTATATATTTTTGTTAATTGTAGTTTTTTATATAGTTAGTAGCTTTTATTAACCATATAAGGCCCTTAAGGGCTCGGTTATGTAATTGAAGAATTAATAAAAAAAAAAATAAAAAATTTTAACTCTCTAGAGGGGGTAAAAATTTGACATTTTGCCGAAACAGGTGCTTCGATGTAACTTATTACCTATTGTTCTTTGCAAAATGTGTCCCAAATAGTTTAGAAAGATGTTTCTTCAATCTTTCGAAAAAAAAAATTATTTTTTTTTTCCAAAAATTTAATTTAATTTTTTGATATACACACAGTTACCCTTTTGTACGATCGACTTTGTGCGACTTTTTGTAAAAATCTACATATTTAAAAATACAAGGCCTGACTTATTCATTCACTCATGACTGATGAGTCAGTGAGTGGGTGAATGAATGAGTTAGGCCTTGTATTTTTAAATATATAGATTTTTTAAGAAAGGCCTGAAAAGTCGATCGTACGTATAATTTAGATACTGTGTGTATATATCCCACTCGCATCTCACTAACTGACTAAAAAGCTCTTAAAGGAATAGACTTAAGGTTTTTTTTGAAAAAAAAGTCAAAAATTGTATATCTTGAGTTACGAAACATTTATTTTGATATACATGTATATAACTTTCGCATCCCACTCAGCGACCAAAAAGCTCTTGAGTAAAAGACATAAGCTTTCTTTTGAGCAAAAAATAAAAAAAGATACATTTTGAAAACAAGTCTAACATTTTATTTCTTGAGTTACAAAACATTTATTTTGATAGATATCCAAATTGCATCCTACTCAGCGAAAAAAACGTCTTAAAGGAAAAGACATAAGCTTTCTTTTGAACAAAAAAAAATTAAAAAAGGGTCCATTTTGAAAAAAAGTCAACAAAGTTTTTGATTTTACAAAAAGGTCTAAAAATTTTATGTTTTGAGTTACAAAACCTTGAAAAAAAAAATTACAAAAATTTTTATTTTTTCGATATATTGAAATAGCTACATATCTAAACTATTTGGGACAAATCTTTCCATAAAAGTGTAAAGTATTAATATATAAAAGGATGAATTTCATTTATTTATTCTCTAAAATATGATCAATGTATTTGCTAACGCTAAAGAGACTTTTTTGCTCAAAATTGCTTTTCAACATTACCAATGTACTACCAAAATGAATATACCTTGTCCATTGTAAATCCAAACAGAAAAACAATAAATCAAAAACAAAAAAGTTTTCGCAAACTAGACAAACTTTAGCTGAAGTTCAGGGCGAAACAAAAACCAATCTGCCACTAAGAGTACGAATGAGTGTTGTACCTGCAGAGACCAGACCAGGCCAGACAAAGTGTTACACAAATAAATATCGTAGACAGACAAAAACAACCGACCAGACAAAAACTGTTACAAAATTGCAAGGAAATATCTCGTTGCTAAAAATTAAAAAGAAATTTGGTTTCCAGTTGGGAAATGGAAAGGAAGCTTTCAACACAAGGTAAAAGTTCAACATTTTGCTTATAAAGTAATAAATAATAAAGGGAAAAATAAAACTGAAATTGAATTTATAACAAAGGAAGAGATCTACAGGTACTATATAGCAAATCCATAAAAATATACAATACTTGCAATATATTTGAATTAATAATTAAACTCCAACTTACCTTTACTTTTTTTGTTGTTTGAATAATAAAGCCTCTTAAAAAAAAAAATAAAACCAAAAGTTGTACAATTAAATGTTGAACTTTCAATTTTTCGAGGCTTTAAACAGGCATATAAAAAACCAATTTAAATACAAATTTGCATTTAGTTCTTCTTTAGTTTTTTTTTTAGGTTTTGGCAACATACAACCTCAGCCGAAATCACAGTTGCAGCAGTTTATTTTTTGATTTTTTTTCTTCACAATATTTTTTTTCTTTTATTTATTTTTGTTAAATACACTTGAATTGAAACATTGATCTCATTGATACAATTGCCAAATACTCGTACAGCGAACCAAACAACCAAACACATCAGATGCACTCACATCACGTATACGTAGTACGTACGAGTATGATCACACATTTATGTTGTATGATTGTTTGATGATCGTATGTATGTATGTAAGTATATACTCGTATGTACATACGTATGTATGATTTCGTATATTTATTTATTTATTTGTTTGTTTATTTCAATTCTTTTTTTTTTTTGTTAATACAATAATATTTTGTGTAATTCGTGGATTTGTTTGTTTATATCCCCGTCTATCGATTAAATTGTTTGTTTATTTGTCTGTCTATTCGGCGTTTTTTCGTGAATCCAATTTAAAATCGAAAATATTCTTCAATTGCTTTAAAATCGTAGATTTTAGAAGAAAAATGTTGCGTTAGTTTTGTATGATGATGTTATTTTAACGTATGCCAAACTTAAAATGTTTATGGTGAACGTTCAAATTTATGTGTAATACTGAAAAATCTAGGTTTAATACTACAAACAAATGTGTTTTTCTTATATTTTTTTTTTCATTTCAGATTTTGTTTTTTTTTTGTTGTTTGTTCATACCGAACCTTTAAGAAGATGTTGTACAAATTTTTTGTTCGTTTTACAATGCAGTGCAGTTCAGTTCAGATCAGTTGAATGTGGCGTTTGTTGTTGTAGCGTCGTTGTTGCCCACATATAGAGATTATAAAGAATGAAATCATTTTGGAATTTATTTGAGAGTGTAGTATGGAATTACAGTGTTATTTAATTAATTTATAATTGGAAGTTTAACATTTGCCAACAATTATTTGTTTCATAGATTTAATGCTGTGTTAAATAGTTGAACATTGATTGACACTTAAATTAATTGAACTTTTTATTTAATTTTAAACAATTGTTAAAATAAATGATTTGCAAAATTTATAAGAAATTGTTTAAATCACTTTGGAAGTTTTCACATGGATGTTATAACCGATCAGCTGTGTATTATTTCTTGGAGTAAAAGTCTGGAAGACCTTAAAGAGGCATCTAGTAGTTTAAACAAAATGTTGATCATGATAAATGAAATTCCATTTTTTAATTTTCGATTCTACTTATCAACTACCTATATCAGGGAAATACTCTGCTTCCAGATGGAAATTTAAAATTCTGCTGCGATTAGAATTTATCTCTGTAAAGAAAGCAAACATACATAAAAGTGATTAGAAAATTATATCTAAAGATGGGATGTATTTATACCTCGACTGCCCTGCTCTGCTAACATACATATTACAGAACTTTTTTTCTAACAAATACATGAATAAATAAATATTTCTTGATGTTTGCTTTTTTATTTTATAATGGGATGTGACAATAACAATGCTGTTGTAACGCTGCATGTACAGCTGCACTGCAGAGTACCGCGCACACTGCAAACACAAGTACAAACATATGTACGTTGCATATTATACTGCTGCACTCTTTTTTATTTGAAGGTAATTCGTGCAATTTGTATGAATTTGAGAGCATAAAAACAAAACAAAAATACTTTTAATAAGTATAAAGAAATACCGAAACACTAAAATACTCGTACTAATAAAAACAAAACAAGAAGTAGAAAAAAAAAACTCCAAAAATTAGAAGGGCTTTAACATTTTAAATCCAAGAATCGTGGTGGTGGCATGCCACAACATAGAACCATAAGAAATGTTTATATTTGTTTTAATGTAAACTCAATTTAAATGACAAGATATTTGCATGTGTGTTTCAGATATTCATAAATAAGATGAGATTTTTGTAAGAAATATGTGTAAAGGCAACATGTCCTATTAATTAAGTTACAAATATTTTGCGCGTTTTCATGTAAATTGTATTCTAGTTATTCTTATAGGTAGATTAAGAAATTTAAATAATACATAGCGTTGCTGCGCCTTCAAATAGAGCAGAATTTCAAAATTGGTTTTAGTGTTGGTTTTGCATGTTTAATATGTGGATATGTAAAATTGCCAATAACTTCTGAATTGTAAGTCAGATTGTTTTCTTCTAGATCATATATTATGAATAGTAGCGTTTTAGCTAAGAATTGATTTTTATACCCTTCGACATGAGTGGCAAGGGTATAAATAAGTTTGTCATTCCATTTTTAATTTCTACATTTTTCATTTGCGACCCCACAAAGTATATATGTATGTTATGGATCGTTATAGATAGCGAAGTCGATATAGCCATGTCCGTCTGTATGTTGAAATCAACTTTCCGTAGCCCCTAAATAACTTACTACATACATGATTCATACATCAATATATGTGGAATTCTTCTCGCTATTTAAAATCGACAAAATCGGCCTACAAATGGCTGAGATATAAGGAAAAAACAGGAACAATCTCGATTTTTGGCCAATTTTTGATATATGTATATCTGGATTACTAAGTCATTAATATAGACAATATGGATATCTAATGATAGATATTTCAAATTGCATTGCAACGATGCACATATGGCTATATATAGTAAGTTGGACTTACAATGGGTCAAAATCGGGAAAATTATTTTTTAACTCGATTTTTTTTTTCAAATAAACAATTTTTTGTCATAAATTCTTTCTCTAATGGTGTTTTCTTTTCTGGCATAAATGATTCTGCCTTTTACCCTTCTTTGTGTTATTTTCTGAAAAAAAGTGTAGTTTGGTCGTGTTCTTTTCTAACAATGTTACCCTAAAACCCTAAAACCATGAATATATGCTACATGTTTCACCCTAAATTTTATTAAAGGGTTAGAAATTCTATACTTTTTATGTAAGCAAAAAGTATAGTTTTATAATATTTAGAAGGTACAGAAAAGAAAATTGTATAAATAGTAATGATTTTTGTTCTATTGTGATCGTTAAAAATGCAACACATTATGAGGGTGTGGGTAACATTTAATAAATGGTACAAAATATATAGGCAACATTTTGTGTCAGAAAAGAAAACATCATAAAAAAAATTTTTAAACAAATTAAAAAAAAAATAAAAAAAAAACTTTTTAAAATTTCGAAAAAAAATTAAATTTTGTTTACCTAAAAATATTTAAAAAATGTATTGTCAAGTATAAAGTATATTGGTGAAGACTCTCTTACTTGTTTTCTTATAAAATAATACATATTTTGATAACTAAGTAAAATAATTTTTTGTTTTTAAATCAATTAAGGTTTTCAAGTTGTATTTTCTAAATTTTCATTTTCTGAATATTAATTTCGATTTCTCCATTTTATTTTCAATATTAAATTGGATTTCTTAATTTAATTTTGTTTATTTTAATATTAATTTACCTATATGAGGAGCCGCAGAACAAAAGTTACTTTTTCGCATTTTTTCAAAAATTGGTATTTTGGTACTTTTATAATATTGGGTTGAAATCTTCTAGAAACAATCAAGTTAGCAAAATTTTTTTAATTGTTTTTACTAAGTAAATGCGTTCTAAAAAAAGTTTGTGCTTAACAAATCGTACAACACTAGTGTAAAACGAAAAAAAAATTATTTAATTTCAATGTGCAATTTGTTTATATATTAGATCAGGATTAAATACACATATTTAAAATATTATCGTTAAAAAACGCATAAAAAACATACCTTTTAATTTTGTTTTTAACAAAACGTTCTTTTTCCGATATTAAAATGGTTTTATATCAAACATCTTTAACATTTAATGAGGTGACTTGTTTAATATGGTGACAATGTATCTATTGATAAGTAAGAAACTTGTTACCATTTCCAGGTTCATGCTGGTTTTTTAAGGGGGCGAAATAAATAAAACTCAATTTCCCAAACATTTTAAATGAGCGAAAAAGTTCCTTTTGTTCTGCGGCTTCTCATATGAATACCTCAAAAATTTAACAATATTTGACCTCTAACGCATAGCAAGTCCAACATGACGTCGACAGTGTTACAATTAACATTTGTTTTAAATGTAAAACTAACCAATTCCATAACTACAACTTATCTAATAATCTTATAACAAACTCATCGTCCCAATCTAAAGAAAAATATATAAAAAAATTGACATTAAACACAAAAAACTACAAATTTAAATCCGTGTTATAGCGCATTAATTTGTTAGTGTTGTAATTAATATGCAATTTAATTCTTACACACGATTTTTTAAAATACTCAAACTTGTACAGAAGATATTTTAATTTGTAATCTTTGGATTAACCAAAACGAAAGACAAAAATAAATCCGAGTTGATCTCTTGATGATATGACTTGTTTACAACATTCATTCCACTTATCATTCTGTCAAAGCAACATCATAAATTTGTTTTGAATCTGACTGTGTTTGTATGAGTGAATAAATCTATCTATGATAGACTGTATCTTCTAGTTTTTCTTATGCATCTTAAATGTTGAAAGACAAGCTATATAAGCAGCTTTAGTATAAACCGCAATTTTATTCAGTGGGTGTTTAAAAACAAAAGTGATGTTTTTGTTGTTTGTTGTTCATTTATTTGGTCTGCTCCAAAGATATTTATCTGTGAACTCAATTTATACGATACAATGTAAAATTACAATAATACAATCAAATAAAGTGAACTGTAACAATTACTTACAGATACTGAAACTGAAACTGGCATGTGTACGTACGTATGTACGTATGTTTATTTTTGTTGTTCGCGTAAAAGAAGTTGTAGTGATTGTTAATTTAAAGAAACGTTAACAATTTAATGCTCTAAAGATGATAGACTTAGAAGTTTAATTAAAAATAAATTTTAAACATCTGGAGGAGTGCTTTCATTTCGGATTAAGTGTGGAATTTCAAATTCATGATTTTATATAAAAAAAAAGTAATATATCAATAATGTTAACTCACTTTAATATTTAGAATAACATTATGGTGTTCCTAGAAATAAGTTTTACAAATTTCTGATTAAATATGAATAAATCTGCATTAATAAAAACTAAAATTTTTGTACAATATCAGAAAAATTCATGTAAAATTGGACTTGTTAAAAAATGTCCTTCATTCCATTTGAGACGGCTTACAATGTTTTTTCGTAAGATACCGAAATATGTGGAAAATCAGAAAAACCAAAAAAAAAAAAATATTTTTGTGCTTTGATTCATATCACCAACGAACGGAGCTAATACAATCATTTTAAGACAAATTTTATTAATTTGTTGTGGAAAAATCTATGAAGCGAAAACTTCACACAAATGTCGCTACCCTAGCGGGTTTGGTCCTTCGTTTGAAATTTGGTATACAAAAATTGGTTAAATTTTACCATAATTTTAATATATTCTTTTACAAATAACTACTCAATCTACATACATATATGATTTATTTTTTTTAATGTGTAAAATTCACCCTATTAAAATACAAAATTGTATTATATTTAGATTAAATTAATATCGTGCAGAATAATATACGTAATTCCCATTGTCTAAAAAAAGCTAAATAATCCCAACCGCTTGTTAATTAAACTTATACAGCAATCATTAGTTTTTGGAGTTTTGCTCTATTTTCCATAAAAACTCGAGTTAACCACAGTAATTTACAATAAAATAATCACAATTAGTTTTAAAAGTAATCTCAAAATAGACGTAAAAAAACATGATTTCACAATAAAGCCTAAAGGGTTAATAACCCAAAATTTGCTATACTTTAAATAAAATTTGCTCAATTTAGTTAATGAAGATTTTCAGCCCAAAATTATCTTTTAGCAAATGAACTATAATTTTTTATTTTATTGAAGCAACAACTTCAAATATTAAATAGTGGGTCATTAAAACATAATATTTATCGCGGTTTTGTAATTTCATGGCAGCTGTCGCTGAAAAAAACCCAAAAGTATTAAGAAAAAAATGAAAAAACTTTTTTAAAATTTATTATGTAATACATAAGTATAACTACCCTCATAAAAATAATGTTGTGTTTAATAATTCTGGGTGTTCTTATTGCTATTTTATGAGTTGCCAACATATTTTATTACCAATATTTATTTTAAATATGTATTGGGTTAGAGAGAAAATGATTTCGTTAGTGTTTGTACTAAATGAAGTGTAACTGTTAATTGTTTCAATATGATTTCATTAGCAAATCTAAAAACAATTTCCAATACTACAATTATCCCCCATGTCACAGTATTCCATTCCGATCGAAAGTGGAAGGAACAATTTCTTTGGCATGATATTATTTTGAAATTATTTGTTTCTTTCATATTAAATTACAAAACAATTTTTTTGATACACATAGAAAACAGATTGGTCGGAATTCGGTTATTAATATTAATGTTTAATAAGATAAACCGAAAATTAGTTTCTAATCTTAAAAATATATAAACACAACCCACTTTCAATGTCTAGAAATGCAAAATCACAACTACAATCGAATCATGATTTCAACAATTGAAAAATTGTTCACTTTAACCGATATGTGTCTTTGCTAAATTTTATTTTACTAATTCGAAAATTACAACTGAATTGAATTTAGCATTGTTAGCTCCAAATCCAAATTATTGGTTGTTGTAATCATAAAATTGTTTGTAATAAAAACCTTAACTGCAGAAATAAATATTCGATTACTCTACCTGAATAATTGATTACAATACAAATTAATTCGAAATGGTGTTGAGTTTCTGACATCAGAATAAAATAAATTAAAATTAATTGAAAATTTTAGAATACAAAATACATCAGAAAATGGAAAAATATAAATAATTAATTGGAGATTAATATTTTGATATATCAGAGTAAATAGATAGGTAAGTTCAGTATCTTGATGTGTAATTTTAATCATATTTATGCTTCTTCATCTATACATAAACATATTTTGTAGATTCATTTTCATGTTTACAATTTTGTGTCCTGAGTAAGAATGTGTTTCTCTTTTAGATTTTTTATCAACTCTCTACGAAGGATGTTACTTTTAATTCCGAAACGCAGTTTGATACATAATGTTTTTAAGCTAATCTTGAAATGAATGATGGAGCGTAGAATCAACTACTAATCCTGCCAAGCTGAATCTCAAGAACAATTCATTTATTATATGTACAATATACAATGTACAATTATTGTCCCTTATAATTGCATCTGATAAACCATTTGTATTTGAAGCATATACTATGTATGTTATAATAAATTTAAAAGAAAAAAAAACTGTTTTTATTTCAATTCACAAAAATAAAAAAATCGTACCAGTCGTTATCACCGAATTATTTTTTTAAACGGTTGGGAGTACCATATATTCAGTAATTTCAACCGAATTCAGTCGATAGTACATGCAACCTACTGAATTCGATTGGCGACAAATTCGGTTGTGAACACGAATCTGTTTTCTCTGTGTAGGTATCCAACTCGCATTCCACTAAGCGATCGAAAAGTTTTTCAAGGAAAAGACTTAATTTTGAGAAAAAAACGGACCATTTCATTCAAATAAGATTTTGATTTTGAAAAAAATTTCAAACATTTTTATTTTTTTCATAATATAAATTGTATCTATCACGACGATTTTTATGATGTTCTCGTATCATGATTTTTATTAAAAAGTGAAAAAAAATTTTTAAAACTTATGCATTATAGCCACAGCCTCAAAAATGAGTAAACACTCGCGAATTTTTTGATTTGTTTAGGATCATGGAAATCATTACAGTCCGACTTAAATTTTTTTTTCACAACCGAATCTATTATTCAACTTAATCTCCAACAAACCGAAACATTGAAATTTTAATCGATGAATAAATTTTAGGATTTTCATTATATTAAAAAAAATTCAATATTTTTTGGTGTATACTCACTTTTGAGGCTCACTGTATGTTTTGTAACGTCCACCGACTCGGAGGTGTCATTTATAAAGAAATTCTGTTTACGCGATATGATAATCAATACCAAATATGTGGCACTCGAAGATAAATACTAAACAGAGTTCGAAAATAACTCGTCCATATACCATTTGGATAATTTAGTATCAAATGAATTGTTTATCTCACACCAAACCATTAACAAACAACAAAAACGAATAAAGGTCATAGCAAACCATTTAAGTAAAAATCATTTTATAACTGTTATTTTCAGTGATTTATTTTTATCACAAAAATATAAATCACAATTTGGGTTTTTTGGTAGTATATGGACGAGTTATTTTCGATCTCTGGTAAAGAGTGATCAAAGTTAATATTGATTCTCAATTTTAAAGGCGAGTAGGAATTTAAATCAATTTGGACCGTCAAATATTTTCAATTTAAATTAATGTTCAAAAACGATTAAAGCCGATTAAGTCTGAAATAAATTTTTTACACACCCAATAAACTGATTCTATTTAATTCTATATGGCTGCTGTTTTACGTTTTGCGTTTAATTTATATTATTTTCATTTGTTACCAATTAACCTTATTAATTTATCATAAACGTATTTAATTATTATGGAATTTTCATACCAAAATATAAATTTACATACATTTATTTTTATTATTGTTTTTTTTTTTTTAATTATATAAATATTTATTTATATTGAATCGATACAAGTATCTAAACGCTACTGGTTTCTTTTGTGTTCGAACCATTCAAACCACAGCGCGGTGATATCGAACATATGTTTAGTTGATGGATAAATATCTAAAATATAATTAAAATGAAAAAAAAAATATTTATGAATTATTAAATTTTAATTATTTATTAGTGAGAACATTGTCTGTGATAAACAAAAAAAAAATTGTATTATTGATTGTTATTTATTAATTGATAAACAGCAAAAACGTGACGGAATATTATTATCATTATTGTAGTTTTTTCCAGTGAGAGATGTGGGTGTTACTCTAGTGCAATAAATTAGTTTATTTTAAATATATGATAATGAAAACTATTTCATATATAAATATGGGATTTTATTCAAACAGTAACACTACAAATTAGCTATTTTGTCAACAATTACATAGTAATGTTTAGTCAAAATGTGAATTTTAGAATTTGGGTAAAGAAATAAAATCCGATAAATGAAGAATTTTCAGAAAATATTGCATTTCTTATTTGTGCAATATAAGATTTGGAAATGGAATAATTACTGTAGCTTTCATTTGTTTCTTAAATAAGTTTTAAATGACTTCTGTTTAGGCGTTTTAACTTTTCTCTACATTCCCGGGTACCCGGCTATTCCCGAAATATATAATAATACTGTAAACTATGAATATTATATCAAAATTTCATATAAAAACTTAGTGTTATAATCTATATATATATATATAGAGCTTCGTATTAATTAATTCAATTTGAGCTTAATTCACTTAAATCTTAATCAGAAATTAACAAATGTCAGCCATTCATTTCATAAATCCAATTCCAATATCTAATTCTTTAGCGTCCTTCAAAAGCTTCATTTAAATTGAATTAATTTTGAAGTTAATTAATAACAGAATTTGTCCAAGCTTTGAATGATTAAATTTTTGTTGATTCAAATCTACTACAAAATTGAGTTAAAAAGTTTTTTCTACACTCAGTAGAAAAAGAAAGGAAAGAAAATTTCTTAAGCCTTTTAGTAAAAGGAATAAATTCAATACATTTAACTGAATAGTTAAGAGATAAAATTTATGTTGATCTCAAAAATTTCCAAATTATTGGATTCAAAGGTCAATTTTTATAATACAACATCTGCAAGACACACTCATTATAAAGCTTTCATTGTTACCAAGGACTATTGTTGTGTTTCCTCAAAATCAATTCTATACTTAAAAATACCAAATGGTGTACCGCCATCAAAAGTAGGGTCCTTTGTTCTACAATTGTTTTCTGGAATAAAATGTAATATAATAAACAATAATAATAAGCGGTCTATTATTGCCGAGATATAAACGAAAAACTGTAAAGTTCTAACTTGTTTTCTTCGTAGTTTCGTCAGTTTTTAATTCCGGGGAATCCCGACTATAAATACGCACTTTCTGAATTTATGAAGAGTATATATGTATTTAATCGATTATATATTTAAAATATGAAAACCCAAAAAGCCGATACTGTTCAGGCGTTGATCCAGGTCAACCATTTCGGGGTGGGAGACTTAAATTTGTTCTACACATGTCTTTTTTTCTTCTTTTTATATGAAAACTTTTCGGTTTTGGGGGGGGGGGGTATTCCTATTTCACCACCACTGGATCCGCGGCTGATACTGTTATATACAGGTTTATGTGCTCTGTGACCCAGTCTATTGCTTTAAAATTTAATTTTAATTCTCTTTAACTACTAAATGATTCTTAATAATTCTTTTCAAATAATAATTTTCAATTAATTAACGGAACCGTTTGACAAAATACCTGCCATTAGCCATTTGAAGTTTAATTATTTATAAAAGTATTTATTAATTAATAACTGTTATAAATTATTACTTAATCATAATTTGCTTGATTTATGAGTATTTGTATCAATTTGAATTAGCTTTCAAAGCGTAACACATTAAATGATGGTTGCTATCAAGTGGAAAACCCCCATGTTTGAATTGAATTTGATTTGTATTAAAAAAAAGATTATAACACTGCTTCTATTAAAAAAACCAAGCTGTAAAATATAATTTTACAAGTATCTAATGAACGATATGATGGTTTTTCTTTTAAGAAGAATTTATGTAGCTGTTAACCTTGAATTTCAGTTTGGTTTCAACTTCATCTTGTAACATTTCGCTTACTGTACGAGCGAGTAAGAGAGCACAAACATAAACAGCCAACTGGACGGCCAGTTTGACTGTATGCCAGTCAGCGTGGTCAGTTGGTGTGAGCAAAAACCAAACAAATCAAATTAATTATAAATTACTAACTTAAGCACAGTCAATTACAAGAGGTTAACAGATCAGATAAACCGCTTACAGCTCACAGATCGTTACAATAAAATTTAGCTGACAATTTGTACTTCAAGTCAAGTCAATGCAATGTAATGGTCATAAGCGTTATAATTGTTATTCAGCGTAGATATCAAATAAATATCAACTATAGTTCAAGTACTTCTTTGGTTTATGTGTGGAACAAATTAACCGTTAATTAATGATGTTTATCACCTGCAGGGAATTTGGTTTAATAAAAGTACAAACATGCAGGTAAACGCATAGATATTAATTATAATTGTTTATTTGTTGTTTTTTTAGAAAACATATATACAAATTGTTATAAGTAGGTCGTGTAATAAGGTTGAGAATAAAATTGAAAATAAATATAATTTATTTCATTGTATTATTCCATAACTTTTAGATTAAAGATCTGAAGTGGCGGTGGACAAATAATAGCCCAACTTGATGGTATAAAAACAGTCAAATAATTCTAGGACACAGCTTTAAAGATTTTAATTATTTCGTTTTATGCTGATACTTTTCGGAAATTTTCCTCGACTATCTAATATATTAAGTTTATGTCTTAAAAATGTAGAAGTTTTTCAATGTTTTAGCTTTTATTATGAAACATTTGTACAATATAAATTTATTAAGAAGTTGTTATCTATGACATTTTCCCATCTTTTTGGCATTATATGGATTCCAAGCCAAATAAGTCCTCAGTGAGGCCTAGAATGAATCTAGCCAATATCGGAAACTCTGTTCCAAAATAAAGCGTAGAGAGCGTTCTACATCGATCGAAATGAATAGTATTCGGACGGGGCAAGGTCTGGACTATATGGCGGGTGAGAGAAAACTTCTCAAACACTTCATTTTTAAATTCTTCCACATATTCTGTTGCCTGTGATGGTGTGTTCAGATTTCCGCATCTCATAATGTATAGGATCCTTTTGCTCCCACCAAATACAGAGCACCTTAGCGCCATGGATATTTGGCTTTGGTATCGATTCGGCTGGTTGTCCGCACTTCACATTTTATAGCGTTCAAGCAGTATTTTGGACATGCAGAATCGTCTTTCAAGATCCCTCGGCTTCAATTCGTATGATACCCATTTTCTCTGCATGAATCCTGCTGCTAGCAAACGTTTTAAAATTGCCAATTGAGTAGCTCTCAGTGATTTTTCAAGCTCTTGTTGAGTTTTGCAACAATCTTCATGGAGTAATGCGTCAAATTCTTGGTCTTAAAAACATTTTTGGCTGGCCTGGGCGATCTTTGTCTTCCGCGTCAAGATCACCCCTTGTGAACCGCACTAACCGTCTCTCACACGTTGAAATCGATGGAATACAGTCGCCATAAGCTTTGTAGAGTAATGGTTGTGCACTTTTTTCAAATTGAAGAAGTTAAGCAAAACTTCCCACATTTGACGCTGTGTTGGTACAAAATTCGACATTTTCTATGAAAAAAAAATTTTGTTTTCTAAAGAACAGCCTTGTTATAAAAAATGTATTTTCCATTACGCAACTATTAGAAATGAAATTGAATATAGCGCAAAATGAATAATAGTACAACAATTAAATACAATATTGGTTTGTCCTGTTTTCCCTTAAGAAACAATTTCTGTAGAAACTTTTTGTTCAACCCTCGCTTGTACTAGTTAATTGCATGTAGGTATAAATTATAACTTTTAATTTTGAAATGTGTAACATATTTTTTGTTTGACATTCAACTTATTGAAGAAAAAAGAAAAAAATTACTTATGTATTTATTTATAAAATGAAATTCTTCTATAAAATATTGTCTAGTGACATGTGATTTATTTAGACTTGTGTGTTTAAAATATATTTAAATTACATTTCAAATTAGAAACAAAACTAAATTAACATATAAATGCATTTAAATTATTACAAATGCATTGTGAATTAATTGTGATTTAATGCAAATCTAGTAAAAGTCTTTAGCTCTCAAGCAAAATAGAATTTGTAATGCCCTATTGGAATAATCAAATAATGAATTCGGATATAAAAAAAAATCTGAAACTTATTAGGAATTTGAATTAATATTTATTTCACTCGTGCATTTTCTAATGAAAATTTATTTTTCATGTTTAATTTTGAATCTGTTTCTTTCAATTAATTGCTTCTCAATCAAATATCTAAGTTAGTTCTGGTTTAATTAAATTAGTAATTATAAATATATAAATATATGTATATTTACATTTGTTACAAATAAACTATGTTGTTTATAGTCAATACCCTTTGTTTGACGTACACACTTGAAGGTACAACTTACTAACTATTTGAAGTGTAAAAAACAACAACAACAACTAGCTTCAGTTTAGTTGCACGTCGACAACAACATGAATGGTAGCAAACAGATTAACAAGCTCAAGCGCAAGCGAATGCTAGCAAAGTGATGCTGATTAAACCAAGTAGCCAAACGTATTTCCTTTCTAGGAGGCATGATAATGTATTAAGTGTTTTTTAATGGAAATAAAGCTTGAAATTATAAGTGGTGATTTAAATCGCACATAAAAGTTAAGAAACTAGATTTTAATATTTTCTGATTGAAAATTCTGTAAACAAGAATATTTTATTGTTCACATGTATTAACAACAACAACAATGACGAGACATCCCCGTGATATCTGGGCACAAGTCCACATGTGGGAACTTTTTTTGTGCCGCAAACCTACGCTTACAATTTGTTGTTTTTTTTTATTATTATTTTTTTTTTTTAATTAAGATAATAGATTATTTAATAAAATATTATGACTAGTTTTGTTTAGCATATCGTGAATTGAATATGTATGAAATTTGATGAAAATGAACTATATACACGAAGGCAATAAAATAGAACTGATTGGATTGGCAACATTGTAAAGGTTTAATGTGTTTTGGCACCTATTCTATTTGTAATAATAAGAGTGGGGTTTATCGGCTAACTGCAAAGATAATAGGACAATTAATTGTATGAGAAATCAAATAAAAGTTGATAATTATTTTGACATAAGAATTATATAAAAGAAAATGTAAAAAAATAACAAAAACTGGTTCATTCGGCTAAGCCGAATCTTTTATACCCTTCAATGGAGATTAATAATGTTATTTGAATGAATAATAAGAAAAATAAATTCTTAAAACAGGCAAATTATAAACACCACCTTCATATGATTTGACTTGAATTTATATTAAAGTAAATTTTAAATAAAACACATAAAATATAATTGGATGCTGTAATTTTTATTATGATTCGAACGAACAATCTCTGATATTTACTTTTTAAATATAAATTAATTCAAATGTTGGTCGCGACTGCACTCTAATTGAATGGACCAATTTTCTGTTTCCGGCTAAAAAATATTTTTCTCGATTTTGACCCATTGTAGGTTCAACTTACTACAGCCTTATATACATCTTTGCAATAGACTTTGAAATCTATCATTGGATATCCATATTGTCTATATACAAGGGTATTCAATTAATCGGGTTTGTGGTTTAATCGGTTAATCGGTTAATCGAGCAAATAATTAATCGAGGTTTAGATTTATTTGGTTAATAATCGGTTAATTTTAAATTATTCGATTAACCGAATAATTTCTATTTTCATTTTAAATTGAAAATTAAAAATTAAAAACAGAAAATAAGATATTGCTGCAACAACGCCATAACTACGGTATTCGAATTATTCGATTTTTCTCTTGTTCGAATAAAACGAATAATTCGAATTAGAGATTTTAACTTGTTCGAATAATTCGATCACACGTTTAAAATTAATCGAATTATTCGAATAATTTAATTTTTTTTTTAAAAAGGCTGACCATGATTCTGATTTCAAATACAATATAAACGTATTAAGAATTTTTTAAATCGTTCATTAATTCGGGTTTTAAATTGAGTAACTAATCCTTTAGTAAATTAATTATTCACTATTTCTAAATTATTTATAACAAATTGTAGCTCTATCAACGTTGCCGAATATTTGCTTAATAAAGTGGTCTTGGGGAATTACACAATAAATTGAATCTGTCCAAAGTTTGATATTATTGTCAGTGAACGTGGCTAATTTGAAGTCAGGCACTACATGTTTGACGCATTTACAAATACGCAAAAAGTTTATCACCATATTAGACAAAGATGTTCAACGATGTTTAAAATCATGTATAAGGCGAACTCCATGCTTTTCTTGCAACAAAACGTTAGTTTGAAATATTTGTGTTTATCATTCGATTTATTAAATATTTTGCAACACTTACGTACGCGGTTAATAACATTAATTATGTATGAAGGCCATGGCCTTCATCTATTTCAATGTAATCATTATAAATTTCATCCTCGATATCACTTTCGACGACCGTTTCAAAATCAGATTCTTCATCACATTCAACTCCACTTTAATCTATGTTAATATTTTGATTATTAATTGCGATTCTTCTAATATTTCGCCAGATCAATAACAAATATTTTATTCCGTACCTTTTATTTTCATTGGTTCAAGTCCTAAACTAAAAATGTTTAAAGATTTGTTTTTAGAATTGTAAGTTCTTGCAGTAACATTTATATATTTATAGAAGGAGCTATCGGAACACTCATCTACAGTGATAGAAAATCCCTTTGTCTTTAGTTATTTGTCGAATTTCAGAAACAATACAATTTTTGTGAAATTATGAAAAATTTTAATAAATTTAAATATATATGAACATTTATTCGTTTTATTCGATTATTCTACATAAAATTGTTCGAATTATTCGTTATTCGAAAGTGGTAATTTTTAAATTGTTCGAATAATTATTCGTCAGAAATTATTCGATTAATCGAACGATCATTAGTCGAATGAATACCCTAGTCATAACTCAAAATCCGTGTTTTTTGACCTGAGTAATACAAAATATGCGCTGTTCTATAATCTTTTCGGTTTCGGATTAATCGGTTTATTTGTTATTTGAAAATCGGCAATTTCAAATTATTCGAACAGTTAACCGTCCAAAATTAATCGGTTAACCGATTAACGGTTAATCGATTAAATACCCTACTATATACTAAGTCATAATCCATATATAGATCAAAAATAGGCCAAAAATCGAGGTTATCCCGGTTTTTTCCTTACGGAAAGTTGATGTCAACATACAGACGGACAGATGGACATAACTATGTCGACGTCGCTATCTATAAAGATCCAGAATATATATACGATTTTTTTTTCACCAACATTTTTTTTTAACCAAAATTAAAAAGAAATACTTTTCAACATTTTTTTTAATATTTATCTTAAAGTATACTCTTAATAGCTTTTTTGTAAATTTTTTTTTTGACTATTTATCAATAAAAAAACAAAATAATTTTAATATTACGGTTTCGCACTTTGGACACATTTGAACATAATGTGCATTGTTTCGGTGTAAATTTTTCCATGATAAATATTCAAACAATACTGAATCGAATTAAGGTAAATGTGTGACACTAGTCACGTGTGATCTGTGAAATTCTAACTTAGTCTCCTCAACAAGAACTGTATATAGACAGTGACCTATTGATTTTGAAAAAGATAAATAATAGAAAGAAAAATTATCAAAATATGTTCACTAAATTTTAACTTTTAATTTAAAAACCGCCAATGTTGGTTCAACTTAACCAAAGATGTGAATCATATACATATTTATACTTATTGAGTACTTCAAATACACTACCTTTTTTCTAATTTCTTAACCACAGCTATTGCCGCTGCAAATACTATTTGCAAATTGTGTGTTCAATCACACACTTTGAATAATAAAAAAAGTAATATGTACTTATAAAAATAGCGATTGTGACTGTAAGAGCATGCTAAATATTAAATTAATGACACAAAGATGATAATTTATTAGCAAAAGGGGGTTTTCTCCTAATGATTTAATTGATATTGAACATTAGTTGCAATCATAAGCGGAACTGTTAGTATTTTAATATTTATACTGGCATTATTAACAAATAAAGCTGGTGTTATAATATCATATAGATAATTGCAGTTTGAAATGTGAGGCAAAAGGTTGGAGAGAAATTTCAATAATTTTTAAGATTAAATTTTTACAACTGAAAGCTTTAAAATATACTAATAGCTATAATAGCTTTAAAATGTAAATCTTATGTTACCTAGCGACAAACCCCAATACTATTTACCTTTGATACTATGAACTTTAAATGGGAAAAAGGTGAGAAAGAAAAGTTACCTGCAAACAATTGATCTGCAAAAATCATTGAGTTTGCTGGTTAAGTCTTTTGATTTTAATAAATATTAAAGCCTAAAAGTATGTTATCTTATTTTGTTTCATTGTTACAGGCTGTTTCTTTGGCTTTAAGTGAAACTTAAAACCATTATTAAAGTTTTAAAATTGTTTAGTTGTTGTATCCACCAACAAACAGCTCTAATATAGCTTTTTTGGTTTTTTATTGAACTTTTAAAGCTTTTATATTATGTATTTTGTTTTAACATTAACAATTTTTCTTTTTTAGTCGCGCGTCTTTTACAAGTATAAATTGTACAATTGGTAACAGCATAAGAAATTGAGTTCAAAGTTGTTTATTTTCTTTGCCTTGTTAAATAGCACGAAAAAACGAAGAAAAACTGCAGACCATGAAAATGAAATGGTCTCATAAATTTTAGCCAATTAACAGGAAGTTAAGAAAAAGTATTTTATGCAAATTACTAAAAAAAAAATGCTGTTTTTATTGCAAATTTCTAATTGTGTTGTAATATATACTATCTATTGTTTGCTCTTTTTATTCAACATTTGCAATAAGTTGTGTTGTGCCATCAACAATTTAATAATTATGCTGCCCACGTCTCAATTCTTACATTTATTAGAATATTATTTAATCTTCCCTTTCAAAGCCTACTCTATTTGTTTTTATTTATGACATATTTTTGATTTGCATTGTTTTATAGAAAATTTAATTATTTTTATTCAAACTGATATGTAGTTATGTATTTTAATATTTTTCCTCTGTGTTCCGTACACGTTGCAGTATGATAATGTTTTGTTACTATGATAGACAACCTTGAATTATGATTTCTGTTAAGAAAAATACTTACTTCTTACATGAATTAAAAAATAATACAAAAATAAACAGATGTACCTATGTAAATATTAAAATTGTAATGACTAAGATTAAAGGTACGTCGACGTGCATTAATTTAATTTATATACAGTTAAGCCCTTTTGTTACAACGAAAATGTATTTTATTCAAGTTTATATTATTTATTTAAGAAGAAACCAAAGTATGAATATTCCTTTAATCAAGCTTTTAATAACTTCGTAAATATAAGTTTAACTAAAAATAGCAGCTTGATTTATGATCCCTAATATTTCCGACCTAATTTTTTTCAATGTAAAACTTTGTACATCATTCATATTTCAAAAAAATCGATTCTTATTAACTTATAAGAGATCTATCTATATTCACCAAATTATACTTTAAAATAAAATTTTTAAATATTTTTAGATAAACAAAATCAATTTTTTTTTTCGAAATTGTTTATTAATTCATTTTAAAAAGTTTTTTTCCAAGTTTTTTTTAATTTTATTGAAAAAAAAATTATGACAAAAAAATTTTTTTGGTGAAAAAAAATCGGGTTTAAAAATATTTTTCTTGATTTTGGTCCATTGTAGGTGCAACTTATTATATATAGCCTTATATACATCGTTGCAATGCAGTTTGAAATATGTATCTATCATTAGATATCCATATATATTAATGACTTAGTAATCCAGATATAGATAAAAAATAGGCCAAAAATCTAGGTTGTCCCGGTTTTTTCCTTATATCTCAGCCATTTGTGGGCCGATTTTGTCGATTTTAAATATCCACCTAGCCGAAGAATTCCCGATAAATTGGTATATGAATCATGTATGTAAGTTATTTGGGGGCTACGGAAAGTTGATTTCAACATACAGACGGACAGACGAACATGGCTATATCGACTCCGCTATCAATAACGATCCAGAATATATATACTTTGTGTGGTCGCAAATGAAAAAAGTAGAAATTACAAACGGAATGATAAACTTTTATAGACCCTTGCCACTCATGGTGAAGGGTATAAAAATTAAGAAAAATTAGGTAGATTTGTGATCACACATATTTGTTAATACAAGAGGGTTTTTTATATGAAACACTTAAAGAAATTAAATCAGTAATAACTTTGTATATAAGCTATTAATTGTGAAAAGATGATCGATTTCGAAACAAATTGAGATTTTTCATATGACAAAGAATAAAATTCCTAAATCGTCAATAACTTTGTATAGAAATATTTATTGAAGAAAAAGACCTTTTAGATTGCATTTTTAAGAATAACATTTAAGAAATGTGTGAATAAAACTAAATTTCATCACAATCCGTCACCATAATCCATAATATTTACAACTGTTAAAATTTGTTTTCGAAATTTTTTTTGGAAATTTTGTTTAAAAGAAATTTTGAAAATGTAAAATTTGGGATTTAAAATAAGTATGAAATTTCATGATTTTAATACCTTTCGCCGTGAGTAGGCCTTGCTATTCAGTTGTAAATATTATGGATATATGAGTTTGTAATTTTTACATTATTCATTTACGACCCCACAAAGTATGTATGTATATTCTGGATCGGTATTGATAGCGGAGTCGATATAGCCATGTCCGTCTGACCGTATATCTGTCTGTATGTTGTTATCAACTTTCCGTAACCCCCAAATAACTTCCATATGTACATAATATCGCTATAGACCGGTTCAGTTGCTATTTAAAATCGAAAAAATTGGCCAACAAATGGCTGAGATATAAGGAAAAAACCAGTAAAACCTCGTTTTTTGTCCTATTTGTTATCTATATCTGGATTACCAAGTCATTAATATAGACAATATGGATATCTAATGATAGACATTTCAAAGTCCTTTACAACGACCAACAATGTGTAAAAATCGGGAAAAATATACTTTAACCCGTTTTTTTTTTCACCAAAAAAATTTTATTTGTCATTTAAAACTTTGTTTTTTTTAAAAATTAAAATAAAATTTTGAAAAAACTATTTTTTTGTCATAAATTTTTTATTAATAAATTAAAAAAAAATTTTAAAAATAAAAAAACTACACTCAGGTCTCGTTTTATGCGATAGATGCGTTCAAAAAAAAATCGCATAAATTGAATTCGCATAAAACGATACTCTAGCTTCATACAAAAACTAATGATTCATTCTAAAATTCTGAAAAACCGCATAAATTCAAATTTTAATTAAAAAATTCAAACAAAATCGCATAAAAAAAATCAACAAAAATATATTTATTTCATTTACTTATACTATAAAAACAAAACAAGTTAAAAAAAATAAACAAAAATATAATATTAATTCATTAATTACAGGAAAAAACTGAAAATGATCCAAAAAATAAGCTAAAACAATTTTTAAGGAAATTCTGTAAATATGTATGATTAATCTGAATCACTGAATAACTGTCTGCATCGTTCTGGATTTGGTTCAACGTCACTTTCATCACTAGATGATATAATCATGTTGTCATCATATGGTAAAATATCATTTTCATTTAAAAAACATCTAAAATTTAAAAATCTGTTAAAATTTAAAAAAAAATCGTTAATTTAAAAATCGCATAAATTTGGAAAAAAATTTAATTTTGTTGGTAATTAGGTGGATGGTATATAAGATTTGGCATAGCCGAATATAAGATTCGACTTTTAGGAGCATCAAAATTTCAAACAGTGAAAAATCATATTTATGAAGACGAAAATTTTAAATCATCAATAAGCACAAATAAGCGGAACAAAAATCTACATATACCCTAAATCAGCATAATAGGGAGGAATATTAGTATAACACGTACATCAAAGATCGATTCAGAATCTATTTAACGATGTCCGTGTGTCCGTCCGTCTGTATGGCTGTCCATGTAAACATGTGCGCAAAGTACATGTCGCAATTTCGAGCATAAAACTATATTGAACACATTTAAGTCTAATATAGATAGAAATAATGCGACCAATGTTCATGGCGATCGGTTCATAATTAGTAAAAGCTCCCATATATGGCTGACTTTCGAAAATCACTCACGACTTGACTTTCTTATTTTTTTTTATATGAAAAATAAAAAAATCGAGTTTTATATGAAAAGTCCAAAACAACTTAAAATGGAACATTAAAACCCAAAGCGTTTAATCACGATTATATTTCATTCATATTTCTGACCAGAAATCCAAAATCGATGTTGTATATAAAAAACTCAGATTTTAGTATAAAAAATTTCTTTATATTTTTTTATTATTTTTTTAATTACACAAATTTTCTTAAGACTTAACAACTAAAATTTGTCATATAAAAAAAAAATAATAAACATGGAGCGGCTTAAGCACCTTAATAACTAGTTATACAAAAAACAAAAGTCCAATAAAAATTTAAAAATAATATACAATACATAAATTAATAAGAGTAGAGAAAATAGAAACAAATTTTCATAATTAATTAAGTTTGTTGTTTTTATAATAATTAACAAAACAGTTGTACTAGTATTTAAATAAAATTGTTGTTCTTCGTTGCTGCAATAATCTAATAATGTCCGGCATAATGAGAAGAATGACCACCATAGTGAGCACCATATTGAGCACCACCACCATATTGGGAATACTGGGGAATGTACTCGTACTGACCATTGCTGTAGTAAGCATCATCATAATCGTAATTTATGGGAGCAATATATTGTTTTTGAACTGAAAGAGGAATTAAATAAGGTGTTAATATTATAATTAAATTAAAGTATTTGCTAATTTTTCAACATGTAATGATTCGTTGTTATGGCAGAATTAACATAAATTCATAGCTCAAAAATTAAGTCATGTAAACTAATTAAAAGCAGAAGCTGTTGCTGTTGCTGTTGCCGTTGCTACTGCTGTTACTCACTATATAACATAATAGGCTGGGAAAATTTGGCTGGAAACTTACTCAACCATTACGTTGTTGTAAATGTGAACAATAATACAAAAAAATACCTAGAGTCTTTTCAATACAGTATGTTTTTCTTAGATAATGATTGTTTTAGTTTAATTGCAAACAGCCTACATTGACTTACAATGAAGTCTCTTTAACAGATCTTGGTTTTTGTTGAAATTTTAACAAAGTGATGACATTATTACATTTTCATTACATTTACTGTGTTGAAACAGAAGTATTGTTTATTAGGAAAACTATTATAAACTATAATTAATACTATACTAATAATTTATTACATAATTGTATGAATAAGAAATTAAACGGGACAATGTTAAATATAATATTTGTTCATTAGTTGTTGGAGTTTTAGGGGTGTGTACTAAATTGTAATTATGTTTCCTTGAACAGTGAAACATTTTAAAAAAGTTTGTTTCTAAATCATTGAATCTTGAAAAATAAATTTAATTTTAATTTCATAATAATTTATTATTGTAAATTATCTAGTATTGATCTGTGTTTTTTATGTGTTTGATATCTAATTTTTAATAGTTTTTCCGATTTTTAATCGATTCTTAATGTCTTTATTATATTATATAAACATGTAATATTTGTTTCTTGTTAGAAACAAATGTTACATGTTACATGTTAATTAAGAAATTAGATGAAAAAAATCTCACACATAGTAATTATATCACAAGCTGCATAAATTTAACATGCTGCAGCCAGCCAGCCAGCCAACTTCTTTTTTATCTTCATTATTTGATTTTAGTTTTTTTTCTTGTTAAACCTACACAAAAGCCAGTGAGAAAATTATACCAAATATTTGCATAGAAATAGAAAAAAAGGAATACAAACAAACAGCATAATGTTTTACAAAATATTTCTAATGAAGTTGCAAATTCACAACACTCGCAATATTTTTGTGTAATTTTACAATAGCTTTTTTTTACTATACTTTGTTTTTCTTTATTGTTGTATTTAGTGGGAAAATTTTGTTGTATTTTAGAATATAATTAACCTGATTTTTTGAGAAGCTTTTTATTATTTATTGTAGTGTCTATTTGTAATTGTAAATACTATTGAATTATGTGTACTTTAGTGAAGATTATAATGATTTTAATTGTGAATCGTATAGATTAAGGGCTTAAGTTTCTAAATCCTGGCGCCAAGTGATATGGACAAAATAATATAAAAAATTAAGTTGGTTTTTAATATACCCAATAAGCATTTTTGCTGCAATTCAAGTTGAAAGCACGTGTAATTCAAGCCTTTAATTATAGTTAAGCAATTGAATTACAATTGTATTACACTTTATTTCCATAGCAATATCCAGTAAAAAGGAAAGCTTTGCTGCTTATTGGGTAAATTCAGAATTTCAAAGGCAGAATTTGCAAGTGTTGCTTTGACTTTTAAAAACAGTTGAATTTTTATGAAAAACCAAAACAAATTTTGATATTTTTATTGTATTCCACCGGAATTTAGAAAATTATTCCCTAAAAGTCTTAGGGTTTTTTAACAAAACTATGTTAGCCATTTCATTGATATTCAAGTCTATAGTTTTTGTTATTTGAAATGATTGCAATCACGCACATGTTTTTAGTTTGTACAGAAGTAAATAATCGATTAATTTTCATAATTAAACTTATTTTAATTAATAAATATTTATTATAATTAATTTCAATAAGGTTAAAGTTGCTAATTTACAAGTTTGTTTCTAAAATCTTTTGTTTCGTGTGAATGTAATCACGCAAATTGGCTACATTTAGAAATATTAACAGTATTGTGGAATATTATTCAATGAAAAGTAACTTGTTCAATTATACTTTTGCGAATCACATTTCGGTCACTTTAAATATATAAATAATCTATTTGAATACATAGCCATTTTGGCAAAATGTTTAAAATGTGTTAAATAGATAATTTTGTTAAACGTTTCAATAAATTTGTATGGAACAATTTCTGTATTTCTGTTTTTACAGCATTATTTCAGCACAGATTCATTATAATTTGTTGTTAATCGAATGATTCGATTGTATCTATAGATTTGTCGATACAAGAAACAGAAAATCATTTGATTTACAATAAACTACAAAAATCTTTGGATATAATCGAATCATTGGATTGGTTTTCCTCAATGTTTAATTCATTTGAATTCTACTTTTAGAATTTCCGAATAGTAAATTCTACTTCAATTTCACTTCATTATTTTGTTGTGGATAGACCACTCACTTGTTATAATTAGTAGTAGCTTTAAATATATTTTGAGAACTTAGTGCTGGTTTACACATGTCAAGTTTACTTGCGCAAGTCTTGAGTTTTTATAAGAGAGAGGATATCCTCTTTTTCTTTCATAAACACAAGACTTGCTCCAGTAAACTTGAAGTGTGTGAACTAGCACTTATTCTCGAGAATCTGAGAATGATTCCTGATAATGCCATTTATAACTACGAAATTTTTATGAATATTTGATATCTCTTCAGAACAAATTTAGTAATAAAAATAATTTTAAATTTAATTTAAATCAAACTTTTTTCAAACACGCAACTTAGAAACATTTATTATTCAATTAATTTTCCTTTAATTAGTTTGATTGTAAAGAATTTAACATAATTTGATTTCAATGACTTTACAATTTTATTCAACTTTGTTTAATGAATTTTTTGTTTCATATAAATTTCAACACGCCATATTTTGAGTTAATAAAATTAAAGGTTAAATACAATTTTGTTTTCCATCACAATTAAAATATTTAACAAATATAATTTGTTTATGCTTTAAATAATTTAAAGAAAGGTTATACGGTTTAGCAGTTTTAGTTGTATAAATTCAAATTTCAATAGCATTTTTGACTGAGTATTTTATTAAATAACAATTGTTAGAATGTTTGAACCAAAGAATAAAATATACATATAAGCTGAGAGACAAAACACCTAAGTCTGTTGTCAAAAACCGCTTTTACTTTCAGGTTACACTCAGTTGCGACTTTAGTTCTACCCTATTGTTTGAACTATTTGGAGATGTGGGCATTATGAGGCGTGTTTGTTTGAAAAAAAGTCGAAAACAGAAAGGTAAATATTTATTATTTTTGGTATTAATATTTAAAAATGTTCTTTTCTCATCAATAAATTTGGTAGCCATATATTTTACTGCAGTTGCACATATAACTTTATCTTAAGTTTAGTATGAATTTTTCTCAAGCAAATTAGCTTAATTTTTGAAACAAATTAATTGAATGTTTGCATATATTTTGAAAATTCTTTAAGCTATTAGATCTTCATCAATATGCTCTATATTGTGCTGAAATGTGTTTATCTCTTTCATTAATAACTTGCCTAGTCATTTTTAAAACAAAATCTATTTATCATACATAATTATTGCATGCTCTTGTTAAATTTTTAGTTTTTTATCTTCATTAATATCTTTGGCAAATCAATTGATTTCAATAACCGTAAAAAATTAAATGGTTTTTATATTTTGTTGCTGTTTTTGCTTTTGTACAATATTACTTGCATTTTTTTTTTATTTTTTTTTTTGCAACCTTTGTCATCAATTTAAGCATGGTTATTGATCAATATTTGATGCATAAATTTGAAAACAACATTGATGTTACAAAAAACACCAAATATTCATACTGACATGATCGCCTAACATTGTGATTGGTAGGTATCCTTGGATTTAGTTTTAATTCTGTTATGATTTTTTTTTTGGAGTTTAAATAACTTTATTTAAAATTAAAAAAAAAACAAAAACTTTAACATTGATGAACAAATCAGTAATTCTGTTCATAATCTCCTTGATAATCCGATTTATCTATGCCTTGGCCATAATCACTATAATCGTCGTCGTAAACAACACCCTCAGCCTGCTGCTCATTATCGGGACGTAATTTAAGCATTTGACCATTATTGTAGTTGGCATGACGTCGAAATAGTTTCAACATACGATATGTGTCAATGCCTGCATCGTTGAATTTGAATGTGGGAAATTTCAAAAAACACACAGAGATAAATATGAAAAAGAAGAAGAAGAAGAAGAAAGACAATGCATTTTTCTGTTTCTGTTCATTTGTATGAGAATGTTAATTGTTTTTTTGTTTTTTTTATTTTTGCGAAAATTTAAAAAAAATAATAATAATTAACATACATTGTGGCAAAAGGCAATGCAAACTGGTGGGTGAGGGTTTCTAGTGGTGGCGAGGTATTAAGGGTCTTTATAAAGTGCATTTAGGCATTAGATAGTGGTGACGCATACAGCCAACAACAAATCGCAGGGATTTTAATTCTTTAAAGGGGTGTGGGCATTACAAGGGCGTTACAAAAGTGCTGTAATTTCCCTTGAAATTATTTATATTTGTTTGTTTGTTTTTTTAAACTTACCATAAGGAGCTGGAGAGGCTACTACCACGGGAGCAGGTGCCACATGTTTAACTACTGGTTGATAGGCTACTATTGGTTTGGGTGCTATAGCTACTGGCTTGGCTACTGCATGCACTGTGGGTCCTGATTTCGTAACTACAGCATTGAAACCATTAATGGGATCAGCGGTATAGTCTACAGTACGTATGGAGCCATCAGGTTCAACTAAAGAATATTGACCTGTAAAATAGCAATGAAATGTTTGCCTTAATAATGCCAAAAATATTGAGATGTGATTGTGTTTTATAATTACCTTTGACTACATCACCATCGCGAGTTTCATGCTGAGATTTGACATCACCTGTTGTATGATCAGCTACACCATAATTAAAGGCATATTTGGGATGATCCTGGAAAAAGCAAAACAATTTTTAAAAATTAATAAGTTTTAATTGGTAGTTGGTTATAATGTCTATGTTTCTGTTATTAGAAAATTTATTTTGGCTCCATCTTGTGATACCACATCTTAAATTTACATTTTAATACTCTCCCAATATAATAATATTATAAGAATATACACAATTGGTCAATTCACAAGGTCTCCTATCATGTCATATTGTCATATTGTCCGACCGACTCTTAGGCGTTCGGCGCAGGCATTAGGAATTGACAAAATGTTTTAAATATTTATAGAATACTGAGTAAACTGTTTTTCTTTTACTATTCAAATATGTTTATTTATTAAGGAATTTTTATTACCATTGATATGAACAAATTATTTGCCAAATTAACAATTGGTGTCGTAGCGTTGTATCGTTGTATGTCGTAATTTTTTTATTAATGTTTTGTTTTTGTTTCGAAAAATTTGTTTGAAAAATATTTATGATATACAATGCTACAACACTACGACATCAATTGTGAATTGGGCAATTAATTTTAAATTGTTGTGTGAAAAATATTGAGAATGCATGTAAAATTTTCACTCATAGTACTCGTTTGGGATATAGGAACTGCACAGAGAAAACTGATTCGTAATAGCAACCGAATTTGTTGCCAAATGATTCGGTTGCAGAAATAGAATTTTTCGGTTCTAGCTACAGAATATCAGTGGATAAAGAAGAAATTCGGTTGAAGCAACCAAACTTTTGTTACAACTTCTAAAATTTTGTACCCACAAGTATAAAATTCGGTCACTTATGCAGAATCATTCGATTGACCACAAATTCGGTTGCTATTACGAATCAGTTTTGTCTGTGAGGTAGTGAGTTTTGAAAAAATTTTTGAATAACTTTTATTCAAATACTTATTTTATTCGTTTAGTTGAATAAGCCGAATACGAATAAATCACTGGAAATTACGTTTATCAGCAATAAACGTTTGTTGTCATACAACAATTTTTTTAGGACTTTTAAATAAAGCTATAAATTTATTAAAATTTAATTAATTTATTAATTACATTTAACATTATATAAATTTCACACTATTTGATTTAAATTTTCAGGTTTACAATTTCGAAAGATTTTTAATTTTCTCACACAGTTCAACTATTATAATATTTAGTTAGTTCCTTTTGTGTATACATACATTAAATTCTTTTTAATCACTTATTTCTGACATAAATTTCATAACACTCACATAATAATCCACAGCATAACCTGGGCGTGCATAAACAGCGGTGGCGCTTAAGGCTACAAAAAGGATGATCACTTTGCTGATGGTAGACATGTTTGTTTTTGGATATTTGATTTTTTTAAATACACTTAAAAAAATATTACACTGGTGTTTTTTCTTTTTTTTTTTGGTAAAATGAGGTTGAGAAATCGCTAAAAATTCGTTAATTTTTCAAAATCTGAAAATAAAATTAAATTTTCTTTAATATTTGCACTATATATTTATTATTTTTTTTAATAAAAAATTTATTTTAAATATTATTACTTTTGGTATTTCGTAGGCACTGTTTCGAACACTTTGAATTTGCCCGGAATACTGTAACTATTCTAAGATCAAGTTTGCATTTTATACGCTAAAAAAATCAAAAGAAAAATGTCTACAACCACCACCAGCTGTTTGTTTTTGTTTTTGTTTTATTTGTTTTTTCTTTCCATTTAGTATGAGAAGTCGGTATAAGTACGTTTAAAATGAGTACTAGTGCTTTAAGCCACAATAACAGCCGGTAGTTTGTTTATGGCTAATAGCTTTTAAGCAGTTAAGGGGTATAAAAATAACAAAAACAACAATACTACAATACAAGTATCAACTACATGTTTATTATTATTATTATAATTTAGTTTTTATTCTCTTTCATTTATTTAGTTGAGTTTCGTATAAGATGTATTCATTGTTGTATTTGAATTTTTGAGATTGTTTTATGGCATTATTTAGTATTGTTTGGATTTGTATATTTTGCTGATTTGCTCAAGTGTAACCGATGTTGTAGAAGAGTTTATCATACACATATTGCGGAAGAGCTGTGGTGAATAGAGGTGTATTAATCAAGAGAGTTTTTTAAAATGTGTTTTGATTTATAGGGGTTGCTTATTAGACTAACATATTTTTGGCTAATATATTGTGAAAGCTTTATAATGTTGTGATACCAATTAGTCTACAAAGTCTTTAGCACCTGACTGTTCTTGTTATTTTTTAAAGGAAGATATTAATAATATCAAAAAATAACATATATTTTAAGTTGAAATCCCGAAATTTGCTGTCTATAATTTTCGTGGTTCTGGACAGCAATGACAAATTTGCAACTTTGTTTTAATTTTTTGTTTTAAAAACTACGATTTTTATTATTCCTTAAGAATAGTGTTCCAGCAAATTATACATACCAAAGTTACAAAAATAATAAATTAACAACCAAATTTGTTGACAATTGAATAAATACATACATTCAATAAATATAGTTCTAGATGATTGTTCTAAACTAGTCAGTTAACCTATTACTTACGGTAACAACTAGTTACATAATTAGCTACGTGACTAGTTCTTTTAACAATCCTTCAGGATTACTTAGAGACATTTATGTGATAATTGTCTTTACGCTAGATTACATGTAATGTAAAAAGTAACCAATTGATTTCAGTCTGCATTACAAATAGCTCATAGTTGTCAAATTACCCAAAATATATAAATTGGTGTCAGCCAAGTGATCAGATATTAGTGACAATTACTGTCTATAAGGGATACTTTTCAAACTTGCTTAACTGCTGGGGGTATTACGAAATGAAAATTAATGTTGGATGCTACTTTACAGCACGATCAAAATATTGATGATTTTAAAAGGCAAGTTGTAAAATAGAATATCTATTATAATTAATATATCCATCGATTTCTCAGAAGAACAATAATAATTTTAAAACTTTAACTATTTAATTTCTGATATAATTCAAATAGTCCTAACTGCTGGGAACACTGCTGAGTATTTTTTTTTTTTGGACATTGTGCGATCCATAGTTCATTATTTTTTGTTTGAAATTTTTAGATCATATTTGGTTTTGGTTCATATTTTTCCAATAATAGGAGCAGCGGATCTCCCTCGCATTGACAGACTAGTTTAATAAAATGTTTAAGATGATTGTGAGAACGTTCTTTTTTAGTCACCTCCATACATTGAATAATATGGATGTGCTGCAGTAACTCGATATGCCTTTCGCTCTTGATCACATTCGTTGGACACATACATTTGAGAGTCATTTAAACATTTCCATTGAAATTTTTTCTAATTTCAAAGAACTTCCGATTTTATTCCCTATTTTAATTTTTTAAAAAATTAAAAAAATTGGGTTTATGTATTTTTACATATTCGCATATCGAGCCCTTAGCGCCAAATTATCGTAAGCGACATTTTCTAAATATTTTTTTATTGCAGAAATTAATATTTTATGGACCGACTGATGTTTTAGTGTTCTCAGAATATCAAAATTGATAATAACTTCAAAAATATAGGGGGTAGGATTTTATCGTAAGTCAATATTTACATTTTACAGTAAACGAATTTTATCGTAAGCGACATACAGTGGTATATAAAAAAAGTGAGAAATAAATCTGTAACTTCTATATGGTTAGTCTGGTTTGAATGAAATTTCACATGCCCAAAGAGGAAGTGTATTCAAGTTTAAATTTTGAATAAGGGCCACATGGGCCAACCAGGGGCGCGGACAGGGGTTCCTAAAGTAGCACACTTCGGGTATGTTAAATTTTTAAAACGATCGCATTTCTTCGTTTGTGTTCTGATTTCTAAAAAATTACACATGTAGAATCTCTTCGTCAATCAATACAAAAAAACTCGTCGTACCTATCAATTATTTATTATAGCTTAGGAGATATTCGCATTTGAAAATTAAATTTTAACATTTTTACCCACTCTACTCCAGTTGTTTGATAATAACGGATCCAAATATTTCCAGATTTTCATTAATTTTCCTTTGTTGGACTATCAAGAAATGTAAGTGTCAAATAAAAAAAATTGTTTCAAAATACTACCCTAGTTTGAATTTAATTTTTATTTTTTTTTTTTTTTTAATTATTTAAAAATTTTCTAAGAAGATGTATAAGGAATTTATACTTGTTGATCAAATATTTCCAATGAAAAAAATTTTAAAATGTTTGATACCGAGAGGACCAGGTCCACCCAAAAAACGCCAATTTTTTATGTAAAATTCAAATTTAGGGCAAAAATTCTCGAATCGCATAGTCGATATCAAAATATAATAACCCATTTTAGATGGCCCAATATGTTCTTAATTGTTTTATAAATAATTATAGACAAAAATCTAAAAAAATCTCATTTTTTGGATTTTCAAAACTTTTTTAGGAATTGCGGGATTCACGATAACAAATTTAGAAATTGGTTTTAATTTTCCATTTTCAATACAAAAATCTATATAACTGTAAAATTTCATAAAATAATATTCATAAATAAAAATTTAATTTCAATTTTAAAATTTTGTATCTTTGTTGTTTTTTGTCATATTTTTCAAAAAAGTATTCCATGCATTTTTCAATTTCAAAAGCTAAAAACATTTTTGAAAAATAGAAAAAATTCCCTATCCACTGATATATAACATGTCTATCTTATGTTTTTTACGTGGCAATTTAATTAGGGAAAACTTAATATCTCGCAGAGAATTTACACTGCTATTTTAACTCATATTCAAAAATTTAGAGACTTAAGGAATTTGTGTGAAACAGAAGTAATCCCTAAAAAATATTATCAGGAGCATATTAATATGAAAAGTGATGATAAAATTGAGGACACGCTTGCAGAAAGCTACAAAGATGCTGATAGACACTGAAATTTGATAAATGTATTTTAACTCTTCTAATGTATCTACTTACTACATGTAACTATTTTTAACTTAATAATTTATATTTTTTTGAATTCATTAATATTTAATTTAAATAAATTCAAAACATAAATACATATACATATATAGAATTAAACTTATTATCGCTTTAAATCAAAATCAACAAGAAAAATATAAATATCGTAAGCGACCAGTTTTTGCCATAAAAGTAGCCTAATATAAAAAAATATATCGTAAATGCCATAATTAATGCACAATGTGAACAAACTATAATTTTTTTGCTGCCAATAAATAGCTTGAACGAAGCTATTTATAATCAAAAAAACCTTCTCCTGTAAAATTTGTGTTTTGTCGCTTACGATATTTTGGCGCTAAGGGCTCGATATGTTGAAGCTGATGTCAGATTTTTTGATTTAATATCCATTTCAATGATACTTATTGAAATTATTTAAACAAATATTTGCTTTAGAAAAATGCAATCTTGAGCAATTGCAATTTCCTGATATAAATATCTCATTTTTTAAATATTGTAGTCTAAAGTGGACATAATTATCTTACTATTGTTTAAAATCAGAGGTCAGATTCATAAAATACGTGTTCTTAAACTTATAAATGTTCTTGATTTTTTAAAAAATTTAAATCGTGAATAAAATCGATAGTTTAGAAGGAACACCCAAGTTGTATTTTTCTGAGCTCGTTGGTGGAATGGTAACATATTAAAAATAAAATATAGACATTTATGTAGCCTCAAAAATAATTCTCAATTTTTATGTTATGCAAATAATCTTTTTTAGAATTGTCAAACTGTTTACAGACATGTATTTGCATAATACAACAATTTAAATCGACATGCATACACGCAGAGAAAAAACATGGTTGGACATGGTTACGACAACTATACTATGTTCTCTGTAACAATATATTGTTGTCGTAAACATATAATTGTTGTTTTAATTTAATTTCAACAATATTATAGTTACTGTAAACGTTTATATTTTCATCGCAATTATAAATATGAATATGGTTTTCGAACAACTAAATAATGATAATTAGGTAAACATATTATTTTTATATACAACCATTAAATGTTAAGTTTATATACGCGTAGTCATAATATGTTTAAGATGCAAACAAAATATTTTTACAACAACTATATAATGATAAATAAGTAAATATATTATATTATGTAGTCATAATATGTTTAAGATGCAAACAAAATATGTTTACTTTTAATAGTCTGTTTTCCCACCATTTGTGAGTGTTGGTGTTTGTCTAAGCTGTGTTGTTTTTACAAGTAAATTTTGAGTGTCTGTAATTCCCATTCGCTCTATAGTTTTATTTGTATATTATCTTTAACTTTCCTAGAGCGAATAACAATAAATTTGATTTTATCAATAATATTTTAATTGTGAATTTAGTACTTTAAAACTAAATCCTATTAAAATTTTGTATTTCCAAAAATAAATTTTAATAATAATATGATTATTTTGGATCATAATATGATTTAACTGGGTCATAAATATGATGACTCTGGGTCATATTATGATTGTTTTTTATCATAATATGATTATTTCAAAACATATTATGATTGATTTTTATCATAATTTGATTATTTCAGAACATATTATGATATTTTATGATACTAATAATGATCATAATATGTTTTGGACTACAAGAAAAAATCTGATCATAATATGTTGCTCTTAGTTTATGGTTACCACAACCATGTTTTTTCTCTGCGTGTATGTACATATATAATTTCGTAACAATATTTTTCTAATTATTAGTTTATAATTGAATCAGGCTTTAAATAAAATTTTCTATAAAATTCTTTTTAACTCATAAAGACAAATTTGCTTAAACATGGTGTTATAGAAATAAAATTCGCCACAAATTAGCTTATTATTGCAACAACTATTTTATTAACATTATTATTACATATGCTCGCAACAGGTGTAGGGTATCATACAGTCACACTACTCTCTTACTTGTTTATTTTATCACCCTCGTAAAGCTAAGACTTATTTTTTTTATACAATTCAAATTCAAATTTAGCTTAAGAAAACTTTGTAAATAAAATGCTATTTTTTCATTAAATTTCAATTCTCATTTCCTCTTAATATCGTAACATTTCCTAATCAGTAGTATCAATAATTATCTATTTACAATTAAATCGATCCAAAAAAAAAGCAAAACATTTTGCCACTTTTTAACTGCAACCGATTATTAATTAGATTCTATAAATATTCTATTATTTTCTATGCTTGAAATGTGAAGCAATTGCTCATTTTTAATTGACCATAATCTGGTAATTAAAGACTTTAATACATATTATGACATTTTAAAAACTATTAATGGATTGTAGTTTGTCGGTGGAAAAAAGTATCAAATAGTAGTTAAAAGTTTAACAAATACAAGCAGCAAAACAATTTATGTTCGAGTACAAGTACTTTACCACAGACGATTTGTGAGGTTCTCACTGTTTTTGTAATTGTTTATGTTTATGTTTTAGTGAATAGTTTTTTGTTTTCTTTCTGATCTACTTTTTTTTAGTTTATGCTTTAATTTGTACTTTGTCTCATAAACTGATTTCCATAGAATTACGTGCAACCTTGGCAAATATTTATAAGACTCAATTCGTTTTTCGTATTTATTTAATACCCTACACACCACAATGTGGCCGTGGGCAGGAGGGTGAATTACTTTGATGTGAACAATTTTAAATATTTACAAAGAATATATTTAAAGTTAAGTTAAGAGCAAATCTTTAATTTATGAAGTTCATTTGTGGTCATGCCCTTCAAGAGTTAGAATTTATTTAATTTAATGATAGATTAGATTTCATTGCTCCACAATTATAAAAAAGGACCAACTGTGTAATATTTCAAACTTGATTATTATTTTTTTAATTTCAATTAAATGTACTGCTTCATTTCATTCCATCTTACCATCACTATAATAAATACGAGTTATAATATCATTTATAATTTAAGTTTTCATTTAATAAATGTTTGTTCTTATTATTTTTGGAAATACCCAACAATTTATTTGAAAAATGTTACCATTTAATTCACATAATTTATCCCTTAAAACAATTGCTTGTGCTCTGTATTTTGTTCTTCTCTTTCAATTCACATGATCTAGAAAAGGTTTGAGTTGAATTGTCGTTTTTTGTTTTGTTTGATTTGACCCTGTTTGTTTTAAATGTGTAATTGAAACTTGAAAGAAAAATCTAAATGAGAGTATTGAAATTAATGTTTAGTTTAATATTCTTAGTTTCAAAACTATTTGATTACAATTAAGATGTGATTAATGAGCTTGTTCAAAGTCACTTTTGAGATTGGTTAAATAAACAATTTATTAGCTAAAAATAACAGTATTAATTAACATATTTTTAGTAGGTAATTATTCCCCGATACCTGGTGGGGTTGTTTCGCCCGGTATTGCTCTATGGTGGACGAAACGAACTCATTTTCCAGGAAATTCAAGATCAGCTATAAGATATTTATTTGGTGATAATACGAGTATGCCAGACAACAATGTAAAATAAATTGATGAAAAAAATAAAAAAAAAATTATTGAATGATTGACACAATGGGCTTCCTTTTGATATAGTGGGTGTATGATTGCGTATCTTCTTAATGCGGTTTTTGTTTTTAATAACTTATATAATAACAAAGAGTCGTATGCGGGAAGTTTAGCTTGAGAGATCTTGAAAACGATTTTTTTGACCAAAATGATGCTTCTACGATATAAAAGATAATAATTTTTGCATCGAATCATGGATCCAAGGCCAAATATCTATTGCGTTAAGGTAATTCGCAGTATATATAGTGGGATCAAAAGGGTCTTATCTATTTTGAGCTGCTGAATGCAGCTGATTCGGTTGAAGCGAGCTGTGGCTGAAAAACGCCCATAATATGTCATGACATGATCATATCACGACAAAAGTATTTAGAATGAAGTGGTTGGGAAGTCTTGCTTCACCCGCTTAATAGTCTAGACCGTGCACCGTCCGACTACTATTTATTTCGATCGATGCAGTACGTTCTCTCTGGAATACGCTTCACTTTGGAAAAGAGTATCCGATTTTGATTTGATTCCTTCTTGGCCTCAAAGTTTGAGCAGTTATTTTGGCTCGGTATTCATATGTTGCCAGAAATATGGGAAAAGATTATAGCTCACAATGGTTAATACTTTGAATAAATTAATATTATACAAATGTTTCCAAAAATTGAAAAATTAATAAAATTCAGACATCCCTCCACAGAGAAAACAGATTCGTGATAGCAACCGAATTTGTTGCCAATCGAATGATTTTACCTTAGTGAGCGAATTTTACAGTTGCGGCTACAAATTTTTAGAAGTGGTAACAAAATGTTGGTTGCTTCAACCGAAATTCTTCTTTATTAATTGACTTTCTGTTGATAGAACCGAAAAATTCGATGTGTGCAACCGAATGTGTGCTACTACGAATCTGTTTTCTCTGTGTGTATTTATCATTTACTGTATAAATGTTTAAACAAAACTCAACACACTAAAGCTCAAATGATTAAATATTTGAAACAAGAAATATTTTAAGAACATCGTTTGTCCTTTTTTCAAAGATAGCTTATGGTCCCCTTTTGCTCTAATTTCAAATTATGGTAAATTGTACAATTCATATTCTGAATTTGGCAATAAGACTGTGTAAAAACTAAATCTTTATAGATTTTGCGCAATACTTCATTGTTAAGAAATAATCTTATTTTAATTGTTAATTCTGCTGTTGAAATTAAATTATTCTCTATTAATTTTTTTGCAAGAAAGAACCGTAAATACCGTTAAAACTAAAATTTAGATTTTAAACTAAATGAATATGAAATTAATTTTGGACAATAGCAGTTTAAATTTATGTTAGTTTTTGTGCCCAAAATAAATATAATAATAAATTCTTAAATTCCCACAATTAACGCATTCTACTGCCAACCACTTGACTTTAAGTCTAACACAAATTCATACATTGTACTTGTGTCTATTTTTGTATTCTTATGCAAATTTAAATATTTTCCACAATTTTTTTTTTGTTATAATTTTCCTCCACTAAATATTTGTTGTGTTTTTTGCCAGCAACGACCTTCAAAGTAAATTAAAACCATAATTGTTTAAAAAAAAAAATACAAGTAAAGCGAAAAAGAAAAGAAATAACAAAAAAAAAAAAAAACAACATGTAACAAGTTATTTTGTTAAAAGTTCTGTTTAATTCAAACACTAAATAAAATAAAATACTATTGTAGTAACCTCGAATTGAATTTAATTCAAAAAAACATCATGAAAAGTCTCATGCGTGTTTAAGGATTTAAATTTAAACTAACAAAAATATGAAATTAAACAGTCTAGTCAAAAGAAAAACCTTAATTAATTAGTGGTTGTATGTGAGCATAAAGAGGGTTCGTGGTCAAAATTAAGTTAAACTTATTTAACGTAGCGCTGGCACTGAACTAAATATGAAATTAAGCAAACTTGTTGAAAAATTCAAAAATACCCTAAATGGAAAAACAGTCTCTAATAATAACAATAATTATAATTAGACCATGAGTCGTTGTTTATTGTTAAATGAATAGTCAGCCAGTTAGTGAGTTTGTCAGCCAGTCATCATGTACCAGTGACATTATGTTTTTTTTTTGTTGAAAATTTCAACTTATTCACTGACGATGTTGCAACTTTCTGCCATGGATGGCTAAAAACTTTTGTTTTGTTTATTTATTTATATTTTTTTATATCAAATTAACACATTTCTTTACACATGCACTTGACATAAAAATCGCATTTTTTTTCTTCACATTTTATTTTTTATTAGCCAGCGTTGAGGTTGGTGTAATCTTGGTGTCTGATGTTGAACACCAAACACCGCTGGTTAAGTTTGAACAATGAAAATGTAACAGCTTGTTAAACATCAGTGGCTATAAATTAATTGTTATCTCCTCCCAACACCAGTGACCAGATACTTAGATAGGTAGATTGTATTAATTTAAGTTTTCTTTATATTACTGAACTGAACTTTGCATTGAAAATTGCAAATAAAAAACAAACAAAAAATTAACTTTAAATTTACAAAAACCAATTGTTTTCTTATACAAGCATGGGACTTTTGCATTGGCATTGATATGGAAGAAGTATTGATCAAATATCGTTGACAATAACTTTTGTGGTCGATGAAATAAGATGTCAACTCAAATTACACAAGTGAAGGTTAAGACGTTGACATTATCAGAGCAGAAGTACATTTGTTGATTTACCAAAATGTGGCAAAAGAAAAACATGATTGATTTTTGTATTGACAAATCAATGCTTTTACAATACTTTGTATGCAATGATTGTTCTTTGGTACTTTACTTATTATTAATGCATACACAAATATATAAATCAATACTGTAGTAATATATATTGAAATTTACCTAAATTTGGGGTATTATTCGTAGTTTCAAAATCCTTAAATGATTAAAAATGTTTATGAGGAAAGTTAACAATCTTGTTATTAAATTGTACATAATTCATCAAGTTTCTTATATTTATACATGAATTTGATGAATCAACTGTGGCCCTTTAAGAAACGAATCATTTTCTACAATATAAATAAAGCTATGAACGAATCAAGAGAGCAGAACCTCGATAAAAGACAAACCAAAGCGAATTTAATTTGTTGAGCAACTTAAAATTTTGTATGATACAGGTATTTCTTGCAAGATTATTTAATCGTTGGAATCAAATCTCTTTCTTCAGGTTTGGAAATAAGAAATAGTCAATCGGTGCTAAATCCGGAGAATAAATTGAAAGAGGGAGTATTTGAAAGCCTAATTTATGGATTTTTGCCATGGAAACTGCACATGTGCTAAAATTTTTTCCATCCGATTCTGAGCAGTCATCTTGCGGAAACCTTTCTCATATCCAAGAGATCATTAAAAATGGAGCCATGTGAGATGCATATCGCTTCCACAATCTCTAGCAATTTCAATCTTCGATCTGCCAACACCATACCGTTAATTTTGTTTTGGGTATATAGACCTCAACTGGGTGTCTAAAACTTTCGGCATCTTTCGTGATTGTAGGGCCACAACGAAATTCAGTAAACCACATTTATACCATTGAAAGTGATGGTGCCAATATTCCACAGTACTAATCAAGCTTAGACTTTATTTGAATGATAGTTTTTTCCGTAAAAATAATGCTTAATGAGCAGACGAAATTCAATTTTTGCCAATTCCTCCTCAAGTCGTGGTAGTCTGCTATCAATGGCTGATGAACACAAAATATATGACGCAACTTGTTCAAATTTAGACAGTAGTCAACTAACAACAATTCAAAAAGTCTCCACCTTCGTGTTTTTTTAGTTTTGTTTTCAAAAATTTTATTTGAAACATAATTTTGATTAACAATGTGTTGTGAATTGTACAAAAATACTTAACAAATCTACATGAATTCATTACTTCTTTCTCTGGTTTAATGTTAAAAAAAAACTTTCCAGTAGGGTGTTCATTTATTTATGACCCCTGTCATTTTATTTATTATTATTTTACATAACTATAAGATCAACATTTTCATTTCTTTGGATTTGTTTTTTAATTTAAATTTTCTGTTAAATAACTAAAATAAACATATAGTTTTGTAAATAAAAATTTATATTATGACACATACGGAAAGCTATGTTAAATAATGCAATTCAATTTATATTAAGTGAAATTATAAACTTTTAATATAATTGTTTACATGTTTTTAATTAAAATTATAACATCCCAGTTTTTTATTTTTATTCTGTAATGATTTTTTTTCTTTATGAACTACATGTTTACTAAATATTTAATGTCAATAGAGCCGCAAATTTATACTCATTTTACTTTTATGTTTTAGAACTGCATTAAGAACAAACTTATTTAATTTAGTTTTAGAAGTCAATAGACTTTTTTATTATTTATTTTTACTATTGTATTATTTATTTTCAAGTATAGTTCTTAACTCTTTTGTATTCTACAGACGTTTTTATGTTCTACTTTATGAAGCGTTTGACTTTAAGAGTCTCGTATTATTAAATAAAAACTAAAACAAACATATTTTGTGGTATTTCTACATGACATAAATAATGTTTACAAAAACATTATTATATCAAATTATTTTAACTTCAATGAACTAAATTGTATTGAATAATACGTAATTACTAACATACTAGCATTTAATTGGACAATTATTGGAAATTCGAAGGTATATTTGTGGAAAAGTATACATATGATCGTTTTATGACCATTTGGTACCATGAAACCATATTCAGGGAGTGAAAATCATTGAAGTTAGCATGTAATTAGCTAATTTTTCGTACCTTTTGATAGTTGACATTATTTATTTAAAACTGATATTACAAAACATAGATACAAATATATTCCCGAATATTAATCAAATACAAATTAAATGTTAATACATTTTCCCATCCCATTATATGAAAAAACTTTGAAAAATTATCTCAAAACAGCAACAGTGAGCAAAAAAACATTAATATGTCTCTGAGAGAAACTAAAGTAGACTCGGTGATTTCTTATTTTTTTCTTACAAAAGGGGACTAAAGAGTATTTTTAAGTCTTTTGTGATCTTCCTATATAAAAGAACCATTTTAAGGTTCTTATAGGTTGCAAGTATGGCCACCGATGAATGGCTGATCGATTCGCTTTTTCAGACACATTTGCAAAAAATGTTTTTTTTTAATAGCAGTTTTCGGTATTTCTTAAAATTTTTTTTTGTCAAAAAACCTGAATTTTTTTAAATGATACTTTAAGCAATTAAATAATTTTAAAGAATTTATTATTAAAGATATGATTTTTATCTTTTAAACAGTAAATGGCTGAGTTATGAGAGTTTAAATTCAGAATGCTCCTCAACTAAAGCAAAATACTGTAGTCTATATTATTTAAAACAAGTAAGAGTGCTATATTCGGCTGTGCCGAATCTTATATAACATTCACCAAATTATACTTTAAAATACAAATTTTAAATATTTTGAAGTAAACAAAATTAAAATTTTTTTTAGAAAATTTTTCAAAAAAAAATTTTTTTCAAAATTTATTAATAAAAAAAAGAGTCAAAAAAAATTTGTTTGGGAAAAAAAATTCGGGTTAAAAATATTTTTCTAGATTTTGACCCATTGTAGGTCCAAATTATTATTGTCTTATATACATCGTTGCAATTGACTTTGAAATATCTATAGATCAAAACTAGGCCAAAAATCGAGATTGTCCTGGTTTTTTCCTCATATCTCTGTCATTTGTTGGACGATTTTCACGATTTTAAATAGCAATATGGATGTATCAATAATGTTTGTAAGTTATTTTGGGGCTACGGAAAGTTGATTTCAATATACAGACCGACATGTCTATATTCGCGATCTATAACGATTCAGAATATACTATATATGTATATACTTCGTGTAGAAATTACAAACGGAATGACAAACTTATATAGTGTACCATTGCCACTCATGGTGAATGGTATAAAAATAAGAATACGCAAGCATTTGTGTGATAAAACCGAAAAACATGTTATCACAAAAACTAGTAGCATTACTCATAAATTTGTTAAATGATTTTGTTTTGGAAAGCTAAATAATTTAGCTTGGTATATTTTTATGAATTTTCCGAATTTTCCGTATAAAATTTTACAATTTGAACTTAGGAAATAAAAAATTCAGGGGTTGACATTAGTGTTTATATATTGTCTACGTAAAATTAATCTTAATTTTCTGTTTATGTGTCTTTCTACCTACCTTAAAGTTTATTTCGATTTTATCGAGATAAATACTGCCTGAAAGCCAAAAATGTAAAAAGCCATTCAAATTAAAATTACAGAAACAAATCACAACTGCCTTTTTTTTTTTGTTATTTTTAATGACTTTAAATCGCCAATTAGATCTACATACATAATTTTCTTAGAGTTTCAACATTTATTTTTTTGACACATGTTTATTAAACATTTCACATTGTTTACAATTTAATTAATTAAAAATTCATTTCTAGCATTTCCTTATTACATTAATTCATATACTTTAGTAATACGTTTTCCAAAATTATGTAAATTTCTTGAAATCTAAAACAATTCGTAAAGTCAAATATTCTTATTAGAACATTTTATATCAAAACAAAGCAAACCCTTCCTTGTTCCGTCATATATTTAAGTAGGAAATATACAAGCAGAATACAACTATAATAAATATATCAATTTATGGTAATGATGAAATTTCATTTTCATCATTCTTAAGACTTTAAAAACTTTTAAAAGAAACTAAAATCTGAAACAAAACTCTTCCTAGTTTAAACAAATATGTTATTTTTCCCACAACAATAAAAAAAAATATTAAAAAAGAAATACTAATAAAAATTTGTTAAATAATTACTTTGAATTATAAAGCCAACGAGGCGTTAAATAATATTTAAATAAAATTAAATACTTAAACTAAACCAACAACACTAAAGCAAGTTTGTAAAAAGAGGCATCAAGCCAAAAATTCAAAACAATCAAATTAAATAAAACGTAATCTTAGACCAGTATTATTTTAATTTAATAATAATTAATTAAAAACCATAACAGTTTAAAGAATAATACAAAATATGAACTTAAACGCAAACTATTACAAGCAAGGTTAAAATTATAAAAAAACAATAAGAATTAATACTTGGATCATGTAAAAAAGTGGCTTGTGGCACTAACTACTTACATTTTACTATAAATAATTCAATTTTGTTTTTTCCTTCAAAACTGCTCTATTAACCTTTACATTTTTCTGTTAAAATTTTAAAGCAAACACCATTTGTCATCCATTCAATAATGAAATAATTCAGTTTTCTAAACATCAGTATTATGTTTAAACATCTTCTTTACTTGTGTTTTCAACAAATAACCGACTTCAGTCGATAAATAACACTTGGTCATTTATAATAATTTTGTTAGCAGCTTTTTATCTGTTGCAAATAGTTACCGTTTGTTCTATTCTGTTTTTAATTGCTAACATGTTGTAGACTGATGACATTCAATTCTGTCTTGGAATTCATTTGTTACAATTGCGTATTTTGTTGTCAACTTCTAGTTTTCGAATTGATTTAAATTCATTTTATTCATTGTCTAAGATGTTTTTTATGAAACACCAGTATTTTACACGTTCATCCATATGTCGTTTAGCGAGTGAACTTCATTAGTTATTTATAAATTCCTAACAAATGTATGATTTTTATTGTAAGCTACACTAATTAATCAAAGTTAATGTAATACAAATTAAGGCAATTGTGATTGTGGTATTTTATGGACTAAGTAAATATTATTTGATAATGATTCCCGGTGAGTTTTGATTATAATTAACCCAGTCCCTAATTGGCAGATAGAGATGCAGATGATATTTGGTTCCAACATAATGCTTGCAGCGATATTACAAACAGAGTGTTGGTGATATTTTCAACAAATTGTAAATTTAAAATGTTCAAAGGTTTCAAAACATTTAATTTTGATAGAGACAATAGACAGGAAGCTATTTATTGAATAACAGTAGAGAGTAAGAGTATTTTCCAAATCACTTTCGGAATCTACACGCAGAGAAAAAATATATATGTGAATGGTTACTGTAACCATTTAAAAAGTGATACAAGTTTTTTAACAATATTATAGTCACAGTAACTATTTACATGATTATGGTAACCATAATATGGTTAATTTACGATTCACATGATTGTATCAACCATATATATGGTTACAGTAAACAAGTATACAACATTAATAAAATAAATTGTATGATAGTCGGTTTATATGTATATTTACTGCTTTTAATAAATTCTTATAAAATTCGGCTATAATATACATATTTATGGTAGGTGGGGATTACCATACTCTACTTTCATAATTGTTAGAACTTTTACATGTATTAAAGAGTATACGTATTCGATTTTGAATGATATTTAATTCAATTAATGCATAATTTTTTAACTGATTTAATTAAAGCAGCATATATTATTTTATATACATTCTTTCAACAATTTAATATCGGTTTAAAACACCAGCTAATAATAGTTAGGAAATTTAAACATAACACATATTACATACATTCAATTCACATAAAATCTATTGAAATAATCTCAAAATAAACTACATATTTTAATTCACATAGCCACGTCATAAGTTTTTTTAATTAATGTTAAAATCTATTTAAAGCGATTTTTCTAAACTGTGCACATTTTTCTTGTTTTTAAGTTGTGGCATTTAACAGGAAATGACTCAGTTATAATTAATGTATTCAAGTCAATTATGACTTAAATAGTTGGTAAATAATAAATAGTGTTATAAACAATAAGAAAAAATGTGCAGAATGACTTTTATTTCACAAACACCTTAAAGTATGCCTTATAATTACAATTTAAATTGAATTAGTAACTGTGTAAATTTATTGCATACTTTTGCGCATTAACTTTAATTTTCTGTAGAGTATTCAATGCTAACAGGTGCAATGTAAGTAACAGCTATGTTAATATTAAAGATTTAAGAAAGAAGCATAAAGTTTAATGATAAAAGTGCTACATTTAAATTTCTTAGCACTCTATTAAAAATGAAATCGTAAAATTTATATAAATATGTTGCTGAAAAATAATACTTCCATTAAAATATAATTTTGTTAATTTAAATATTAAACTAGTCTAAATGGTTGTCAATTCAAATCTAGCACAAATGTAGGTATACGGAAAAGTTTTAAAAATAATGGAATCAGCAATAATTGATCACAATTAAAATTATGTATAATTTGGTTTATTTTGAAGACTTTTTGAAGAAAACTGGTTTTTAGGAGTTTCTATTAATATATAAGAATTTATAAAATAAAATATATCGTCACCTAAAATGCAAAATATCCTACAATTTCCTACAAGTTCATATACAAATTTAAACCACATAAAACAATAATGTGTGACGCTGATCAAAAATTAAACAGAAAGTCTTCTAAAGTACTGGTTCAATTAAAATACATATTATTGAGCATGATTCAATAATTTTTAAATTAGATTTTGTAACTACTTCGTTTAAATATAACTTGTAGAGTAACTTCGGGTATTGTGGACTATGCGTCTAATGTGGACCAGTGTATTTTTTCAGAAACTATTGAAGGTATGATAAAACTGATTTGTCGTACATTTTACAATTTGTTTCAAACGAGAATTGCACATTTGCTTTCATGAGTAATTGATATGTTGGCTTTTTATTCTTGTATTGAAATGAATGCGCGTGCTCAACATTTTTTTCGGCTCAAGTAAGAAACAAAATTTGGTACAGTTACTTGGTAGAATTTAATGTTTGGTTGTTTTATATAGTTAAAGTAACCAAAATGTAACCCAAATTCGTGTAATGTGGACCTATGTAAGCCAAGAACGCGACTTTTTAGTTTGTATTAATAAAAATATACTGAAATTTAATTTTTTAATCATTCATGATTAGCTGGTTCATGAATTTTATGTATTAAATACTACTCTCCAATTTTTTAATGCTGGTTTTTGGGTTCCTTACAATATTTTCGCATAAATGTTTTATCCTTTGACGGAAAAAATTTTCAACTGTAAAAACAATTAGAGAATACATTAGCTAATTTATTGCTTCACAACTTTTTTAATATCCATATATATTGTGGCCAAAATTTAGAAAAAACAAAACGGTAGTACACATTACCCGAAGGTACTATATTACAGGGGGTCACAGCTGAGCACTTGTGCTTTAAAATTTCTTTAAACGTTTCTTACTTCCATAGGGAAGGATCAGTTAAGCAGAACTTGAACTTTTTATATACTAGTCAATAAGGAATATAAAAATTCAGCTTGGAGTGCTAAATTATATGGCATTGTAAAAATTTGCAGAGTAAAAGAAGTCTTTACTGGTTGAATGTTTGTAAGACATTGATTTATTTATTAAAATTAAAACCTTAAGAGCTAAACATTAAAATCTTATAACAATCTAGAATACATGAAATGAAAAGGGTCTTATTTATCATCTACACACAAGTGATACTTTTAACACTCAGAACATATTATTAATATTATATATAAACAAATATAAAATAGTTTTATATACCATGTTCAATAATTTGAACAGGCATTCATTAGGCAATTTCTCACTATTTCATAAACTGTAATAGCTAAATTATTATTGTAATAAATCCTATTTACAATACTAATCTAGCTATTATTACAATATTAATTTATTACTATTGTCCAGTTAAAAACAATCTATAAAATTATTCAAATTGAATTTTATTTATTGATGTTAGAAACTTTAATAACATGTTATTATTAAAGTTTATACCTTTAGATTTTACTTAACCAAAGAATTAATAATCATTTGAATAATCGAGGAGAAAATATATTCTTTATTTGAATGAATAACATTTTTCAAATTAGTATAAATAGCTATTCGATCGGTAGTTGTCTATCAATCGGATAAATTTATTTTCAAGTTAAAATTAAAAAAGTTGTTTATATAAACAAACATTTGGACATGAATGAAACAAGACCAATAGATTATTTAATTTCATTCCAAGTTGGTTACATTGAAACTTTTTAAATACTAATGACCTAAAATGAACAAAAATGTACTTCATTTATTTCGATAAATGGTCCGCTCATATATCATATTTAACAAAAATACGAGTTGGGGCCTTTTTATATTATGGTAACGATATACTTCAAGAAATATTTAATTTTGTATTATTATTATTAAGTTTTATCAAACAAATTAATAAAAATTTTCTGGTTTAAAATATATTTTATTAATTTATAATCGATGAACTTTTAAAAATTAATCGTGCACTCGAATAATACTATTCGATTAAAATGAAACTCGATTAATAAATTTTCGAAAATTGATCTTTGTTGTCAAAATATAAAATGATGAGCAAATCGAATAACGTTCAGAGGTTGCATATTTTATTTAAACATCGAGTTTTGGGTGAAAGTAGCAAAATTTAAAATAAAAAAATAAATATTTAAAAAAATCATTTATAAAAACATTATCTAACTCATTAAAACTTGATACGAAAAAATATTAATAATATTTCATGCATATCTCAAATCCCATTTAAAAAAAAGTTTCAACCGAAATTTAAAAATATTGTTTATAATTTCAATAAATGAAAAAAAATATATATTTTTACTAATTTTTAGTAAAATGTTGTCCCTAGATATTAAAGGGTTATTAGCAATTATATACTTGAAAATAATTTAAACAAATTTGTATCCAAAAACTAAATTTCCTCGATATCCGATTTAAAAAAAATTTAAAATTTGAAATGGTTTATATTGTTTTAATTTCTATGTTTAAGCATCTATCAATATTTAATTTTGAAAAATTTTGCTACCTTGACTTAAGACTTGAAAATTTAAATAAAATGTGCAACCTCAAAACATTATCCGATGTTACTCAAATTTACAGTATTACGGAGAATAATTTTCAACATTAGTAGCACCGAACTAACGTAGAAGAGAGTTCACTCATTCTGTGATACTCTTTAATGGATTTATGGTAGTTTTTGAGCTATTAAAAGAGCTATATATTGTTATGGACATAATTTTATAAAGCTTTGTGGACTTTTCCCATTGTTGGAGACAACCACTTTGAATGTATAATTAATTTTCATTGAAATCAGAAATACAAAATCCGTTTGCGAATGGATTCTACAAAAGTTGAAAGTGGAATGTTCATAATTGTCATATTTTTTAATTTGAAAGTAAATTTTAATTAGGCTTAAGTTAATTTTTTTATTATAATTTATTTGTAATAATTCAAAGAATAAAACTGAATACTAAAATTTTTAGACAATTGGCAAATTGGAATGCATTTTTTACCCTGCCAAGTGTGTCATCAACAATCTGGATACCTTAGTGGGCGTAGGGTGAGGGCGTGGTCCAATTGATTATTTTTTGTTTAAATTTATTTATATGCCATGGACATTAAATGTGCTGAAAGTTAAAACTCTGACATGATTAATTTAATTTATGCCATAAAAATTGGATTTGAAACCATATTTCAAATCCAATTTTTTTGAAATTTGAAATGGATTTTTGGATTTGAAACCAATTGGTTGACAATTTAGCTATGTATGATTTTGTGTTTTTCTTTCCTACTCCTTGGTGTTGATTCGTTAAATCAAACTGGAGTTTGGAAACTGATTTTAGTCTTTACTGTGCCATGTGTGTTTTTATTTATAGATTGTTGATGACGCCCTTGTCAGGTCTGAAAATTTTAGTATTCAGTGATATTCTTTGAATTATTACAAATATAGTATAATAAAAACGATCTTAAGCCTAATTAAAATTTACTTTCAAATTATATATATAAAGTTCGAATAATTACCAAAAATCTATGTATGTATATATTTTTTAATTTTATTAATATGAAAATGTTATTTGTGAGTTTTTCCAAGTATTTAATAATGATTCATGCCATTATTTAATTTATCTGATATTAATTCAACAATTTGTCACAAATATTAAAACATTAATTCAATCACTTCCCAACACATGTTAAACCAATTATATATCATGTAATTACAAATTAATTATGTATTGTAATTAATAAATTTAAAAGCCAGTCCATTATTAATTAACCTCTACAAAGTAATAGTAGCAAACCCCTGAATAAAAACTTTAAAATAGATTTAAGATTTTTTTTCTTTGTTTCATCAAATTTACTACATTTTTTCCTTTATTTCAGAGCGTTTGAACGCATTTCATTTAATCGTAAAAAATATTTAACTTATAAATTATATTTAAGCAAAAGTATTAAGTAAAAAACACATAATTAAATACAATACTCGTTGTAGTTGTTGTGGATTTCTATATTTTTTCCAGCACTAGAGGCAATTTTGTTTGTTCATTTTGCATTTATGATGGATGAGTGGCATGGAGACGTCATGTTATAATAAAAAAAAAACAAAAACAAAAATTATGTTGAATGAATAGAGCATTTAAATTAATGAACTGATGAAGGCAGTGACAAACTAAAAGTGGATGAATAAATCGGTAGGTATGTATTTATGTTGATTTGAGTAACTGGAGTTTTATACATCTAGAGATACATATGTATATTTCTAAAAGATATGATGAATATTATAAAGAGAGAGACTATTTATATGAGACAGTGAGTGTGTAAATGGGGATCGTAAGAAGTTTTATTTATGGTATGTATATAGATAGATAGAGACAGAGATCGGTTAGGAAATTATATATACAAAAGAATGTGTATGAGTTGAGTTGAGTTGTGAAGAGACTTTGCCATTTCACTGCTTTTTATCCTTCTTGTTATTTTTCTTCTTTGCTTTTTTTCCAAGATTGCCTTTTAACAATAATCCTTAATATCATCGAGGTCGTCAACGGGGAGAAAGTATTTAGTAGATTTGGGGGAGATTTTTATAAGGGTTTGTGGGGTAATTAACTTACTAAACTAAATAATTTACAAAGTTTATACGGGTTTGTTTTTTTTTTGTCTACGAGAAAATTAAAATGGCTACTTAATAATGACCATGAGCACCATGACCAGCATAACCACCGTAACCATGACCAACAGCGACAGCAGCTGGAGCATGATGCGCCACAGAGGCATAGTTTATGGCAGGAGCAGCAGCAACATGATGAGCTACAGCGGGACCAGCATGAGCATAAGCAGTGGGTGCAGCATGAGCATAGACTGGTGCGGGAGCAGCATGTACTACGGCGGCAGGAGCATGAGCATGTACGGTGGGAGCGGTTTTGTGAACGACTGCGTTGAAACCATTGTGATCATCAGCGGTATATTCAACAGTACGCACTGAACCGTCAGGTTCAACCAAAGAGTAAGAGCCCTTGACTACATCACCATCACGTACTTCATGTTGAGATTTGACATCACCGGTATGTGAATCAGCAACACCATAGTTGTAGTGATATTTGGGGTAAGACTGCAAAAACAAATAATTGGTTATTGTAAAGCTTAAGAAGACAAATAAGTAAAAGAAAGCTAAACCAAAATCTGGCTTAATAAATTTTTAAAACGCCTTGTGGTTTGGAATATTAATATTGAATTGCTTACATTTATGATCACTAGTGCTATAAACAAATTATTGACATCAAAACTCTAATCGCAAAATATGTATTTATCACACAAACGCACAGCACTGAAATAATACACTATTTTTTAATGGTAGCAAAACAGTGTCTGCTACAATAGCAGTAGCTGTAATTGTGTCGTAAAATTACCGGCTTTACAAACATTTCTGAAAGATTATGTCTGCCACACATATTCAAGCCTATGTTCACACACATTCAGAAATATGTATATATGTAGAGTTAGTTACTGCTGCACACAAATAGATGTGCTACATTTGATTATAGCTTTTATTCGCTGAAGTATGTCAGTTTACATGATTAAACATTGAATATATACGATGCAGAAATAAACAATAAAACTGAAAACAATGAAAAAAAATAGAAGATAGAATAACATGTGTTGCAAGCGGCATATGCACACATGTCTGTTCATTGTAATCTTTTGAATGAAATTAAAAGTTGAATGATTGAAAAGCAAGAGTTGATAATGAAATTTTATTGCGAAAAAATATTTTTTTCTGGGAAATTTAACAAAGTAGAATTTTATGTGAAATAAAACTTATTTTGTACCCAAACAACTTTTTTTACACGCCCAGTGTTGAAGCGATCTTGTTTTGTGTGCAACTTTAGATTGGAGACAAATATTCTCTTAGAGATTTTGTAATAATCTAATTATAAAACAAAAATTCCATACAAAATTTATTTTTTTAACCCCTTGATAAAATAAAATTTTTATTATGAATAAGAGGGTAAAAGCTGAAAACTTAAATTTTGCACTTCAAAGTTTAAACAATTGTTTTCGGCTGCACCAAATATTATTATTAAGACATATTAAATGAATATTTTTAATATTTGAAGGATTCATTGTAAAAATCTTGAACTTATTTATATTTCATCTATAATACGGACATATTAAATGGGCTTTGTAATGATCTAGATCAGTGGTCGGCATAAAAACATCATGTATTGTATTTTAACAACATGTGATGCACTTTCCATCTCTGATATAATTTTACCAGCTATTTAATGCGATTTTTGTTTCCTGTTAGATAATTTTGTATGAACTTTTTTTATCATTCGTAATGTTCATCGGTAAAATATTTAAATGTTCGGATCATGAATTCTTCTTTATTCTCTAACACCACGAAGAAGAGTAAAAAAATTTAGTTTTATTAGAACAAATCAAAAGACTTAGACAGAAAACTGTATTTGTTTAAAAGCGAAATATATTTTTTTTGCTCATCAGAAGCGAAATTGTATTTAGTGATCTTCTCATCAATTTAAAATGACTGTGGATGAGAAAATACGAGTAAATATTGTTCACCGAATGATTCAGAACTACATCTAAAACCGAATTTTAATTATACCCGACAAACATTTCACGGAAACTAAAAAAATGCTGTCTGGAATTTACTATAACCTTTTCTCGATAAGGATCCCATATTGAAACACAACATAAATCTTCAAGTCTGTTACACTAATATAAAACATTTTAACAGTAATTTATGATTCATAAGTGCACCTGTATGATTTCTGTAAAAAGTACCTTAAAATGCCATCATGTGTAAAATATCTTCATATGTTCGCTAAAACCCACGGAAACTTAAAGGTTGTTTTTTTAATATTTTACTTAATACCATTAACTAATTACAAACAATGAACAATGTTTTTCCACATTATTGTATAAATTTGCGTGTGCGATCATGCAAGTTTTACTAATTTTCCCCCACTGACTGACTGACTGGCTGGTAAATGTGCAGCGATTCATTATTTATGTCATTTAGTATTGTCTGCAAATAATTCTTCTTTTTTTTATATGTCACAATTATCATATTTACATACATTAAAAAAGGTAATAGTAATAGTTTACTAAGAAACAACTGAAACAAGTCAATAGTGTGGTTGAGCATTGTAATGAAATTTTATCTTCTTTGACATGAAATATGTTGTCGCAGCACTTTGTGGGAGAACGAAGATATTGTTTAATGTATTTTTGCTATTATGTGATGCGAAATATAATTTATTGCTAAATAATGGTTATAATAAATGTTAAATGTAGAAAATTATTAATAAATGTGCAAAAATAAAAACACAACTTAACATATTCCAACTGTAGTACCCTAGCAGATGAGAATTAATGTTAATGTAAATTGATTAACTGAATTATAATCTGAGAATCATCTGTCCAGATTTATTCTGGTTTTAGCACTTACTAGAGAAATAAATAGTAATAAATTATTGGCTTTATTATCTCGGAAATGGAGTGAAGATTTTAATTTAGAGAGTTAAATAACTTCTGGAATAACTTTTGATTGCTTAGGTCCAAAATCGTGTATATCTGTATAATTAATGGACTTAAAGTTAATAAAAACATTGAATGATGGATATTGCGAATCCTATTCTCTGTTTATTTTAGCATGTTTAAGACAGTATGTTGTGTAATTTGGACAGAAATTTATTTTAATCTTCAAAATGTGAATGGCTTGATTAGAAAATATTTTTTCTAAAAATTTCAATTTTGGAAGAAGAAGTCAAATATGTTTATATACAAATGTTTGTAATTTGCTTTTATAATTAAAAATAATCAGATCAGTTATATGTTGATTAAAACTTTGAAAAGAATTTCAATAATTTCCAAGAACCAAATATTGTAACCGAATCTTCTAAGAATTGATATTTTTGAAACAAACTTTTAGTGTCTCTTTAGATATTAACTAATTTAAGACTGGCTGTAAATCTTTAAACCTATTTTCTTAGTAATGCACTTGTTTTGTTCATACTTTAAATGAAATCGATTTTGATTATATTGAGTTCTTATATCCATTTCAAAGCAATTTCCCATCAACTTACATGATAATCCAAACCCTCATCGGGGTGAGCACCACCATGATGACCATAAACAGCTGGGGCAGCAGCATACAAAGCAGGACCACCATGACCACCATGTAAGACACCAGCGGTGGCAACACCCACAACAGCCAAGCAGATCAAGGACTACGAAATAAAAACAAACAGACACTTTCAGTAAAAACACACTAAACACATAAATATATTTATATTTTTATAATTCATGGAATTATTTTTTTAATTATCAATTCATTTAATCCTTATTGTTAACAAAATATATTTTTTTTATGCACTTAATATAGCAAACACTCACTTTAAAGAAAGCCATTTTTCTATTTAAGGATTTTTTGTAAATTAGTTTAGTTTTTTTTTTTTGTTAAAACCAGAGCTGTAGACGACTCAATGTATTGTAGTCAACTGATAACTAGAACCAAGAAGGAAATTGCTTTTATATACAAAATATTTCAACAAAACTAAAACATAAAACTCTTAAAACACTCTCGTCGCATACAGAAAGAAACATACACAGACTCCACCCGTAGTAAATAGTAACAAATAAAATATAAAAAAAAATTAAACAAAAAAATATGAAAAACTAAAAAAAAACAACCACAAAATACTCAACATTAAAGAGGGTTAAAAGCTAAACAGCAACAGAAACTACAACATTATGTTTAATACTTGTACTTGAACAACAACAGCAACAACAATAAAAAGAAATATACAAAAATTAAACTATAAAACCAACAACAAATAAACACTGTCAAAGTTGGCAGAATTAGATTAAATAATAATAAACAAAAAGTAACCAACAGCAACAGCAACAATTGCAAACATACGAGTACCAACTACAAAAACTCTGAGTACAATTTTTACTCTTACCTGTTGCCTGTCTACGTGTTCGTGTATCGGTATCTATATGTGTACTTTACATTTTTAATTTTCTAAACACATGAACAGTGGTTCGAGTTGTTTTAAATTTTTACTTTCAAATATTTTTTCTTTTGGAATTCTAGAAGTGACCCCAGTTCAAATTGAAGAATCTATTGACGTTAAATGTAGACTATATGTTCCTATACAACTATAAAATACATTATTATACTCTACACCACCACATTGGGACAGTGCTGATGTTTGTAACGTGAAAAAAGTTTTTTGATATTGTACCATCGATTTTTCGATAGCTTTTGGCATGAGGACAAAAAATTTCCACTACGATATATCAAAAAAATCATTTTCGAGGCGTCCAAATTTCAGAAAAATTAAAAAAAAAATTATTTTAAGATTTTTAATATTTAATAAAAGGTTAGAAAAAGTTAAAAAATTGCTTTATCTCAATTTTTATTTTTACAATTATTTAGTAGGTAATAAAAAAAAATGATTTTTTTGATATGTCGGAATGGAATTTTTTTTTCCTCATGCCAAAAGCAATCGAAAAATCAATGGATTGCTAAATCGACCTGCCCTACCCAACACCAACACCAACCTCAAAGTATCCTAATAAGATTTACTTCCTGATTAATCGATGTCCATCCGTCTGACCGTCCGTCCACCCATGTAAACCTTGTAATCAAACTACAGGTCGGAATTTCAAAGAAAATTCTACGAAAAAATACTTTAAAAACATTTTTCTGGTTCATCCGATTTGTTTAATATTATATTTTTTATCTGTGGTAAATTTAATCTTGATAGATTCATTTAAATATTATCCTGAACAAAATATTATTAGTGGTTCGTCCAAACAAAGTTTATCATATATTTTGATCTAAATATATGTATGATAATAATGTTAGCTATTAACTATAACCATTTGTACGAAATTTAGTTCTCATCGTGTGAGATCTATTATGGTTCAATTGTTTTGAATCTTGGAACGAAATCTCTAAATTTTTTCAATTTCTGATCAACAGGGAATATTTGAGGAACATCTCATCCCACTAGGTCCAGCCGTCTAAGCCTATGGTGCCATCTATATACAAACAGATGGATGGAAATAGCTAGGTCGTGAATTTCATAAGGAACCAGAATATGTATTCACTTTTGTGGCCATTTGACCAATATTTCTATAAGTTACAAATGATATGACACAATTAAAATACCACTTTTTTGGTTTAGGGTATAAAAAACTTCTTGAAATAACCAAACTGTCATAATTTTTTAAAAGTAGGCGGATCCAACTAAATTTCGTTTTAAGGAGATCCAAAGTGCGGATTAGCTGACCGTTGATGGAATGTAATCGTACCTTACGTTAAGCTAAGATTTAGCACAACTAAAAATTAAAAATAAATTTTACTAAAATGCCAATTCTATCACGAAGATGGCGATATAGCCATGTCCGTCTGTATGTTGAAATCAACTTACCGTAGCCCCCATAAGTTGATAACTTACAGAACAACCTCGATTTTTAGTCATTAATATAGACAATATGGATATTCAATAAAATATTTTTTATACAGAATTTTTTTTTCACCCAAAAAAATGTTTGTCAATAATAAATTTAAAAAAAAATCCAAATTTAAACAAATTTTTTTGTCATGAAATTGTATTCGCTAAAACATTAAAAATATATATTTTTTTAATTTAAAAAAAAATTTAATTTTGTTTACCTAAAGTATAATTTGGTGAAGGGTTAATAAGATTCGGCACAGCCGACCGAATATAGCTCTCTTACTTGTTTAATAACATGTTTATGTTTACATGACTATAACTGTAAATTGTGTGATTGGATAGTAAAAAAAACGTAACAACATATTGGAATTTATATGACCAACATATTGAAATTAAATTTTTTGACAGATTTTCGAAAATAATTTTAGGCCAAAAATCCATAGGTCTGGCTATATATACAGACGGGGGAAAATTTGGAAATTTGGAAATTAGATTATTCGATTTTTTTTAAATTTATGAACATAGCAACTTAGTGGAACTTTTAAATCTTCTGATGGGACTTTTTATTCGTATATTTATATAATTGAAATTAGCATGTTTTTAGGTGATTATTTAATGGTACTTTTTCCCATCTAGCGGTACTTTATTACTCATTCTAAAACATCATTAATAATTTGTAAATAAAATGTATGTATGTTTCCTTCTTTTCAGTCCACTGTATTCATTCATTGGTTTTGTTGTGGAAGTGGCGGTGAACCAACCTTATTTTTCTATACTATAATTTTGAGTATAATTTTCTGTGTGTTATTATATTGAAAGCGAGAGTATTTGTTTGAATAGAAGTTAAATCAGTCTATGATTAGAGTTTGATTTGTTTGGTAGTAGTAATGGGTTTTAGACAAAACTGAATAAAATAATATTACGGCTGCTGTTTTTTCATCGTTTTTCAAACGATGTGTGTGTCTGTTATATTTTGTGTGTTTTACGGTGACGTTGTGTCTTAATTTGTTACTAGATTTCTTCTTGTGAATACTGGTACATGAATGAATGAAAATCCGAATCTTGTTGTCATTTAGTTTTTACTACTTTTGCAACAATATTCTTGCATAAAATTGTAACATGCTGAATATTAAACCATAAATATAATTCACACCTTTTTTTCTTGTTGCTGCTTTGTTTGTCATTAGATCAATTTTTTATTTTTTTTTGAGATAGAAATTGATGGCTAATTAAAAATATTTAAATTGGTTTATGACTTGCAATGAAACCAAATTAAAATTTGTATTGAGTTTTATTTTTAGTAATTTCAGTTTTTGTTTTTTTTTTTTTGAAAGGAGGTTTATTTAAGAATTTTATTGCTAAAGTGATTGTTGTTTTAATTTTTTGTTTATTTTTAATTTGTCAATTAAAAATCTATTAAAACGGAAACTTGATAGTTTTATCGAAATGCATTCCTTGTAAATTGTACCAGTTGCAGGGTCAGCTTATAATATTTTGTTTATTGTAGTAAAAGGAATACATAATTTTAGCATAATATGACTTTGTTATCACATTGTCAAATGGCTCTTGTGACTTTTTTATTTTTTGAAGATATGTATAGAATTTTTATGTTTGCAGATTTTCAAAAATATATAAATGATATCCATATATAATTTTCAATATACGAATAAGGATTTTTACTAGCCGGGCTCAATGTTTAATAATTTTTTAATTCTTATTAAATTATTTAAATTAATTTAAGCTTTACAAAAAGTTACTTTATATCGTTGCTGCGCATACAAAAAATAAATGTAAATTTTTACAAATATTTTTTATGCCATCGGTTTAGGATTTGTGTTAAATAACACTGTTTTTCATGTAATCTGTCCTTAATAAATGGCACTTCGAAATTGGTATATATGTCCTTTTATATTTTGAAATAAGATTAGAAGACAAGATTTTGCACATTATTTGATACAAATTTGAACATCTTATCAAATTAGTATGGACTGAAGCTACTGAATTTCGAACGTAATGTCAAAAATAATAAAATAAATTTTAGAATGATTTAAAATTAATGTTAATTTACATCCCAATAGATAGTTTACACTGTAGATATGTATCTATTTGCTAAAATTACATACATTGGTTATAATTGGAAATAAACTTAACAACACACTGAAAATGTGATTTGAATCAAATTCATTCGGATTAAACCCATAAGAAAAGTTTTACCAATTGATGTTTAAATTTACACCTTGTAATACTATTATAAAATTTAAATGTATGAACATCCTAATATGGACCAGAAAGATTTTTTTTTTGAATTGGGATGGGCAATTATCGCTTAAATTACATTATTCCTGCCAACTTCTGGATACGTATGACGTATAAAACAAACCAAGAAATGATTTTGGAAAAAAAAATTTTGTATACATTTCGTGCAAATGTCCTTATAAATTGTTAGAAGAGGACACAATATTTGTTCTCCTGAAATGTTCTTGAAAAATAATTTTTTCAATATTTGTAGCTTCTTGAACAATTTACAAATAATTTTAATTTAATTAAATCTTTGTACAATCTTCATTTTGTATCTACTTAACAAATTAATATTTAGCTGACATATTTGTCAAAACTCACAAAATATTTCTACATTCATATAATAACAAATAAATTAAGCAATCGCAATTTGGTTACAAGCGTAATGCAATTGAGGTATGATGGAAAATAAAAAAATAGAAATTAAATAAATATAGTCCAAGTATGATCATTAGGCAGGTCCCAAAAAATATTTGTTGATATTTTCAACTTAAACCTAAAAGAATTTGACATGCATAAGTTAGAAGTAGTGGAATAATGTGTTATTCATTATCTGATATATAAGTAGTTATTTATAAGATATTTTCATGAGCACAAAATACGTTACTTGTATCTATTACATAAATTACATAAAAATAGATAATGAGTAATAACCAGGGCAACCAAAAATATGCTCTAAAAAATGTGTTTTATGTGCATAAAATATGCACTTAAAAACGAAAAATATGCTCTTAAAATATAAAAAATATGCACTTAAAAATAGTTGGTTATTGTTTGATTGCAAAATTTCATTAAAAAAATATATATGAAGTAAATAAAATATTGAGCTCATAAATTAAAATTGGTTATTATAGGATTAAATTTCGATTTTAGTGAATTTGGTACTCCATGAAAATAGTTAGAATCAAGTCATTTTATTATATTTAGCAACTAAATCTTTGTTTTAGATTTCCGAGTTTCTTAGACAATCAAAATGAATTGATTTGTCTCATATTTTAAACTGCTTAATATTTCAAACTTTTTTCAGTAATTAGTTGCATAATATTTTATATTCTCAATCCATGTGTCCCAATGTTTATAGGATCCCTACTGAGGATGTACCCAATAAATTTCTCCAAATGTTTCTTTTTTATATGAAGCTTTAAAAGCTTTTTTATCATTTGAATAATGTTTCAAAAACTCTGTGAATAGCGTTTAATTTTTTGGTAAAAAATTGCAAAGGATTTTGGAGCATTCATCATGTATCTAGATTAACATCTGAATTCGACTTCTAAAATTTAAATAGAATTATAAAAGAGCCTTACAATAGTGGAATGGTTAGTTCTGTTTAAGACTGCGGCAATTAAAAAGAAATTTTTGTTCATGTTTTATCATTTGGACTCAAAATACCGTGACATTTCCTATGTTTCTTCCTTTCTCATCCATTTAATCGTCTATCGATATCCACGTATATTCTTTTTAATGATTTCTTAATAAATTTTTTTACAAGTTGTGTAAATATATCAACGGGTTTTGAACGCGAGATTTTCGATAGATCTTAATATTCAGAACGTCTGTTGAATACTTGTTTAATTTTACATTTGTGGTAAACTATTAATGCCCAAACATAACTGCCTTAAATTCCATCTTTTAAATGTATCCAAATTTTTTTTAAGAAGTTGCCCATAATAACATACAATTTTGGAATTTTCTTTTAATTTTTTACGTATTTTTACTATTTGTTAATATTTGTGTGAGTATATTTTCAATTTAATTGAAATATATGGAAACTAAGCTCCCGTAAGTCAACGAAAACTCTATGAAGATAAGTCGATTATGGGTACTCTATTATTTATTTAAGTAGCTTAGGCCAATTATCATTGGACCTTAACAAAATAGTAAAATATAGAAATGAAAACTTACAATACAAACAATAGAATTATATCAGGAAAACAAAATAATGAAAAATAAAAGAAAATATGCATCAAAAATATGCAATTATAAGTTAAATATGCAAAAATAAGCTATAAAACGCAAAATATGCTAAAATATGCAGTAAAGGGCAAAATATGCAAAAATATGCACTAACAAATCGATGCCAAAATTCTTAAAATTGTCTGAAACGGATAAATAACTAACTCATATGTTTATACAACGCACATCAAAAAATATGATATTGCATATTTTTGGTTGCCCTGGTAATAACAAATAACATCACTGTGTTAAAATAATTAAATACTTGTTATTTTTATATTTCTCAAAATATTTATCTCAAATTTGTTTTTTATGTATTTTTTCAAATGGTTTGATTTTTTCTGAGAAGACCTAACCATGACCGACTGAATACAATCTGAACTTAAACATAGTATTTCCAAATACATATACAGACTTTTTTAGTTTTTCATAGAATTTTTTATATAAATCGATTTTTAGTTATAGATATAGATAGGAGCGGATTTATATGCAAATAAATATTTTTTCTCGGGCCACCAAACACCACGAAGTTAATTCTATTTCTTCTTTCTTATCAGCAATTACAAATTATCATTTGAACACATTTTGCTTCATATAACTTTAGAGATTTTTGTTTTAAATATGTATCAAAAGTTATTAATGCCCTAATTTTGTAAGACGTAACGAAACGTTTTTTTCGAAAAAATTTGTCATTTTTGAATTTTCATATTTTTCAAAATGTACTTTTCGTTTCTGTATATAAAACTAAATTTTATAAAACAGAACAAAACATTCCCAAGCGCTTGAAACGTCAAAATCAAACGTTGAGAATTTTCTTTCGTTTCAATATATTTTGCATTGATTTTTCAATTTTTAAAGAAAAAAATTTTTTTTGAGAACGTTTTTTTTTCTTTTCATACATAAAAAATATAACAAAGAAATGTGTTTTACATAAATTGTAAAAAACAATCAAATATTTCAAATTTTTTTTAATAAATTTTATTTGTTTGAAAATAAATAAAAATAATTTAATTTATTTGGCAGAAATATGACATAAAAACAATGTTTTCAAACTTGGTACCACATCAAATAATTGACTTGAAACGCAAATATCGTTTCGTTTTATAAAATACCAAACTTTAATTTTTTCGTTCCAAACGGAAACGCAAACGAAAATTCGTTTGAAGTTACAAAATGAGGCCATAATTGTGAGAAAAACATTTTTATTTTTTTCATTAAGAGCTTTTGAAATTTCAATCTGCGAAAAACTATTTGCTGAGAACTCTGCTGTGTAATTTTTGGACATTGAGTGTGAACGATTTTACTAATTTTTTTAATTATATGAATTTAGGGCCTAATTCAGAAAACGATTTTAAAATTTTTTGTATGAAAATCACTCAAATAATTTTAGAGTGTTTTTCATACAAAAATCTTAAAATTGTTTTCCTTTCGTGTTTCTAAATTAGGCCCTTATTAATTCTTTATTTTATAACTCTAAGGTGAATATTGTAGTTTTTGAAGCACATTTTTCAATAATAAATGCAAGAAATATAGAAAACAAAGTTTGATTATATTATGATTGCTTCTAAACTGAAGCTTGTTTAGATAAATAAATATTTGTTCTAAGAAAACAGAAATATAAATGTTACCGTTCCAAATTTATATTTCTGTTTCCTTATAACAAATATTTATTTATCTAAACAAGCTTCAATTTAGAAGCTATCTTAATATTAGCAAATTATTATATAGTTCGAAGTTATTTGTTTTTTTTTTTTAAACAAACACAAACTGCGAAAGTTTTGCTTGTCTGCATCTAGACTCAGAGTCTCTGGCGGGAAACGAACCTGCAACCCTCAGATTAATATTCCAGCACACTATCGACTAGTCTATCAGGGCACCCAATAAAAATATAAATGGCATCTGAGATTAAATAAATATTTGTTGAAAATAGTGGTAGCGTTTTTTTCTTAAAATATTTGATCAATGTGAACGTATCTTAAGCCTACAACAATGGTACTTCAAAATTAATTAAACTTTCATTTTAGATGGGACAACATGTTTTAATCAACAAAAACCAGGCCACCCTAATGTAAATATAACAACTAAATATTTGGGGTATTCACACGACCTACTATTTGATCATAATGTACTAATATATTTTAATAGTTTAAACAAATTTTTGTTGCGTTTCAAACAAAAAAGTTCTAAACTAATAACACGATTTGATTTATGTTTATTGTTTTGTTTAATACACAGCAACAACTATTATAATATATTAGGACATTATGACAATATGATCAAATAGCAGACCATGTGAATACCCCAATTATGTATTTCAGTAATTAGTAGTTGTTTTATTTTTCTTGTTCTTCTTGTTTTTCGTGTCAAGTATTTGTAATAAAAAATAAACTCTTTTAATTTAAACTAATTGTCACATAAAAACATAATACAAAACTACAACAGAAAACTGCAGCAGTGCATGACTAATCATGATTTTATGCAAAACTTAGGAAAGGATACAAAAGCCGTGATTAACTCAGTTACTGCAATAGTTTACAAAGAAGAATAAACACCGGATTCTAAGAACAATAAAACACGACTGTAAAAAAATGTATTAAATGAATTTGTTACTAGTAATTATTGAACAGATACAAAGATGTTTTAATATTATTTAGTGGTAATGAATTGTTAAATTAATTTCTTAAATGAAGCAAATAAACCGACGAGAATTTGTTATGTTTTTTTATTACTTTATTTATAGTAGTTGCGATGTAAAATAAAAAGCACTTTGTGTTAGTCTTGCGTTTCGCCTCAATTATGTTAATTCATGCTTGAAAATCTCTTATAGACTTCTTTTTTTTTTGTTTGCTTTAACCGTCATTTGACATCTGTATTTATTGTCTTTTTCATCGTTTAATGACTTGATTACCGTTATTTCTGTATATTATTGATCCGTTACATGTCGTGATAACCTTGATATGATTACATGAATTTAATTATTCAAATAAATTCAAACGGAAAACATAACATGACAACCGCAATAATTTCATTACAAAATATTTGCCAAGCCACAGTATTTAGTAAACAAAAAATGGTCTATAGTCAACGGAAGATAAATAAAGTTTAGTCAAATGACAATAAATATTTATTTATTATAGTTTGAAAAAATATCGAAAATAAATGATGCAGAACTTAAGGTTTCATTTTTTTTTTTTAAAAAATTTTGCTTTCAAAAACTCTTTGTGCTAATAGTTATGTTATTTAAACAAACAAAAAAGAACAAATGCAATATTTTTAAAGTTTGGTTTTATGGTTAAAATTTCATAAAAGATAAAAAAAAACCATAGAAATAAAATGATTTACAAAGTTTTGTGGTCTTGAATAACTCCCACAGTTATTTTTTATTGCAACAAACTAATAAAATTGTGTAATATTTATATTGTGTTGTTTATTATATACATTTGTAGATATAGATATGTAATAAAGAAAATTTAATTAAAGTGACAATTATTTGTTGTGGCAAGTACGAGTATTAAGTAACTTAATTTTGCAATTGCTAAACTTTAGTTTGGAATTTCGTTTATAACATTCAAATTAGTTGCTTAATATTTATCTAAATTGTAAATATTGTAAGCTAAACACTCTAGTTACTCGAAGACAATATTGATTAATCTAAAATTAAGAAGGATATTTTTTCTAAAAAAAAGTTCAGAAACAAAAACATCAGCAGAATTTTAAAAATATCAAATGTTTTTCAATTAATCTTAATCAAATACAAAAATTTCCATTCTTTAATCCACATTATTTAAACTTTTGACAGATAAATGTTCATTTCTTATCTTTAACATTGCGCATTATTCTTATTTATTAAACTAGACATATAAGTCTTAGATAAAACAACAAAAACAATACTTCAAAATCACCCATATACAAATTTATGTAAATTTTTAATGACCCTCATTTAACTACTTAAATTAGAGCCAAATGCTTAAAACTGATATAATTCAATTACATGACAATTAAGTACTTAAGTGGTACATAACATAATTAGTACAGGATATAGTAAGGTCGTACTTAAGTGAACTGAAATGATACGACAATCACAATTTCTGCAAACTTGTTGTATTCATACGTGTATTGGGCCATATTTCTTTAAACAAAAAATAAGAAATCTTGTTGAAACAAATAATAGTTAATTAAACTATTTTAATGTCTACAACATAAATACTACTGCAAAGAAAAATGTTGAAAAAAAAAACAAGAACAACACAATTATTAATTTCTGCAAATCGGCAACAAAACTACCATAAACATACATAAAAAACTATGTTACTGTACTCCAAACAAAATAATAAACTAAACTAGAAAAAAGCGTACGAGTAATTATTTAGCGACCCATTGCTGCGGATAAAGTTTTATACCCTGCACCATAATACTTAGCTGAAAAGGGTGTAATATGTTTGTGTTGATGTTTGCTACGCATTGGATCTATGTGAAATCATTAGAATTTCTTATGAATTGATCTTCGTCTATGTTGCCGTATTAAGTTTCCGTGCCAATCTAAACTATAAATCATAATATAAAACCAAAAACCAACCTATGTAGCAAGCTCCTCTATAGTACCTTCTACATCGCAAGGCATGTAAGATTTGCTATCTAATACGCAATTTAATAGGAATGTAAGGGTTTCCAATTGTTTTCGCAAACTATGTATGTAGGGAAACAAATGCACAATAATTATGAAGAATAAAACGTTGTCAAATCAAAAACTAAAGTATTAAAATACCATACGTTGTCAAATCAAGAACGAGCTGTTCTTAAATCATGAACAAAAATTACATTGTCAAATTAAGAACGGCCTGTTGTCAAATCAAAAAAAAAAAATAAATTAAGAAATTAAAAATATAGAAATTAAATGTGAATGACCTGTTGTCAAATCAAGAACAAATCGTAAATTAAGAACTGCTGGTTTCCCAATAAGCATAAATTCAAGCACTTGAACATTTTGTTGCAATTTGACTTGAATGCAAATGTAATTATGATTTAAACATGAAAAATTAAATATTCCTTTTTACTGGAGAATGCTATTAAAATAAAGTGTTATACAACTGTAATTCAATTGCATGACTATAATTCAAGGCTTGAATTACACTTGCTTTCAACTTGAATTCCAGTAAAACTGCTTATTGTGTTAGTTTTAGTTTTGTCACTAAATTTTTTATAGTTTGTGAGTGCGGACGAATAAATTATAAATACGAAAAATTAACAAAATTGTTTTTATAATAGTAAAGAAATCATTTTATTTAGTCCCTGAAGGTATCCTGGAGACAAGCGTCTCCAAGTCACCAGTTTTATGCCCTTCGCCATGAGTGGCATCGGTATATATAAGTTTGTAATTCCGTTTGTAATTTCAACATTTTTCATTTGCGACCCCACAAAGTATACATATACAGTGGTGGCCACCAATTTAAGACAAATACTTGAATTTTTTTCATCAACTGAATTTTAAGTGCGATAGAGCCAAAATAAAAGGACCTCTAAGGGTATGAAATTTATTATTAATGTTTCTAGTTTCTGAAAAATGTTTGGAAAAATCGGTAAAACATATATGGAGAAAGATATGTGGAAATATGACCGAAACTAATGGAACTAAAAATACGAAATTTGGTCCGAATATTTTATAATAATAAAAATATAATGATATAAATGTGAGAAAATATGTTTATTTAAAAAAATTTTTTTTGGTCAAGTTGTAGAAAAATGTTATTTGTTCGTGGTGAATATGTATGAATTGACACAGTCGAATAAAACACACTTGTGTGTTAAAACAGTCCTCATGCATACATATTTATGGAAATATTTAAAAAAAAAATTGACAATCACGTGGAATTTAGCAAACAATTTTTGTCTTAAATTCCTGGCCACCACTGTATATTCTGGATCATTATAGATAGCGAAGTCGATATATCCATGTCCATCTGTATGTTGAAATCAACTTTCCGTAGCCCCCAAATAACATAAAAACATTCTTCCGGCTGGGTTGCTATTTAAAATTGCCGTAATCGGCCCATAAATGGCTCAGATATAATGCAAAAACCGGGACAACCTGGCCTATTTTTGATCTGCATATCTGGATTATTAAGTCATTTATATAGACAATATGGATATCTAATGATAGATATTTCAAAGTCCATTTCAACGATGTATATAACTTACTATAGTAAGTTGGACCTACAATGTGTTAAAATCCGGAAAAATATTTTTTAACCCAAATTTTTTTTCATCAACATTTTTTTGTTATAAATTCTTTTTCCAAAAAAATATTTTTTTTTAAATTAAAAAAAAAAATGGAAAAACTTTTTCAAAAAAATTAAAAACAATTTGTAAAAAAAAAATTCCAAATTTTAAATTTTGTTTCTTAAAAATATTTAAAAAAAAATTAATTTAAAGAATAATTTGGTGAAGCGCATATAAGAATCAGCACGGCCGAATATAGCTCTCATACTTGTAAAAATTAAAAAAAAAAAATTTGGAAAAAAATTGGTAAAAATTAAAAAAACAATTAATTTTGTTTACCTAAAAATCTTTCACAAAATATGCCTTAGATCGAATCACATACGAGTAGGGTACTTTATGATCGGATTTATGCCACCATAAATACTTTCTTATATGCTGTGTTTCTTTTTTTTGTAAGCTTTTTAACAACATTTTGTGATTTGATAATAAAATTGTTGGTCATTTGGAATGGTGTGTACTCCAATGCCTGTGAATATAAATGGCTTGATACAGTTTGGTATGGTAATTTAACAAGACGAGTACAACAATTGTCTTAAGTAGTTCAATTGTACAGTGGTTCAAAGTTGTCCGTTGCTTGTTAAATGACATGTTGGTATTTAAAACATTTCATAGTTACATACGTAGATGTATTGACTTGTTTTAAATTGGGGCTTTCATTATTTCATGTAATTATTTTTTCGAGTTGTCTACATGCCAAAAACCAACTGAATTTATTTTGAGGCGTTTACTTACATTTCAATACAGTGTTTGTCATGAATTATTACAAACGAACAGCGAAATTATCAATCAATCTAAATATTAAACAATTTAATTCATCTTACAAAAGAGAAATAAAACTACGTTTCAACCAAGTTAATGATTTTTTTTTTTTTGGGTTTTATTATTCAAATGTTAATACAATTTGTTATATCTCTTGCCACAAAACCTTGACTTGTAACCGATAATCACTTGTTTAGTTTGTGCCGAAAAAAGGGTTTTCAAAATAAAATTTTATATTAAATTGGTTTGAATTGTATTAAATTGTATTGTTAATCAAATTTTGGTTTTAATCATTAGTTTTATTTTCAAAGTGTTGTTGGTTTTCTTTTCATATTTACCGTGAGCAAGGTCATTTAGAGGTTTTCGTTTTTAATTAAATTTTAGTTTTATTGTTTGTTCTTTTAAGTTTTTGTATTGTTTTGATTTGACAAGTAGGAGTTACCACAATTACAATGAATGTTGCAATGAAATAAATAATCTTTGACTTTGTTAGCGAAAAACAAGAATTTAAAATTCTGATTTATCTTATTGAAAACAAAAGAACAAACCGAAATAATAATAGTTATTTTTTACATTCAAAAACCAAAACATCATCACATGATTATCACAAACAATTTATGATTTATTATTAAACATATTTAAACTTGACTGTCTGTAACTTTGTATTACTTACTTTTTCTATATATTATAGGTATTTTTGTTCACAGACACAGTTTTCAAGATTTCAGTATTTTAAAGTATTTATTCCAATTTACTGCTGACAAATCCTTTTTCAATTGGCAAGTTAAAGTTTCAACATTTTACTTGTTTGGCAATTCCTTTGATATGTGTATTCAAATAGTCTTATTCATCGAACTGAGTTGGGTGTGTTTTTACTTATTGATTTTTTTGTTTGGATTATAAAATTGTGTGTTAACAAATGAACCATTTTCCATTGTTGTACAATAATTGTTTTGAATTTGTTTTGCATATCAATTGTTTTATTTTGGCTGCATTTATTGTTTGGTTTTGACGTAATTATGATTTATTGGAATAAAAACGAATTGTGGAAAATAAAAACTAAATAAATTAAATAACTGAGAGCCAAATAAATGTGTTCACAATTGGAATGTCCTAATTTTTAATTGTAACAAAAAATATAAATTTTTTATCCCTAAATCCAAAATGTCATTTTTGGAAATCGGAACAAAAATTGTTTTGGATTGTTTTAAAAATGTAACATACCCGAAGTGTCTTACTTTGGGGACCCCTGGCCACACCCCTGGTGGGCCCAACACTTCCTCTTTACGCATGTGACTAACCATTTACAAGTTAAAGATCCCCAATTCTGGACCCAAATTAACCTTTTAATGTATTTGCTGTGGAATTTGTATCATGTGAAAAATTTTGATGATATGTTTAGAATTTGTAAACCCATTCAACAGATGTTTAAATATTAATATAAAATTTATAAATAAAAGCTACTGCCTTTTTCTACATTTTAAATTACTTATAATTTATTAATTAAGATTGATATTAGAACGTGTGTTTACAAACACTTCCTGAATACTTAATTGATTTTCTCTTACATTTCTTAAGAACATTTTTCTTTGCACAAATGACGAATTTAACGTATTTTTCAATGAATCATTTAATCTAAAGTGAATTTTTATAAACCAGAAGTTCATACGCAAACAGGCAGTTACATATTGCAAATTCAAAAACACGCAATCAATTATTTTTGAATATTTTAGCTAAAGAGTTTTCAAGGTGATAGTTAACAGTTTAAAGTTGAAAATTATTTATAAATAACTTAAAATTTTAAACAAAAAAACAAGTATATTAAAATATAATAAAATATTAGGCAAATACAGTCATATTGCTAGACAACAAATTTATTTAATTATTGCTAAATTATAATTAACCACAAATCAAACAACTAAAACCAACTGTTTTGCAGACGTGGTTAAAAGAAATCAGGAAACGTCACATGAAACATATCAAAAATCAAAGAAAATTGGTAGTGTGGTAGATGTTGAAGACTTAGACACATTCAAGACAAGATATATTAGATACACACATAAAATAAATATTAAATATCATTTGTGAAATACCATGTAAAAACAAAATTTTAGCAAAAAAAGAGAATTTAACAAGAATGACAGACATTAAAGGCGGAAATGTTTAAATGTTCATTTAAGTTTATTTGAAAATTCTAGCAGAAACCAAACTGTCATTTTTGAATTTAACATCACAACAAAAAATATTTTCAAATTCATGTCAAGTTCAAAAATTTTATTAAAATAATTTAAAAAATTTTGTTATTTTATTTATAGCTCAACTTGTCGCATTTTCAAATACACTTTTATTTATGTGTTAATGTTGGTTGTAACTTTGTAAAAATGACGCACATAAACAAAAGTGTTAAGCAACAAACCTGTTTAATAAGAATTTGTTTCTGTTCAAATCTTATTTACTTCATGTTTGTTCAACAATAATTGTTTACGATTTGTTTTAATCTTTCAAAGCCCAGATACTCGTATCTTGTTATTGTTTAATTGTAACTACAAGAGTTTTTCTCTCCATGCGTTAACAAACATTCGGTCAACATGTTTTACTAGTTTTTTTTTTAATAAAATTGTAACTGAATTTTACGCATTTTACGGTTATAACACTTGAGTTGTCTGCTAGTGGACCTGTGAGTATGTTGGTTTCTTTTTTTTTGCAGGAATTGCATGTGTTTTTGATTCATGATTTCAAACTGAGCAAAAAAAAAAACACAACCTAATGTCATGTGCGTAGTTCATGTTTAACAAGTTTTAAAAATAAATAAAAACAAAAAACCCAAAACATTGTCGTGATAAATGTTGACATAAGTGACAACAAAAATGCCACAGTAAAAGACAGTTAATTAATTAGACAGACATACAGATGTGTGGAAGTTTTGAACAATAAATTCATTACAATTGTGCTAAAAGCTGACATTAAACGAATACAAAGCAACCACTTATTAATTATGAACTAAATTAATATGTCAACAATAAAATTGATTTATTTAAATTCCTGTGTTTTTAAGAACTTTTCAAGAGAGAAAATTTACATGAGACTTTTGTTGTTGCTACGACTATATTTTATGTATTGTACTTCTATATGGGAATCTAGAAATCAGATCTCTTGATAACAATAGAAAGCTATGTAAAACACTGGAGCTTTAAAAATCTAAAAAAAATAGAATTTTAATTGGATGATTCCTCTTACTCTATATAATCCGAAAACTTAGTTTTTGGATAATAGAACAAATCGGCTTAAATATATTTTTACCGAAATTGAGCCATTGACGATAGAAATTTAAATATCTTATAGATATATGTATACCTAATACCATAGATTAAAACTAAGGGCTCAACTGGGAGTAAAAAAATTACTCTCTTCCAAATTTTTGATTTACATGTATTTGTTTGTTGCAAGCTTGTTGACAACAAAGTTAGGTTTTTTGTCTCTCAGTAACGCTTCTAGAGAATAAAAAAAATGTAAGATAACCAGGGACGGAATATAACTGTTATTTTTTATTTCAGATAAAAAGGTTACGAGGAAATTCCTTTTATTTAATATTGGGAATTTTTAACCATTATCATTGCATATATATTATTTTGGTTATCGTAACCAATTAAAGAAAGAAATATTTTTTTTTGGTTATCGTAACCAATTAAAGTAAGAAATATTTTTTTTTGGTTATAAGTAACCATTATATCAACCAAATAAATTTTTGGGTTAGAAATAACCATTACAAAAAAAATTATTTTTTTTTGGTTATAATAATAAAAAATTAATTCATAAATATTAAATAAGCAGAAAAATAAGGGGAATTCGACAATTAAATAAAGTACTTGTTTTTGTTCGAGATGTCCCAAAAGTAATCATCTACATATATTCTTTTAAAGAGTTATTTGTTTAGAATTATGTACATATTTACAAAAAATGGAAGTTCGTGGCTGCGGTTTGAACTAACAACCTTCCGGCTGCTAGTCAACTGTTGTGCTGACTACACGACTGCTTAATTATTGTATTATGAGTCAAATAATGGTTTTTAATATATTGTCGATTGCTTTATTTATTATTATACATTTGTGGAGAGATATTTTCTTGAATTTTTAGTTTTAACGTAATACAAATCGGTTCAGCAGTTGTTGAGAAATTTAAAGCTAGGTGAAATAATGAACCAATTTCAGCCAGTTTCAATAAGCTTCCTCAGGCCGTATAATAGACCTAATAAAGGTTACATACAGTCAATTGCAGTTTTAATAAAGTTTTTAATGGATTTAGAAATCCCTATTTAACATTTATGAATTAATTTTTTATTATCAACTAGCTGTACTTGGTCCAGCCGTTTTTGAGTTCATTCGGAACATACATACTATAGTGTTTTGGAATTTCGGAACGCATACCCTCTAATTTTTTTATATATATAAAACTATAGTTAAATATGAAAATTTCTATCATGATGCAACCCGTGCCGACTTGCGATTTAGTTTTGTGGTGCATTTACAAGGGGAAAAAAAATGCAATTTTTCAGTTTTTGTAAAAATTTTGCCATTAAATAATTACTTTTGCAATTTAATTTAAAAGAACCGATATGTGTACGTATTTGTCGTTCTAATAAGATATAAAACACAAAAATTGGTTAAAAAATGTTAAAGTTATTAAAAAATCGCCAGGTATAAATACAATATTTTGCCGTTTGAAAAATATGTTGTCAAAATTTTAACAAAATTGTGAACATTTTTCAAAATGGCTTCGTAATACTATTTTCTAATACACAACACAATATTTTAAAGTTTGATTCCTATAAAAATCAAGTTTTCATCAGCACTATTGAAATTGACTATTTTTTAATGGTTTTAGAAGTTTGGCGTAATTTTAACCCCAGTGCTATTAAGGGTTAATTTTAATTTTTGTGCTGTTATTATAAATAATAGACTTCATGTTATATTTTTCTTAAGTTTCATCAAAATCGGCTTAAAAATATATAACATTTCGCAATTTTTCCATGAGAAATTCCAAATATTGAAAAATTTGACGTTTAACCTTCTCGATTTAATGGTTGACGTTTTCCGATTTTAGTAAAACTTTCACACTATATTTAAAATTACATGGACTATAATATTCTGAATAGCTTTTACTTAAAAATCATAACAGTAAGGAAATTCGGCTCATTTGCCAAAATATGGCCAAAAAAATTGTTTTTCTCGAAAATTGCAAAATTTAAATCGCAGGTACGGAAAAACTATAGGAGATATTGACATAATTTTTTCACATTTTTATTCCCTATTATGTTGACAATAAATCCCCAAGTGATGATCAACAAATTCTGAAATTGAAATTGGAGTTCTGAAACTGCCATTAAAAAAAATATTTTTTTTGGTCATAACTGCGAATAGGTTAACGGTATCCTACGAAGACAAAAACTCATATACAAGTAAATATGGATATATTTTAAGTAAAAATAAGCTCTTATTTTAATATTTCTCAAAATATGTTTATTTTGTTCCTACGGTTCTTGTTCTAGTGGCCTGAGACACGTTAATGGACTGGCGATTTTTGAATAACTTTAACATTTTTTAACCAATTACGTACACATATCGATTCTTTTAAATTAAATTGCAAAAGTAATTATTTAATGGCAAAATTTTTACAAAAACTGAAAAAATTGCTTTTTTTCCCCTTGTAAATGCACCACAATACTAAATCGCAAGTCGGCACGGGTTGCAATCATGATAGAAAGACAAAATATCATATTTAAATATAGTTCCGAAATTTAAAAAAAAAAATGTTTGCGACACTCTAACATACATACAAACATCAATTTTTATATATATTAACGGTATAATGTAAAAATTTGATTTTTACACACCCCTCCGCCCACAGACCGAATACCAAAAATCTGACCTTATAGTGTTAACCGCTGGGATTTTCTGAAGATACCCTGAAAATTTCATCAAAATCTGTCCAGTCGTTGTTGAGTTCATTCGGAACATACCCACATACATACGAACATCCATTTTTATATATATAGATTTCATACATGATAACCAAAAGCAAATAATAAATTTGTTGTAATGGTTATTTCTAACCAAAAAAAACTTTTTGTTTGTTATAATGGTTATTTGAAACTAAAAAATCTTTTTGGTTGATATAATGGTTACTTATAACCAAAATAAAATATTTCTTAATTTAATTGGTTACGATAACTGTTCACGCTGTGAACAGAAAAGTACCAAAGTACCAACACTGTCAGCAAAGTGACCCCAGTGGCATCTCTTCAACTACAGCCAACTTCATCAACAACAAAGCAGAAGAGAAAAAAAAACCAACAAACATCACATATTCTAAAAAACCACACAGTAAAAAGCAACTGCAGCAGATATCACCCTTCAAGTGTTTTTTAAATATTAATAAAAAAGCTAAAAGGTGCTAAAAGTTTAAAACAGAATTATAATTCAAAATTAAAATTGTGTAAAATTATAATTAAAACTTAATCCTAGTTAAAAGCTTAATCTTAATTAAAAACATTAAAGATTGTTAAAACTTAAAACTAAAGATATTTAAAAATATAAAACCCTAAATCTAAATAAATATCTAATCCTAAAGTTAAAAACAATTAAAACCTACCACAGAATAGAAAACCCTTAAATCTAAACCCTAAATACTTAAAAGAATTAAACCCTAATGAATATATGATTATAATCCTTAACCTAAAATTTCTAAAACTGCTATATACATATTTACCTTAATATATAAAATTCACCCGCTAAAGAAAAGGTCAATAAACATATAATATTTTATAACGTTTATGAAAAGAAAACGAAAAGTGTTTTATTTACTTACTAGCTAAACTTAAACTAATAATATTGCCATCTCCCTTTAACACCTAAATAAACAATAACCAAAATAAAATATATCTTATAAAAATGGTTAGTTATAACCATTTTATAAATTCATCAATATAAATGGTTAAAAATTATTTTTTTGTCGTTTATCTTATAATTGTTACGTCCCTGAAGATAACTCAAAGTGGCTGCCGTTTGCCTTCTAGCTTGACCAAAGTCTGACATACTAACCGTCTACTGCAGTATGCATTTCATGATCAGACCATACCCTGTAAAAACAAGATCTGAACTACCAGGTTAGATATGCTGTATGCTTATATGCTGGTGCTGGGTCCAGATGAAAGGTCCACGGTTAATTTTTAATGGATTCACAACTTTCTTGGATCACAGAAGTAAAGTGCAATCTAGGAACCACTTCTGATGCTTGCTGAGATGACGTAGCATAGACTCTGTAATATTGTTTGTTGTTAATAAAAATTCTTGAAAGACCAAAAAACCACTCCAACAGTATCTTCAACCAATTTAACAGCACTATATACAAAATTACGTACAACCCACAGTGGATAATATAAGGTGAATACATATCATAATTATTTTTTGCAAATGTTTGAAATTATCCATAAAACAAGTTCTATTGTAAAGCTAAGATATCAAGCAATAATTATTTGCAGAAATAATAGTTATTATGTCAACAGAAGTATTCGAAAATGGCGACAGAACACACTACTTTCGACTGTACAAATATTTTTTATAGTTTTTTGTTTTTTTATTCATATACGCTGGGGGAGAAAATACTAAAAGAGGTGTTAATGAAAAGTTGAATAACTTTTACAATTTTCATCCGATTTGAAAAATTAAAACCGTGTTTTGTTAAGAACTAAGTTTTCTTTATATATTGATATAAATTTGTATAAGCTTTCATATCCAAATAAGCAAAAAATTACTGGGTTGTTTTTTTAGAATAACTTCTGAATTTGAGGGTGTTTCTGAACTTTTCTGACACAATTTCTAATGTACTCAGCGAGACCTATAAATTTCATGAGAAAATACATAAAAACACCTGTTTTACTTGTCTTAACATCTCTATTTTATACAAAATGTTAAAAAAAAATAGAAAATGTATTTTTAAGCGTTCAGAACTTTTTTATAATGCTTCGCTTTTTATGCTCGAAAATACAAATTAAAGCTTAAAATCACACCTATTCAACAGAGAAAAATATTACAGAAATACTCATGCATTCAAAAGTTACAGATTTTTGATCCGAAAATGACCAAAATATTCCACTGTGCAACCCCAAGCGACGCCAATGTTTTTTATTTTTTAATTAAACTCAAACATAAAAATCGACATAACCAAGTATAACATACTAACTTCTTTAATCTAATTCCATTAGAGGGAAAACATTACAACATTTACAAAGGTTCCTATGTAAAATGTCACTTATTTACAACCACAGGACATATCCTTTCATTGAATTTATTTATAGTGCCGATTTAATCACACACACACTCAGCTCAATCCAACAAAACTAATTGTTCATATAATTTCATCATATTAAGAAATAACAATAAAAAATTAATTTAAAACTGCTAATCACTTAACTTTTACACTCAATGTAATCATGTAATTACTTTATCCCCATTCATAAGAGTACTTACATTGTAACGTAATGTTCAATAAATTTTTTTTCTCCATTTCGCCCCTTTTCAACCAAAAGTGCTGTAACATATTTTGATAAAGTGCCAATTTCTAACCTGGATCTATATAATAAGTGTATCTATGGCTGACCAACAACAGTACGAGTGGTTTAGTTTGGAAAAAGGAAAAGTACATACATTTGTCTGTATTTAAAGATTATTATTCATTGATAACATGACTCCATTCATTTAAGGCAAACATAAGCCCAGCTGTTGTTATAGATTTTAGTCGGTTTTTTTTTGTTTTAGTTTATTTTTTTCTGTTGTGGCCTTTTGTAAATAGTCAATAAAATTAAAAGAAATGAGGAAAATAATATTGGAGCAAAAACGTGCTTTATGCAAATATTTATATCTATATATATAGAGAGATTTTTTATGTTTTGCAAGTTGCCTTGTGGGAGATAATGATATAAAGCACGTATTTGAGGGGTTGGGATAGTTATATACAAATTGTTTTAAAAGTGGGCTATTAAAAGAACTTAAATGCGATCTTTTTAATTAATGTTTTAAACATTAAGGAAACTCTTCTGATAAACTTGTTTAATAATACACCAGCACTGGAAGTATAAATATTGCACACCAAACTCCATTCATTTTTAGTAGAGGTCACTTGCAGTCTGTTGCTATTTCAACATAATATTCATTTTATGTACTTGCTAAATTAATATATAACAGCAAATCCAGCAAAGTTTGTGCATCACTGAACCAGTGGCATAATAAGACAACTGTCTTACCAAATATATGTTTGTGTGTTTGAGTTTAATAAGTCAATGGATAAGTGTCACAATGGGTTATCGTTATTATAGTCATGTTTTGCTTAAAATAAAAATGATTTATAAGAAACCAACGACTACAAAGCAATGACAACATTTTTAAATGAAATGCATGCAGGCATATTTTCTTAAGCAGGGATTAATAAGCCTTATACTAATACATTAGATACATTTCTATATAAACTAAATAAGCTTTAACTTACTCTAGTTTCTTCATAAATCTTCAAGCCATACCAGTGACATGAATTAGTTACAAGCATAAATCGAATAAAAACATAAAGAAATATATAAAATCAAATGACATAAAATTATTATCTTCCAGCGAAGACAATAATAATAATAATAATAGAAAACATAACCACATACACTCTTAAAACTTCATGAAACAATTGGATTTTTCAGTACAAAAGCACCTTGTGGTTTTATTGTTGTACTAATCCCAGCAGTTCTGCATGGACTGCAAAAGAATCAATGTACTCATTTCAGATAGTAATTTACCCTTAATATCTTACTTCATATATACTCCAGTTTATATGTATATTATTGTGTCACACGTATGTATATATATACTAGGGTATTCAATCGATTAACCGTTTAATTTTGATCGGTTATCTGTTCAAATAATTAAACAAAATTTCAAATAACAAATTAATAAAATTTATTTTTTTTGCACTTTAACATATTTTTTTGTAATTCAAATACAAATGTCAAGGTAAAATCACATAGTTTTCGAATATCCAGAAACATGTTTAGTGAGTATATTTAATTTACATGTATTTGTCGGAGGAGGACATGATAATAAATCAAACTGGAAACATTACTGAAACGAATATTTTATCAGAACTTAAAATCAAAATCTAAAAAAAATCCAAAAATGACTGCAATGGTATAATGCTTAGAAAAAACTACAAAAATAACTCAGATATTGGATACTTTACCACCCCTTACTTTCGATTTCTCCATCATCTACAATTAGCGAGAGAGTTTTTTCTAAGTCAAGTTTTATTAAAACAAAAGAAAATTATTTATTTTTTTGGTTGAATTGTTATGTTTTGTTTATGTTTTTGTTCTTTTTATTAATAAAATACTTAAATAATTACACAAAATTCGCGGTTTAATTTTCAGTTTAAAATTAAAATAGAAATTATTCGGTTAATCGAATAATTTAAAATTAACCGATTAAATCTGAACCCCGATTAATTATTTCCTCGATTAAACCAGAAACCCGATTAATTGAATAAATACCCTAATATGTGCACTATTTAATGCACATATAAGTTAAATAATTACTTTATACATTCCAGGTAATATAGAATAAAATCAGTCGTCACTTCAGTGTATTTAAGTTGTCTAGAAACTAGTTTTTAAATGCGGATTCTTTATAAATTATGTAGGATCAATTGACCTTTGCTAGGACACGCAAATGATAAAATAATTACAAGTGTTATCTATTATTCGAGTTTTATTGTGATCGAATAAAAGTTTACAATTTGTTCGATTATTTGAATAAATAATGAATAAAAAATGAAAACCAGAAAATTTTGAATAACACTAGTTTGCAAGGTTTTTGCTCATGAATTGAAACATATGGGGATTTGTGTATTTAGGTCTTCTAACTTCGGAAAAAATATTAAAAAAAATCCTGGACGCTAAACTTTTGAGATATTTATTAAAAACGAAACATATAAAAATGTACATTAAATTAGGACAAACAAATTAAAAGTGAAGTGTTTTAGTCCTCTTATTATTTTCATTTGTCTCCCTCACGACTCTCCAACAGTAGTCTCCAGAATATGCTAGATCCCAAAAACCTTGATAGTTCCTCTCGAAAAACTTCAAATCTTGATGGAAACGCTCTCTATGTTCGCCACTCATGTGTCCGTGGTTTTCCGGGAAAAAATCCACATGAGAATGTAAAAAGTGAATTTTGAGGGACATATTTACACCCATCAGTTCAAAATTATGTAATAAATTCACAACAATATCTCTGTAATTTTGACTTTTCTTATTCCCCAAAAATTCTTGAACAACAAGTTTAAATGAATTCCATGCTGCTTTTTCAACATCGGTTAATAGACACTCAAATTTGATATCACCTAAAATTTTTCTTATTTGAGGACCCACAAATATCCCTTCATTTAATTTAGCTTCAGAAAGACCCGGGAACACTCTGCATAAATATTGAAATGCTGGTTTTGTCGTATCTAAAGCTTTTACGAAATTTTTCATTAAACCTAGTTTAATGTCAACCAAACAGACATTTTTAATGTTCATTTTACCTGGAATATATTCACTACAATTTGTGCAAATCGAATGATAGACCCACTTTTTATCCTGATTTGACACGGGGAATCCAAAATAATGTAAATAAGCAATTTGCAGTGTTTGTGTTATAGAAAAACCTCGATTTAACTGAATAATTTTTCCGCAAATAAAACAAAAATGGTCTGGGTTTATTTTACACTTTCTAGAAGACATTTTAAAATAGTTTTTACTTTAGAGTTTTGTATTTAATATCGATTTAATAACTTTTATCTACAAAAAAGATGTAAATGTATTTATTTATTTTATTCCCGTTAATATTTTTCGAATTTGTCAAAAAAAATACAACTCTGAAAGTATCTAGTAGCTTCGCCAGAGTGTTGAGTACCCAAAATCGATGTAAATACCTAATTACCACAATTCGGTACACTATAGTATGCATTTATAGTACTCAGGGCAGGTGAAAAATAAAAACCCATATATCTCAAAATTTTGACGTATAGGTGGGAAACAAAAATGGTCAATTAGCTAGCGTCCCTAGCTCTTCTCAAAAATATAAGTTTCACTCAATGAGCAAACAAAAATGTTTGATTTGTAAACTAGTGTAATTTATAGTTTAACCCCCATATGCATAAACAGTTTATAAATTGATCAAAGGTTTATCAAACAAAATTTCCATACAAAATTTGTTTTATAAACCTTTGATAAATTTATAAATTGTTTATGCATATGGGGGTAAAAATAAAGAAAAATGTCTATACAAAATTTTGTTTTATAAGGCCTTAAGAAAACACAATCAGATATGCTCGACTATAGACAACATCAGCTATTGAATACTTCATTATCCTGAATCTATACATATTTGTAATTTAAGTAATTTCTAACTGATCCACATATAATTTTGTCGAGTGATTTTTAAATATGAATTTTGCAAATCGCACGTACATGAGCTCTTAATTGAAAATATGTATGTATATGGAAAATAAATGTTGAACAATTTCAAATGATAAACTACTTTGTTGAGCATTATAAATGATTAGACTTTTGATATTTATTCTATCCATATAAACTATTTTTAAAAATGGCCCTGCAAATAAATTTTTCGATTGTTCGTCAATAATAGATCAAATAATAGTTTATTCTAAATATCTTTTTTCTACGATTATTCGAATGACAACTATACTGTCATGTGACTAGTAAATAACTAATTCTGTAACTAGTGGTGATCCCAATGATGGGTAAAGTCACTAGTTCGGAACACTTAGTTAGAACTGCTGGGATACGAGTATTTACTCGTACTAGACCGTTTTTTTATTCGGTGCAGCGTTGATGGCAACAAATTATTACCAAATGTTGTAGTTGTTGTTGTTGCAAAAGGTGTGGTGCGGTATAAACTCTGGTTTGTATTTTAATGTATTGTTTTTCTATTGTTGTTTTTTTCTTCATTTTCATTATGTTAAAGCTGCCGCAACAAAAACATATTGAACGAAATATGCACACAAATGCAGCAGCAAATTGCAATTGTATCAATTTTATATGTATGTATGTATGTGATTTCTACAAAAACCTATAGAGGTGTGAGTGAACGAGTGAGAGAATACAATACAACACAGCATACAGAAATATGTGTGTTGGGTTGCATTAAACGTTTGTAACGACATTGACAAGGCCATTTGCTGGCTGCCTGCCTGCCTGCCCGTATGCTGTATTTGCTCAATGTACATTAGATAAATACAATTCATAGTTTTACAAGCAATCAGTACATTCATATATGTTTATACTTATGTGCGAATATAAGATACATGCTTATTCATTAGTATACAAAAAACTTACACACATTATGAGCACGTTCATACAATAATGTATAAACTCATGGAGCGCCATTGCTTAAAATCTTTTAATATTCTATTCTTTAATCATGGGAATTTTGCGCAAAAGAATAAAAAAATCTTTGAAATATGTGTTTGTTTTATAAATTTAACACTTAAATCTCGAATTTTTTATTTATATTTTACTCTTAAAAAGTTTATAGCAAAAAAAAGTATAAAAAATATATACAATTTTCATTTTAACATTGAATAGAATTTTAACGATAACATTAAATAAGTGTTAAAATTTTAGTTTTGCCACATACGAATAATTACTTGACAATAATTGACATTGTTCATACGTCACCAAGTAATAGTGATTTTTTCTTTGTATATTTTCAACATGTGCCCTTGACCTATTTGTTAAGCTTAACAATCAACTGAGTGTATGAATTGATTGAATGTTGACAAATTACAAAAAACACTTTTAAAAAATCACATCTTGTTAGCAGTGACCTTGGTTGGTGGTAGAATATTTTAAAGTGCAAATATTTATGTACATATGTATGTACCTTAACAAAAGTGTTCTTTGAAGCTTAAATTAACCCATAAATTATAAATAAAAATACATAATAATTTTACTTACTTCAACAAAGCTTCGACGACATGATGTTAGCCAAATTAGTGATGTTAATGCAAAATCGGTATAAAAATGAGTAATTTAAATCTGAATATTTTTTAATTCTGCGTCAATGATTTTGACGCTCTTGTTGTGTTTTACAACAATATTCATGGAGTAGTGCATCCAATTTTTTATCTTCCATTTTTTGGCTGGGCTGGGCGATCTTTGTCATACGTGTCAAAGTCACCACTTATGAAACGCACAAACCATCTCGAGCACGTTGGAACACATTCACCATAACACAGTGGTGCAGAATCGAAATTTTTTGGAAATAAATCTGACATTTCTAAACGGCTGTTCCGATCTGGATAAAATTTGAATTGGGCGTAGCCAAGGAGTATTCGAGTTTAAGATATTAAAATGGGCCCTACAAATGCTCCATTTTTAAATTGAATTTTATATTTTTGGAAAACGCTCGGCTAGGTCTTGAAATGTGCTTACGTGTGCTATTTATCTCTTATAATTTCCTAGTTTTAGGCATTTCAAAATTGAAATTTTAAAATTTTGCCATACCTTGGTCCGCTTTTTTAAAAATATAGGTCGCACTTTTGCACCGAATGGACTCGAATTTTTTTGTTAGTTAAACAACTAAATTACCAATAATATACAATATCGATTACGAATCCAAAAATAACCGATTTTCAATTTATATTTTTGCTGTTTTTTTATTAAAAAACAACTTTCTTTAAGAAAATATAACAATTTTATGTTTTTCTATAAAGTTTCTTTACGGAGAACATTTTGCTATAAAAACATAAAGCTGGGATCAGAAAACGGAAGGCGGCTTTAGAAACCCTGATTTATCCCTAAAGTATTTTCCCAGCCCCGAAGGAAATGTGGACCCTATAGGCAAAATTGTAAAAAATACCATTTTTTAGGAATTGCGGGATTCCCTTTGACCTTTTGACAAGTTTTTTTACATCTTGTTATTTAGAATGAGAAACTTAAACTGAGTTTCGTTTATTTCGTTAAGAAACTGAGTTTCGTTAATAAATAAAGATTTTATTACATATTTATATCAAAATTTTAATAGGATTGCAAATATTAGGAACAATTTGATCCACATTTATTCCGAGCTATATTGTTTTGTTTAGATAAGTTAATTTTTGGTCTTACAAAAAAATTTCAAGTCAATATCTCAATTAGATTCAAAAATATGTCACTTTAAAACTCCGTCCTTGCCCCCTTGGCTAAGCCCAATTCAAATTTTATACCGATCGGACCAGCCGTTTAGAAATGCCAGATTTATTTCCAAAAAATTTCGATTCTGCCCCACTGTGCATAATCTTTGGTAGCAATCGGTGTGTTTCAGCGACACTCGTATTACTCAGATTTTCTCATTCTTATGGCCTCATTTTGTATCTTCAAACGAATTTTCGTTTCCGTTTCCGTTTGGAACGAAAAATAAAAGTTTGGTATTTTAATAAACGAAACGATATTTGCTTATCAAATAAATTTTTTGATGTGATACCAAGTTTGAAAACATTGTTTTTATGTCAACATTTTGCCAAAAAATTAAATTATTTTTATTTATGTACATATTTTCAACCAAATAAAATTTATTGAAAAAATTTTGAAATGTTTGATTGTTTTTTACATTTATTTGGAAAATACATTTCTTTGTTATATTTTTTAAGTATGAAAAGAAAAAAAATATTCTCAAAAAAATGATTTTCTTTGAAAATTTAAAAATCAATGAAAAATGTATTGAAACAAATAAAAATTCTCAACGTTTGATTTTGATGTTTCAAGCGCTTGGGAACATTTTGTTCTGTTTTATAAAATTCAATATTGTATACAGAAACGAAAAATACGTTCTGAAAAATATGAAAATTCAAAAATTAAAAATTTTTTCGAAAAAAACATTTCGTTACATCTTACAAAATTAGGGCATTAAAGTAAAAACCAAATTAAGGCAAATATAAAATTAACTAACTAAAATTGTATGTATAGTTAATTGTTAGCAAGATGCATTGCTTTTTAAGACAACGCCTTCTCTTAAAGATTTAGTTCATTTCAGCAAAAGTGTCTTTTAATTTATAGCTTCAATATTGAACGAAATAAAATTATTGCATTCGGCTTCTTTTTGTCCAGCTGCATTTTTGCCAATTTATTTGTTATTAAGTGTGGTGATTTCAAAATATTTGTTTTGGGGGGGGGGGGTTCATGTTGTATACAAATTTCTTTATTTAGTTTTTTATAGTCAACGTTTTTTTGTTTTTGTTTATTTTTTTTTTTTGCCAGTATTTGAAAATGTTTGACAATGTCTTGTCTGCCACCAACAAAGTAGAGTGGGTAACTGGGTTATTATGTAAGTTTAAAGACATAAAAAAGAATGGCAAACATTTAATGAAATTAAATGAATTAAAATGAAATGTGAACGTGAATATAAAAACAAACATGTTTAAGAGTCGAAAAAGTTTTTAATACAAATGTTTGTGCTTTTCATTATAAACTTTACGAAACAAATTAAAAAAATATGAAAAGGTAAAATAGTTAAGAAAAGTATTATCAAAATGCTTGATAACAAAAAAACAAACAATCTCCTTTTAATATGTCTTATATCGTCATCTAAAATCTAAAAAGAAACTACAATTACCTAGAATTAGTAAAATTGTTAAAAACTTTGGCCGTTTCTCATTTTAACTAACGATATAAATAATTACCTTTGCAGTAACCATGCGTCTTTATGTGTGTTTTTCCAGTAACTTAATCCACATTTCATAAGACTCATTTCTGTTTTTTTTTATTTGGCTGTCGATTTACTTACAAGATTATTTCATTGGCTACTCCTTAATCATGTTAAAGCCCCCTAAAAAACTTACAGCGTGTAATATAGAAAAACCCCTCAATTATTTATATAGTTTTTTTTTTCGTTTTTATTTCTCTTTTTTGCTGTTGAGTAACAAAACAAATAGCCAATCTCCAACTAAAATGCAACTATTGTGCTACTTTTTTCTGCAAGGAAAACAATAAAGAAATATCGTTAAGTAGTGAATTTTGACAGTTGAAGTGACACCCACTCTAGACACCACCGCAGCCAAAGAATGGCAAAATGAAAAATATTTTATTTTAGACTTTGTTTTATAATTTGATTAGTAAAGGTTTTTGGTGTTTATTCAAAAATTGTGAAATATTGCATATAATTTAAATATAAAAAAATGCACTACTGTACAAATATTTGAAAAGCACTCGTTATGGAAACAAAATTTGATCTAGCTAATGATCATGGGAAAGAAATTAAAATCGCACGATCATTTTAAATTGGCGATATTTCATGTTTTAAGTTTTAATTAAAAACCTCCAGAACTTTAAATTTAACTTGCATTCGCAGGATTAAGCATCGAATTGCACTATTATCTCTTTTCAGTTTAAAAACAGTATTTCTAACCACATTTCAGTTTTTGAATACTACAGAAATAATAGCTGGGGTAGAAATTGCTGAAATTAAACTGACAAATTGGAAACTTGCATAATCCTCAAACATCTATAAATATTAAAATAATTAAGTGCTTCTGAATTAAGAGTTTAATTGCATAGATTTTGAAAACTTAAACAGTTTTTATCTTCAGTTAAGTTCGAAGATATTTAGCAAGAGGAGCACTTTGTGCTGTTGTTTTAATACTTCCAAATAAATTTCCTATGCAAATGTTGCACAATTTATATTTTTCGTTAACAACTAAGAATTCCCCACTTCTGTATTTAATTTTACTTACAGTTTATTTCACCTGTCAATATCCATAAAAATCATTGTATATAATTGCAATTGCTTAAACAAAATCGTTCGTAAGTATTTAAAAACTGATGTAAAGTATTTTAAAATTATTTAGCAATTATTATAATTAAACAGATATTCATAAAATCTCATACAAACATATTAATTTATCTAGCGATATTCGTGGGAAATTCACCTTTTAATCAAACATATTTATATTAGAATTGTAATTCATAATTAATGATGGCGTGTTTAACAACTAAACACAACTACAATTATAAAAACACAAATAAGTATGTAAGTGGCACAAACAAATCAACTCCCAACTTGCCCCATACAATCGCAACACATGCACACAACATATTTGAATATTCTAGTAGACAATTCTAGTATGACTGAGTAGTAAGTAGCGCTTATGATTTCAATCACACTCTACTTGTTTAACAAAATAACGAAATTATAATATTACAAACAGCATTAAATCGCATATTATTCGATAATTGTCGAATAAACAAGATATCGAAAAATAAATAAATGAAAATCTATTTAAATGCATCATGATAATTGTACACACTCATACTTGTTTGTATTCATTTACATTCAATTTAATAAAATAAAGTAATTTTCAATTGAATTTAATACTACTTAAGTCGATTTATACAAGTGATTTTAGAAAAAAATCAATATTATTTACTGCAAAGAAGAAAAAAAAAACACCAAACTACTTTAGATTCATGTGAAAGAGCATTGAAACAATTTGTCGTCTTGGATTTTAAACATGAATCATTTTCATTCAAATTGCTGTTACTGCTGCGGCTGCAGTTTGTAGTTACAATTACAATCTATTTTTTATTGTTTATATATTTTTTTTTTTATTTCAAAAAAAAGGTGGAGCATTCTCAGAGACAATGGTCAGTCGTCATTGTTGTAGTTGCTGTTAATTCATAGATAATTCTAAAGAAAATCAATCTAAATTTAAATTACACAGTGAATGTGAATGACTGATTGTATGAATGATCTTTGAGTTGCTGTACTATTTGTGTTCTGTGTTTAAGTACAAGGTTGTTGGTGGTCATTTAAGAGTAGCTTTAATAATGGTAACAGTGGTTAGATGGAAGTAGTATTTTGATAAATTTTAAAAAATCAATAGTTCAGACTCTTTACTATTTTTTTTTTTTAAATTAATATGTAATTCAAACTTTTTTTGAGATTCTAATTATACCCTTCACCATGAGTGGCATTTTTCATTTGCGATCCCACAAAGTATATATATTTTGGATCGTTATAGATATGGGAATTATATACATCAATATATCCACTATAGACCCGGTTCGAGAAAAATATTTTTTAATCAGATTTTTTTCAACAAAAGCTTTAAAAAGGTTTTTCTAAATTGTATACACTTGAATTCTAAAAATTTATAATGAAAGCGATTGGAAGATTTTTCTTATATTCCTGATGTTGGATAATAATTAGATACAATGCTATTTATTCATCGTTCTGTTCCAAAGTCTCACATTTATACAACATTTATATTTAATTGAGTTTTTTTCCTATAAATAAAAGTAAACAAAAATCAAAAGCACAACAGATCAGTTCAAGTTTATCAGTCTAGATTATAGCACAAACTTATCAGAGTTGTGCAAATGAATTTCCACAGTTTATTTGCGACAGTGTAAATATGCACATATTGCTCAATTTGCTAGACATTTAAGTATTTAGATGAGGATCCTTAATATATTTTCATTGTTTGAATTGAAATAGATATAAATTTGTGTACCAAATATATAAATTTATGAAAAGTTCACAGAGAAAATATGAAACAAAGCTTTGAATGAATAATTCAATTTTCAAAATCATCCTTAAACATTCCATGAAATAATTATTTATAAATTAATTCATTGGCTTAATTCTTTAGAACTTAAAACATATTGAATTCATTCCTTTGACTGAATTCCTTATTAAATTATTCAAGTTTAAATTTAAAATTTTCAAAGCATTTCAAAATGGTTTAAAATTTATTTTTCTTTAATTCAAATCTATTACAAATAGTTTTCAAATCATTTTGTGAATGATTAAATAAAAGAAAACTAAATGAAGAAAAAACATTTTCATTCAATTTGGAATAGATTTGAATTTTCCATTCAAATTCACAAATAATTGAATTCTATTAAAAAGCCTTTGAATGAATGTTGCGAATAATTCTGTAGAATGTGCTGCTAACATTTTTAATTCTTAATTAGGTTTACTGAATTTAGCATAAATGCTAAGTCAGCAAAAAGATTCAAACATTTTTAATTTTCTAATCCCTTTTTTATTTTCAACATATCAGATTTGTTTAATATCCATATTACCCTAATCTACTATAATATTAAATGAATTTAATAAAATTAACATAAATATATTGTTAAACTAATATAACCAATTATATTCCTTATTGTTTTAGTTTAACCCATTAGTTTATTTTTATATTATAAAAATCAAAATTATAAATAATTGTTTATTTAACAACTCAATCAGTATTTTTATTAAAATAATTAATCATTTCGTTCAGGTATATCAAAAAAAAAAATCACCTTTGCTTAAATTCATGATTAAATTAAACCACTGTAACTACCCTCTTGTCTCTACTAATAATCATAAATATATTACGAATATCGCATATCTACAACAATTTAGTGTATTATACAGCAGCTGTGGTTTTAGATTTTTATAGTTTTATTACTTTTAAGACTATTAATAACCAAGAAACTACTGAAAAATACTAGTATTCGAATAAACAATGAATTTTACGATATTACTCAAACACATTTTCTCATTTTGTTTCAGTTCATTTGTTGGCTCGTTGATTCATTTGTGTGTTTGTGTTTTTATTTTTAAGAAACAATTGAATTTTTCCCACAACCGTCAACACTTTTATTACGTTTATTTTATATTTATAAGTATGTATGTACGTATGTATGTACATTTCTAAGAGTTTTCAGAAAAGGCGGACATTATATGTATTTGTATTGTAGTTGTTTTAATTTCCACGTACAAACTTTTATTTGAACTTAAATTCAAAATTACACTCGTATTCGAGTTTTGTGCACTCGTCATATATATATATCTATTCATATAAATTAAATGAGTTTGCATAATATCTTAAATCGACTTAAGTTAAAACTACCTTAAGAAAACATTAAAACTTACAAACAATTAACACTTGGTCGGATATAAACATTAAAGAAACTTCTTAAAATTCAGTGATTTTATTATTGTTAAAAATATTCCTTAAACAATTGTCAATTGAAAAGAATTCGCTGTAGAAGGACAATATTAAAATGTAGTTTATGTTGTTTGCGCTTACGAAAGAAATGTTATGTGAAAATTGTGCTTACTTTTATTCATCTACTATTTTAACAATGTTAAAATACCTTTAGGCGTATAAAAAATTTAATTTCTATCTAATGTAATAATGTTCTTTAGTATTAAAAATATATGTGATCTGCTAGGTTTTACTTTTTCGTAGATTATTATAGAAGAAAATGTGCTCTTTTCAAGGCTATAAACCCCGAACGTCTAGATTCATTACTTTTTTCACAAATGCAGTTCTAAGATGGACGCACATTGCTGAAAAATGTATGGCATAACAATTTCGTAATTTAATAAAAGTACGCACATTTTAATAAAACAAACCACAAGCTATTTTTTAGCTTATTTTTATATGCATTGCCTTTTCTTGACTGCTTATCAATTTTTGTTTTTTTTTTAGCCCTAAAGATTGTTTTTTTTTTTCTTAGATAACTCATCTTTTTTTCGACTTCGGTTAATTTTGTATGTCAACACAAATCAGTAGTAAATACTGAATTTTTAAAATCTCATGCCATCTCATTCGTAATCAGCATCCCCAAAAGCCCCCCGAGTAATGAATTTCAGGTAAATCCAAACATTTTTTTATTTTTATTTATAGATTTTTGCTAATTATTCGAACTTTATATATATATAATTTGAAAGTAAAATTTTAATTAGGCTTCATTTTATTATAATTTACTTGTAATAATTTAAATTTTTAATTTTTTTTAAATCCATTTCGAATTTTGAAAATCGAATGACAAATTTGAAATCAGCGACCCGAAAAATCCGCGAGTAATGTAAAACTTGATATTCGACATAAGGTCCCTTTTAACTTATCAGGTCACATATCGCACTTGATCAACAAGAGGGTATTAACTCAAAATTTTCAGTAGAGGTTAAAAACTGTTTGTGGTTACATTTTAGAAGAATTTAAAAATCCGAATACATCATAGTAAGCAAATTCCATTTGAAACTATATTTACATTGTTTTTCTCTTAAATTGTTCCAATTATTGCGAAAAAATCTATATTTTGAGTTAATATAATTTTTCTGAAAAATGTGAAAAAATTTTTTCTAAAAATAGTCACATTCCGAATTAAAATCATAAAGTAAAACAAATTTTATCAAACAAAACAGTATTAACTCAAAATACAACCAAAGTATTAAATACTGAAAATTTAAATAAAACAATTTGATTATTTTTAACTTGAATAAAGGCTCAAATCAAAATAATACACACAGAAAACAGATTCGTGATAGCAACCGAATTTGTTGCCAATCGAATGATTCGGTTGTACACATAGAATTTTTCGGTTCTATCAACAGAAAGTCAGTTGATAAAGAAGAATTTCAGTTGAAGAAACCAATCTTTTGTTACCCCTTAGAAAATGCATTCCAATTTGCCAATTGTGTAAAATTTTAGTATTCAGTGATATTCTTTGAATTATTACAAATAAATTATAATAAAAATGAACTTAAGCCTAATTAAAAAGTTACTTTCAAATTATATATATAAAAAGTTCGAATAATTACCAAAAATCTATAAATAATAATACCATTTTGTTGATATAAAAGTAGTCACTACATTATCACGAAAATGGTCGCAAATGTGGTCTTCGAGATGAAAGAGTAATGAGAATAAGACGAAATTTTTACAGTAGATAGATATTGATGTTGTTAGTTGAGTTCTTGCAAAAAGTGGAATTTTAAAAATTTTGAGTTAATACCCTCTTGTTGATCAAGTGCGATATGTATTTGAGAAAGTAATTTTTCATAACGTTCACTTATAGTGTTAGATGTAGAATCATTAATATGTTATTTTCGACATAAGTTGATTTAATATATTACCACAGATGCATATAAACTTACAAATTAGAATACATGTGTACACACATATTTTAATGCATGTTCTTTTGTAAGTTCATGAGTAAGTTGGTGTGGTTTTTCCATTCCTTTTTTAATAAAATTGGGTATATAATTTTGTCATGCTGTTTGCTTGATAATATTAAATGATTGAGATTTCCTCTAGAAATCACCTTAAGTGTTAAAATTACCTGAATACTGTATAAAGAATTTTCGTTCAAAATTCATATTATAATGCACACAGAACGATAACTATCAAATTTTTCATCCTCCATTATCTATAAAATTTACTTTAAATGTTATTTATATTTCCAAAAATGGATACCGTTACTAGTACAAATCGGTAGCCAACCTTGATATTTTCAAAGCGACCGTCGAATCAAGATTCATTTGATATAAGTTTATAAACTATACAATTCCTATTTGCAAATGTTTTGTTTAAATACGTCAAAATTCACTTTCAAAATGTTTCTACTATATCCAAAAGAATGCCTTATATTATTTAGCATACATTAAATTCGACTATGCCGCAGAAAAAATATTTACTAACGTATTTCACTATAAAATAGTTCAACACACGTTTGGGATTTGGCTAAAATTAAAAATGAAACTAAAACATTTTTTTACCTAAGCAATTGTTTTGTTGCTCAGAACTATTTGTGTGCATTTGCAAAACTAAAAAAAACCGAATTGTTTATGACTAATATTTTTAGTGACTTAACATGGGTTTCGGTTTCTTGTAATTATTTGTTAAAAGTTTGTAAAGGTTTTGTAGCTTTTAACCGTTTATGACTTGATTATAATCTAGTTCTTTTTTTGTACCGTAGAGTAACTATAGAGTTAGAGACTTTTTCACACTCATGTTATTTGTCATGTCATGATATTTTGTATCCTGTAATGACTTCTTAACGCTGCTGCTGCTTATGTTGTTTTAGTTATTTCTAAAAAAAATACAGACAATTTTGCAAATTGTTAAGGCGTTAGCAACAACACCCACTAATTTTCTTAAATTAAAAGTACCTATTTGGTGCAATTTTCCAAATGTCAATAGGCTATTGGCTATTTGCCGTGTATTAGTTACTTTTTGAATTGCTCGAGTATTATTTCATTTGGGTAATTGTAACATGAGTAATACAAAGTAATTATTGAATTTTTAATACAGAATCGAAGGCGTATGAGTAACCTTTCTAATTCCATTAATGTTTCATTTCAGTCAGAGAAAAAATTAAGATCAACAATCAAAACTTAATTATAGGTTTTAGAAAGAAGAGTTGAACAAATAACAAGTTATTGTTGTTACACTGACATTGAAACATCATGTAGTATTATTTGTTATTATTAATGTTTATGTTCAATCATGTAATTGTAAGATTTTTAAACAATATTTTGACAAATCGTCTACACGCCCCGTTAAATGTTGGCTTATTTTTTAAGCTTTTAAGTTTGTGTGTTAGCATTTATGCAGGAAACATATGTTTGTTGTGGTTTTATTGTAATTTTGACACATTTCAAACTTACTTGTCAAATCAACAATTTTTCTTGGGTTTTCAAATGGTTTTGAGTGTAATCAATTGCAATAAAAATCGATTTAAAGTGTTTTTAAAATTTTAAATTACTCATAACAAATATGAAAAGTTTTATTATTTTTAAAAGTAATGACCTTTTCGTTGCCTTTTTTAATTCTTACTACAAATATTTAGGGAATCTTTTTATAAAACAAAACATTTGGAAATGTAGTTTTGAAACATAATTATTTTCAATAGACATTTTTTATATTTTGTAGTTTTGCCCTGATTAGTATTGGAAAAGTGATACAAATTTTGGAAATTTGGCAAATCAAATGGTTAAAATGTTATTTTTACATTATTACAAATATTTGTAATTTTAAAAGTGTTCTAGAAAATCCTAAACATAGACATATTACAAAATATTATTTGAAGTTTCTAATAAACTCGATAATTTTTCATTAAACATATATGAAAATGTTTGATTTGGTGGAAATTGATTACTTTATTCTGATATACAAAACATATTCCACTATTCAAAGCAAAGTATTTCAGCTGAACCTAAAACAAGAATTTCTATAGCAATTCGTATGCATTTATTATCCCAAACAAAAAAAAACAATTATTTATATTGGTTAAATTTCCATTTTATATGATTTTATATGGTGAATTTCCTACCGGTATTTCATACTTAATATCTTTGAAAATCATAAATATCACAACATATCTTTAGTGCCTGCAAAATTATCCAGTTTCTACTAAATTATGCAGCATAACTTAAGGCTGTCAACAAAAATTAACGTTTGTGACTTGAGTCTTTTGTTTTGTAGACCAATAACAAATTGTTGGCATAAAGTATGGCTGCTACAAAGCAATAAATATAACAATAAATGAAGTTTAAAACGAAAACATTTATACGATGATAATAAACAATTAAAAAGAGATCCACCATACATGCCATACATTTCGTTTTGGCTTCAAAATTTAAAAAAAAACTAAAATTTTTGTGTATTTATTTCCGGTGTTGTGTGTTCGTTTACGTTTTTTATTTTTTGTAAATATATTTATTTTTGCATTAAATGGCTATGAAAAAGACCAAGTATCATTTTTAAATATATTTATATAGACAAGTCTTGCAACAAGTTTTAAATTTTGTATGCGTGTGTTTGGTTGTGGTTATTAGAGTTTTTTTTTTGGTTAAAGTACGTCAGTCAGCATTTGTGCGAACGTGTGTTATATGAACGTTTTAGGTGTTGTTATTGTTTCAACGCTTTTAAGTTTAAGTTCAATAACCATTTGGCAAATCTTAGCCAACTAAATGTTTTTGGTAATTTATTGAACAACTTGGCTTTTGCTACAAAAATGAAATAAAAATAAATAATATTTACTTGAAAACTGGAATGTGCGTTTCATTAAGGCTTTTTCATAAATTGATTTCCAGGTTATTCTTCTTTTCTATATTTTAACCCTCGGTTAGTCGCAATAATTTTCAATCGAGACTAGTCGCAATGTATCAAATTGATATCAATAAAAGAAAGGCGCGTTTTAAAATAATCTCTTCACTTTTTATTTCGAAAATATAAAAACAATATTAAATGCAATGTATTTAAAAGAGTAATATAAAAAACTTGCAGTAAAAATATTATTTTATCAAAAAATAGCTTAAAATTTAGAGTGCCCGTATCAACCAGATACGGGGGTTAATAACTAAAATATTTATATTTTAATAATTTTTGGCACTAAATCAAAATATTAACATATTTTTTAATTTAAAATAAAAAATTGCATGTTAAATATATTGCAGTTATTTTGTCTCCATCTTGATAACAGGGAAAACTATAATAACAACTGATTTTATTTATTTTATTTTATTCAAAAATATTTAATTCTGAATGCTTATTTGGCTATCTTTCATATACATTTGTAGCTTACCTCGATATTCAAAATGTCCATTACCGGCTAGTTACACATAATAGCTTTGTTCAAGTACTCCCACATGTTTACAAAAAATCGTTTCCATACTAAACATTTCAATATACATATTTTGTTATTTTTAAAAAGAAATCCGAGTAAAACATATAAATCTCTGACTAAAACAAACCAAATTATTGTAAAATGTATAAAATGTGTTAATAAAATAAAAAATATGGACTTTCAATAGGAGTGCATACAGACTACTAAGACCAGGTGACCTGGTTGGGTACATACGAATTCTAGGGATATTTTAAAACGATCCTACATTAGACTAAGGGATAGATTGGTGTTGCACATTTATTGTAGAGTCCTTATACAAGAAAAGGATCAGTGGTAAATGAAATGTTAAATTCAGATTCCAAACAGCCATCGTAAGCTGAGCTGATGACTGTTAGAGAAGAATATAGAGGCCCATAAGTATTCTTCATATAATGTACGTTCGGATGTCGTCAGGAATTTCGTTACATCTTTGAATAAACTCTCTAGTATGGATTCCCGGCGCGCTTACATAACACTTAATACTATCATTGCAATGCCGTGGAGATATGCTAGGAAGAGAATTCGTTCTTAGATTATATCATTGGGGTAACTTAGGCTGCGACAGGCGATTCATTACTCTTTCTATCCAAAGACCTCAATGGTTGTTATCATACTGAATGTATGACTTTACGTACTACCACTTACTTTAAGACAAAACAGGTATGATTTTGAAAGAATCAAGAGCTTTTTTACTTGGAAAAATCTTGGAGAGGCTAAATGTGTTATAATGAAGTTAAGGAATGCATTAAAATCATATATATAGCTATAATAATGAACATTAGTTAGCGACCAAGAAAATAAATCAATATAAACAAATCTATATAACTCAAAGTTTGAATAATATATTGAAAAATTGCCATACAAAATCAAAAAGACACCCAATGAAAACAAAGAAATGTGAAAATATTACCCAAAAAATAATGAAAATTTAAAGAAATAATACTCGTTTCTTTTATATTTATTTATATCTTTTCATAGACTGCGATCGCAAGTGTTGTCTGGGCGCCGTAACATTACATTTTGTTCACCGCACTGCGCCAGTTCTGCTAATCACAACCTTTATCTGTTTAGCCGGCCTTCACTGGAGCATAAGAATTTTCTCCTCTGGGATATATCCATATTTGGAGTCGCTTATCAAAACTTTATTGCATAAAATGCCTTCAATTCAGCCTATTTTTATTATTTTGATTTAGGCGCTTTTTGATTTAAGCTATTCATTCCAATTCATCAGAAGATCTTCGATCGATGAAATGGAATTTTCAGATCTCTAAAGCAGAATACATTATATAATTTAACTTATGTCCGATTGAAAATCGCATACAATTTTTTACATACGCCGATGCTTCAAAGTATAAAGTTATTACACTGACTGAAGTAATTTTAACAAAATGTGATTCTATAACCAATCCCTTAAAATGTATTAATAGAAATGGTTTTGATTCAAAAGGATTTAAATTCAAAGATACTCTGAAACTGTATGACCAGGTTCATTAATTTGTCGAAATTATTTGAGTACAAACATTTTAATTCGGTCAAGGTCTGTAACTTTAGTAATTTTGAGTCAATTGCTGCCATTTGTAATTAAAATTACACTAACTTATAAATTTACTTAAAGCACAATAATCGAATTCTAGTTTAGCTGCAGTACTAATATATTCGCGTTCATAACTAACTGAAATTTCTAGAATTAAGAATTCCTACTCAACTTTATCAAAAATATAACTTTGGTTCGAATAAAAAATAACTATTGGGCTTAACAATTAAAAATTTTAAAAGCGTATGATTTTAATAAGATCCACTTCAAAATTATCAATGATCCCGATTCTCCGATATTTTCCTGTCTTTGCATTTTTTCTTTAAAAATTCAAAAAATAACACTCTGCTACAAAATGACACTTTTTGTCAGAACTTGAAACTTGAATGGAGGTTTTAGGCCTAGGTGAGGACATACTAAAACCATTCTCAAAGATTTTGAAACACCCTCAAAATTTTGAGTTATTTTCAAAAAACTGTTTTAGGGTAGGTCGTAGTACTTTCGTACCTCTAACTCACACATTTTTCGAACGATTTAAAAATTTTAAACAATTATAGTTAGGTAAAGAATTAATTATTTAAATTTTTTTCTATGAAACCCTATTTTTTTAAAAATTGTTAAAATCGGTTTATAGTTGCAAAAGTTATTAAACTTTTTCGAAAAAAGTTCCACAAAATCTAGCTTGTAAATTAAAAATTGTAGAACAAATTTTGTTTGTATAGTTTTTTGTTTATTTTTTATTCATATGGGCTGGGGGAGAAAATACTAAAAAATGTGTTAATGAAAAGTTGAATAACTTTTAAAATTTTCATCCGATTTGAATAATTAAAACGATGGTTTGTTAAGAACTAAATTTCCTTAATACATTGATATAAATTTTGATAAGCTTCCATATCAAAATAAGCATTGAAAAGCGATTAAAGTCAAAAAAGTTGATAAATTTTGTTTTTCTTTTAGATATTCTTAACAAAAAATGCACATTTTAAAGTGTGATCAGTTTTCTTTTTAACCCCGTTTAAAACTTTAAAGTCAGGCAGAGACTGACTGAGTTACAGATCGATAAGTTCACGGACATAACTGAAAACGTTTTTTTCAGAATAACTTCTGAATTTGAGGGCCCTATAACATACGCTAGGTCGTTTTCCAAGTTTTTTTCCATCGTAGCACCGTGTAATTATTAGAATAAAATATAGATGGAAAGGAGAGAGAAATATTAATGAAAAATATATCTCTCTATTCACACATATCGGTGACATAATAACAAAATATATTGCAATACATTATCATGAATTAGGGTTTTGAGAACAGATTAAGGTTCTTGGCTCTCTGTTTACTATCTAGATGTAATCTATGTTCTTAACACTCAAACTGTTTTAGCACAATGCAGACATTATTTTTCATTGTATAATTAATCTTAAAAATCCATTAAGGATATTCTAATTGAGAGTTGAGAGTGGAATTTTCCAATCAATTGCAATTAATTTTTCTTCATCCTTTAGAGTGTTAAATCATTTTTTTTTAAATCACTAGAATTTACATTATGATATTTATTTATACTGTATGATAATATAATTATAAATAAAATATATTTTTAACTTTATAAAAATTTGTGGCAAATCTCACATGTTCGCGTCTAAAGTCTTTTGTTTGGTTTTTTTTTCAAATTTCTTTATAATTTTAAATTTATTATATAGATTCCCATCGCTGCTTCATTTTCAGTCGTAACAATCGAATAACAAAACACAGTAGTTCATCATTTATATTTGTTTATAAATTCTTTTTTTACACATTTATTATAATAGGAAAATATCAATTTCAATTGCAATTGCAATGCTTTTGAATGAATAAACGAACAAAAATTACACAATAGATTGCTTTTTGCTGTAACAACTCTAAAATTGGGTTAGTAAAAGTTATGAGTGCGAAAAATAAAAACAATAATTAGCTACAACGTACATAATATTACATATTACACAGTTTTGGAAAAATCAAAAAAAAAAAAAGAAGTTAAATATTGTAAAAAACAAGTATTAAGGAATATAGTATAGTTGAAATTAATTTTCATTTTTCATCATTCATTATTTACTTCAGCTACGATATATACCATACAGTCGTCTACAGTCTATTAAACACACAAAAAGTGAAAGAAAATTAAGTAGTTGTTATTGGTTAGTTGTAAAATTATTAAATTATTAAATTCATTCAGTTGCTCACACACTACAAGTTGCACATGAATGAGTATTAGTATTAGTTATAGTTATAGTTTTAGTGTTAAAAGACTTACTAAGTATGTGGTAAAGGTAATTTGATAGAATAGATTAGATTAGATTAGTTTAGTTTAATTAGCCAGTTTAATGCTATCACAGAAGTAAATAAACAAAAAAAATCAAAACATTTAAACATAAATTAATAGAGATACTCGTACATATAAAACAAAAATCATAAGAGTTTACTAAATTACATAAAAAACAAAGACAAGTTTAAGTTGACATATGAGGAAAGGAGCATCGCATTTTCTGTTTTTGTTTGTTGCACATTAAAATTGACTTTCTTTTTGGCCTTGAAGTTTTTCTTTTACTTTCTTTTCTTTTTTCTAAATTTAAAAATTATTAACAATTTGGCTAAATATTCTATGCAATGTTAATGGTCTAACACGCACACACACACCATTAGCAATTTAAATTACTTTCTCATTCAGGTTTTTCTTCTTATAAAACTGGGCAAAATCAGGTTGTAGAGACAATTGTTGGGGTTAAGGTTTTTTGTTTCTCTGCTGGTTTCTATATATTAATTCTTAAGTAATTTAAATTTAGTAATGATGTTCCTGATGTTCTTCGTGATGGTGGACGGGAGCCGTCTTGTGTACAACAGCATTGAAGCCATTGTGTTTATCGGCTGTATAGTCAACGGTACGAATGGAACCATCAGGTTCAACCAACGAGTATTGACCTAAAAAGAAAATGTTTAAACAAAATTATATTCATTATTATGGCATTACTTATTTGGCTAAAAAATATATGTAATTGGCAATACAAATTGTTATTGTAAACATTATTAAATTTAATAACTGTAATAATAACAAATGTTTATAACAACAGAGATCTGATCATTACAAAACAACTTGTACAAATTAGCAACAATGTAATTGTTTTTTAAAATAAATGAAGAAATATGTTGCAATTGTATGATCTGGGGTTGTGATGAACAATTTATTTTGTTTACTGGTTATGGCAGTTATACTTGTAATTAAACTTAAACAACAACCTTTATTTGTATGGCAATGACATGAGGTATGGACAGATGCGTTAATTAGTAATTTACCACAAAGAGAGTTTTGTGCTGACATAAACATGCATTTTAGGAAAATATTAATTTTTTGTTACATAATTAAATGTCTGGAAAATACTACAAATATCGCTACTAGTATATTGTGACTAAAACACGTTAATATTGTTCAACTATTAGATATAATAACATTTGACATGTGTTAGTACTTAAAAAATTTTATATGATTTGTATTATTAAAACTTTCACTTTTAATATGCTTTTTTATTCTCTTTACATATCAAATTTTGAGCATAAATTCATAATATTTGGAAGTAATTACATAAATTGTATAAAGTGGTTTCATAGTTTTTCAATTCCAATGAAATCTTTTGTTTTTTTTATAACATTTAGTTTACATGATAAACTAGAATTTCATTACATCTATGAAAAATTCATAAAAATAATAAAAAATGTTTTGGAAAATAATATCTGTTCATATTCAAGCCTATTTCAGTATATTTTTATGCTATTTACACTTGGGGATTATAAGTTATATCTTAAAATTTTACAAATTATTCTCCGGTTTAGTTTTGTTAAATTCGAATTGAATACAAATAACTATAATTTGTACAGAATTAATATAAATTCATTTTTATTTTAAACATGCTAACAGAAAACTAATTTTGTAAGATGTCCTACTTTTTAAGATAAACGGAGCTACACTCGACTGTATATGGCCTTCACCCGTATTTGTTGAAGAACTACATATATTTTTGGTAGATCTTCTACAATTTAATTTCCAGATGTTTTAAATTTATTTAAACTATTTTGATTCAAAAATTAAACTTTCCTATATTCATTCCTGTTTTAAGACGTTGGTAATCTCATTCATTTAACTTACAAATTGTCAATGTACAAATGCTAAAATATAGCTAAAAAATTAAACATTTCAGTAGCACCGAAAACTGGTGATTTTTATAATGTAATTCTAAAATTCTAAATAAAATGCAATTTGTGAAATATTTCTTACAGATAGGTAAAAATGCTTTTGGGAATTTTCAAGGAATCTGACGGATAAGCGGATTTCAAAAATCGATTTTTCTGTCTATAATAAACCAGCAAATCGCAAATGAATATTGCATTGAGACTTTTTCAGATCCAAAATACTTTTGTTGTGCGCATTATTGAGGATCAAAGGTGATCAATTTGTCATAAATAAATCAATCTGTGTACAAATATACACCTTTTTTACTTTCGATGATTGCTTGCATAGAATTTCATAACATCACAAACTATTTGAAATGAGTACGGACACAGCTTTTTTACATTTTGATCAAAATATTGTTTCTCTTTAAATAAATTAGGTAAACTATATTCTCTATTACTAAAAATTATTTATTCAAATGTCACCTTGCGTTTTTAATAAATGAACATACATATTCGTAATTGTTCCTTAACTTTTTTCTACTCAACTGTTTAATAACAAATATTTCTGATCCCAAATCGTGTACGAGTTTTAGTATTTTCTTATTTTATTTTAAATTCATGATAGGGTTCTTTAGTTTGATTGTTTGAGGAATCGACTTTTCGCGAAAAAATAAATAAAATTCCAAATCGAAAATCGGAAAAAAGTCGAACAATCGAATAGTCGATAAAAGAAGATTTTTTAAAAAAATATATTTTTTCGTCAATAAATCATATATTTTTTACATTAAAATATGCTAAAAAGTCGAAAATCGTCGAAAATTCGAACGAATTCGATCTTTTAATCAAAAATAACTAAAACATACATTGATGAGAAAAAACTGAGAGTAACTGAGATCCAACTGAGAGTAATTTTGTTAAAAAATTTTATTGACATTTCTCCTTCCTTCCGTTCTGTTTTCTAAAAGTCGAGTATTCAAAAACTCAAAAAATAGAAAGTTCGAATAGTCGAGATAGTATTCATAGAAAAGCTTTGATATCTTTACAAATAAATCTTGAGTGGCTTTAGTTTTATTTGTATAATATATTTAGCTTTTCTAGCATTCGCACAATAAAGTGAATTTATCAATAATTAAATTGTAAATTTAGCACATAAAATCTAAATATTACAAAAAAATAAATTTTGTATTCCCAAAACTAACTTTAAGATTAGTTTTTTTTTTGCTGAATTTGTTTCGATTTATACATAGCTTGCAACATTTGTCTCATGGAAATGAATTGCTGACTATATCAAAGAATCACTTACAAACCAAATATTGTCTTAAATAGACCAAAACTTAATAGTACTAAAACTGATGAACCCTCCCATTGAAACTCTTATTAAAAACTCGTCGGCAGACCCATTGCTTGTGAAGAGGATTTTAAAAAGCTTTCCACCATATTTAAAATTAAATTTCCATACATAATTTGTTTTCTTACACGATTAATAGTTTAAAATTGTGTCTGAAGGTTGATATTTGGTCCAAATTGGATCAGTGTTCCATGATTATCAAAAAATTGAGATTTTAACCCAATATTATGAAAATAACCATAATTTAGAATAAACGATAATCACAGTGTTACGGCAAATCAGAAGAAGATATAATAAAATAGCTTAGGAAAGCTTTGTTTAAACAAAATTGAAAATAGTGTTAAACTATGCAGTAAATTCCCATGGTCCATTTCAAAATTCTAACTGAAATTACTGAAAAAATTCAACGAATTGTTGAGTTATTTTTGAACTCTGCTTTTACTGAGCTTTCCAATTACACGAAAGGATATCACATACATTTTTAATCATTTTATGAAGATTATGCATATATGCACGTTTTGTTATAAAGATTATATAAATATCACTATTAGGCTAAAGTTGTAACTACAATAATCTTAATATTGAGGTAAACTTAACTTTAATGAACCAAAGATTTAGGTATTTAGTGGTTAATTTAACATGTTTGAATGTGGTTTTGATTTAAGCATATAATTTCTTTCCCTATCTGTTATTCTCTTCCTCCTTTTCCAAAACTTACCCTTTACACTATCACCATCACGAGTTTCATGTTGTGATTTCACATCACCGGTATGGAAATCGTTGACACCATATTTGAAAGCGTATTTTGGAGGAGCCTATAAAAAAAGACAGACAACAGAAAAACACACACATTTAGTATCATAATTTAAGCTGGAGATTGTGAGTTTGAAAGGTATTTTTTGCAAAAAGCACAGACTTACATAATAGTCAACATGTTCATCTTCATGGTGTTCTTCATGGCCGTAGCTGCTGTGTTCTTCGCCCAATGATACACGTTCGAGTTGATGGCCATGACCATAATCATGTGCTAATTCCGTTTCGTAGCCCTGACCATGGCCTTCGCTTTCATAATATTGATGTTCCAAAGGATAAGCCAATGTTAAACACAAAGCCGAGGCGAAAATAACAAACTAAACGAAACGAAACGATAGAAATGATAATGGTTTTAAAACGACTTTTAGGTATTTTGATGATGATTTCAAGATGATATAAAATGAGAGTAATTGAAATTTAGCACTATTATTTCAATTTATTGAAAATATTATTAATTTTTGTTTTTTTGCATTAAAGAACTTTATTTTTATTTAATATATTAAATATTTTTTTCTTATAATTTTGACACAAAGTTTATGCATTAAGTCTTTTGTTTTATAAAGTAGTTTCACTTCTTTGTGATTTTGTTCTTAATTTTCGATTTATTTTCAGCACTTCTTTTTATTATTTTTAGTTGCTTTTCATTTCTGTGCTTTATTTATTTTTAATTTTTTATTTCGTTTTTTTTAATATTCTTTTGTTTTCTTAAGTTAAGTTATATCCTTTTTGTCAACATAACAAAGGCTCACCTTAAGGGCCATTTTTAAATATATAAATTGGTTTATTTTATTTCTATATAAAAATAACACAAATTAACTTCAGAGATCACTGTATTAAAGCTGATCTTTTACGAAACGTATTAAAAGAAACGTTGTTAACCAAATGAATTTCCACCACGGAATAATATAGTTGCAATGAAAATTTGTTGCTTTTATATATTTAGGAAGAAATTGTTCGGTTTATCCATAAAGTCAGCAAACATCATAGAGTAGTCAACCAGCAGACGAACGGACAGACAGGCAACAGTACATACGTACATACGGGCAACAGTATTTGCTGCAGCAGAAGCAACAGCACAACAAAAGCACTCATATACATTCATACATATGTACGTACACAGTTATATATATCAAAACAAAAAGTAAAACAAAAAAGAGTAAAAACAGCAACAATATTTTTGTTTTTACAACATTCACAAATGAAGCGCTGCAAACACAAACCAAAAAAAAAAACATCAACAACTATACAAATTCCAAAAACAAAATGCATTCAAAAATAAATAAACTATTTTAAAATCGTTTTTGCTGCTTTAAACTAAACACATATTCGCACTCTATTTATTGTATTGTATAGCTTTAGTTTTTTTTTCTAAAATAGTGCAAAAAGAAACATATGAGAAAGAAGTCTATAGTTTTGAGAAGGGGGTTGATTGTTGCATATACATACAAACATTCATATACATATATGAATTTTGTTTTGTAAAAATATATAAAAACTAACCTCCTTACATACATACATGTTAAATAAAATATATTGATAATAAAAAAATAATAATACATTAACATTATATTGCATATTGACCATATTTTTATACCCTACACCACCATAGTGGGGAGGGTATTATGCGTTTGTGCAGATGTTTGTAACGCCCAAAAATATTAGTCTAACACCCACCTTAAAGTATACCGATCGACTTAGAATCACTTTCTGAGTCGATTAAACGATGTCCGTCCGTCCGTCCGTCCGTCTGGTTGGCTGGCTGGCTGGCTGGCTGGCTGGCTGTCCATGTAAACCTTGTGCGCAGAGTACAGGTCGCAATTTTGAAGATATTTCGATCAAATTTGGTACATATTACTTTTTCGGCCCAAGGACCAAGCCTATTGAAACTGGCTGAAATCGGTCCATTATTTCACCTAGCCCCCATACAAATGTCCCCTCGAAATTAGACTTTATCGGTCATAAACGTTTAATTTATCTATGTATCTACACAAATTTCGCTCCAAATAAGTTTTATATACACAAAATTCATGTCACCAAATTTTGTTACGATCGGTCCATAATTAGTCATAGCTCCCATATAGACCCGCTTCCGAAAATCACTTTAACGTGCATAAATCGCTTAAAAATGTTGGTATACACACAAAATTCAACATAGTTAACTTTAATATAGACATAAATCACACGACCTAATTTCATGGTGATCGGTCCATAATTGGTCATAGCTCCCATATAAGGCCCACTTCCGAAAATCACTCAAAAATATAAATTATTGATATTTTAAAAGAAAAATATTTTTACTCATTTACTTGGTGTAGGGTATTATATGGTCGGGCTTGACCGACCATACTTTCTTACTTGTTATATATCTATGTATTTAGAGTAAGTATATTTTTTAGGGAATTTTATTCGAGTATCTTGGTCATAAAGAAATAGTTTCTTTTACTCAAATAGTGTGCAATAGTTAGAGTCAATGGTCTATAGTTAGATGTGAATGGTGGTGGTGTAATTAATTTATAAGTGATTGGCTTTTTTATGCAAGAATGATCATTTCTATACTGTATAGTAATTCATATGAACACATAAGTGTATAAAGATATTGCTAATGCAATATCTTGGCAGGCATAGCAAGCAATTTTTAAAGATATGACACACAAAGAAAAAGTTGAAAACATTTTATTAAGGAGTTTATATTTATCACTGTAATCATGTTTTATCATAGTCAGTTTTAAAGAAAAACTGTTATATAATTTTATTTCAACTTAATTTCAATTTATGTTACATTTAGAATGCATATGTTAATAGTGGCAATTAGAGAAGTAAATTTTTATTTAAAATTGATACAGCTGATTACTCTTACACAAAGAAAATAGATTAGTTGTGATGACCAAATTTGAATGATTCGATTCACAGATTTTTTCGGTTCTAGCTAAATAAAAAAAAATACGTATTTTTGTATTATTCGGTCATTATGACTGAACTATTACAAATTTCACAAATCGCTCACTTAGTTAATTTTTAAACTATGAACTAAAATTATTAAAATCTACGCTATTAACTAAATGCGTTTTCGTTTTTAAAGTAATACATTGACTGCCACTTTGGGCACATATGTGTGACACTAGGCGTAAACCGCCCGTTTATGTCCGTCGTTTACGTCCGACACGACTTTTATTCTGTCTAGCCATGTCACACAAAGTGTTGGAGTTTCAAGTATTTTGCCTATGTTGTCTGCAAATTCCTCATCAAAACTTGTACTGAGTGTTTTTTCTAACCAGTATCCGATAAAAAATTCCTATTCGCCATTTTGTAAGACACTCTTATTTATAAAAAAAAAACTCTCTGTTTCTAAGCAGTAAATATTACTGACAGTAGCCTAAATTCCAGTATTGCCGTTTTCGAAGAGATTAAGCAAAAAAATACTGTGGCCTCCAGCATTTGCATTTTAGGTGACGATATATTACTATCAAACTTTGTACTATATACCTTTTTAATTTTATCATTATCATTTCGTTAAATAAATATTTAGAAAGAAATATATTAAATTTGTTTAGTACAAATTGGTGACCCCAAATCGCAACATGTGAGATGATTAAGCCAAAACAACCCAAGGATCAGAAATCCCTCAAAAATATTCATCATCATTGGGACAAAATCCATACCACCGTCAGGCATTACAATTTCCAACTCCACTTATTCAGCTATCAATACACAATCTACCACCTTTGGTTCTAGAATACTCAGTTTATTGTTAATATTTTGTTTAAGCTTTGATGTTTTTTTTAGAAATAAAGCTTGTATAATACCTAATAAAGGTATTTATAGACGGCAATACTGAGTATTAACACTTATCAAATTTAAAATATTATTGAAATCATTCGGTATTTCAAAAAATCGTTTCGAAAAAAGATTTATTGTTTACACGATAGTATTACAAATATTTTATTTCTGTGTTGATTGAAATTTTTCTGAAAACTTTATTTTTATTTTATATTTTCTTGACATTTTTGTTTGCCTTATTTGTATTTAAAAATACATATCCGATACATATGAAAATAAAAAGTTTTTGAATTGTCATATTTTTTGAAAATCTAATACAAACTTTGTTTAGACAATGAAATTGTATTATGATACTTGAATTTTTACAAATATTAATACTCAGTATTGCCGTCTATAAATACTTAATAACTAATAGTTATTTCTATAAAATCGTAGTTTAAGGTATAAATATATTTTTGTATAAATTGTCGCCCCTTAGTGAAATTCAGGAAATAATAAAAAAATAAATGTGCATGAATTCGCACAAAAATACAACTATTGAAACTATTTAGTTCCAAGTATCCCTCAACAACTGTATGTAAATACTTGGTACCCACTAACTAATATTTTCCCAACTCTATTTGTACTGTGGCCATTTCCCAAGATCCTGTGTATAATGCTAACAATGAGACAACTTTAAAGACAGTTATTAAAATTTAAACCACTTAATTGCATCGTTCAAATATTCTCAATAACTAAAATAATTCTATGGCAAATAAACCAATAATGTCTATTACGAAAAGAATTACAATTTGCTAAACCATTAAATGTAAGCCTTGAGGCTTCTGCAAACAGTTTGAGTAACAAAAAAAATATTAAATTGCGTCTTGACCAAAATATTGTGACAATGTGGACACGATTTTGCAAACAAACGAATGAAACCTTAAAACTGTAACTATTGCCAGCTACAACAACAAAGAATGCCTATTTTGAAAAACCACATTTAGCTTGAGTTTTGTGTGGGAATTAAAGGCCCATGATTTTAAACAACAACAACAAAAACACTAACACAATGACAACGATAATGTTGACGCTATAAAGTTTGACAAACTTGCGAAAAAAAAACTAAAATCGAAATAAAATTTAGGTTAAACATTTAGATGAAAAACGCTCAACAGCAAAATTGAGTCACTAAGTGAAGTTAAACTGTAATTATCTTAGTTTTTATTTGCTATTATTTCGCTGGTACAACTCTATTTGTAGCCAAGGTCTTATTTATTTCAAATCCGAATAATTTCTTGTACAACAATGAAAAACTTAAAATGATTACAGCAACAAAATTACTAAAACAACGAAAATTGGTTAAATAATTAAATAAAAAGTATGTCTATGTAGATATCAAATGCACTACTTAACTGACAAACTAATTAATCATTAGTTTTTTTTTTTATTTTGTTGTTGTGGTGGTTTTTACCACACAATGCATTTATAAATGTATGTGTTATACATTAAATTAAACTTAAACTATTTTATATAAATTTGTTTCTTCATATACATATGTGAAAGCATGGACATTAGTATTTGTGTGTACTTCAGTTTGTTAACGAAAATTTTTAATGTCTTAGTAATTATTGCCGAATTTAACACAACAACAAATAATAACAAAATTAAAAATAAAAATAAAAAAAAACATAACTGAAATGCAATAAGTATTTAAACTTTAGACTACAAAAAAAATAATAATAAATAAACTCAAACAACAATAACATGCACATCAGTAAATTATGTATGCTCTGTTGCAGAGACTCTAAACATTTGTATTTATTTTCTCTAGGAAAAATTGGTTTATGTGAAATACTAAAATACTTTAATATTGCATTAATATATTTTAAAGCGTTGAACAAATACCTCTGAAAACGTAGGGACTTACAATTATGTGACATCAATATACTCCAAAAATGTTTCTATTGAAAATCATGCAGTTTTTGGAGCTCCCTTATGGACCTAGATGTTGCACAAATTTATCAGAAATATTTACTTTATTGTCTACACAGAAAAAAATATATTTCAATTCAAACATTTATCACATATTGAACTGGTTTCAATTATTTTATAATTGAATCAAGTATTCATGTGCTCAAAAACAAAATTTTCTGATATTTTCTATTGAATTTTGAGTTTTGAATTTGATAATTTTGACAATTGAATATAAAATTTTCGTTATTGGTTGAACTCTAAGGTTCAATTAGAGGTAACATAGCCATAACCATATAAAACAGCTGTTCGAACCAAGCTTATGGACAACACTGTATTTGATTATTGGTGACATACCATAACGCCATAGCCATAACCGTAACCGTAGATATCAACTGAATTTTGGTTTTCTGCCATAACCATAAACAGCTGATTGATAAATTAACGTATTTTTTTGTATTTTTATCATTTGACTTTTATTTTTCATAGTTGCTGAATTGTTTGGTGAGTTTTAATTTATATTTTTCATTTCATTCTTTTCATAATTCAAAATAAACAAATGAAAACATCAAAAACTGATGTTTATGGTTATGGCACCACAAATCGACTATTGTAAAAAATGCTTATGTTATGGCTATGTTTACGGCTATGGCGATATGGTATGGCACGACTAATTGAACCTTTAAATACAAAAATTATTAAATAGATAATTTTCGTAATTGAAACACAAAAAATAACAAAAATGTGTTTATAATTACAATTATATTAATTAAATTATCTATTCAATAATTTTTGTATTTAAAGTTAAACCAATAACGAAAATTTCATATTCAATTGTCAAAATTATCAAATTCAAAACTCAAAATTCAATAGAAAATATCAGAAAATTTTGTTTTTGAGCACATGAATACTTGATTCAATTATAAAATAATTGAAACCAGTTCAATATGTGATATATATTTGAATTGAAATAATTTAAGAAATAGTTTTTTCTGTGTATGTTATAAATTTTAGTTTTCAAATTTTTTCTTGAAAAGCACAAACATTAAGAACCACCTGCTCTACACTCATTCATAGACTGTCTGGATTAGATGGATAGACAGATGGTCTTATGTAACATTTCTTCTTTTAAAAAGCCATAAAACAAACCAAATGAACAATATGCAACTGTGAGAGTGTGAGTCTACATGTAACTATAAATCTGTATTAGTTCGCATAGATGCCCAGTAGATCTGCATTGACTACTAAAGAAGTTAATGTATCCAGTTTAGAAAGTCATTTTCACTAATAACTAATTACTTGGCTCACACCAATTTATTTGACACGTATGAGCTTCCCAGGTAATCTAGTTTTAATTCAAATGTCTTTTTACTATCTTTAAGTAATCTAGAATGAATCAACCCTTTTTTGTAATGCACTTGATAAAGCATTGCAATTACTGAATAACTTACTTTCAATGACTATTTTAAACTATCTACATTACTTAGTAGTAGTTTAGTAATGGTTCACATACAGTGGGGAGCTCAAATGAGTACATGTTTCTATTTTGTGCACTTCTTATGGAATAAAAATAAAACTAATAAAGCAAATCCAAAAATGTTTTCTGTCGTTTATTTTATGTTTAATATGTAACAAAATGAATTACAATTCAAAACAAAACAAAAAACATCCAATTCTAAATAAAAAAACAGACAAAACTAAAATATCTCGCATGTACTCAATTTTGCACCCCCCAAGTAATTTTTCAATGGGATGGTGACCCAATGCACACGTCAAAAATCGTAAAGAATGGTGTTCCTAGAAAAATTTCTTATTAATGCAGTTATCAGCTCAAAGTCCTGAGTTCAACCCTATTGAAAATTTTTAGTGAATCGTGAATTGGCGGTTGAAACAATACCGATAACTCCTACCAATTTGTACGAGCTTTAACAGCGGATTGAGCACGAGAGAGAGAGTATTCGAATTAATGAAAAATTGATAGAAAATATGCCAATGCGTGTAAAATTTAATTTACGTAATAAAAGTTTTTGAAATTTTTTTTAAAAAATGCAATTCTTCCCTAAAGTTATTGTGGGGTGCAAAATTGAGTACATGCGAGATATTTTAGTTTTGTCAGTTTTTTTATTTAGAATTGGATGTTTTTTGTTTTGAATTGTAATTCATTTTGTTACATATTAAACATAAAATAAAAGACAGAAAACATTTTTGGATTTGCTTTATTATAACCTACTAGGGTATTCAATTAATCGGGTTTCTGGTTTAATCGGTTAATCGAGCAAATAATTAATCGAGGTTTAGATTTAATCGGTTAATAATCGGTTAATTTAAAATTATTCGATTAACCGAATAATTTATATTTTCATTTCAAATTGAAAATACAACAACGAATTTTGTATACAAAAACATAAAAAATGGCAAATAAGGTATTTGAGATCATTTTTGTAAACATATCGCCTATTTGCTGCAACAACATCATTACTCAAAATCCGTGTTTATTGAACTGAGTAATACAAAATATGCGCTGTTCTATAATATTTCATATAGTTTTATCAGTTTTCAAAAAAATAAATTATTTTTAGTGTGAGGGTGTTTTTTTGTTGTAAACATTAGGTCTGTTCATTTACTTTCCCAGTAAACACTTGCAACGAGAGAATAAAATCAATCTTTACAAAATTATTCTCTTAAATTCTCAAAAATAGAAAAAAGTAAATGAACACTTTTCCAGTAACAATTGTTTTATACACACAATTTTCTTATTTTATTCCTTTTAAAATGTATAAATACTTACATTTTACGCTTTCCCAGTAACAATTGTTACTAACTAGTAACAATTTTTAGTTTTTATTTTTAGCAAAAAAAAGGAATTTCGGTTAATCGGTTAATCGACACAAATTAATCGGTTTATTTGTTATTTGAAAATCGGCAATTTCAAATTATTCGAACAGTTAACCGTCCAAAATTAATCGGTTAACCGATTAACGGTTAATCGATTGAATACCCTATAACCTACACCACCATAGTGGGGAGGTTATTATGCGTTTGTGCAGATGTTTGTAACGCCCAAAAATATTATTCTAACACCCACCTTAAAGTATACCGATCGACTTAGAATCACTTTCTGAGTCGATTAAACGATGTCCGTCCGTCCGTCCGTCCGTCCGTCCGTCCGTCCGTCTGGTTGGCTGTCTAGCTGTCCATGTAAACCTTGTGCGCAGAGTACAGGCCGCAATTTTGAAGATATTTCGATCAAATTTGGTACATATTACTTTTTCGGCCCAAGGACCAAGCCTATTGAAACTGGCTGAAATCGGTCCATTATTTCACCTAGCCCCCATACAAATGTCCCCTCGAAATTGGACTTTATCGGTCATAAATAAATATTTAATACAAAATTCATGTCACCAAATTTTTTTACGATCGGTCCATAATTTGTCATAGCTCCCATATAGACCCGCTTCCGAAAATCACTTTAACGTTCATAAATCGCTTAAAAATGTTGGTACACACACAAAATTCAACATAGTTAACTTTAATATAGACATAAATTACACGACCTAATTTTATGGTGATCGGTCCATAATTGGTCATAGCTCCCATATAAGGCCCACTTCCGAAAATCACTCAAAAATATATATTATTGATATTTTAAAAGAAAAATATTTTTACTCATTTACTTGGTGTAGGGTATTATATGGTCGGGCTTGACCGACCATACTTTCTTACTTGTTAGTTTTATTTTTATTCCATAAGAAGTGCACAAAATAGAAACATGTACTAATTTGAGCTCCCCACTGTATAATCGATTATTCATATAAGAATTTATTTACAAAATTCAGGATTAATTCATAATAAAATTCACTCAACATTTTGTTTAACCCTCCGTTAGTCGCAATCATTTTCAAACGAGGCTAGTCGCAATGTATCAAATTGATATCAATAAAAGAAAGGCGGGTTTAAAAATATTTACAATAAAAAATGTTTTCCTGTATCAACTAGATCAGTTGCAACTAACGGAGGATTAATTCAAATCTAATACAAATTGATTCCAAATAAATGAAGAATAATATTTTAAAGACAATTTGTAATAGAATAAATAGTAAACAAATTATTTAAGTCCATATTTGAAAGTGAACTCCCTTTTTGTAATAAACAATTTCTATGAATAAGTAGCGAAGAGTTTTTGCTGGTCTACCAGAAGCAGTCTATTGGAGAGTCAATTGTCACTAAATGTCATTTTGTAATGCGGAATTTAATATCAGTAATTTATATAGGATCAATTAACTTTAAGTTTTTGAGAAAAATAAAACATTCTAATGTACTAGAATGCTGAATGTGACCGTTCGTGTTTTCGTTCTCACTGATGATGCAGAAAATGCAAACATTGAGGGTAGACTCAGACTGTAGTACTTAATAACAATTAAAGAGCAGTACAAATATGAGGGGCTTAGCATTTGACTAGAAACCAATGGTTATGTGTTCAATTCCGCTCTCTGAAAATTTAATTTTTCTTTTCTGGGTTGAAAATTCACTAGCAGTGTTCTCAGTGGCGGAACTAGTTCAATCAACTGCAGGGATATTAAAAAAATGTCTGCAACAAATTATATCAAACTATTCACAACAAAAATTCTTTTGATTCACTCAAAGGCTTTTATTCGAATAGAATTCATTCATTCATATTCATTCAATGTTTTTAATCATTCACCAAAAAAATTATGAGGCCTATTACATATAATAGATTTAAAACAATTAATCATACAATAAATTCTATAATCCTATTTTGTAATGAATTTTAATGAATTCTTAATCAACTATGTATGTTTGAAGTACTAAAGAATAAAGCATTTAAATTAATTTGTAATGGTTTTTTTAATGAAATGTTTAAAAGATAAAATTTAATTTTTTCATTTTACTTTTCTTTAGCCAATGCAACTGAACTGACTTTAAATTTATTTGTGAAACCTTTGCTTCAATATGGTGGGTCCATGTTAAGCAGCTATCAAGATGGATACCAAGATATCTCACAAGGCTCTGCTCTAGAATTTTGATATTGTTTATCTGTATGGAAGCACAGTTTTCTCGTCTTAGAGTAAATGTAACGTTAGTATAATTTAAGTTAATTTTAAAAATTTATTTAAGAATTAATTCTTTGTTCCCCAATGATAGCTAAAATCAATATTTCAGTACACTTATCTAGAACTGCTGGGTGTAGTTTTTTATGTATATATGTAAGTTAGACTGGTTTAATTAACTAAAAAATGGGGTATCAGGAAAAAGAACTGTAGAAGGCTCTTCGGAAAATATGGTTATCAAGAACACACATGCTATAGCCTTCGTATAATTCTGAAATATTAACATCATTTTTCGGATTTTTCGTATTATTTTGTAGTAGATAAGTAACCACGTTATTAAATTTTAATCTCTATATGATTTAATCGAACACATACTTTTTTTAATATTCACATTTTGTTTAGATTTTTGCCGTCTTTAAAATTTATTTTTCATTTGTAAAAATGTTAAAGCATTAACATTTAAAAGTAGTGCAGTTTTAAAATTACTTTAAAAATTGTGTAAAAATAATTTAAAATATTTTTGTTTGTATTTAAGTATTTATACATTTTTGTCTACACAGAAAAAAGAAATTCATAATTACAATGAATTTTGTAATAAATATTATTAATCGAACATGACTTTTTTTTTCCCAAACTTTTTCATTTAGAATAAGAATATGTTCATAAATATTATAAAATTGTTCATGATGAAAATTTTAGCTTTTTTGAATAAATTTAATAATATTTTATAATAAATTGCATTATCTAATGAATTAATTCATAACTATTTGCATAATAGCCATATATTGGCCAAAATTTTAAGATGAATCAACAATATCTGAATCTTAAAAAATATCCATAAACATTAAGCATATCATCCCCTTAAACAAATTCAATCAATTCCGAGCATATTTTCTCATTTTGTAGCTGAAAATCATAAAAATAAATAAAAAAATTTTCCAAGGAAAATTTCAAACATTTTTCAACAACATAAAAATTTAAATGAAAACTGATATTATATTTTTCAAGCCTTCTAGATTTAATTTGGAAACATAAAATATGAAAAAATCTTAATATTTTGGAAATTATTTATAAATGTTATGAATTGAAATCAATGAAATCAAATCATAATATTTATTTTGAAACTTTTTTCTGTATAGCATTCATTTCGTTTATTATTCTTCAAAAATTCAAAACCAAAGGAAAACTGTAAAGATATAAAAATAAAAGAATATAAATGCTTAATTACGTTTACAATTGTTTTTCTTTTTTTTACTGTGGCCAACAGGTGAAAAATCATAACGCAATCTTGAAAATATTTTTACAGCAAAAACAATTTGAGAGAAAATCTTTATATTGTTAGATTTTTTTGTACATGTCATAGTAAAAACATAGACAACTCATATAAATAAGTAGCAGTTTGCTTTGATGATGTCTATCCAAAAAGTCAAACAATTTCAAATCCTTAATAATATGTTTGGTTGTCTGTCTTTCGGTTCGTCCATCCAAATAATGTTAGACAGTAGCAGGTGCAAAGATTTTTTTATTTAACAAAAGTTTGCTTGTTTTATTATACTTAAGTACGAGCTACATACATATATGTTGTAGCTTTTTACATACAAAAAAAGAGAAACAAAAAAACATTAGCATCTGAGTATATGTAGTTTTTGCTTAATCAAATATTGTACTTTTTGTTTGGTTTTTTGCGTTTTTGTGGCCCACACAATTACCCGGTTACCTATATATTTTTTTGTATTCTTTTATTTAGACTACACATCTGTTCGCTGGTGGTTTTCTTTGGCAATAAATGACACAGGCACAAAAAAAAAACGAAACGAAACATTAAAGTCACCGCAAATTTTAAAAGACATTATGATTGCATTCATAGTAATACACGGTAAAAAGATTTGGTTTCATAGATCCTAGATCGATTTAAAAAAAATATTTAATTCGTTGTTCATTTCACATTGCTGCTGTGAAAAACACTTCTTCAGCTTTGTTGAGTACATTAAGTATGTGCTTAAGAAATACCATGGAAATTAATCCAATTCACAAAATTTGTTTGTATTTGATTTAACCATTGATTTTTACAATATATAAAAAATTTCGGACATTATTAACCCATTATAGTTTGAAGTCAAAAAAACATTATAAAATTTGCAACATATGACGAGATATCCCGGGAATTCCGCAAAATTTTCAATCCCGGGAAATTGTGCGAGAATTCCCGGGAATTATTTTTCTTAGTTTTATGTGATGTTTTTTGAACATGACTTTCTCTAAAATATGCTTAAAGATCCAAAACAAATGCAGAAGATTCGTACAACAAAAAATATTTAACCCAAATAGACCAAAAACAAGTTTATTATTCAAAGTATTCCAAAAACTCGTGAATGTTCAGGGCTGTCACCTAATTTTATTCCGATCGAAAGTGGAATTATTTTAGTATTTTGCTTTACCACAAAGTGTAAAACGAACATTTTTGGAATAAAACCACCTTCCGTGGAATTGAATTTTGTTTGATATTATTGGGTTTTCTTCAAGTTTTAATTAACATCTTTACTTATTTACTTTATTTTATAAGCAAAATATTGCCAAATCAAAATTAAAAACAATAATGTAGATATTTATTTTTTGCGAACAGAATTAATTGGAATCTAACGAAGGTAGACCAAAATCTAATTGAAGCCATTCCGATACAAATGGCAAATAGTGACTGGTTTGTATATAACCAAAATTAGAAATCGAGTCAGTTTATCTCTTTATATTAAATTTGTATTGGATTTTGTATTTGTATCCAATTACATTTTAAATCCAAAGACTTTTCTTAGATTTTTAACGAATTATTCATTCTTAAAAATGAGTAATTTGTTCTAGGCGGGAATTCCCGGGAAATTTCAAAATGAATCCCGATTTCCCGGGAAATTAAAAAGTGCGGGAAAAGAAAAACAAAAGATAGAGCATTCTACATCGATCGAAACAAATAGTAGTCGGGCGGGTCAAGGTCTGGACCATCAAGCCAAAAAAATATCATAAAATTGGCAAATTCGGAGCCAAAAGAGAGAGCGTTCTGCGTCGATCGAAACAAATAGTAGTCAGAGGGGCCAGGTCTGGACTATAAGGCAGATGAGGCAAAACTTCATAACCACTTCTCTCTAAATAGTTTTTAACAGGTATTGCAACATGTGGCCGAGCGTTAGCCTGATGGAATATTACAGTTTCGTATCTGGCCGCATATTCGGAGCGTTTTTCGGCAAATGCTCACTTCAAACGAATCAGTTGTGTTCGGTACAGGTTCAGCAGCTTTTAATAGATATGGCATTTTTGCTCCCATAAAATACAGAGCATTACCTTATCGCCATGGATATTCAGCTTTGGTGTCCATTCGGCTGGTTTGCCAGTCTTCACATACGATCTCTTTCGCTTCGGGTTGTCGTAATAAATACAGAAATAGTTAAAATTATTTGCCCAATTCACAATCAATGTCGTAGTTTTTGTATTAATGTTTTGTTTTTGTTTCGAAAAATTAGTTTGAAAAATATTTATGACATACAACGATACGACACCGATTGTGAATTGGGTAATTATTTTATTTCTGTGTTTATTTGTATTGAAAAAAGGAAATAACACCAAAAAGTACCTAAAGTTTTTATGCCTTTTCAGCCACAAAAGGCATAAACTATCTGCTCTTTTTAGCAGATGAAGATTTTTTTTAAATATGCATCTATCATTATAATCAAAGGTAAACTTTATAATTTTTGACTTTAACATTTAACTATAATTTCTTGCAGTGTATTTATGCTTCTGTTTAAATCATCTGGCCATTGTTAGTTTTTTTTTTACGATTTTTTGCAAATAAACCAAAATGAACTGAAAAACGAACAAAATGTATGTATTCACCCGTTGACATGTAGTATGTACTGATGGCATACATGCCATGTTATTATGTTCACATTGCACACACAGTACATAAATAAGTATTTTTATTTTAGACCAAACAAGTGCTTGCTCCAACGCTTGCTTGTCTGTATGTCTGTCTGCCTCATAAAGAAACATAAAAGGGTCTTTATATGCTTCAATGCATCATGATATGCAACATTCAACATTCAAACTCCAAAGACACTAACAATGGCAACCGCGTTTAGGTGAATGTGTGGGAAACTACTGCACCGAGTGCATCCACTCTCACACTATTTAGTAGACCACAGAAACAGCAGCAACGACAGCAATAGCAGACACACACGGTTTAACAAGTATAATTGTATCCTTATATGCTTATTAAATGAAGTTAATGTTGAAAATATGTAGCTAAAAACTGAAACACGTTAACAAATGTAAAAATATCTTGATGTACATATGTATGTTTGGCAATCATCAAACCAAAATTACTGAAGTAACATTTTACAGTTTTTTCTTTTTTAATTTTTCGAAACTGAAAATATGCATTGTTTGGCAATCAATTTTATTAAGTCTTAAAAAATTAAAATATTTCAAATTAATTTCTTATTTCAACCATCAAAACAATTTATTTTGAAAATTGAATGGTTAATGAAAAATATTTATTCATACACATACTCTACTCTCTATATTATAAACAGGAATTAGTTGTTTTATTTACATGGCGTATACGTAATATAAACCTTATTTTTCTTTTAATTTTCATTAGCGTTTATTTTCTTATCTTGTTGAAAGAAAATGTTGCTTAAAGTTGTCATACCATGTTGAATGTGGTCACGGGTTTTAGCTTGTCATGCGTTTACAGTTGGAATTTTGTTTTTGTGCGTTTAAATTCCATAAAACTTGACATTAAGTCAATAAACATTTTAGCAGTTAAATTAAGACCAGTTTAAGATGTTGTAAATCAGCTTAAAATAAAGAAATCGCTTGTAAACATGGCTAGGGGAAGGTATTCTTAGAAAATACTATTTTAGTTGCGACACTTAATGCTTACATTCAGATTTGAGACACAGTTTTTTTACTTAAATAAAAACGAATATTATTTACTAAGGCCCATCTTCTCAATCTGTGGTTAATATTTATCGTGGCGATATGTTTATGATTTTGATGAAATTGCTATTAATTTTGAGACAATTATACTACTAGCAAAAAAATATAAATAAAAAGATTGTTTTTTTAGTTTTTATAATTTTTTTACCACAAATTTAAACTTTTGGATTTAGAGTTGTATAAACGAAATTGCAAGAGAAGCAATATTGTCTATTACCATCCGGTATAAAGTTAAATATAGTTGTGCATGTTTACTGTAACCATTTCAATATTGTTAGAAGTTTTTTAACAATATTATAGTCACAGTAGCTATTTACATGATTGTGGTAACCATAATATGGTTAATTTACGATTCACATGATTGTATCAACCATATACATATGTTTATGGTTACAGTAAACAATTATATTTATCAAAATCCACGCCCAACACCTAACCAATCAAAAGTCTAGAAATTTCGTACATACGCATGCTGAGCTTTATTGAATTCGGCCACAGCCACTGCATACCGCCCATACCATTCTAAACGATTTTTTCGCATAAAATTTTTCCAATCCAAGCAAAAGTTTAGAAATTTGGCACATACATTTTCTGAAACAAAAGATGAACGTTTGCCACGTTTCAATAAAATCTGTCATGCCCACCGCCCATGAAAACCCACACCCAAAATTTTTTATCATTCGACAAACAATATTAAGTTTTCATCCTGTTCCGAAAACTTTCGAGAACTAATTTTTTTTAATGGAAACTAGACTCTCCCACCTTTCATTTTATTAAAACAACAGCTTGGGGTAAAGTGGGGCTACATTATTTTTTTACCATGGAAAATCAAAAATAAAATAATTGTTAGAGGCTTATAGATTTGGGTAAATCTTCTTAACGGTTTATAATATCCCCATGTTAATGGTAAATGGTATTACTATCAGCAAAATTATACATATGTATGGGGAATTTCTTGTCAAGTGAACCAACTTTTGAAATCAATGATCGGGATTTGCACCAAGGTTAGTTCTATTGGATAGTAATTCAGACACAATTTTTCAACAAGATAGGTGAAGAACTCTCTGAGTTAGAGGAAGTCAAAATTTTACTTTTTGGCCAAGCAGGTGTTTTTCTCATCTATGTAACTTATTACCTATTATTCTTATCAAGATGTGTCCCTAATAGTTTCTTTTAAAAAATAACAAATTTTTTCCGAAATCAAAAACTTTTTAATTTTTTTTCAAAATGGGCCTTTTTTATACCCTTCACCTTCGTGAGAAGGGTATATATAAGTTTGTCATTCCGTTTGTAATTTCTACATTTTTCATTTCCGACCCTATAAAGTATATATATTCTGGATCCTTATAGATAGCGGAGTCGATTAAGCCATGTCCGTCTGTCCGTCTGTCTGTTGAAATCAATTTTCTGAAGACCCCTGATATCTTCGGGATCCAAATCTTCAAATTCTGTCAGACATGCTTTCGAGAAGTTTGCTATTTAAAATCAGCAAAATCGGTCCACAAATGGCTGAGATATGAGGAAAAAAACAGGACAACCTCGATTTTTGACCTATATCTGGATTACTAAGTCATTAATATAGACAATTTGGATATCTAATGATAGATATTTCAAAGACCTTTGCAACGACGTATATAAGACCATAGTAGGTTGGACCTCCAATGGGTCAAAATCGGAAAAAATATTTTTTAACCCGAATTTTTTTTTTTAATTAAATTTAAAAAAAAATTTAAAATTTAACAAAACAAAAAATTAAAAAAACTGAAAAAAAAATTTTGTTCACTTAAAAATATTAAAATTTTTTATTTTGAAGTATAATTTGGTGAAGGGTATTAAGATTCGGCACAGCCGAATATAGCTCTCTTACTTTTTTCTCAAAAGATAGCTTTGATATTTTCCTTAAAGACCTATATGGTCGCTTAGAGGGATACGAGTTGGATATCTATCAAAATAAATGTTTTGTTGACTTTTTTTGCAAAATTAAAAACTTTGTTGACCTTTTTTTCAAAATGAACCCTTTTTTAATTCCAACAATTCAACAATTATTCTTTTTTACCAGTCAAACATACAATCTAGACAACTTCCCCCATAAAATTAGCAGAAAACCAAAAAAAAAATGGTTTTCGTTATCCTCATTATTACGCATTCAACACAACAGAAAACAACACTTTGTAGACGATTTTGGCGTTACCAATTAAAATGATAAAGATTGCGTAAATTCATTTGATCACACTTGAAACTCAATTCAAAGAGTTTTGAATTTCTCTACCAACCCAAATAGTTTTCAATTTTGAAATTCGAGCGAACATTGAACTTTTTTGTTTTTAAAAGAAAATAAATAAATTGCCACTGTAAATGACATGCCTTGCAACATTTATTGAATTGCTCCAATTTTGGTTAACTGGCTGAACAAATCATAAATACTGGTTTGCTCACAAATAAAAAAAATATTTTATTTTACAGTGATCTAATATTTAAAAGGTTTGAATTAAATGGGTGTGTAGTTTTAAGTGAATATGTATATCAGTGTGTATCTGTACGAGTATCTAGGTTTAATTGTGCTTAAAAATCTAAACAACATAATTAATTTATAATTATTTAATGTCTCTGTAAAAGAGTCTTTGTCGCCCAAATGAATTTCCACCTCTTTGTAAGTGGATTTTGTATTTTTGACATATATTTCATTTTTAGTTTTTTTGCACTTTTTTCATAAGCTGCTGTTGTTTTGGTGTTTTTTTCTATCTATCAATTTACTTCCTAGCCGCCACTGCAGTTTAAGATGTGGTTTTTTCTTCTTCTTGCTGACTTATTGCAACGCCGCGGCTTTTTGTTGTGGCTGCTGTTGGTTTTTCTCTTGGAGATTTTGCGAGTCCGCACATGTGAGTGAGTCTGTGTGTGAATATTTAAGTAAAATACTTGTTTATTTGCCTGATTAATTAACGTTAACATATGGTGAATGTGAATGAGATATCATGCCACATAATATTATTTTAGTTTTAATTTTATTTTGTGTGTATTTGTGCTGCTACGGGTATTATAGCTGCTTATTTATATTTTTCTATTTTTTCTAAACAAAAAATATCACAACTACTTCCTTGGTATTAGCAAACAATGGCAAACAAATATCTTGTTATGAATATTTTAAATATTATATTGAAAAAAAAAAAAATAAATTAAATAAAATAAACTCAGACATACACACAATTTATGTGATTAATGAAAGTATAACTAATTAATTGGATTGATTTAAAAAAAATAATAAATAAATAAAAAAATAGATAAATTAGAGTTAAGCAACATTTCCTATAAAGGAGACAATCTAAAATACATTCATATTTTTAGAATTTACTAAATTACATATAGGCTGCTTAATTGTATGCACTAGTGTTAATGCCATGGAGATCTCCCGCTTCAGCAGAATAGAGTCTTAAGGTAGGGTCACACATGGCAAATATTTGACGAAAAAGACGTAACCACTAAATAAAATACATTTGAATTCTTCTATTTATTTCAAAAACTTATTTTACTTAGGATGATGCAAAACAAAAAAAAATGGTTTTATTTAATTTGATGCTGTTTGATCTTAAAAAACACTTGTAAGAGTAATCGATTAACCGTTAATCGGTTAACCGATTAATTTTGGACGGTTAACTGTTCGAATAATTTAAAATTGCCGATTTTGAAATAACAAATAAACAGATTAATTTGTGTCGATTAACCGAAATTCCTTTTTTTTGCACTTTAAACAATTTTTTTGTATTTATTTTTTCCCTTCCAATTCAAATACAAATTTCAGTATGTATAACAACCCTAACTATAGACATTTTCTTAAAGAATATTGGCACGTTTGTTGACAATGTCACTAGATATACACCACATCTTTTGTCTCTGTACTTTTTATATTGACACAGAAATGAAATATTGGAGACATTTGAACTAGTACTGTTGACATAAAGACATATGGACCCAGTCTGACTGCAGGGAACTGACATATTTAATTTGCATGTCCTTAAAACTTTGTTTGTATTTACATGTATAGACGAAACTTTTTTTGAAATGAGTCTTTTATCATAACTAAATGAAACTATTAAATTAATCAAAATCTAAAACAATCCAAAAAGGAATATTCTTTCTTCATGCTTTTGATTTCTCCAATATATAAAATCTTACCCCCTATATTTTTGAAGTTACTAACAATTTTAATATTCTGAGAACACTAAAACATCAGTTGGTCTATAAAATTTTAAGTTCTACGATAATTAGGCGCTAAGGGATCGATATAGTATATACACGAATTGCAGAAACTTTCAGGAAAGCGTTGCCAAATTAGTAATGTAAATTAGTTTACTATTTTATAAATTTAAATCAAACTATTAGAAACAAAATTGATAATATTATTTAATACATTATCGCCTTGATACATTTCATTTTTATTGCTAAACATTACAAAAGGCGTATCAAATAAATGTAGAAACCATGAAGTTTTTACAAGAAATGGAAAAAAGTTGAAAAAAAAATCGATTTAAATAAAAGTCGAAAGTTTGAAAAGTCGACTTTGTAAAAAAAGAAAAAAGTTAAAAGTTTGAAACATTGAAAAATCTACTTTTTAAAAAACGAAAAAGTCCAAAGGCCCCTAAGTAGACTTTTTGTTTCAACTATATAACCCTACTGAGGGATCATAGGGGTTCGTTCACTCGAATAATACTGTAATAATACTACACCCGGACAGTTGTTCCACTGTACGCAGTTGAGTTTGTGTTTTTATTTGATATGTTGCTTCATTTTGTCAACTCTTATCAATTTAGTTATTTGCACAGTTTCCTAATTTAGTTTTTCATTGCTACACACTTTTTTAAAGACTAGTTAAATATGTATGTATATCGAATTAACTGAAAACCAAACATTTGGTATATTTTATCAATTGAATTTGTTTTTACGTTTCCGTTATTAAGTTTTTATTTGAAAGTGTGTGTCAAAACATTTGTTGAAAACTTAAATAGCTATTTTCAGGTACTTAAATTTGATCTATTGAATTTGTTTTTCAATTTCCGAATTTAGGTTTTTATTTAAAGTCTTTAACAACTGCACTGCAAGGAAAGTTGCTCAATTAAATTAACATTTTTTGCAGTTTCCGATTTAAGTTTTTTTTATGTTAATAAATTTTATAAAATATAGTTTACTTCAAAAAAAAAAAAAAATTGTCACTCTATAATTTATTTGAACGAAACAAGCAAGATAAAAAATGTTAAATGTTAAATAAATAAAGAAAACTGTATGTGGTATCAATAAATCTATATTTTTCCCCATAAACCGGATATTATGAAATTATCCAGTTTTTTTCAGCTAGTAATGATTGTTTCTTTCCACCAAGTCAATTGCATGTTGAATGTGTGTGCTAAATTTTATTATGCCAGTTTTCATTCAGCTGTTTATTTACTATTCCAATAAAGAAAATGCTGTTAACCAGATCTTTTTAGCAGTTTTTTTTTTAATAATTTTATTTTCTTCAATGAAATCAATAAAACAGAAACCACCTTCACATGAAATAAAAAAAAAACACATAAAAAAGTACGTCGACGAGGAAAATGTTTATTTTTCGACAAAAAATTATTATGTAATTGTAAAGTGAAAAAAGTTAAATATTTTTTGGCATTTTTAAAGGTTTCGGTCAAGGCTATAAAAACTTTTGGTTATAGTTTTTACAATTTTACAATGCGCAAAAAAAAATACAAAAACTTATAGAGAAATTATTTTCACCAGAAGGATGGTTCGTTCATTAGTATTAATATTGCAGAAATGTCATTTAATGAGGTTATTGATTGTATGCAAGTAATAATGAAGTTCATTATCATAATGTCTAGATCAAAGTTGGCTGGTGTTTTTAACTTCCACCTACGCCCAGCTATTAAATACATTGTCTCTGGGTTTTATTAACGATCTTATCCAAAACTATTGGGAAATTAGCCAATATTTATGAAGTATTCAAGTATTTTATATGAGGTAACCATATAAATAACAAATCACAAATATGCATTCGTGCAACAAAGGAAACTTAATTTTGTTTTCAATTTAAAATTTTAACCATGTCTAATAGCTTTAGTTTTATGTTTAGTTTTTTTGTTTAAGAAAGTTACCATTTATTTATTTATGTTTATTTTTTTATATTTCATCACAATTAATAGAAATTAATTATAACACTATTTTAAAATTCATTTAACATTTGTATGCCTGAATGTTTATGCACTCATACGTACATGTTTTTTCATTGTGAGTTAATCAGTGAATAAATATCTGAATTGTGGTTGGTTTCTTTGGAAATTTTAAAATAATTAAGAAAAAGTACTTAAGTTTGTAATTTATTAAATTTGATGTTTAAAAAAGCGTTAAATTGAAAATCAAATCAACAAGACTATAAAATTATTTTAACAGAATTTACGAAATGGTTGCATTAAAAACAAATTATGAAAAATTACTAAATTACATCATTATTTGTTAGGCATTTAGTTGTTATACGCATTTTATATAAATTATTAAAATATGTACCCACATTTAAATGCCTCATTAGCGAAATCGATTAACTCCACAAAAAATCGTCTCGAATTTTCGATATCAAAATGAGCTTTTTTCAGTTATTCAGTTATGTTATGGAGAATTATGAAATATATTAAAAAGAATATTTTTTTCTTCAGATCACTTTACTGAATTTCCTACAGTTTGGAAGATGTGGGCCAAAGAAGGTGAAAAAAGATGTACAAAATTAATATTTTTCGAGATTTTATAAATTTTTTAGGCAACTAGTTTTTTCAGGTTATTTTGTAGTCTATAACTACAATTGTGCCGATCAAGTTTTAGCCCAAATATACATGAGGCTAAAAAATCCAAACAGCAGCTAAAACCCATATGAGATTTTGTTAGTTTTGATAAACGAGAAGGATTTTGCGTTTTATGTCTTGCACTGTTCACAGCTAAAATAAAGTTTTTAAATAATAAAAAATACCATTACATCAAATAGTACTATATAAAAGTGTTTTAAAAAATTTTGCAAATTTAAATCTAATAATAATTATATTATTTTTATACCCTACATCACCATGCGTTTGTGCTGATTTTTGTAACGCACAAATTAAATTATACCGATCGATTCAAAATCACTTTCAGAGTCGATTTTGCACATGAGTTGTTACGGCCCAAGGACGTATTTTATTGAAACTGGTTAAAATCGGTCACTTATTTCATCTAGCACCCATACAAATGTCCTCCCGAATTAGAACTTTTTTCTCAAAAATATCTGATTTATATTATTTCTCTATAATACGTTTTACATAAAAAGAAATTTTATTTAAAATTTTCTTAGCTGAAAATAACATTAACGAGCATAAATATCTTACTTTTTTGATATATTCTTATTTTGATATTCTCATAAAATTCAACACAAATAAGTTCCATATAGAAATTGAGGGTCTAAATTGAATGACGATCGGTCCATGATCACTCACGAAGAACATATTATTGGAATTTTAATCGAATACAGTTTATGCACATGTGCACAGTGTAGGGTATTGTATGATCGGGCTTGACCTGCTATAATTTCATACTTGTTTATTGCTTTTAAATATAATTTATTGAAACTTTTATAAAGCTGATTAATTTTGGAACGCATACCATCCATTTTTTTTATATATATAAAACTATAGTTAAATATGAAATTTTGTCTTTCTATCATGATTGCAAACCGTGCCGACTTGCGATTTAGTTTTGAAGTGCATTTACAAGGGGGAAAATGCAATTTTTTCAGCTTTGTAAAAATGTTGCCATTAAATAACTACTTTTGTAATTTAATTTGAAAGAATCGAAATGTGTACGTAATTGTGGTTCTAATAAGATATAAAACACAAAAATTGGTTAAAAAATTTTAAAGTTATTAAAAAATCGCCAGGCCATTAACGTGTCTCAGGCCACTAGAACAACAAATGTATGAACAAAATTAACATATTTTGAGAAATATTAAAATAAAAGCTTATTTTTACTTAAAATATATCCATATTTACTTGAATATGAGTTTTATTTTTATGACAAAAAAAATATTTTTTTTTAACGGCCGTTTCAAAACTCCATTTTCAAATTATTAAAAATTTTGTTAAAGGTATTTATAGACGGCAATACTGAGTATTAACACTTTTCAAATTTAAAATATTATTGAAATCAGTCGGTATTTCAAAAAATCGTTTCGAAAAAACATTTATTGTTTACACGATAGTATTACAAATATTTTATTTCTTTGTTGATTGATATTTTTCTGAAAATTTTATTTTTATTTTATATTTTCTTGACATTTTTATTTGCCTTATTTGTTTTTATAAACACATACCCGATACATATGAAAATAAAAAGTTTTTGAATTGTTTTAAACAAATTTTCAATACCGACCGTAAATCAAAAAAATCATTTGTATTTTTTGAAAATCTAATACAAATTTTGTTTAGACGATGAAATTGTATTATGATACTTGAGTTTTTGACAAATATTAATACTCAGTATTGCCGTCTATAAATACCTTAAACAAATTTCAGAATTTTTTAATCATCACATTGGGATTTATTGAGAACATAATAGGGAATAAAAATATGATAAAAAAGTATGACAATACCTCTTATAGTTTTTCCGTACCTGCGATTAAAATTATGCGATTTTCGAGAAAAAATTATTTTTGGCCACATGAGCCGAATTTCCTTAAGTAAAAGCTATTCAGAATACTATAGTCCAGGTAATTTTAAATATATAAAATATAGTCTGAATCGTAAAGGTCAAAGGTAAATTTTTTCAATATATGGAATTTCTAAAGGAAAGATAGCGAAATGTTATATATTTTTGGGCCAATTTTGATGTAACATTAGAGAAATATAACATGAAGTCTAGTATTTTTTGGGACACTCTACTATGGTTATATTGCTTGAAAAGCATTTTACTTTAATTCATATTTTAAAAAAAAAATTTATAAATAATTTTTTGTTAATCTGATGTTTATCCTAAATTGAAATTGTATAATTTATTACAAAATAGGCATTTCTTAAGAGGATTACAAAAAATGTATAACATTTAATTCAATAGAAACGCTCGTTGACAGAGATGGCCTCTCCGAGGTTAACAGATTTGGAGAAGGGATATTGGGTTCTTTTGATCTCTTATGTAAAATTTTAATATCCTAGAAATCTTAAATTGCTAAATCATAAATTTTATATTTTTTCACTCAGTTAAATTTTAGGCAAAAATCTCTTGCTTAATATTCAAACATTCAGTAAAATAAATGTATAGAAAATTACAGAAAATTGCATTCAACATTAATGTTACAAATGTTGCAAATAACTACAGCAACACCTACAATTTCTTTCACTTTTAGTTTTTTTTATGTTTAACCACTACAAAAATTCAGTTCATTGCAATTTATATAGGCTATGAAAACTAAAAACAAAAAATATTAACAGAAAAGAAGAAATACTATATTTTATTTTGGTAGACAACAACGATTTATGAAAGCAACAATAACCAATAAATACACTTTCGTATGTATATGTAGTAGATAATAACTATATATGAATTTAACAATAAATATGTATGTATTTATATAGAGCAGTGGACGGCACTCCTAGCCACCATCATTATCAAATAAGAAACAAAAATCACACTCAATAGCTGTTCAGGTTACAACAGAGAAATTAAGTGCTTAATAGATTGTTATAATCCATATTACATGTTCTCTTTGTGCCTACCACTGATATAGAGAAAGAGATTTAAAAATGCATATGAACAATATATACTGCGCATGGTTTACAATACAAGTATTTATACATTCATACATAGATACACTTTACTTTGTAACAGTTTTAATCGCGTGGTAATTTTACACACTAAAAAAAATATTATAGTTACAATAAATAGTTTGACCTGCTGATAAACTAAACATTAAAATGATTAGCAGTAGCTGTTAATGAAGCTGACTTTAGTGAACTTAAATATTTATTGGTGGATTAATTTTGTTTAATAAAATTGTTTAACTAATTATGAAAATTTGGCCTAAGTAACCCGTGAAATGCACATATGAACTAGATTATTCCCGAACAAAAAATTTCAGTGAATTTATTAAAATATTATTTAAAACTGGGCAGAAAGCCCGTTGTTGAATAACAAAATCTTACTAAAATAAAACTTTTGTTATACCCTTCAGCTTCGTGAGAAGGGTATATATAAGTTTGTCATTCCGTTTGTAATTTCTACATTTTTCATTTCCGACCCTATAAAGTATATATATTCTGGATCCTTATAGATAGCGGAGTCGATTAAGCCATGTCCGTCTGTCTGTCTGTCTGTCTGTCCGTCTGTCTGTCTGTCTGTCTGTTGAAATCAGTTTTCTGAAGACCCCAGATATCATCGGGATCCAAATCTTCAATAATTCTGTCAGACATGCTTTCGAGAATTTTGCTATTTAAAATCAGCAAAATCGGTCCACAAATGGCTGAGATATGAGGAAAAAACCAAGACTACCTCGATTTTTGACCTATTTTTTTACCTATATCTGGATTACTAAGACATTAATATAGACAATATGGATATCTAATGATAGATATTTCAAAGACATTTGCAAACGTCTTATATAAGACCATAGTAAGTTGGACCTACAATGGGTCAAAATCGGGAAAAAATTTTGAACCCGAATTTTTTTTTTTTTTTAAAAAATTTAAAAAACAAAAAAAATTTTTAAAATTTAAAAAAAAAAAAATTTTTAAATTTAAAAAAAAAAAAAATTTTAAATTTAAAAAAAAAAAATTTTAAATTTAAAAAAAAAAAATTAAAATAACAATAGAAAAATTTTTTTTTTCAAAAAATTCAAAAAACAACTGGAAAAAAATTAAATTTTGTTTACCTAAAAATATTTAAAATTTTGAAGTATAATTTGGTGAAGGGTATATAAGATTCGGCACAGCCGAATATAGCACTCTTACTTGTTTAGCATTCGGATGTGCCGAATACCCTTCACCAAATTCTACTTTAAAATAAATATTTTAAATATATGTATTTAGGCAAACAAACAGCCTAACTACGAAAGCCTTAAAATCGATTTTAAGTCCATAATTGACTATTATTTTAAATTTCGTACCATAAAACAAATTTCATATATAATTTAAAATGTTGTTTTATTATTTAAAAAAAAGCTTTTTGTTTTGAACTTTTATGTACAATTTGTTTTAATAATTTTTTGAAATTTCTTCTTTTTATTAACATTCATCGAAAAATATTTTCAATTATTTGAATGTATATGTTGGAAAAAGTTTTGAAGCTTTTTTTAAATAAAAACAAAAATTCTATTTTAAAATAAAATCGACTTTAACAAAAATTAACTTTAAAATTTCTTTCATAGTTAGGGCCAAATTGTTTTTAAATTTTTTTTAATTATCATTTCAAAATTTAAAAAAAAAATTAAATTTTTTAGTAAAAAAAGTTATTACAAAATTATTTATTCAAAATTTTATTTTTTTTTATTTATAACCCAAAAAAATTTGGGTTAAAAAATAGTTTTCCCGATTTTGACCCATTGTTGGTCCGACTTACGATGGTAAACATAATATTATTATGAATCCACGATCACATTTATCATATATTTATACAATCGAAACAAAATATATTAGAGTAGCAAAACTATAATATGGTTGTCCTTCACAGCAAACATAATCTTATTATGTCAAACCACGTTAGCTGATATGATCATATTATGGTTATAATACCATCATATTATGGTTGATCTAAACTATATTATTATAGCCGCTCATTTTAAACCTATTAGATGACATGACCATGTAGAAAACAAATAAAATGAAATGAAATAAAATGTATTTAACCATAATGTTGTTTGCCAAACACTGTAGAACATAGCATAGTTGCCGCAACCATGCATTTTCTCGGTGTGTGTGTTCTAGTGCTATTTCTTGAACATTACCTCAAATAATGGTATCTAAATATTTAGATTATAATTAAGATTGACAGCCTCTGCCTCTTAAAATAAATTACTCGATTGAAAAAAATTTTCAAAATGAGTGGAAATAAAATTTTTGGTCGAATTAAATCACTCACCATTACTACTACTTTTGCTTGTAGAAAAGACTCATGCAATATAAATCTGAACTATATTTATTTGTTGAGTGTATTAACCACAATTTGTTTAAATATAATTATCTGCATATAGTATAAATAAATATGGCTAAATTTGCATAATAAAACAAAAGAATTTTGATGTGAAATATTACTTTTTTAAGGCAAAAGGAAAAACATATGTAAAAAAACTTTATGGTAAATTAGTTTGTTATAAATTTACCAGCAACATAAATAAATAAACAACCACAACAACCAACTGTTGTGAAAACAATTTTATTATAACTATTTGTACATAAAAATATGTAAAGTTTTTCTAAATATTAAACTTAATACACGCAAGCAAATACAAAATAATATTGCCTTTTATTATTATTTTTATTTTATTATTATTTCTTTTCTTTCAATTCAAAACTTTTGCAATAAATATTTCGGTATGTTTGTTTGTATTTGTTTGGTCTGTGTGTTGTAATGTAAATATATTTATACATATAAAGGAATCAAAACAAAAAAGTTTGAATATTAAAGAAAATAAGAAAATCAAAATGCAAAACTAAGATACTCATAGATAGAAAGATATATAGATTACTTGCAGAAAAAAAATGCAGGTGAATTATTTCAAATATCTTCCGGGTGATTTAAGGTGACTTGATGATTGATATTCAAATCGAAAATGTAACAGTTTACAATGTAGAGACATAAAAATGCCTTGGAAAAATTTAGAGCAAATATATTAAGATAAAAAAACTCTATTGCATCTAGGATTAAATTATTATAATTATTTAAGTTGTATTCATAATGTGTATTAAGCTTTTTAGATAACTATTTAAAGTAGGACAGTGGATTAAGTTGATGTACATATTATTAAATTGATTAGTTATAATGAAGCTGTAAATTTTTTAATAAGTCGATTAAAATGAACACAATGTTGGTACTTATTTAGTTTAACATTAAATTGCATATGCAAAAGACAAAAAATAAGTATGTACTGTAATAAAATTGAATATTTTTGTAAGTCATTCAGTTTTAAACATTTTTGTTCACATAAATATTATTTTATCACCCTTCGCCACATGCTAAGAAATTACATGATTGTATTTTATGGTTGCTGTCAAATTATATCATGGTTCGTATATGACCATAATATTACTAATATGTAGTATTCAAAAAAACATGGTTCAACGATCATATAATAATAGCAGCTCAATTGTAATATGATTTTTACACACCATATTATAGTTTATATAGAATCAAAATGATTCAATCATATTCTGATTGAGTTCAACGTAGAACATAGCTCAAAAGAAAGCTTAGATATTTTCCTTGAAGACTCTTTTGGTCGCTCAGTGGTACGCGAGTGGGGTAGCTATCACAATAAATACACAAGACATACAATTATTGACGGTTTTTTTTTGCAAAATCGAACTTTTTTCAAAAATGGGCCGTTTTTTAATTTTTTTTTGCTCCCAAAGAAACCTTAGCTGTTTTCCCTTAAAACCTATTTGGTAGAGTTGTGTAGCTCATGAATGACCTAGTTCAATTGAGCTATTCACTCAACTGAGCGAAGTGAATCATTCATCATACTGAGCGTTTTCAGCTCAGCACTGAGCGTTTTCAACTGAGCGCTGAGCGTTTTCAACTGAGCGCTGAGCGGTTTCAGTTCAGTGCTCATGAAAGAGCTGCACAAGCACATTCATTTGTCGTCTTCAATGTTTCAGATGTTTCACATTTTTCACTTTACTCGTCAATGCTCTTACATTCTTTCGCTCACTGACATTGAAAAGTGAGTGTATGTATATGATCTTATGCTGCCGCGTATATATTTTTGTTTCAAGAATTATTAGAGTTATTCAAATTGTTTTTGTTTGCATGAAGGAATTTTTATATGTGTGCTATTGAATGAATGTGAATTTATTTATGGTATGGTGATGTAGAATGAAATAAAGAAAGAGTATTGCTACAGTTTGTAAGTAAATTTCATAAAAAAAATAATGAAAAAGGGAAATACATAATTGTTATTGTTAAAATAATAATTGTAATTGAAAGTATGTAATTAGTAAAAAAATACTATTTCAAAAACACATTAGTGAGATTATATCTAACAAAACACATAATTAAAAAAATACAAAGTACTGATATTCTTAATTGAATTAGCAATATTATTTCAATCACTTTTTTAGAAAATATATATCTTATGCACTTTTTTACTATACTGCTACATCAACAGAACATTTGTCTGCTGCCATGAGCGACCTATCGTGGGTTTTTCGCTGTTTTTTGGAATGACAGTTTCGAATTTCGGAATTTAAGGAATAAGATTTATAAAATCTTATTCCTTAAATTCAGAAATTCTATTTATATATTGTTATATCATAAAATAATTAAGTTAATGTTGAAAATATACAAATTGTATCACAAAACTATTTTTCTTTCGTATTTTTAGTAGAAATTTTGTTGATCATATATATATAATAGGGTATTCGAATTATTCGATTTTTCTCTTGTTCGAATAAAACGAATAATTCGAATAAGAGATTTTAACTTGTTCGAATAATTCGATCACACGTTTAAAATTAATCGAATTATTCGAATAATTTAAATTTTTTTAAAATAGTAAAGAATGAACATGATCCTGAATTCAAATAGAATATTCATTAATTCGGGTTTTAAATTGAGTAACTAATTCTTTAGTAAATTAATTATTCATTATTTCTAAATTATTTATAACAAATTGTATTATTCATTCAACGTTGCAGAATCTTTGCTTAATAAAGTGGTTTTGGGAATTACACAATAAAGGGAATCTGTCCAAAGTTTGATATCATTGTCAGTGAACGTGGCTAATTTGAAGTCAGGCAGCGCGTGATACGCAAAAAGTTTATTACCATGTTAGACAAAGATGATCAACGATGTTCAAAATCATGTATAAGACGAACCATGCTCCATGCTTTTCTTGCAACAAAACGTTAGTTTGCAATATTTGTGTTTATCATTCGATTTATTAAATATTTTGCAACACTTACGTACGCGGTTAATAACATCACTTATATACATATATTTTTAAGATCATGGCCTTCATCTATTTCAATGTAATCATTATAAATGTCATACTCAATGTCACTTTCGATGACCGTTTCAAAATCACAAGTGGAGTTGAATGTGATGGATCTTCTAATATTTCGCCAGCTAAATAACAAATATTTTATTCCGTTCCTTTTATTTTCATTGGTTGAAGGTCCTAAGTTAAAAATTTTGAAAGATTTGTTTTTAGAATTGTAACTTCTTGCAGTAATATTTATATATTTATAGAAGGAGCTATCGGAACATTTATCTACAGTGATCAAAAGTCCCTTTGTCTTTAGTTATTTGTCGAATTTCAGAAACAATACAATTTTTGTGAGTCATTATTACTTATTTAAATTTGAAATTATGAAAAATTTTAAGCAATTTAATAAATTTAAATATATATGAATATTTATTCGTTTTATTCGATTATTCTACATAAAATTGTTCGAATTATTCGTTATTCGAAAATTGCCATTTTTAAATTGGTCGAATAATTATTCGTAAGAAATTATTCGATTAATCGAACGATCATTAGTCGAATGAATACCCTAATATATAAGTTGTAAAAGTCAGATAAAAAATATATATTTTGCCAATTGACCCAAAAAATTGCAACAATATTCATTTTGGTTTAGTTATTGTCACATTTTTATTTTGGATCACAATTATCAGATCATCAAAATATTTTTCCTTTTTCAAATTCCAGTTAATATCTTGAGTTTTTGGTAATTTTATTATTTTGTGGTAAAAGAATACGTTATAGTTAGTGAATGTTCTGCTTAACAAATATTGTCTAAACATTTGGTTAGCATCGGAAATTATAAATAATAAAAAATGAACTCTTTTTTCCGCAAAAATATTAGTTTAAATAAAATACAATTTTATTTTTTAAAATTTTAATCAATTATTTCACGCATAAATCTCTAATTGTCAAAAGACTGTGTGTTTTTACAACTAACAACAGAAATAATTGATTTAATTCACTACAAGCAATTCTCAAAATGAAATGGTCATTATACAACATACTGAACTAATGAGCTAAAAGAGCGACCTAGTTCATTTCAGTGAGCTGAGCTGAAAAGAGCGGTCACTTCACTGAGCTAATAAACCCAACTCTACTATTTGGTCGCTTAGTGGGATGCGAGTGGGATATATATCAAAATAAATGGTTTGTAACTGAAGATGTACAATTTAAAATTTTTTTTTGGCAAAATCAAAAACTTTTTTTACTTTTTTTTAAATGGGGCCAAAAACTTCTTAAAGGAAGGACCTAGTCTTTCATTTAAGCCAAAAAAATGAAAAAAGTCCCTGCAAAAAAATAAACAATAATTGTATGTCATGAGTTACAAAATATATATTTTGGTAGGTATCCAAATCGTATCGAAAATATCTAAGCTTTCTTTTGTGCAAAAAAAAAGTAATTAAAAAAGGCTCCATTTTGAAAAAAAAGTCAACAAAGTTTTTGATTTTGCAAGAAAGGTAAAAATTTTATGTTTTCAAGGTCTTCAAGGAAAATATCTAAGCTTACTTTTGAGAAAACAAATGTCAAACATTTTTTTTTAATTTTTTCTTCGATAGATTGAAGAAATGGCTATTTAAACTATTTGGGACACATTTTGCTAACAACAATTGGTAATAAGTTACATGTATGAGAAAAATCAGCTGCTTGGCCAAAATGTCAAATTTTGACAAGCCCTCTAACTCCAAAGATCTTGTTGAAAAATTGTGTCTGGTGCAAATGTCATCCCGATCGGAAGACATCGATTTCAAATTTTTAATTAAATTATAAAAATGTCTGTAATTAAAACTCCATATAGTGTCTTATTTAGGTCTTTTGTTTATTTTGGTTTCGTTTCAACTTAAATGTAAAACTGACAACTAATTCCTTTTATGAAAAACTAGCTAATATTTAATAACTTTATAACTAAAATTTCTATAAATGTGTGTATGCCTCCCTAGTCAAATCGATTAACTGCACTTATGTTTACGCCATAGAGAAATACACATAGAGCGGAAACTAAAAGAAAAACTCAAACAAAAAATTACACAAAATAATCACACATACGAGTGTTATTTTTTTACTAATATATTCTCACTAGTTAGGACTTTGACAACTGAGTCACTCCTTTGACAGGGGAGTTTCCGATCTATATGATTTTATCTATGTAATTTTAGAGAATGTAATTTTATTTTTAATGCAGTTAATCGATATAAGTAGTTACTGAGCCATTCAAATATTACTCTTATAATGTTGAATATATTGTTTGCATTTGTTTTATTTCCATATTAAACACTTCAATTATTTATTGCACAGTTTCCAAATACTCTTGGCGTGTTTGCTTAATGACTTTATCATACCAGTCAGTGTTTTTATCAATGGAAATCGATTTGGCCTGAGGAGATCTTGTTAAATTGTCCTCATTACTTGAGCTAGACTTAATGGCTGTGCTGGGTAAAGATTTTTCCGCATTATTACCTTTAGACTTGACATATTTATCATTAGATGTGGCATCATTATCAGGTAGGTTTAAAGATTTTTCCGAATTATTTAGTTTTTGTTGATCGTATTTATTGTCCGAATGAGTCTCATTAGTTTTCATAACCACAGGAATGGGTGTTTTACTTAAACCTCCATTTAGATGTATTTTAACGTCGTCGTCGGGTAATTGAAATGGTACAATCGGAAATGCTGGTGGTATAAATTGATGAACGGTTTCAAATCCCAATGAATTGTCTTTTTTCTTTGTGTCCATTAGCAGAGGAGCTTCGCCATTGATAACTTCTAACACAGCAGGGTTAACCAATTCTTTCTCTAATGCAGGAGGATTTAAATCGATACCATGTTCTTCTTTTATTGGTTTTACAGGCAACAGAATTGATGTTAAATTTAATTTTTCCTTGTCATCATAAACGACTGTGGGTTGTATGGACTCTAAAGGCTTTTCCATCAAGATATTTGGTCTCTTAGTAGGCCAATTTTCTTGCCATTTCGGTTCGTCACCGGGCTCAAAATTTTGCGTTTGACTTAAGTAACCCAACTCACTGTCGGCCATGAAATGTGTCACCATGACACTGCCATCGGGTCGTACATAACCGTAGGATCCCTGCACGGTACCATTGGCATAACGACGTTCATCACGAAACTGTATGTTGCCAGATACTTTATCATTTACTTCAAAGCCAAAAGCATACGTGTTGGGACCTATTTTTTTGAGACAACGAATAAAAAAGAAAAATGGATGGTAAACTAAAGCTTTTGTGAGCTTTCTTTGAAAGCATACCAAAAATATTGTGGCGGTAATAAGATGTTGTGGGACTTTTACGATCACCATCATCGTCTCTGATTGTGGCTGGCAATGTCTTGCAGAATGCCTGACATGTTAGTTGGCTTATTAAGAGACACTAAAATGAAAATAACAAAAAATAAAAGTATAGTTTAATAAAAGTATTAGTTGGTTTACTAAAAAACACTCTAATAAAAATAACAAAAAATAAAAGTATAGTTTAAGGCGTATTATTTATAAAACTTAAGCAGCTAAAGTTGAAAACTAACTTATTATTTATTATAGTAATAAAATAATAAAATGTGCATAATTTGTTGAAATGTGTCACCATGACACTGCCATCGGGTCGTAATAAATTGTAGCATATGTTTTGTAAAATTTTAATATTATTATACTGAGTATGTGAGCAAAAAACATTTTTCTTTTAAAATTTCAATAATTTTTTTCGAAAGTGGGTCTTATATGGGAGCATAAGCAATTATGGACCGATCGCATTTTTAAAAATGCCAGCTATACATTGATTGACATTTTTGATTTCAAATTAAAGATAAATTATGTCTTCAATATATTCAATTATGACCGTCTATAATTATAGGTTTTAAACCACCACCTATCCTATTTTGACCATATCCGATAAACAAATACATTTCCATTTTTATTATTTTAAATTTAAAATTTTATGAAGCTGTAGTCAGATTTTAATGATTAAGACAGATTTGAAAGTCTGCATTTTTAAAAAATTTTGGTTTTCAAAAAATTTAATTTTCAGATGTACTTTTGCAAATATTCACCACCTTACATTTAATATTTGTTAAAATAATCTTAAAAAGTGTTAAATTAACTACACAAACAAATGGTAATTTTTTGGTGATGAGAAGATATACTATTTTTAAAATTGTTTTAGATGTTACACCAACTGCTCAGATACCATGGAGGAAATTTATGCCAAAATGTTTATAATTTTTCTAGGCAGCTTGCTATTGAAAATCAGCTAAATCGAATTAGTAGAACCAGAATTATGGACCGAAATGTAAGGCAACCTCCAAAAATTTTGATAATTTTCACATATTTTTTTTGTTGTTATTTTGGGTAAATATATTCCAGAGAATAACATGAAAATTTTCACTTGTTATTCATATGATAAAAGGACAAACTCTACTGAAAATGGCAAGAATTTGTTTATGATTTATCCTAGTCCCCACACAAATTTCTTACCGGAATATTGCTTACTATTACATAAATGTAATATTAAGGAAATGTAACCATTTCAACATTTTTACAAAAGGTTTAACAATATAATAGTCACAGTAATTTTGTATATGATTACAATAACCATAACATGGTACAGTTATGATTTACATAATTGTAGCAATCATATATATGATTCACCATAGTTATGATTCACATAATTGTAACAATCATATATATGATTGTTATAAATAAATAAATATATGTTTGTGACAATTATTTTTATGATGAAGGATTTACAATATTATGTTATTCTCTGCTTAAGGATATCATAATCTGAGAACGACATATTATGATATAATGATTCATCAATACGATAACATGATTGACATAAATATATTTTTGTTCACTACTATCATATGTATATATGATTGCGACATTCATGTGAATCCTAATTTTACCATATTATTATCTTATATACCCTTCACCAAATTATACTTAAAAATATTGTTTTTTAAATATTTTTATTTAAACATAATTATTATTTTTTTAAATTGTTTTAAAAAATTTTTTACAAATTATTTTTTAACAAAGCTTTTTACAAATTTTTTGGAAAAAAAATATTTTAATGAAAAAAAAATTCAAGTTAAAAAATATTTTCCCGATTTTGACCCATTGTAGGTCTAACTTACTATAGCCTTATATACGTTGCAATGGACTTTGAAATATCTATCATTAGATATCCATATTGTCTATTAGTAATCAAAAATTGGTCAAAAATCGAAGTTGTCCCGGTTTTTTCCTTATATCTCAGCCATTTGTGAGCCGATTTTGTCGATTTTAAATAGCAACCGAGCAGGAAGAATTCCTGATATATTGATGTATGAATCATGTATGTAAGTTATTTGGGGGCTACGGAAAGTTGATTTCAACATACAGACGGACAGACATGGCTATATAGACTTCGATATCTATACAGCGATCCAGAATATATATACTATGTGGGTCGCAAATGAAAAATGTTGAAATTATAAACGGAATGACAAACTTATATATACCCTTGCCACTCATGGAGAAGGGTATAATAATTGGTCATAGGTCCAATATAAGGACCACTTTCGAAAAATACCTTCATACGTTCACAAATATTGATATTGAACCCAAATTTTACACAGATCAATAATTCGTATCCAAAAATCATACTACTGGATTTTGTGAATATAAGTCCATATCTCAGTCCATATAAGATCAAAAAATCACTTAATTAGTCAAAATATCCATCAGGTTGAAATTCGACACATCTAATCCCCATATATAGTATCAAAATCACTATACCGTATTTTATGAAGATTAGCCTATAATTGGTCATAGGTCCCATATAGATTGTATTTTCTATATGAGACCTACTTCAAAAACTCTCTAAAATATTCATAAATCCGTTATAAATAACTATATCATGTTGAAATTCATCAGTTTTTTATAAAAATTTGCTGTAAATAATCTTATGAAGATCGGCTTATAATGGGTCAATGGTAAGAATCTGTGGTTATATTAATTGTAAATTGCTGAATTAGCTAAAATTTTTAAGCAGATGAAAAAAATTATTTTCTGCTTGAAGTTGTCTTTCTAACAATATATAAAATACTATTATGGAATAAAATAAACTAATTTAAATACGTATAATTCGGTGAATAAGAAGAACTGCTTATATTCTACTATTTGCACCATATACCCCATGAGCATTTTTACTGGTATTCAAATTGGAGGCAAGTGTAATTCAAGCCTTAAATTATAGTCAAGCAATTGAATTACAGTTGTATTACACTTTATTTCAATAGCATTCTCCAGTAAAAAGGAAACATAAATTCAAGCCATATGTTTTTCAAGTATATTTTCAAGTTGAAAACATAATTACATTTGTATTCACATCAAATTCCAACAAAATGTTCAAGTACTTGAATTTTTGGGGCTTTGTTGCTTATTGGGTAGTTCTATAACCTGTTTTAATTAAAAAATAAGTCAATAAAATTTTAACAAAATGTTATTTTTTTCCATATAAGATTTCTTAAACTCATGAACATCGAATGATGATGAAGATTTGAATTGTCTATTTTCATATATTATTGGCAGGCTTTTATGATATTGACTATTGATAACTTTCTAGATTTCTTAAAAAACAAATTTAAATAATTTTGTTACATTTTAGCAATCTTTAATGTATTTCCGTTAGTTATGTTTTACTATTTCTTTTTGTAATACACATTTCTTACAGTTTCACTTTCAAATAATATATTATTTTTTGAATTCTATAACTATGACATCACAATATTGTTCTTCTCATAACAAAAATATCTTTTAATCTTTCACCATTTTTAAATAAACTTACAATAATAACTACACGCGCTTTGTTTAGCATTATAAGAATATTAATTTTAGTTTTTTTTTAATTATTTCTGTTTTGTTATAAATTCTTTGGCTTTAATTTTTAATTATTTTTGGCATTTCGAATTTAAGCGAGTTTAATGAGTTATACACTCTTTTACTTATCAAATTATACTGAATGCCAAAGAAGATATTCTAATAGACAAAATTCTATTATTTTTTTAAAAAAAAAAACTACTGAAAGCCATTTATGTGTTGCTTCCTAAGTATTTATTTGCTGGTTACTTTATTTGTAAAGGCGTCAATTGAGTATAATTTGTCGTAATTGTTTTTGCGAAAATAGAAAAAATCAAATACTAAAAGAGTGTATAGGTAGTTATCAATTATGAGTTTAATATAAATTAATGGTCATGGTAAATATGGTTTTAGCAAATAATTTTTACAACAATACGTGAGAAGACTTTTTAAAAAAAAGCAAAACTATTGAAAAGCAATAATAAAGTAAAGAGTCATGTTTATTGCTAGAGTCTTTTGTTTTGATGATACTACTGAGGTGGTAGGTAGAATTGTTGACTCAAAGGGGAATAACGTATTTAAACAGAATAAAAGTTATAGTATCAATTAGCTTTAAATAAATGAAACAACCCATTACAAATTTATTTAATTTTTTTTATATATTTTTTATTATCTTTTTTTATTTACATAAACACTTTGTTTCGTTGCAAATGATTTGTGAAAATTAATCGTAAAAACATATACACACATAAGTATAATACAATAATTATAAAAATATAAAGTATAAGAACAAAAAAAAATAGTATGTACAAGATTTATACACATAGAGAGAAAGAGCAAACTATTATTTAGTATTAGTACTAGTAACAAATCACTCTTAAAGAATTATTTCTATTTCTTTTTTGTTTTTAATTAAACATTTATTTACAATAAGAGAATTTCTTGTAAACACATAAGTAGTAATAGCAATAGAGAGACATAGAGAGTATACACAGAAATTGAGAGAAATTCTAAGGGAATTAGAACCATAATATTTACATTTAGAGTATAAAGACTGAGTATGAGTTTTAAAATTGAATTAGAGCTAATATTACATGAGATTTGAGAATTTCTAGATATAAAATATAAATGCACATGAAGCAAGTTTTTAAAAGTAAGTTTATTTACACCAGAGTAGAGCAAACATTAAGTGACAGCCAAAAGAAAGAGAGTGAGAGCAAGTGAAAATTAGGAAATAAATTTCAGAAATTGAAAATATTATTAATGCACAGTGACCGGCTCTGTCGAAATTGAAATCTCTTTTCGTTTAGCTTGAAAGGATTCATACATATGTATAATAGTTATATAGACAAATAATGATAAAGTTAACAAGTATCACAATATCACAAATTTCCAAAAGAGAATTTAATCGAATTCATTTTTAAAACATTGCAAAAGAGTTGAATTGTTTTTAAGAGTAGTCAAATGGCACCTTGAACTTAACCAGCATAAATATTATGCAAAAAACCAAAAAATGTTCCAACAAACTTTCTTTAAAACAATAAACCCATCTTTAAAGCTTTTTGGAGCCAGAAGGGGAGAGACTTTAATTCGGCAAATGTGTTTTCGTTTCTACAAAGAGCAATAAAGTTCACTAGATAGTAAGAGATATATAAATAAATATTTACAAAAGTGAAATATAATTAAAGTTAAGAATAGACTATGAGTATTTAGAATATAAAATTAATAGACGGTGGTTTTCTTCAATGCTCTTCTTAGTTTCCAAAAAAACACCTTTACTTACAACATCTCTCCTATGATATATTTTCTATTTATTTTTCAATATAAAAAGCTCTAACTACTCTTAAGTACAACTCTTAAATAATGTTTTTTCTTTTTTTTGTTTTATTCGAAAGCAAATGTAAAGAGAACCAGTAAGAGTTTAAAGGAAAAATTAATGAAATTTTTTGTAGTTGTTGTTTTTTTGAAGAATTGAAAAATTAAATTAATGAAATTTATGAAATTATTATAAAACAAAAAAATATAAAATAAAATCGTTTGTTTCCTTTAATACAAAACCAGAAAAAGAAAAAACCTTTTAAATGCATTAATTTATTGAAGTCAAAGTTAAACTAAGTACTTCAATCGATACTTCAGTTTGTTTTTTCCTTTCCTGCTTTTTTCATTTTTCCTTCTTCATCATCGTCGTTTCTTTCGCTTCATATCGATAACTTTGTAACTTAAATACTTAGTTTTTTTCTCAATTGTATTGATAAAAAAAATATTATTAAAATTCTAGACCATTTAATTAAAAAAAAACCATACCGTAATCCAGTTCATAGCAAATTTGTCCTTACTTTCTTCATTCGACCCTCCCAGCTTGTCGTTCAATTCAATTCATTTCATTTTCGTTTCTTTACATTACATCCCTGACATTCCTTGTTTTGTTTTTTTGTTGTTGTTGTCTTCTTTAATTAGATTTTAATATTATTTTTTCTTTGTTGTCTTCTTTGTGGAGAATTTAATAATGATGCAACAATGGTGCTGGGCCATGAGCATAGATAGGAGCATGTACAGGTGCAGCAATGACCTTGGGTGCGGTCTTGTGTACAACGGCATTGAAACCATTGTGGTCATCGGCGGTGTAGTCGACGGTACGTACGGAACCATCAGGTTCAACCAACGAGTATTGACCCTTGACTACATCACCATCACGTTCCTCAGCTTGTGATTTAATGTCACCGGTATGGGGATCTTTAATGCCATAGTTGAAGGAGTATTTGGGATAGGCCTGCATAGATTATATGACAAAAATTATAAAAAAAAAACCATTAAATATTTTCTATTGAAGTTGCATATATACCACAGGTTCTGGTTGAGCATGTGCTAAGTGTACGGGACCATGGGCTAAGACAGGGGCAGCATGCAACAATGGTCCATGGCCGTAGTGACCCAACTCAATTGGAATGGCTTGGGCGGCAGCAACAAGTAAAGCGATAGCAATGAAGTACTGTGTTGAAAGAAAAACAATAAAATTTAAAAAAAACATGGTAAACATTTTGTTAATAATTTCATTAGATGATGGAATTTTTAAAGATATCTGTAGAAACTGTAAAAACCAAATTTTATAACGAATTTGTTTGTATTTGACTTTCGCTTAGAATGTCATTAATTTTATAAACATAGGCTGTTAATATAAATTTTAAATTAAAATAAATGCAATTTTTTCAAATAATTAGATTGTTTTTATTTTTTAATATATCATCCTCTTGCAAAATGGCCTTAATTATTTTACAATATTATTATTGAAAAATATAACTATATTATTGCAACTACTGTATTATTTTGTATGGATCATGTCAAGTGAACCAACTTTTGAAATTGATGTCTTCCGATCGGGATGAAATTTCCACCAAGGTTAGTCCTATTGAATAGTAATTCAGACACAATTTTTCAAGAAAATCGGTCAAGAACTCACTGAGTTGTTTTTTCTAATCCATGTAGCTTATTATCTATTTTTTTTTTATCAAAATGTGTCCCAAATAGTTCAGATAGCTATTTCTTCAATATTTCAAAAAAAAAAATAAAAAATGTTTTAATTTTTTTTTCAAAATAGGTCTTTTTTAGAAGAAAGCTTACTTGGGTCTATTCAGTTAAGAGCTTTTTGGTCACTTAGTGAGATGCGAGTGGGATATATGTATATCAAAATACATACGTGTTTTGTTACTCAAGATATACAATTTTTGACTTTTTTTTTTGCAAAATCAAAAATTTTGTTGATTTTTTTTCAAAATGGGCCCTTTATTATTTTTTTTTGCTCAACAGAAAGCTTAGCGTTTTGCCTTTAAGAGATTTTATGTCGCAGGGTAGGATGCGAGTAGGATATCTATGAAATTAAATGTTTTGTAACTCAAAACATTTATTTTGATAGATTTTATTTTGGCAAAAATTAAAACTTTTTTTCAAAATGGACCATTTTTTTTTTTGCTCAAAATAAAGCTTAGGTCTCTTCTAATAAATTGTACATGTGATTGGAAATCGAAATTAATGGAAATTTGGTGTACCACAAGGTAGAGTTTTAGTCCATAGATTTTTTTGGGATATCTGATAAATTTGGAACTTTTAACCTTGTACCGAAGATTTGGTGTTAAAACTAGAATAAACAGATTGGTTTTGAATATAAAGAATACCAAATTTATAAAATGTACATTGTCATGAACAAAATATTAAAATTTTTTATTGGAGAACAAGAAATTCCGGAAGCAGATTGGGTAAAATAATTATGGCCAGTTTTCAGCACTAACTTTATCTTTTAACTCTATTATTATCATGAATACACTATCTTGTAGCCTTAAGTAACTCTAATTTAGTTTTGTATGTAGCTCGGTTAATCATACATATTAAAATGAATCACCGCAATTGAAACCAGTGCTTTTATTTCAATTGCATATCATTACGGATTATTTTGTAAAACATTTAGTTCGTCTTAGTTTAACAACAGTAATTAAATTAACCGGCATCATTCTTAATTTAATTTTAAATTTATTCTCGGTTTATTAGCTATTATTTTTTGTAAACTGCGTTTTATAAACCATTTAAAATTTAAATGCCAGATTTAGTAACTCGTAAGGAAAATATTTTTTAAAATATTTTCAATATATGTATAACAAAAATAAACAAACTAAGGTTTAAGGAATAATGATTTTATAACTTTGTAAGGAACAGCAGTGTTCTGGCAGGATATATATGTATAAGTCCTTTTAGTTCACATTATTTATTTAAAATCAGTGTAAAACACATTTTATTTAAGCAGTATTCAATAAACACATTTACATTAAAATCCTGGTTTTTATTTTTCTCAAATGTTCTTTAAATATTCCATATTTTAGTTTTGATTATTTTTTACTGTTTCAATATACTTATGTATGTACCTTCATTTTTATACTTTGATTATTTTCTTTTATTTAAATCACAAAAAAAGGACACGCACACACACGAGATCTTTGCGAAAGATTTAATTGAAATCGATTCTCTAGAAAAAAGGTATATAAATAATTAATAACAAATGCAGCAACTCATTAAATTAAATGACAAATTTTATTTAATTTTCGTTTTTATGTAAAGTTTATAAGTTAAAGTTAAATAGTTAGATATTTTGATATTTTGATAATTGTTGTATGTAGTACACACCGTTTGCAAGAAAACGTTGAACTGATGACTATTCCAAATGACCAAAACTATTTATATACGTTACAATTGCTATTGCAAATACTGCAAATAGCGACTGCAGCTCCAAAACCTTTAAATGAGAAAAACAACGCGACAACGACAACAACAACCAAAAAAAAAAATCCAAAGAAACCAAATCCAAACATTAGTTAAAAGATGCAAACAGATATGAGCTCTCTAACAATGCAACAACACATCCACACAAACACTAACTTACCACGCATGCATGCATGCACTTAAACTTAAATATCTGTGAGAGTATAAGTGCTGCATGCCAGCATAAGTGCTTACGAACTGCATTACTTAGCGTGTGTGTGTCAGTGAGTCTATGTGATTCCAAGATGCAGTCATCAATATGGTAAAAATTTATAAACAATTTTTTATCTCCACCATTTACCATTTCATACACACCACAAACACATGTAGAAGCTTAAAAAAAAATCTGTATTTTTATGCTTTTTGAGAGTTTTCTGTTTATGAGACTTTTGAGCCTAAAGAAAACCACGCATGTGCAGCAGCTTCACTTCAGTAGATGCACAAAAACCAAACCAACAAAATACTTCACACAATTTTCGTATTCTGTATGTGTTTTTTTACACATGAAAAACACAATTTAAACTAGTGACAGTGGTACATAAAGTGGAACAATTAAAAAGTCATTTCAGCTGAATAAAATTATAAAGACACTGTGATTTTTCGCGAAATTCTAAATATATTTTTCGGAATTTATTCGATATTATAAAGGGATAACTTTAAGTTAGCGGCACTGTTTGTTGTGACAGCTGATTTGACAGTTCTCGATTGTTTTGAGGTTAGTTTGATTTGGCAATTTATATATTTATTTTGAAAATCATGGTTCAATTCGACAGACTCATCGGGCATTCGAAAAACTCAATACACTCACTCAGTTTTTTACTAACACATTCATATTTTTCTTACTTGCAGCTCAGCTTGCAAGAGAATTTGCTTGTAAGTAAATTTTTCCACTTGTCGCAAGTAAAATGACAAATGAAGAAACAGTGTTACCAAGAATGAGTTTTATATCAATTTACTAGAACTTAGTAAAAGAAAATAGCAGATTTATACTTAAAAAAATAAAATAAAACACAAATATACAACAACACATATTAAGGTATTTATAGACGGCAATACTGAGTATTAATATTTGTCAAAAACTCAAGTATCATAATACAATTTCATCGTCTAAACAACATTTGTATTAGATTTTCCAAAAATACAAATGATTTTTTTGATTCACGGTCGGTATTGAAAATTTGTTTAAAACTATTCAAAAACTTTTTATTTTCATCAGATATGTATTTTTAAATACAAATAAGGCAAACAAAAATGTAAAGAAAATATAAAATAAAAATAAAGTTAGCAGAAAAATATCAATGAAAAAAGAATTAAAATATTTGTAATACTATCGTGTAACCAAGAAATGTATTTTTCGAAACGATTTCTTGACCGAAAGATTTCAATAATATTTTAAATTTGAAAATTGTTAATACTCAGTATTGCCGTCTATAATTATAATGATATTTTTAAAAATAAATTTCATTAATTTAAAAAAAAATTAACGAAAATATTTTTTTCAGTAATTTTATAATATTGACAACACGGCAATACTGTCTTTCCCTTAATATTTTTTTTAATTCGTTCAATATAGCAAGAACATTCGTTGTTGTCGACATTGTTTAAATGAACTTGCAACGCATAGTGTAGACACACAAAAAATTTTGTTGTTTTTCGATGATAATACGTATTCATTACTTGCAAGTAATTACTTGCATGTGGAAACGGGGGGTTACATGCATTTAATGGTGCTCATAGTCGTCCATCAGAGCGATTAATTCGAGAAACTATGGATCGTTTTCGCAATACGTTTACTTTTAACGATAATACGCATTCTGAAGAACGTCGTACTTTGCGCTCAGAACAAACGATTGAAGGTATGCAGCATAATGTTGATGATGATCCAAATATGTCCATCTACTTTATTAAAAAGTTTGTGTAAGAATCTTGATTTTCATATTTACAAGATTCAATTCATACAGGAATTGAAGCAATACAATCAATTTACTAAGAGAAACATTAAGTCAACGAATGTGATTTGAAGCCATTAGACTATTTTCTCTGTGGATATGTAAAGTCCCAGGTCTATGCAGATAACCCAAAAACGATCGAGCACTTGGAAACGAATAATCAACGCGTTATTGGCGAAATATAGCCTGATTTACTGTAAAGTGTGTGTCAAAATTGGACCTCCAGGTTACTCCATGTACACACTAGCCGCAGCGGTCACATGCCCGAAATCATATGAAACATTAATGCCATAAAATTACTTAAATAATAAAACCAATTAATTATTAATTACTTGCGATGAAAAATGGATCCGTTACGATAACTCGAAGCATACGAGATCGTATGTGAAGCCCGGACAACCAGCAGTCAACACCAAATCCAAATATCCATGGCGTTAAAGTAATTCTCTGTATTTGGTGGGACCAAAAGGGTACTATCTATGAGGTGCTGAAATTTTAACAGACTTTTTTGAAGTGAGCATTGGTCGAAAAATGCTATGCGGCCTGACAAATGTACAAATGTTTCAAAATAAATATTATAAAAAATACCGGATTTTAAAGTCATATTCCCAATAATCAAATTAGGAATTTCATAATAAATATTCAAAACTATAATTTGTTTTCTAAAATTAACAATTTTCTGTAATATTATCACGTTATTCTGAAATTATTTATTTTTCCCAAGTTATCTAATTTTCTGATATTCAACAACAAAGTTCTGATATAAGTGATAAGTCCGTTTTTGACAACAGATTCGAGTTTAGAAAGTTTTAATCCAAAGTCTTTTCAAAATATAGTTATCAAAATATAAAGGTAAAGCGACAGTGTTAACACAATTTGTTTAAGTTCACCAAATTATAAAATATTTAGTAGCTTCAGTGATGTGAAAATATTTTGAAATTTAAACATATCAAATCAATGAGGAAGCAAAAACAACAGTTTATTAAATAATACAAATTTAGATTCGAATCTTGATCATTATATTACTGTGAAATCAATTTCGATTCTCATTTTTAAAAGTGTTTTAACAATATTATGGTTACTGTAATTATGTATATGATTGTGGTAATCATAATATGTTTATGTTACCATTCACATAATTGTAGCAATCATACATACAGATTGTATATGTTTGTGGTAACCATGTTTATCCTGTATTACTTGACAATATTGTGTTGTTCTCTGATTATGGTTATCATAAAACATAGTATATTATGATTGTCATAAACATATGTTTATTTACTATAATCAGATATATGAAATGTACAACTATATTTTTGCTCTGCGTTTACATTTTCCGATATCGTTGAGATTTTAAAAATTATAAAGACTTAGGGCCATTATTACAACTTGCAATAGGAAAAGGTACCCTTAAAGTTAACTTTAACTATAAAGGCATATTGTAATAATGGCCCTTAATAAATTTAAATAAGGACTTGTTCTTTTAGGATCTTGCAGACTTTTTATAATATTGAAAAACATAAAACTTCCAATAATTCGCCATCTGCATTGCCACTGTGCAGTGCACTCGTGCATATTACTGGTTAACGAAACAATCTATGTCTTTTTCGCTATTAACTTCAAAGTCTAAAGGTGCGCCTTTAAGAGATTTTATGTTAGACTCATACATTGCGAGCTGTTTTTTTTTTATTTATTTTTTTTTTGCTAAGCCTCAGTTTATGTTTAGGCGTCTTATTTTGTTGGTTTATTTTTCTTCTGTGTTTAGTATTTGCAATTTGCAATTTAACGTTACATTTGAAGGTGGAGGTAAAGTTGATATGCAAACAGAAAAAGAAAAAAAGCAAATAAACAAATAAGCCTCCTGCTCAACTATGGGTACTTTAGCAAATGCACCAAACAGCCTATGTTTCACTTTTATTGAATTTTTAAATTTTTTTTCTTCAGTTTGCCAAGAAAAAAAGTAAAAAAACTGGGTTACTAAGTCTTAAAGGTGGAGTTGTTTGAAAAATTTTTTTTGTCTACCATTATATGGTTGTTTGTGTGTTTGTATGTATTAATCGGTAACACTAAACTAAACAAACGTTATTACAAACCAGACTTATGGTTTTTCTTTGAACTGGCCTGGCCAACTCTCGGTGTGAGTGTCTGTCTGTCTGCCTGCCAGCCTGCATAATATCTAATAGTACCCAGCAGTTCTAGGATACTGTCCCGAACTTTATCTATCATTTAGGGTGACAACAAGTTATATAACTAGCTACGTGACTAGTTAAATAGTTATGAACGGCTGCAAATTGACCTCAAATAGTCTATTAAAAAGACATCTCATAAACAGTCCAATAACCTATTTCTTGTAAACAAATCTTCCTCCGACAATTCTCCAATATATTACTTTTGGTGGTTAAAAACTACTTTTTTAATTTTTTTTGAAAAAAAAAAAAAATTTCCAATTGTTTTTTAAAAATTTAAATTTTTATTTTTGATTCAATTCAATTTTTTTAAACATTTAACGGAAAAAAACTTTTGGTGAAAAAAATTCGGGTTAAAAAATATTTTTTCCGACTTTGACCCATTGTAGGTCCAACTTACAATGGTCTTATATACGTCTATATTAATGACTTAGTAATCCAGATATAGGTCAAAAATCGAGGTAGTCCTGGTTTTCCGATTTACTCGATTTTAAATAGCAACCGAGCCGGAAGAATTCCGGATATATGTATATGATGTAAGAATCGTGTAGGTATGTAAGTTATTTGGGGGCTTCGAAAAGTTGATTTCAACAGACAGACGGACATGGCTTAATCAGAGAAGCAAGCCGTGTCGGCGCGGCTGACGGCTAGCTGTCTTTGTAAGTTTGTTGGTTTGTTTATTTGTTTGAGCATCATGCCTAAACGGCTGAACCGATTTTATTGAAATTTGGAACGTAGATAGATCCTTACTGGGAAGCGTCAATAGGCTATATATTTTTTTACTACGACAGGGCTAGCGAAGCGCACCGAGTCAAGCTAGTTGACTATAAAAATACAACTGAAATTTATATTTATATTATATAGTAGGTCAAAATAAAAATACTAAAGTACACCAATGGGTTTTTCAATGTTGTTTTGGAAAATTTTACAATATTTAGTAATATTACCTGTTATATTATTACTTTAAAAGGAATACGTGGAATATAAGCCATAAAATGCCAATAATTTTCATGGAATTAAAAATGTAATGTGTTTCACATACATATTTTAAATACTACCTGACTTAGGTACAACCGCTCGAATATTATTAACGGGACATTTAATAATTACATTGCTAAATAAAATAAAACTTCATGAACAAAGCCAATTGGCCTATTAGACGGTGTTTAATTAAAGAAAATTAAATTAATGTATAAATCATTAACGGTGAAGTTTATAATATATTTAATGTTTAAATTTAATGAAGTGTCTCTGAATCGTTCGCGGCATAATTGCTACAAAAATATAAATCTACGAAAATGATCCAATGGAACAAAAGCAACTGCCCAACGATTTGAAGAAAAAGTGTAGGGCATTTATTGCGTAACTTCACAGAATTTTTTTCCCTATTTTTTGTTTTCAAATAAAATCTAGAAGGCTTGAACAAAATTATTTAAATTTTCTAGTATATTTTTATGTTATTCAAAAATGTTTGAAATTTTTCTTGGAAAATATTTAATTTTTTTATGATTTTCAGCTATACAATGAGAAAATATGTATACGTTTCAGACTTTTCTATACATTTAGAAATATTGGCCAATATTGGGATATTATACAAAAATATTTGAACTACATAATGCAATTTATTATAAAATAGCAACAAATTTGTGTAAAAAAATTAAAAATTTCCTTCATGTACAAATTAATAATATTTATGAACATGTTCTTATTCTGAATGAAAAAAGTTTGGAAAAAATTCATGTTCGATTAATAATATTTATTAAAAAATTCATTCCAATTATGAATTTATTTTTCCTGTGTTACACTTATTATTTATATTTTTAAAAATCCTTATATTATTTGTTCTAAATATTTAAAAAAAAATATATAATGCTAAATAATAATAGTTCTCAAATTTTCACAGTTCAGCAGTTATGTACAATTTCATTCTGCTATGCAATTTTATTCTGCCTAACAATGCGACACTTGTTAACATCAATTCAATTCAAGCTACCACACATAACAACAGCATCATCAATAGTTATAGACATGACATGGCACAACACGGTTTTCGCGGCGCGAAGACATGGTACAACATGGTTTTTGCGGCGCGATGACATTGAACAACATG